>NW_003852410.1:12739931-12823676 GCF_000181295.1 Otolemur garnettii
GATCCTGCCAATCACCCTCCCTCCACCCACCCTCCTCCTTCCCTTCCTCTCCCTCTCCCCTCTCCCCATATTCCTGGGCTAAAAGTGGGTTATAGCTTTCCTATGAAAGCTATAAATTAGTTTCATAATAGGGCTGAGTACATTGGATACTTTTTCTTCCATTATTGAGACACTTTGCTAAGAAGAATATTTTCCAGTTCCATCCATGTAAACATGAAGGAGGTAAAGTCTCCATCTTTCTTAATGGCTGCATAGTATTCCATGGTGTACATATACCACAATTTATTGATCCATTTGTGGGTTGATGGGTACTTGTGCTTCTTCCATGACCTGGAAATTATGAATTAGTCTTTTTTAATAATTGACATTTCTGCATAGACGTTAGGGAAAGACATTAAATGACTTTTCTCTTAATTAACCAAGCACTATATAGTTTCTCTTTCTTCCAAGAAAAGACAGAAGTTAAACTATGACTTAATATTAATGATTAAGGACAGTGGTAAAATTTTCAGCACCTCCTCTTTATAAGCCCAAGAGATAATTTGCTGAAATCTTTGTTTATGTCCTATCAGAGTAAAAAAGTTCTAAACTCTCTATATCTGCAAAATGAGGTACTAGTAACAGCAACTTAAAAAAGTTGTGAGAATTAAAACAGAATTTATGTAAAGCACGATTGCGTGGCATATATAGGAACTCAGAAAATAGTTGTCATTCACTGTGACTTGAGATTTGATAGAATGCTTCAGATCAGGTTCCTATTGAGTTTGGGGACAGGAAACTAGTCACATACACAAAACCATTCTATTCTTAAACTTTCCTATGCTTTTTCTGCATAAACAAAAGGTGCTTTTCTTTGTTTGTTTATCATTTTCATTATCGTAGTATTTTCCCTCCCTTGTCTATCTATTTTCAATCTCCCATTGTAAATATTATATTTTCTAAAAATGAGTAATAAGGACATGAGATTTTAATAATAAAATATTTCATGTGTGTGCATGCACAGGTGTATGTGTGCCTTGCACACAGGCTTTATATTGTTGTCATGTTATTCTTGGATTTGTGTAACTTTATCATTCATGTGTACCCCTTTGTCAGTTTGTATCTGATTGCCCATCATGGGTAGCTTTTTATGCAAGGTATTGTGATGTAGTGGTTAAAAATAATACCCCTGTCCTCACAAAGCTTCCATTCTGTAAGAAGTAATAGTCATTAAGCAAGACACCAAAAAATTAACTGAATAACTATAGACTGTGAAGGAAGTAAACAGAAGTGGATTAATAATGGCAATGGGAGGAAAGTCAGGAGAGGTAGGAGATTTCAGCAAATAGCTAAACTATGGTAATTTTCTTACCATTGAAGGAATTTAGACTAAGATTTTCAAACAGAAAAACCATTAATTCAAAAGCTACGAGGCATGAAGTGAGTCTGGGTGGGGGAAATGATATCAAATGATGTCGACAAGATGTGTATCCTCTGGGAACTTGTGGGCTACGGTGAGGAAGTTGTGTTTTATTATGTTCTAGGAAGAAATGAAAACCCAAAAATAAAGGACGACTATTTACCTTTTATTGTTGTTGTTTTTATTTTCACTTTGCTACCCAAAGTAAAACTCACAGGCCAACTCATTTAAGATCACACACACACACACACACACACACACACACAAAGAAGAAAGAAATCACTGTAAGACAATCCATGAAAATTTTTTTTCATGTAAATTTGGTCTCTTTATTTACACCACAAGTTATAATTATTGCCTTCTCTTCATATAGATTGTCAATAAAAACCTAGAAATCCATCCTGCCCTCATAACAATTTAATATTTTTGCTGTAAAGTTCATTTTTATTTCCATTAAGTTAATAGACCTGCTAAACTTAATTTTTTTAGTTGAGTTTATCTGAAAAGGCAGTGTTGAATTATTTAGAAAATAAAGCAACTGAAGGATTCCCGCTGAGTTTCAATGCATAATGCTTCCGGTGTGGTAGGATTTGTTTGGAGATCAGGGTTCATTTGGTGATACATAAAAGGTGTGTAACCCTATAAAATTTCATAAATTTTTCCAATCTCTGTAGAGTTTATTTGCAGACTATTCTATTACATTTTGTTACTATATTGGTTACTATTTGGCTAAGATATCATTCATGGACATCTTTTAGACAGTTGCAGTCACCAAGTGAGTAACATCAGGGCAGTGCTTTATATATCTGAGATTATCTCTGTCTGTAAGTGAGGGGGCCCCAAATTTTGACAGTCTGAAGTGGTCTTGTTGAAGCATTAATAACATAACTGTTAGTTAATACTTAATCTCTGGCATTTTTACATGCATACTTAATAAAAAATATTTTTTCAATTGGATGTATCCGATAGATCTAGAAAGGAAATACTAGCATCATATTGAACCACATTCAGTTTTAACTTTACTAAATACCAGACAATTTCCAGAAGCTGGCATTACAAGTAGAAGCTATAGCTTGTTGCCCTTTCACTTCTGCATAACACAAGATCAAAACATTTTATCTGTCAATATGTGATTTCTCTAGTGACCTTTGACATTTGGAGCATATATCCTCATGCATCGTTAGAGATTTCTTGCCAAACCAATAACATGCATCTCTGTTGTTTTCAAATGCCTCCTAAAGCAAAAGGTTAATGATCAATAAAATGCACTGAAATGGTTCTTCTTGGTGTCATAGCTCATCTATTTCTCTTTCCACTCAATCTCCGTGTGCTTTTAATATTTCCTGAGCAGCTTTTGTTTTTTCATTTAATGAAGAGTAACTAATGTGCCATTTTCTCTTTATAAAGTAACACTCTCTCTAATAGAATTCTATCCTTAGGGACCAACTGTATTTAACATGCCTTTCATTTGCCCTACGACAGCAGTTAACTCATCATTTGACAATTGGTACCTTTAAAAAATAAAGGTCATGCATAAAAGCTCCCATTTGCATGAGTTTGCACAATGTTATAAAATTCATCTAAATGCTACCTGGCTTATAAAACTATGGTACTAGCATTAGATGCTAAACAGTGATCTAACACAAGGCTCAGGAAACTATGGCCCTCAGCCAAAGTCTGGCCCACAGCTTTTTTCTTTCTAAATAAAGTTTTATTGAAACATATCCAGGCCCATTTGTTTATATATTATTTATTGCTGCTTTCATGCTACCTACCAATAATAGAATTATTACAACAGAGACCGTATGACTCTCAAAGTCAAAAATATTTATTTTCTTGCCCTCTACAGAAAAAAACTGATAACTTCTGATCTAAATAAAATTAAACCTTTTTCTCTTTTGGGACTATGCAATTACTGGAATATACACTAGTTGGCACATACAAGTTCTGACAAATTAGTTCTTGAACTCATCCTAGAAAAAGTACGACATAATTCCTTGCTGAATATCACAACAGTCTCTTTTGAAGTACCTTTCCTGGGAAGCTATAAACTAGCACCAGTGCCTAGTCCACCCTATAAAGCACTTTTTCTAGAATGAGTTTAAGAACTTAATTGTCTGATCTAGGTATGACAACAGCACTGATGAACATTCCAGAAAAATAGTAAAAGAATTTCAAAACTGCTTTGATGGGTGGACTAGGTGCTGGAGTTGGTGTTTCATTTCCCAAGGGGAATATTTCAGAGATGACTAGTGATATTCAACAATGAGACACATAGCACTTTTTCTAGGATGAATTTGTGAACTTAGTTGTCAGACCTCATGTAGCTTATGTTTGTCATGTAATTTGAGCAGCTAGAAAGTTTCAATTTGCAGTACAATATACGAATAATTGTCTTTTATGGAGTAAAAACCCCAATATTAATCAATGGTTGTATATGTCTCCAAAATATGCTGAGCATAATACATTGTTATACTGGGGAAGGGAGGAAGGAATTTTGAATTTTTATTCTATATACTATTTTAATTCTGGAATTGCTGTACAGGTGGAAAATGACACATTAGCATATTTTTTAATCACTTATTACTAAAGACTATGCCTTTCAATAGCCCTGTCACAACACACTGCAATTATCATATTAGTCATATATATACTTCAATCGAAGTATTTCAGGACTCAGTTAAAATGTGGTTAAAAATAAAACTACCTGAAAATAATGTGAAACACAAAGAACTATCCTAGTCAATATTTCCCTTGAGCTCCATTGCAGCCCAGTAAATAGTTTTATCTACTTCTAGACAAGAATAATGATGCTTGGAGTGAGTTTGTGACTTTTGTGTACTTACACGGATGTGGTGAAGATGGCCATTTTACCATGTCTCTGAGGCTAGAATAATTGCTTGAAAGAATCAAGTGAGGTTGGTGCTATTGTCCCTGCTTTACAAAAAGAAATAAAAGGGAAGCCAGTTCTGAGATTGGTAGAGCCTAGGTAAATACAGATTGAGCATCCCTAAGCCAAAAGTTTAAAATTCAAAGTCTGAAATATTTTGAGTGTCTAGGACTCCACAAATAGAAAAGTCCATGTGCAGGTGCTTAGCACAAACTTTGTCTAAAACACAAAATTATTACAAATATTGTATAAAATTATCTCCAGGCTATGTGTATAAGGCATATTTGAAACAAGTGAAGATTTGGGTTCCATCCCCAATATATCTCATTGAATATATGCTAATATTCCCAAATCCAAAACAAATCTGTAATCTAAAACACCTCTGGTCCTGGACATTTCAAGTAAGGGATACTCCACCTGTATCTAGATTTATGACACCAATCACCAAAGCCTGCTCTCAATTATTACAGTGTGGTGCTTCTAATAGCTTGAGTAGGTACAACTGAGCTAGAGTAAATTGTTCAAGAACATTTATTGAAATCTCTGTGTAAGATGCTATATTCATCTCTATGCTTTGGAAGAATTAGTTAAAACTAAAGTAGATCATGAACTTCCTATATGTTAAACTCATCCTAGATTCTGGGAATTCACAGAAAATTTTAAAAGCATCATTTCACTATAAACTTAAAAATCTAGTAAAGCTAGTCATTTACCTTTTTTCTTCCCAAGCACCACTTTTATATGTGTCCAGATCAATTTTCATGCATACCTGTAGGCTTATGTTCTAAAAATAAGATTATAAGGACAAAAAAATAGATATATACAATATATAATATTGATAAGTATTGCCAAATGACCTAGCAAAATGGTTTACCAAAATAATTTCATCAACATTTTACCAAAATAATTATTTCCTTATAGTCTGGTTCTTACTGAGCAAGTTTCTTAGTTGGAACCCCTAGCATTCCAGCTAATATTCACTCAACATCAGTACTCATAAGACCTACATCTTAGTTCTTGACTACTCTGAGGTTTTTAGCACATTATAATATATCTTTTTCTCTATATGGAAATTACAGCATAGCTGATGAATAAATACAACTAATACTCATCAGTAACTCTGTAGAGGAGCAAGTTGGTTCTCCTTCCATGGGAATATCTTCTTGATGGTTGTCAGAAAACATGGGTGGCTGACCTGACTCCTGATTTCTTATCTTACTTGTTTTACCTTGGGCAAACCAGTTTATCTGTTTGGTCTCAGGTTTCCCATCTGTCAAATGACTGCTAGAATAAGTGCCCTTCTAAGTTTACATTTACATTAGCATACAAATATGGATAGAATAAATACAGTAGAACCTCCATTGTTGACCACCTCTCTACACCAACCGCCTCCTTAAGTTGACCTAATTTTCAGACCAGACGTGCACCACCTGTACACATCCGTACAGTAGGCTAGGCCCTTGTGCTGACCACTTCAGTATGTTTTCCAGTTTGTCACGGTCTCTCACATAGTCAGCCTACAGAGGTTCTACTACAATGTATTGCTCATTGTTAATTCTTGATTTCTCTTGTTCTACTTTAATTACCTAATAAGTTTGACTTAATCCTTTTAGAGGAAGACACAAATCAAAGGACTGGATTTCTCCATTGTCTCCAGCTTGAATGTAAGCTCCATTAGAATCTTCTCCACTAACATCTTTTGCTCATACCATACACTAAATTTGTGATGGATGAGTGAAATTAATGTATGACTCTTTTAGCTTTACTTTGCACATGTGAAACATCCCATGGAGCAGACCAGAATATTATTCAAGTTCTGACTTCCAATTTGAATAAAATACCTGAGACATTAGAAATAGGAGTTAAGTCAAAGTTCTCCATGTTTTTTACCATATACAAGGAAGATTTTCAAAACTAATAATAGCTGATTTAAAAAGTAGCTTCAGTTATTTCTAAATTTAATCATTAAGGGCTTGTCCAACAATTAGAGCATGCAAATTTAAAATTTATATAACTCTCTGTATAGACCCTAGCATAAAATTTAAAATTTATATAACTTTATGCTTTTAAGGATATTGAATTTGTATCCTCTATTTTGGATTTACTTATATCTATAGATTACTGAGTTGTTAAAATATATTTAAGAAATTTATCTCTTGATTATTTTAAAAAAAACATTAATTTGAATTTTAACTCCTTTACTCAACCAAATTTGACCATCTTTTATAGGCCAGGTTCTTCTGTGAGTGCTGAGAATGATAGCCAGTGAACAAGGGAGAAGAAAGTCCTACCTTGTGGAGTTTACACCTTCCACGTATGGTTTTGTTGCATCAGTAAGTACAGTTGCTAAGCAGAATAATCCTTTTTTTCCTTTGAGATCCTGAGACTTATCTTTGCCAGAACATTCATTTCTTATTGTTCTTGTAAAAGGCCATTGTAGTGCTTAGAATTACCTTGGTCTAGAATAATGAATCTACTTTTGCTTAAGATAGCAATGTAATTTAACTTTTGTTTGTGGTAGACCCTTTACGGATTTATGGAAGCCATAATTCTTTTCCTGGAGGGAAAAATACTTTTAAGACATTTAATTTTGTATACAGTTTCCAAGGGGATAAGGAGCCTCTTGAGTCTCACAACAGAGTTAAAAGCTCTGACCTAAATCAGCTCTTTGATGAGTTAATAGGATTAAGGATAATGCGCTAACATATTTATTAAGATATTCAAAGATAAATCCATTGTATAGTTTATTCATTCAGTGATTTATTCAATACATATTTGATTAAATATTGATGCTCTTATATGCCAGACTTTGTGTCAGGCAATACTATTATTTTCAAACAAATTTTTACATGATTATTTAATATGTGAGTTTCATCATAAAACCAATTAATGGAGCCTCTTTGCTGAATCACATTCCACATTTTTGTAAAATTCATAACCTAATATTTGAGCATTTGCCTTCCAGTTGTTATCAGGGTCTAACCAAACAAGAGAAAATTTGTTTCTTGCTTTTATCAGGATGGAAACAAGAAGATTTGATTATGTAATTATTAAAAACCTACATTTCACATAGAACAAGGAAAAGTAAAAATAACTGGGAGTTTTTAGGTTACATTCCAATCTATGTTTTTGTGGTGTGCAAATTCATACAGAAGCAGCTCCACTCATTGAATTTCCAAAGACAAGTCATTGAGCCCCTTGTATACCTGTCAAGTATCTGTAATAATCTGAAGCACCATATTAAATAGTGCATGTTTTAATTAACTAATATAGTTTAATTTTTCCATGTGGCATTGGTAAGTTTTAATGTAATAAGCATCACCAACTTTAGATCAGGTCTTGGGAGAGCAAATGACACTAGAATTACAAGTAGGAAAATATCTGCCAAGAAGTGATGCATCGATTTAAAATCAACACACTCAGGGACCTTACAGTTATAAATGAAATTTTAGCCCTGGAACTCACTCTTTGCGACTTCATCTCTATATCCATGTACTGTTGCTGTCCATGATAAAGCAATTATAAGAAACAAAAAATCTTTTTGAGGTTACTAACTACTTGTAACTGTAATCCAGATGGATTATATTACTTACCAAGTTTATAGATTTTTAATATCAAAAATAGCATAAAATATGAGGCTCCACAGGACCCTGTCAATAAATCATTATCTCTTAAAAATATTAAAAGAAAATTATTGATCTTAATTCAATAAAAAGAAAAAATACATTAAGAAGGGGGAAGGGCATAATATATTACATTTCTGTTTTAAGTTTATGGTTGCGGGATAATGCATGTCCTCTGAAATAGGTTTTCCCTCAAATTAATTTTAGCAGTGTATTACCATATTATTAAACTCAACCCCATCTTCTTGAGGAGAATGAAGACTCCTTCTTCATTCTTCTCTGGTTACCACAGTGCCCCTTAGCCTCCTAACCCCCACCTAGACACCTACCTTGCTAACCTCCAGCTGATTGCTTTAGGCCTGAATTATTCTGGAAGGGAAAAGGAAGAGCCATACCACACTAAATTTAATCATGATGAAAGTGAGTCCAGTCAAATGATCTTGAAAGCAAAGTGTAAAGACTTTTTACATTTTTAATTCCAAGTATGTCATTGTTTTACTTATTGAAGTCTCCCAAGTTCTGTCCCAGTATCGATGTCCTTGTTGTTTCTGAGAGTGATAGTATAGGACAGAAAATAGGAAAATGAATACAACTAAATATTATGTAGATTTTATCTATGCAAATAAATAAATGCAGCCTTCTCAAAGAATCTCAAAATTTTGAAAATATGTGTCCTTATCAATGATGTAATCAGTCAATTTCTCATTAGAAGGAATGCAACATCCATGTTAATGGAAACCAAAGCCCTGCAGAAGGAGCTATACTGATATTCTGTCAGAAAAAAATAGATTTTAGACAAAAACTGTAAAAGGAGACAAAGAAGGACATTATATAAAGACAAAGAAGTCAATTCCACCAAAGGATTTATAATTCTAAATGTATTATGTACCCAACATTGGGTACATAAATAAATAAAGATAAATATTTAGATAAATCTAAATATTTAGATAAATCTAAATATTTAGATAAATATTTATCTCAGATAAATAAAGCAAATATTATCTGAACTAAAGGGAGAGATAAACCTCAATACTAATCACTGAAGACCTCAAGGCTTAACTTTCAGCATTGGACAGATCATCCAGATAGGAAATCAGAAAGAAACATTGCACTTAATCTACTCTATACACCAAATGGAGCAAATAGAGATTTACGGAATGTTTTGTCCAACAGCCTCATAGTACATATTATTCTCCTCAGCTCATGGATCAGTCTCAAGGATAGATCATATATTAGACCACAAAATAAGTCTCAAATAATTCCAAAAATTGAAATCATACCAAATATTTTTACTGATTACAATGGAATAAAGCTAAAAATCAATCACAAGGAACATTGGAAAATATATAAACACATAAACATTAAATAATATGCTCCTTAATGATCAGTGGGTCAATGAAGAGATTAAGAAGGAAATTTAAAAATTTCTCAAAACAAATAAAAATTAGAATACAAACTGCAGGATACAATAAAAGTAGTAGTAAGAGGAAAGTCTAACTTTATAGCAAAAGGTGCCCACATTGATAAAAGTAGAAAAGCCACAAATATACAACTTAGAGATGCATCTCAAAGAACTAGAAAACCAAAGAGAAAACAAATCCAAAGTTCATACAGGAAAATAAACAATAAAGATCAGAGCAGAAGTAAATGAAATTAAAACAAACAAAAAGAAAAAAAATACAAACCAACAAAATGACAAGTTATTTTTTCAAAAAGATAAAACAAAATTGACACATCCTTGACCAGATGAAGGAGAAAAAAAAAAGAAAGAGTATCCAAGTAAATAAAGTCAGAGATGAAAAAGAAGACATTAGAATTGATACTGCAGAAATCCAAAGTATCCTTAGAGTCTACTATAAGCAACTATATGTCAATAAATTGGAAAAGCTGAAAGAAATGGATAAATTCCTAGACACATACAGCCTACCCTCATTGAACCAGGAAGAAATCCAAAACCTGAATAAACTAGCAACAAATAATGAGCTAGAAGCAATAATAAAAAAAAATCCCTCATCAAAGAAAAGCTCAGGATCCAAAGGCTTCACTGCTGAATTTTGCCCCAACATTCAAAGAGCTAATAGCAGTCCTACTAAACTATTTAAAACAAAAAAAAATTGAGGTGGGAATAATCCCAAACTCATTCCATGAGACCCAGATCACCTTGATACCAAAACCAGACAAAGATATGACAACAACAAACAAAAAGAGACCTATAGGCCAATCTCTGACCACCACAGATACAAAAGTCTTCAACAAAATATTATACTAGAAAACTGAATTCAACAACACATTAAAGAGATTATCTATCATGATCAAGTCAAATTCATCCCTGGAACCAAGTATGGTTCAACATATGCAAATCAAACAATCGATACTTTGTATCAACAGAATGAAGGACAAAAACCATATGATTATTTCAATTAATGATGAGAAAGAATTTAATAAAATGCAACATCCCTTCATGATAAAAACTCTCAAAAAACTGGGTATGCCTCAACACAATAGGAGCCATATATAACAGATCCATCCCTAGTATCATAAGGAATGGGGAAAAACTGAAAGCCTTTCCTTAAAATCTGGACCAAGGCAAGGATGTTCACTCTCACAACTATTATCAACTTAGGACTGTAAGTTCTAGCTAGAGCTATCAGACAAGAGAAAGAAATAAAGGACATCCAAAGACAATGGTCTGGGCAAGGACTTCTTGAGGAATAGCCCAAAGCACAGGCAACTGAAGCAAATAGGACAATTAGAACCACATCAAGCTAAAAACCTTCTGCATAGCAGACGAAATCATCAAAGAAGTGAAAGGACAACCCCAAGAAGGAGAAAAAGTATTTTCAACTTACCCACCTGAAAGGGGCTTAATAACTAAAATGTATAAGGAGTTTCAATAACTCAATGGGAAAAAAAATCAAATAATCAGAGTAAAAAATGGGCAAAGAAACTGAATAGACATTTCTCAAAAGAAGATACACAAATGGACAGCAGGCACATGAAAAAAGGCTCAACAGTGTGAGTCATCAGAGAAATGCAGATCAAAACTACAGTGAGGTATCATCTAACCCTAGTTAAAATGGTTTTTATCAACAAGGCAATAATGAATGCTGGTGAGGATGTGGAGAAAGTGTAGCCCTTGTACACTGTTGGTAGGAATGAAAATTAGTGCAACCACGATGGAGAACAGTGTGGAGGTTCCACAAAAATCAGAGAAGAGAACTACCATATGACCCAATAATCGCACTGCTGGGTGTATATCCAAAGGAGGGGAACTGAGTTTATTGCAAACATATCTCACTTCCATGTTTATTTCAGCATTATTAACAACAGCCAAGATTTGGAATCAAGCTAAGTGTCTATCAGTGAATGAATGAATAAATAAAGAAAATGTGGAATATTATATAGCCACAAAAAATGCAATCCTGCCATTGCAACATGGGTGGAACTAGAGAATATTATGTTAAGTGAAATAGGGCAAGCACAGAAAGACAAAGCCCACATATTCTCCCTCACATGTGGGAGTGAAATACTAAAAACAATTGATCTCATGGGGACAGAAGGTGGAATGATAATTATGAGAGGCTGGGAAGGGTCAGGGACAGGAGGGGACAAAGTGGAGATGGTTAATGGGTGCAAAAATATAGCTAGATAATTAAATAGAATGAACAATGTCTGACAGCACAACAAAGCACTTATAATCAGCAGTAAGTTAGGGTATACTTCATAATAACTAAAATAGTGGAATTGGAACATTCCTAACACAAGAATGATAAATTCCTGAGGCAGTGGATACCCAATTACCCTGACTTGATTGTTTCACCTTGTGTGGCTGTAACATCACATTATAAGCATATACAACTATTCTGTACCAATATTTTTTTTTTTTTTAAAGAATGGAGTGCAAGATAGAATAGTAAGGTTTGTTCATAGAAACTGATATTTGAGATTTTCTGGTTTATTTATTTGAGAAATAAATGGTTCACTTCTTAACAGGCTTTGCTTGTCAAACTGCCTGAGATCTGAAGATGATAAATAATGAAGACATTGCTTAACTAAGTCCCTAAAATGATTATTTGAAGCTCTTTAAAACTTATCTGGACAATATTCTCTTGGGGGGGATGGGTAAGAAAAATACTTTAAAATCATATCAGCATGCTTCCTTGGGACATAACGATCATTATTAAGACAAGAGGGGAAAGGGATTCAGGAGAAGAGGCTGAAATCACTGTGTGTCAGGAAGAATGAATGATGCCCTTTAGGTATATTTTTGGTATTTTACACAAAACAAGAAAAATTACAACTATCCTTAGCATGGCCACATATGGTAAGGCACAAATCAGAGTAAATATATAATCTTCTCCCTCTCCCAACTTCTTCTGAGAGCAACGTTTTAAACTAGACTGTATTTCTATGAAATTTTCATTTATAGCTAAGGCTGTTCATTCCAGATATAGGAGCTGTTAATATCCAGGTTTTCAGTAAATTACACACTTCATCTCCTGGATAGAAGAGAAATCTTATTCAAGCCCAGTTCATTGCATTACATATTTCCATATGAAATTCCTAGTATAATTCTCTTTTTATTACTCAGAACTCATTAAGGAAGAGATGCTCATTAAAACAATATACACACAGTGAGTGGTGCTGTTTTCATGTTAAAATAAGTAGACACCTACTTCGAAGCCTTTTATGCATTGGTTTGACATCTCTATTGGCCTACAAATGTAAGCTAGGCTGTTAATCAGTTTTACTCACGTACAAAGAGACTTTATTTGAATATTTCTTGATTATTTTTGGAAACATAATTTCAGGGCTTCAATATAAGTTTTCAGCAGTTTTGCTATATTTTATTTTGGCTTAGAAGGGGAATACGATGGAAATTTTTCACATTCTCATATAAATATGACATCGGGAGGAATGGTTCACAGGATTTATTAGAACTGCATAAGTGATGGCTTTTTAAAATAATTTACATTTGGATAATGAACTAAATACCTGGGAGAACTGGCCATTTTTAAAGACAAGTATTTCACTGCAAGCAGATGCTGCTACTGAACAAGTTGCTGTAATTGTCAGTAGTTGCGTTCAGTCTGAGAAAATGATTTGATATTTGAAGATCAAGTTCCATGTGTCCCAAATACCAAGGATCTTTTTTGAAGGTGGCCTTTCTTAATTCAAATCTTTAGTTTCACTGAGGCTGAACAGTACCATGAATATTATGGAATCTTATGAAAATAAGAATGATTCTGAAAGTGTCCACTTTTTGTCATTCAAGAACTCAGGTTGGAGTTCATACTCTGTGGGGCTCAAGTCTCTTAAATGATACTTACCAGCAGGATGGCCTTAGCCGTTTCACTTTAGCATAAATCAACTTCCAAGTTTATAAACTGTTAAAATAAACAATTATATATTATACATGCTTAATATAAATATATGTATGTATTAATAATATAAGAGTGTGTGAATATACATAGTGTCTACCTCTTAAATTGTTTGAAAATGTTATAATGTACTGTAAAAATTCTACTGTAATTGCTAGTAAGTACAGTTTTCCCTCAGAATCTGTGGGAGATGAGTTCCAGGACATCCAGTAGATACCAAAATAAGCAGATGCTCCAAGCCTTAATATAATAAAGTGATATTTGCATATGATCTAGGCAAACCCCCCTGCTTATATACTTTAAATCATCTGTACATATAATATCTAATACAATATAAATTCTATGTACAAGGCTGTATAATTGTGATGTTTAGGGAATAATGATAAGAAAATATGTCTGTACATATTCAGTACAGATACAATTATTTCTTGAATATTTTTGATCCATAATTGGTTTATCCATGGGTAAACCCACAAATACAGAGGACCCATTGTATATAGTACGTTCTTTTTCTGTTTCAATGTGAAAGCAGTCACTACTTATTAACTGACCAGATTACAGAAATAATCAAGGATGATACCTTAGTTCATCCTTCTTATAAGCCTACTGATCTGGTCTTCCCTGACCAGAAGATGGCCAGTATCTCCATCTTCTACAAAGTGGGTTGTCTTTTTCTTCATTCCCCCCACCCCCCTCCCCCGTGGAGATGATAACTTGAAGGGCCCCAGGAAGTCATTTGCTTCTCTGAAGCATTTTCCAATAGTGTAGATCTCAGGAATCCGATCCTCCCTACAAATGATGCTGTATTTATCAAGAGATCCAGTAACCAAACTGTCATCTGTCAATACAATTCACTTCTTACCAATTTTGCATAACCACACTTGTAGGTAAGGCCCTCTACTGGCTTCAGATTTGGGTACCCCCATGCAGTACACGTTCTACAATCCTCAGCATGTTAACGGAAGCCTTGTTGAGCTTAACAAAAGTTCCATTGAAGATCTGGTGAAGGGGAAGAAGCTGCAACACCTTTTCAGCCTTTGGACTCACACTATTGATCCCTCAGATCCAGATGTCAAATGCCAGTTTGGGTTCTGCAGGTGCATAGAGGGTGCCAGCTTTTCTTGCCATCCCAGCCATCCGAATCTCAGTCCTGTACATCTGCCTGTACTCCTAATGATAATGCTTAGCTTCTTCATAGATAAGCTTCCTCCTTGCCTTTTGAAGCACCTTTTGGGCACACATCTTTCCCAGACCCTTCATCTTCAGCTCTGGGAAATACCTTTGCTTTTTCTTAAGGGTTTCTGGCACAGCAGGAACCTTTTTTTTCTTCTCTTTGACACCCTCCATGGTTCCAGGCAGAAAAGAGGCCACATAGTAAGTTCTTAATAAGGTGTAGGCCTTATGACAAGGCAGAATGAGTTCTTCTAATCAGGGCTTGAAATATAAAGATTATCTTTTATGTAAGAGAAATATGTTTTATTTAAATATGGCCAGTTTAGCAATTTATCTTAAGGTACTCTTTTCCAAATGTGATTTTGCAATGAAACTGGTCTCTTCAACTGGAAGAGAGGGTATCACGCCAGTTTAGGGAAAAGCAAAGCCTATATATAGTTTTCTTAATATAAAATGGATTCTTTTTGGTGTTTAACTGATACTCTGGGAATGTCGCTTATAGCTTCCAGCTGCTATGAAGACGGAAGTTCTGTAAGATAGGATTCACTGGCTCTGCTGATGACATTGTCTGTGCAAACAGATCAGGATATGTCATAATAGAGCTTATTGTTACTAGAATCAGAATTACTTTTTATGGGATTAAACTATAGAAATCATACTTGGTACTAAGATACTAAGTAATTATCATAAAAAACTAAAATATCTAAAGAGATCTTCAGAAAAGACTGGGCTGCTGTTTTTCTTGTTCTCCATGGGTCATCTGTTCAGAGCTAAGTGGAGATCCATTAAGTTTATTTCATTTGGTTTCAATATAAACACAAGGTTAAATTTGTCATGTGGATACTTATGGATTGGAACCAGAAAACCATTCTTTAAAAGAATTTCAAAATTTAGTGCAAAAGCTGAGAAGTCTTTTCTTCTCTGGGGATTCTTTCTGTCCTTGGCCCCAGCCTTCGACAGTAAAGCCCGATCTAACCTCTGTGCACACCATCTCTGCAGATATCAGTGACCAACACCAAAATTTTTCTGAACTTCAGATTTACAAAGAGAGAGACCTGAACACTTGTGATATCTCCTTTTAGGTGGCTATAGGAATCTCAAAGTGAAGGTGATCTCTTGATCTTCCCTGTCCATGAACTTGGAGCAAAATGACACCATTTATATTTTTGATAATTTTCTCTCCCTCAGTCTCCTATATTCCCTTTACCACCGAACGATCTTGATTATTTTATCTTCTGAATATCTATCAAATCTCCCCTACACGCACATTTTTTTCCACGTTCACTCTCGTCATTTTTAAAGCAAGTCACCACACATCTGGCCTAAAATACTGAAATAGTTATCTCCCGAGTTAGTCCCCTCTCATCCATTCTCCATGCTGTATCTAAAGGCATTGTCTTAAAGATAAAACCTGACTATCCCAGACCTCACTTTCAACCTTCAAATCTTTCCTCTTGCAATTAAGATATCTTCAACAAGGTCATGGATGACGTGGCCCCTGTGTCCACTCTGTTCCAGTCACGGAGCTCTTCCTTGGCCCCCCAGACCTGCTTCCCACATCAAGCTTCCTCTCAGGCTTTTCTTCTACACATACTATTCCCTAATTCAAATGTGATCCACTCTTATTACCTCTCTCGGAAACTTGTATTTTCCCCTCATGTTATTTGTGTCGTGCAACTGAGAATTGCATTTTGGTCATCTGCAACTCTTCAAGCACCTATACCAGGCAATCTGGTATAGGTGCTTCAAGAATAGAATAAATGAGAGAGAAAAAGAAGGGAAGGAGGTAAATAATTTTAGGTCTGTAGCTTCGAATCTAAGGAGATGTTGTGAGGTACACCAATTGCTTCTCTGGAGACTAGATGGGGAAAAGTTATTAAATTTAAACGTGAGTTGTTTATGCACAAAGGACTTAGCCAAGGAGGACATAAGAAAAATCTATCAAAGATTTGACTAAGACATTCCCCTGGATATCTGTATTAATGCTCTCTTTGAACATCTTAAAATCCAGTGATTATGGAAAAACATATGGTGATGATAAAGTCTTGTGAATGTATTATTATGTCATATGTTTATATATGAGATGACGTTTAAAATTCATTGACATGTTTATCTGGTTGAGTCTTAGATGTGGGTGCTTCGCAAAGCCTTAAATCCTAATCTCACTGTCACCACCCTGCTTGGTTAAGGTAAAGATAGTACCCTGAAAGCAGGTATATTCTTATCAATGGTGGACTTTCCATCTCAGATTCCTCTCTGATCTTTGACCCAAAGGAACTAAGCTGGATGATTTGTAAGCCTCAAGAATTCACAGCACCTGCAGATTGCTCCCCGGCAGAAAGCCACAATTCCTGGAAAGTACAAAAACAAGCTTTATTACTCCTTTCTTTAATGAAAAGTAATCTCTGTGATGTTTCCTCACCTGCCTCCTGATAGTATGAGGCCTGGCCTATCTTGAGCAAAGGACAGGTTCTCGTTTCTATTGGGCTTTGTTCTCTGAAACCAAGGGCATGGACCAATCAAACCAGTGCTGAAGCCACTGTGCCAGAATGTGCCAGGCATTAGTATCTGGTTCCTGAGTTGCTTCCTTTTTTTTCTTTTACCTTTATTAAATTATAACTGTACATTAATGGATTTATGGGGTACAATGTACTTATTTGATATATAATGTGGAATGCTGACATCAAACTGATTAACATAACCATGACCTAGCTTAGTTATTTGTTGTGGTAAGACATTTATACTCTGTACTTAGTAGTTTTGCAATGTACCATTGCATTATGCACAATAGCTGAGGTCCCACCAAATACCGTCCCTCTTCCCCATCCCCACACACTCCTCTTCCCTCCTTTCTGGACTATAGTCATGTTCTACCATTCGTATGAATGTGTAGGTGAGTTGCTTCTTAAGCTGAAGGGAGGGACATGGGTCAGGAGGGAGAGGACTCATTTTTCTCTATGAATAAGTTTTTTTACCTTCTAACAAACAGCATGGATAGGGTTATAAGCAAAATATCAGTTCTGACCCAGATTATTCCATGTAATCATGTGCTCTACAACCAGTTTTATTGGGATGTTGTTTGTTTAAGAATTTTACTCTTAGGCTCTGCTCCCATAGCACAGTGGTTATGGCGCCAGCCACATACACCAGAACTAGCAGGTTCAAACCAGCCCATGCCTGCCAAACAGCAATGACAACTACAACCAAAAAATAGCTGAGCGTTGTGGCGGGTGCCTGTAGTCCCAGCTACTTGGAAGGCTGAGGCAAGAGAATTGCTTAAGCCCAGGAGTTTGAGATTGTTGTGAATTGTGATGCTATGGCACTCTACTGAGGGCAACATAGTGAGACTCTGTCACCAAAAAAAAAAAAAAAAAAAAAAATTACTTTGAATATTTATTTTATTATGAATTTTATGTAGATTTGTTAATAGAATTTTACCACCTTCTAATGATAAAATTGATATTTCCAGATCACTGGTTCTCAGAGTGTGGTGTTTAAGCCAGTGGCATCCAAATCACCTTGGAACTTGCTAGAAATGCAAGTTTTCAGTATCCACCTAGAAGTATTAGGGTGGGGCTCAAAGTCTGTCTTTTAAGAAGTCCCTCCAGGGATTGTGGTGCACCCTCATGTTTAGAATCACTACATTTGATCCTCAATTCATCCCACATGCTGGCAGAATATGGTCACTTCTGGCCAATGTAGAGCAGCTTGTCAAGGACCTGAGCTAATGCAGGTAGGTGTTTGCAATGACCCAGCTGCTGAACCATCAGAGGGCTCCATCACTAACTAAGCCACCTATTCTCAATTCAAATCCAGGTTCTAAAAAATTACAAATGACTGCGCGTCCTGGTCATTCATAGTCACTGCTAATTATTAAAATCATAAAATATAAACCTGTGAGTGTCAATACTGTACTGTATTTATTATAAACTGTTAAATTTAGCATAGTGAAAATAGGTTTTAAAAGTTAAATAATTAACAGGCTCTGTGACATATTCACACTGATACTTTTTTTTTTTTAAGTAGGTAAAATGATACTGCTATATTTAAAGGAAATTTAGAAGTCAGATTATTAGTCCATCTGGGAAGGACATATCTATAAAAAAAATTTCAGGGTCGTTATCATGTCTTCAAAAAGAGCTTACTTCAAAATTACACTGAGAAAGTAAAGATTAGATTCCAAATCCTTTTCAAGGGAAAAAAGATACATACAGTTTTTCAGGTCACTTCTGAATTCAGTGACACTTCAATCATCTTTCTATCCATAGGGGTTCCCGAATCACATATGGCCACATGCAGCAAAGACATTTTCCGATGTTTGGTCATGATTCTTGCCCAAGCTCAAGTTTTGTTTTGAAATGTTTTCATTACGTATTTATTTCTCTTCTTGAAAGGTATATTTTAATTCTATTAAATCTGCTCTTTCGTTTGTGGATAGAAATTATAGTTTGGCAATAAACGTAGAAAGTTCAAGGTTAGAGATCCAAGCCTTTAATGGCTCACGGAAAAACAAACATTGACAATGCACTAGATAAATGTTCTGTCTCAAAATATTAATCACAGTTCCAATTACAAAAATGCTGTCTGTCTCTTAAAATGCTGGGTTTCCGGAAGCTGCCTGCATCCTGGGCCCTTAGGGTGCTGTTGGCTGGAGAATGACTAGACTTGCCCCAAACTAAGGCAAGCATGAAACAAAGTTTATTGAGAAAGCCAGAGATGAATTTACAGACTTAGAAGGTTTATAGAGCAAGTCACATTCACCTTAGAGAGCAAATAGGCCTCCACGTTGTGACAAGAAAAGGCAAAGAGGCCTTGGTTATGGCTGGTGGTTCTGTTTATACTGCCTGGATCTGGCCTACGTCGTGGTTCAGAGGTCACCTTGGAACCAGAGTCTTACTGCATGTGCAGACCTCTCATGAGCCTCTCTAAGAGCCGACTGGGGGTGTGAATCACAATGTCCAGTTAGGCTAATGTCCTGATAACTAGTCTTAAGGTTGTTCTATGTCACCTTCAAGACTCTGTTGTACTGTTGGTAGACCCATGAGCTAGAGAGTCTTCTGCATCCTTTTTGCAGCTGGCATACTCAGTTCTGAATGGTAGATTGGTGAGAGTGTGTGTGTGGGGGGGGAGTGTTTCCTTCTTCCCAGCTGTGAGCATCACACACAGGACTAGCATGAGATGGGGGGACTGGGAGCCCCACCTTTGTCCTTTTTCCCTAGGAGAGCTGGATTTCTACCTCATCTAACGAGTATGACCGTTCTTGAGTATTTATCTAAAGCCCCTTTGTTCCTGAATGTGATTTTCTTTATAATTATCAACATGTTCACATTCTTTGTGTTATGTTTAGGTGAATTTCTACTTTTAGGCCTTTATTCACACCAGTCTTCTTATAAGGAACAGAGTATTCATCCTCCACTTTTGCAAAGTTTTCATCATTGCTCATAACTCTAAATGAATGACCGATCCCAGTGTGGAGAGCAGCTATTGCTCCTGAGGGCAGCTGTGGTGTTTGTGGTGGACTCTGACATGCGTTGTTTGCCCAGAGCCTCACTATCACTAGGAAGTAACATCTTCCTCCTTTGGTGTGTTTGCTCCTTCTGTCATTCCAGGTCCTGGTCTACCCTTGTGGTTGCACAGCTTGGACAGTGGCAAGCCTGACATATGGCTGGGTTTTCCTCTCCAAGCTGTCACTGGAGAGACAGTAGGCTGTGGTGGCCTGGAGGAAGAGGAACCTTTTGGATGCCTCTCTCCAGAGAATGTGCCTCCTTACCTTTTTCTGTCCCACGAGGAATGCCTTTCCATTACTTGCACGAAGGAATAGGCAGCATCTTCTTCCCGAAATAGTTTGTATCCTTCTGTCCGCAGCCTAAAGGGGAGCTCGTGTTTAAACAGGATAAATCAGAGCCCTTTGTTTGATTCCAGTATCAGCAGAAAATATTTATTGAACACATTTTATGTGCTAATCATTGCTTTTGGAATTAAAAATAATTTTCTTGTTATCATCTCCATTTTTTTGCAGAGGTAACGGAGATTTGTTTCAATATTTGGCCGAAGATCTTTGAGCTGGAGCATATAAAAACAGGAATTTGGGGCTCTCAAACTGGGGGTCTGTATTGCTCAGATGCTGTAACTATGATCTGGCTGTGGTATTTGTGACCCTGTTATCCCTGGGCACAATTCACCTGCCCGGGCTGATAACCCCTTAACTTCCCAGTACTGATTATAGCAATATAGACTGAAGAAAATCACCATTCTCCTCCAAATTGCAAATAAGATTTTAAGACTGATTTATTGGAGATTTTGTAAATGTTTGAATTATAACTGGTAAATTTGCCCTAATAGTGGTTGTTCCTAGTTCACTGTTGAAGATAAAACATGGCTTACTCATAGATTGATGATGTTTTAGTTTATTATTAAAAAAATCAGAGATGCCTATACACGTATGTGTTAGGATTCACAGAGCAAAAATGACTTAAATAAAACAAGTGTTTTTCTCCCTCACATAAAGTCTGGTGTTAGGAGGTCCAGGAAAGTTCTTAGAACAGAGAAACGCCATGGCCCTTTGATACAGTTCCTATGGATCATGACCAACAGGTTGAATACTGCTGTCCTAGAAGGTTTTTTTGTTTGTTTGTTTATTTGTTTTTTGATGCAGAGTCTCACTATGTCACACTTGGTAGAGTGCCGTGTTGTCACAGGTCACAGCAATCTCAAACTCTTGGACTTCAGTGCTAATCTTGCCTCAGTCTCCCAAGTAGCTGGGACAACAGGTGCCCACCACAATGCTGGCTATTTTTTAGTTGTGGTTGTCATTGTTTAGCAGGCCGAGACCAGGTTTGAACCACCCTGGTGCACGTGGTCGGTGCCATAACCACTGTGCTAAGGGTGCTGAACTATTCTAGAAGGTTTACAGAGACCTAAGACGTTCCTACTCTTGTTGAGTAACAGGAGTACGTCTTTAGTTCTACAGGTCACCTCGTAGTCCAAGATGCTTTGTTCAAGTCCAACAACTGTGTCTGCATTCCAATCCCCAAAGAGGAAGCAGATAGAGGGGCCTGGTTTCCCTTTTGGGGAGACTCCATAAGTAACACATACACGAACACCTTTGCTTCCATTAGAATGTAATCACATGACCACATCTACTTATAAAGGAAGCTGAGAAATAGTTCTGTAGTTGGACAGGAATGTGTGTAATTAAAAATCTGCCTTACGTCGTTCACTCATGTAACAAAAACACTTGTAGCCCCTTAATATCTGGGGGAAAGACGTGTTCTTATAAATGAAGTGCAGAATAGGTAACGAGAGGCACCTCTAGGCTCTGTCCAATGTCATTGTCAGGAGCTGGCCTTTGCTGGGACAGGAGGTGAAGCTGCCAGGTGGTAGGAGTAGTCAATTACAGCTCAAGCGAAAAACAGAAGAGGTAAGCTTGTAATCACTACCTGCCACAGCAGAGCCAGGAGTCCAGATTAGGAAGGGGCACCAGCTACCCTGCTCCATCTACCTCTATGGAAAGACGCACTCCCTGAAGGTCAGATGGGTCACTGTAGAAGTTTAGAGGTCAGCTCACTGTTGAGGGAGCCCTGGGCAGAGGCTCCAGCAGGTTTATGGACCTTGAAGTCCAGGAGGTCAGGGGAGGACTGGGAGGAGAAAGGTATGTGGTACTGAGTCCAAGCAGCAAAGAGCATCTCCAAGTAGTACTCCCTTCCACTAGATAAGGAAAACCTCAGTAGTGACACCTGCTGAGAAACTCTGCCCAGGCCTCAGATAAAAAGACCCAGGGTAGAGGCCTCTGGGCCAGGTATGCAAATATGTGAAGAGCATGACCAGATAGAGGGCCCAGTCCTTGGCCGCAACACCCCTGGGAGACAGCCTTACACTGGCGACGCTCCAAGTCCAGAATGGGAGGACAGCTTTGCTCCCGAAGTCCTTCCAGGTAAAGTCCCTGCAAGGGCCTGTGGTCAGGCTTGAAAAATCCCACTCAGGGTTTTAAGTAGGAGAGTGACTCCTCAATAACCCACGTTTTCTTACACCTGCTCCCACCTCTTTAATAATCAGCCATGGGTACTAAAAGCTGCAAGCAAATGTATAACCTCTTAATGAGTTTTCTTCTTAATTAATTTCTTACCTTCTTTTATTTTCCCATTAGGAAATCTCACCATTTCAGCAAAGGAGGATGTCCTTTTTGTCAGTGTCACCAAAATATCACCTTTTTGGGGACATTATTGGTTTCTGCCTTAAGCTCTATTTCCAGGCTCTACCCCTATTATTTTGTGAAAATAAATCAGCCATGTGCCTGCCGTGGTGCCGTGCCTGACACAGGCATTTCCTTTCTTCTCTCTTTCCAAGAGGCAAGCCCCGTTTTAGTGTCCTTTGTTGGAGGGAGGCCCCCTTTCTACAGTGTGGGGCTTGTGTTATGTGCTCCAAAAATAATTATTCATTTAAATAAAGATGAGCTCCATTTTTAAATGAAAAGAACCTAACATTCCGGAAGGAAGTAAAAGAGAGCTATATAAAATACTAAGATATGCAGAAAAGTGTCATTAACAGTGCTGTCACTTAGGAAGTCAGAAAGTGAATGAGAACTCTCCTCAGGACCCTGGTAGCGGGGAAGCACCGGTCCTGGCCAAAGGTGCAGACGGAGGTACAGTTGTCACTGCCCATCGTCCTTTCTTTTTTTCTACATGGAGAGTGAAGTTACAGAAAGAAAATCAGCACAGGTGTATTGCAGGATATGTGGGGCAAGGGAACGGAGGAAAAGATGATGAAATCTGCGTGTTGGAGGATGTGTCCTCCCCTCCTCTCAAATTCATGTGCCAAGCTCCTAATTCCCAAAGTGATGGTATTGAGAGGTAGGTGATTAGGTCCTGAGGGGGAAGCTCTTGAGAATGACATTGGTGCCTTTATAAAAGAGGCCCGTGGGAACCCCCTGGTCCCTTCTATCATGTGAGCCCACAGAAAGGTGACCCAGAAAACCAACTCTCGCCAGACACTGAAGCTGCCTTTGTCTCAGGTTTTTCAGCACCTAGAACTGTGAGAACTAAATTTCTATTGCTTTTGAGCTACCCACTCTATGATACAGGCATCACTACAAAAGTTTTGAGACAGACTGTGTCTCAAACGTCCATTATTTCATTTCTAATGAACACCGTCAACAGCGTCCTTTCTGATTCACCTGAGCAAGTTTCAACTTGCTGGGCTTGTGGGTGTTGCTGGGAGGGTGTTGTTTGTTACCATCCATGCAGATTTTACATTTCTTGATTTCTGTGTATCTCAAAACTTTCGCAATGACCCACATATTTTGGTAGAACAGCCCAAGTGGACCAAGACAAAGAGTTTTGAGCCTGGTCTAGAAGATGTTGATCCAGCCAATGAGGAGTTGTGATTCTGCTGCCAATCATCGACCAAAACATGAATGGCTTTGCTCGTGGAATGGAGTTATACATTGTGACACTGGGATTAGACATGCTACATTTTTGGTAAAAGTGTGATGTAGTGAAAATATTCAGCAGGAGGTTTGAAATATGCGTTAAAATTAAGAAGAGAGCTCAGATCTAGAGATACTGATTGGGATGATCTCTCTGTGAATGATTATTATTAAATTGGTAAACACACATGTACACACAATAATACAACCATCACTAAAACAAAAGCACAAATGATCACTAAGGAGGAAGCATACAAACGTATAATCTGACTCCCACGTTGAAAAGCAAAACTAAAATAAAATACATAATTACACAATGCCCGAGAATATCACAGATATGTTATTTCATAAGAATTCCAGTGTAATACTCAGCCTACAAGTCAATGCAAGTAGGTCAAGACTTGTAAGTATGCTTCTGTTCTTGGATTTCACCTAGGTGAGAATTTTACTTAATATTCCAGCCTCCAGAGGAGTCCATTTTCAGAGCAAGGGCAATAATAGGTTAGAAAGGTAGTATCTCATTTGGAAGCAATCACAACCAGGTGGAGAGGCGTGCAGGCCAAGAGATCTATTTGGGAAGGACTGTGTCTCACTTTCCCAAGAGAGAAAAGAGAGTAGAAGAGAGTCTTTTCGCCTAGAGAAGCCTTGGGGCTCACTGATTTCAGGGGGAAAAGATAGAAATAAAAAGCGTCCTGTTTCCTTGTAAAAGAACGTCATAGAAAATGTTTCACATCCTTAGTTGTTTGTTAATTAGTGAGAGATTCAGCCTTTATCCGTCCAGGTTATTGTGTACCTAGGAAGCATTCTCTTCTGCCCCCACATACACACCAAGATTATGCTGTTCTCTTATTGCTGAACGGTTGTATCCATTGGGGTCAAAATAATTTATCACTCATGTCACCTAAATGTTATCCTTGACCTCCATGAAATTATAAGTTTTTGCTGCTCTGATTCTAGAAACAAATGCATGGTGTTGGATTTTTCTCTCTTTGGAAGCTGGGTTCCTTCCTGTATATCATAGATAGGATTTATATGTTGTATAGTGCTACATCTTGACTTTAAAAACTATTTTTGTTTATCTTCTCTTTTAATCAACTTATACTTTAGGGCTTTCATCAGAATAGTCGCTAAAATGTACGACCTAGAAAATTCACTTGCTTTCTCTATGCAGATTCACCTCCCCATTTTCTGGAGAAAATTCGCTTAATTGTACTTTGAATATAATGCTAATAAATGGAAGAAGTAGTGAAGGAGTAGAAATTCTCCATAATCTTTTTTGTTCTTTCTTCTAATTTCTCTTTAGCTCCAGGATGCCTTTTTCTTTTCTTTTCTTTTTTTCTTTTTTGAGACAGAGTCTCACTATGTCACCCTTGGTAGAGTGCCAAGGCATCACAGTTCACAGCAGCCTCAAACTCTTGGGCTTAAGTGATTCTCTTGCCTCAGCCTCCCAAGCAGCTGGAAGTACAGGCACCGGCCACAATGCCCAGCTATTTTTTTGTTGCCGTTGTCATGGTTGTTTAGCTGACCCAGGCTGGGTTTGAACATTCCAGCCTCAGTGCATATGGCCATAACTACTGTGCTATGGGCACCGAGCCCAGGATGCCCTGTTCCAATCATTCATCAATACTTCTCCCCATTGTTGGATCCTATTAGTGTCACACCTAATGTTTATTGAACTTTAGGTGTAAACTCTTCTAAGCCCATTTACATTTTTAAGACTTGTCTTCAAAGAAAAATGAAAAATGTGGCTTCTCCTCTGGGAACTTCTAGTTTATTTCAGGATGATATGAACCATAATTTTAACTTCACAGCAGTGTCCTATACTTATGTTTTTGGTACTCAAGAAAGGCAACAGAACGGCCCACAGGACAGTTTAGGTTTTTCCCTCCTTCCTTCCCACCTTGTGAAAAAAAAGCAAAAAGAAAAGAAAACTTTAAAGGTTCCTTCTCTCATTTTTGGCAAATAGCATCTGTTTCTGAGAAATGATCAATACTGTATTTGCAGCAACAGAGACTTCGAGCTGCCTGTTGGCAACTTCTGAATGGTAAACCATGACAGACGTCCCATGTACACAAAGCATTCTGTCGGAAAATTATTAGAATATGATGAAAGAGAAAATTCAACTGTATTAGGATCGATGGAATTATTTATATAATAAATAATGTTTGACCACTTGATAGATAAAAAAAAGTTCAACTTCCATTTCACAAAATGCATCTAAATAAATGCCAAATGAGTTGTAATACTAAATCATAAACAATAGACTATATTATATATTTATTATGTTGAGGAATAAAGGAATAAGAAGAAAATAACAGATGGAAAGAGAGTCTTCTAAGTTGAAAGGCAAAGAAAGAAAACATAAAGGAAAAATATATATGTGTGTATTTAAATAAAGATTAACATCTTCTGTGTGATAAATGGTCAGACAAAAATGGGAAAACTTGAGTATATGTATCATACGATAGAATTAATATCTATAATGTATAACGAATCCTTAGAGTGTAATAATAAAAGGATGAATGTCCCTATAGAAAAAATAAGCCAAAGATGTGAATAGAGGCATTCACAGAAGTAACAAATGTAAAAAGTAACAAGGCCAGCATTCCTCGTAGTCACAGAAATACATGTGAAGAAGGAGAAGTTGCAATTTTTTTACCTACCAAATTTCTAAGTCCTTTCTTTCATCCAGGGCTTAAAAAAAGAAAAAAAAATGATCTATTTCACCACAGGAGGGAAGACCAGCTGTGTTGGACTTTTAGAAAGGTGACATGTTGACTTCCTTCAACACGTTCCTTCCAAAAGGAATTTTGAAGGGCAGATTTATCTATTTTTAAAGAAAGTTTCCAAACATACAAAAATAGAATAATAACATAAACCCCCAAGTATCCTCATCTAGATTCAACATTTAGCAATATTCTAAGGCAATTTTGATAAAAAATAGTTTTTTGATTTTAGGATCCAATCTTGGACATCATGCAAGTATATGGTGTTTATCAGAAGACTTGTGTGCAAATGATTTAGCCTGGGAATTCAACTTCTAGCTTATTCTCCCAAAACAATAATCTAAGGATTGAATAATGATTTGTGCCCAGTTGTTAAGAACAATAGAAAATAGCATGCTCATTTACTTTTTCAAATATTTACAATATTTATGAAATCAGGCAGAAAATAGTTACTTTGTTTAAAAAAGAACTGGGACTCCATCCAAATCATTAGTCTCCCAAAGCCCTGCTCTTTTCACAAGTTCTGCTGCTAACTAACAGTTCTTTATCCACAGATGAGCCCAGCCATAGGGCTCGTGATTTCATAGCTACCTCTGCATCCTTATAACAGCTCTGAGGCTGATAGTATGGTTATCCCTATTTCTCAGGTGAGGCTGAATAAATGACTCATGGTTAACATGTCAAGGTCATGTTCACATCTAAGCATCCAGGCTCCAGAGCTGCCATGATTGAGCACTAGAACAATTACTTCTAGACTAAAATTAGAAAATAAAACCACTTTAAAATGGATAAAGGAAAAATTCGAAACAATAGGTCCTAAAAACATACCCACTGTTTAATTTACTTTGTGCTGTTTCCCTTCAAAAGGTATTTATTTTTCTTTTTAATTTGATTTTAGTATAGTTTGAGTAAAGCATATGTCCCAGATACATTTGCAAAGAGCCTGATAGGTGGGGGAAAAAATGACATGTCAAAGCTTGAGTACGAAAGAACTTTCCTATGAGACTTTTGTTATTTATATATTTTATATAACAAAATAAAATATAGTTATAAAATAACCCACAAAAATTTGTGCCTTAAAAATTATTTCATAACAGCATCACAAGATGAGGAAACAAACACATGTACTCAGTAACCAGATTGTAACTCATCAATCAACACTTAAGTGCACAAACGGAAGGACATCTCAGTGGGAAACAAGCTGTGGGAAGGGAAAGGAGGGGATGGGCCAACTCACAGCTGTTGGGTACAGTGCACACTATCAGGTGAAGGGCACACTTATACATTGGCTCAGTCTATACAGAAACAAAGAATGGAAACAGGCTCGGCGCCTGTAGCCCAGCAGCTAGGCCACCAGTCACATACACCGGAGCTGATGGGTTCGAATCCCGCCTGGGTTTGCCAAACAACAATGACAACTGCAATAAGAAATAACCAGGCATTGTGGTGGGTGCCTGTAGTCCCAGCTATTGGGGAGGCTGAGGCAGAGAATTGCTTAAGCCCAAGAGTTAGAGGTTGCTGTGAGCTGTGATGCCACAGCACTCTACCAAGGGCAACATAGTGAGACTCTGTCTCAAAAAAGAAAAAACAAAGTATGGAAACAAAACATATGTACCTTCTACAATTCTGAAATTAAAACAAAAAACAAAACTTTCATCCCTACTATGTTGTAACTACCTCCAGGCAAAGAAGTAGAATTTTGCCAGCTACTCCAAGGTCCCTTCCATGTGCTCCTTCTCAATGAGAATCCCTTCCTTCTCCCATAAGTAACCATTATCCTATCTTTATAGTAATCATTTTTAATACATTTTTATCACCCAAATGTGCCTTCCTAAGCACTTTATTTTAGTCTTGTCTATTTATTTTAATATGATATATCTAAGACTCTCTTTAATCTGCAAGTTCTCGCTCTATTCTTTTTTTTCTTACAATTTATCAGCATAATATTATTCTTAAAACCATCCTTTATAGGCAATGACAGGCTATGCCATAAATAAATTCAGCTGTTGAACATGAGTAGTTATTCTGTGTTCAAAGATGTCTGAATCAAGTCACCCGCTACGATTCAACAAATAACTCTTAATTTTAGGTCCCATAATGTGAATATTCCTCAATCTTTATTTAATGTAATGCTAATTTGGGGCAGGGGAAATTGTTTGAAAATTTATTTTAAGAAATAAAAGGTTTTAAGTAAATCAAGTGGTTCTTCCTGGAGCCTCCAAATTGCAGGTAGCAGAAGATCACTGAGGATAAAGGGATATTGGTTATAATGACCCAAGACTGTTTAGGGGAATCAAAAACTTCTGGGAGGCACCTGTGGCTCAAAGGAGTAGGGCACCAGCCCCATATGCCAGAGGTGGCGGGTTCAAACCCAGCCCCAGCCAAAAACTGAAAAAAAAAAAAAAAAAACTTCTACTGAGTGGGCCACAAGTAAAAGAGTGCTCTAGGCCAGAGCATCACAAATTAACGTGCAGTGCATGCAAACATCTGAGGACTTTATGGGAATTCAGATTCTGATTCAGTAGACCTGGGGCAAGACCACAGATTGTGCACTTCTAATGACCTCCAAGGTGAGGTGGATTGTGGCGGTAGATGGTAAGATGGTAAGAGATCGCTCTTCAATGCTGGCCCAATATGTGGTGTCGTATTTATTGTCATGGATGCTCCCACTGCGTTCATATGTCAGAATGTAAGGGGAAAAAGAATTGTATAGGCCAGCGAGGGTGGGGGGGAAGCACATAGAACACCAGGTGTTCATTGAAGACCCCCAAGGTGGGAACCCCAAGGAAATGCTGCCTCTGTTCTGATGAGCATGGAGACATGAACTAAAACAATGATGAAGCATCTGGAGAAAAGACACCTGGAAATAATCAGGCTTCCTCTTCCGGCTCCATTTCACATCTTTCCAATAGCTCCGTACACACCCTCATCCCTAAATCTGCACTCTCATTCTATGAAATGAAGTTCATAATCATGATTAGAATCTGCCTTGGGGGAAGAGATAAATCTATTCTATTGCTTCCTCTGTAAATGAAGTTATCACTCCTTAAATTTTGTGGATGAGGTAGAAAGTTAAAAGCATAGAGCACGGTGGGCTGTCCTGGGTTTATTATTTAATCTTAACTCTGTCTCCTAATTAAGCGTGTATTGTTAAATGAAGTTAGCATCCAGGTTTGGAAATTACCAAGCAGGTGTTTAAAAGACATCAGTAAGCGTTTCTGCTATGGTCTAATTAGTGTTCTAATACATTTTACAAGCAGTCATCATTATTTCTTCTTCATTAGTTGCTGATATGTCGTATAATGCATCTTATGAAAATGTTCCTACCAAGTTTCAGAAAATATGGCCGCATACAAGAAAGAAATGCTACAAATGTGTGTGTTTTAAAACATACAAATTATATGTATATATGCAGACGAAACCTCTAGTAGTTAAGGCTTAATGTTTATTTGTATGTGATAAAATAAACTTGTAAATATTTATGTTTGTCTAATTCTGTTTATTCTGCGTTGCGAAATGGTACTTCACATAGTGGAAGGATGAGACTTAGTTATGGCCATTGTTGTCAAGGAGCAATTAAACTGATATATTCATGGCCCCCCTACCACCCCCCTCAATTACCTCACACATCATCTGGCTTTAGGCTCTTATGTAAGGGGAAATTAGGTTACAAGTGAGTCAGCCTTGAAAAGGTAATATTAAGGTGCTTTAAACCAGAGGGACCCATCCTATTATTTAGTTAGGTTGTGAGAGTTAGGTGGAGGCTGATTGTGTAAATATGAGCCTTAGACCCTTTGTAAAATACTCTGTCTAGTCACACTTTCTCTTTAACTTCTGTACCCTTGAGTTACTTGGCTGTGGAGTTTGGGTCAGCTGTGCCAACTTGGGAGCAGCTCCGTTCTAAATAAAATGAAATCCACTATTCTTAAGGTGTATCCTCTAAAAAGGCAGCAGATGGAGAAAGGGAACTGCAATGAGCATCTGCACAGGTATCTGGCTCGGAGGTGCACAGGCCGCGGCCAATTCCATTTGTTATCTTGAGATAATCTATATTTCAGGTCTGGCAAACTTCACAGGCTCTCCATCCAGCCCTCAGCCCGTCTCCCTGTGGCATTGGCTGGAAGTGTGAAAAGCGAAGATGAAAATCAAAAAGCAGCATCATTTGATGCAGTATTATATTTTGTATTTGATTATTCAAATTTTTTGTGTGCCTTTCTTTCCTTTAAAAGTGTTCATTTTTCTTGGCTTGGTGCCTGTAGCTCAGAGAGTAGGGCGCCGGCCACATACACAAAAACAGGCAGGTTTGAGTCCAGATTGGGCCTGCTAAAACAATGACAACTACAACCCAAAAGTAGCCAGGCGTTGTGGCGGGCGCCTGTAGTCCCAGCTGCTAGGGAGGCTGAGGCAAGAGACTCGCTTAAGCCCAAGAGTTTGAGGTTGCTGTGAGCTGTGATGCCACAGCACTCTGTCTCAAAAAAAAGGGGAAAAAAAGTTCATTTTTCTGAATAGAAAAATAATAAAAGATCATTGTCAATAGTTACAGAAAATTAAAAAGTATGAAGAATATAAAAGGATGTGTAGTATAAAAAAAATCAACCATAATAAGATACCCTCCAGCATGTATATTTTTAAAAGAGAAAAAGGAAATAGTGCACTTGAAAAGATGATCTCTGTTTAGGGAGAAATGAAATTTAAGTTAAAATTAGTTAATTAACTAAAAATAAATTTAATACAACTTTTCTCCTATTGTGGGGTTGATCCTGAAGAAAGATTGGGAAACAGTGCTCTAGCAGACGGAAGTTTAAGAATTGGCTCATGCCTGTATTTCTACCACTCCAGGAGGCTGAGGAGGGTGGACTGCCTGAGCTCACAAGTTTGAGACCAGCCTGAGCCAGAATAAGACCTTGTCTCTAAAAAAAAAAGCTGGATGCTGTGGCAGGTGCCTGTAGTCTCAGCTAATTGGGAGGCTGAGGCAAGAGAATCACTGAGGCCCAAGAATTTGAGGTTGCTGTGAGCTGTGATGCTATAGCACTCTACCAATGGTGACAAAGTAAGACTCTGTTCCCCCCACCACCCCCCAAGAAGAAGAAGAATTGGAAGCACAAATTACAAAATTCAGCCAATATTTGTTAGGTCCCTGTTACGTTTGGGACAATGTACTGAGTACTTAAGGAAGTCTAAAAGAGGCTAGATCTTGTCCCTCTAATTAGAGTGTTTTATTTTTCCTTACATAACTCCAATGAAAAAAGTACTAATAAATATGTAACAAATAACAAATAACATTTGTTATTGCACCTAATTTTAAAAGTCCAGCATGATATGTCAACCCCAGATGAGGCAATTTCCAATGATCACTTACTACGTCATTAGAGACCCAGGTCACTCCATCTTTCTTTTCTTTCATAATGGCTCATGGTTCCAATCCTGTAAATTTTGCTCTGCAATGGAGATTAAATAAAAGGCAAAAACGTGAATAGTCACAAATTTATTTATCACAGTCAAGATGAAGCCTTGAGTTTTGGCTTTTCTTGAGTAATCTCATTGTTGCTGCTGCTGCCCATGTGTCATCATAGAGGCAGAAAACATCCACCTTTTCAGAGACTCTTCCTTGGCAAAAAGCCCACCTTTCCCCAAGTCCCAGCAGCCCTGCCCATGCCAATTCCATCCAGAATGGGTTCACATGCACTCGTGTGTACACACACACACACACACACACACACGCTTCCTTAAACCAATCATTAAGAAAGAGAATGAAGTTTTCAAGACTGAATTATTTCGAGACAAATTATTTCTTTTTAACAGTTTTTAATTTAATGTCTATAGAGCTATTGAGCTGAATTGACAGGTTTTCATGCAAAAAAAAGTTTGAGAATTTACCAAATAAATGTTATGATACGGGGTGTATATTTATCATCCCAAGAAACAATAACACATAGGAAATTACAAAAACTGTAATGACTTAATATGGAAAGGGTTTGAAAAGAAATATAGTGTACACTAATAGAACAAAAAGCACCAGAAAAATATACGTGAATCCTATATATTTTCCTAGTTTTTGGTTTGCTCCTTTTGCAACTCATGAATGTGTTTTAATAAATGCTCAAACTCCTAGTCTTAAGAATTGAATACATTATTCTTCTTGAAAGCATTTTATTTCAAAATCATACTTAGCTTATTTTTAAAAAGATTTTTGCTATAAAATTTTGACATAAAGATAAAATCAAGTGACATAAAAGTAAGAAGAAGAGCCCACTTGAAAGGAGAAGGGGATTCATTTTCCTGGAAAACTAGATTTATTTAAGAGGAGCTGGAATTTTGCTTTTAAACTTTCTTGCAACTGATTTTTAACAGTGTCTCAGAAAGAAATCCTAGATGCTCATGTGGGGAAAGATTATCCAAACTCTGTGCTGGGATTTCAAGGATGGTGAAGAGCACTGAGTTTTTTAAGTAAATTCCTTTCCTGGAGCATACATATGGTATAGCGTGCAAATTCTACGACTGCAGCTCAATTCATTTTCCACAAAACGAGCCCACCCATGTAGGCAGCACCTGGACCATCAGCAGCGACCTGACATTTCTTCCAGTTATAACCTCCAAAGTGTAACTACTATCTAACATCTAGAACCATCGGTTGGCTTTGTTTTTTAAATTTTAAACATAAAAAAACATTTCGTGTCATATACTCCTTTGTTCCTGGCCTCTTTTGTTCAATAGCACATTTGTGAGATTCTTCTAAGCTGCATGTTATTTGTTTGTTCTCATTCCTGTATCATATTACATTATATAAACGTAATATAAGATGATGATAATAATAAGAGTATAAAAATGTTATTTATCCCTTTCTTGCAGAGAGGAGCTTGGGTGATTTCTCATTTGGGGCTGTGTTGATTAGAGCTGCTATGAATATTCCTCTAAGAACTTATGGTGAGCACACCGATACATTTTAATTCAGTGCCACCCAATCACAGGGGCCCTGGGTAGCAGGAGACACATGTATTCAGCTCTTGTAGAAAATGTCAAACCGTTTTCTCAGGTGGTTGAATTAATTTAAAATCTAAACCATTGACAGTGACAGAGTTGGTTGGTCAGCCTCCTCACCCAGGTTTGGTATTATCAGAGCTATCAGCCTCCCTGTGGTTTTAATTTGCATTTCTCTGATGGATAATAGAAGTTGGGTCTTTTCCCAGAGATACGTAGACGATGTTTATATCTTTTCCTAATTAAGGACTTGGATATCAATGAGTTTTCAATCTCATCCATTCAATAAACCATTATTTGCTGTTATCTTGTGTGTTCCTATTATGGAAAATATGTCGGAGGTTAGACCAGGGTTCATTTAGAAAGGGTCTATGGTAGGTTGGTGATTTCCATCGTGGGTGGGAAAGGGAAGAGGCCACGCCTTTGCCAACCTTGATGTAGATCTTCTAAAGGAGGATGAAGAAAAGTGACATAATTTTTTTAAAAAACTTTCCATTGAGGGATGGATTTAAGTTCTTAGAAAAGCATATTTAATTGACATTAAAGAGAATAGCACAGATGATTTTAAAATTGCCCTTTCTCATATTCCTTAAAAAGTGCTTTGCCTGTAACCAGTAGAACTGGGATGGGTCCTTCTCTAATGTATTAACCAAAATATGTGGCCATCAAAGAGTAGGATAGAAACCACATCTTAGCCGGGCGTTGTGGTGGGCGCCTGTGGTCCCAGCTACTTGGGAGGCGGAGGCAAGAGACTCGCTTGAACCCAGGAGTTGGAGGTTGCTGTGAGCTGTAATGCTACGGCACTCTACCCAGGGGGACAGCTTGAGGCTCTGTCTCAAAAAAAAAAAAAAGAAACCACATCTTACTTATCTTTGTGTCAGTATCTGCTATTGCATCTCTCAATTTATAGTTCCTCAAATACTTTTTAAACTAAATAAGATGCAGAACAGGCTATAGAATATTAAAGTCAGGTATTTACAGTTCAGCACCCATAGCACAATGGTTATAGTGTCAGCCACATACACCAAAGTTGGCGGGTTCAGACCCAGCCTGGGCCAGCTAAATGACAATGACAACTGTAATAAAAAATAGCTGGGCATTGTGGTGGGCACCTGTGGTCCCAGCTACTTGGGAGGCTGAGGCAAGAGAATCGCCTGAGCCCAAGAGTTTGAGGTTGCTGTGAGCTATGACACCAAGGCACTCTACCAGGAGGGACATAGTGAGACTCTGTCTCCAAAAAAAACAAAAAAAAAAGGCTAGTTATTTACTAGTTAGAGGCTTTCAAATAACTAGAATGGTTCTTCCAATTTCTGTTGACTTACTGATTAAGCTATCACTATTTCAAAACGCACAACTTGATTAATTTTAATTGTAGAAAACTGGGTAAGATTTATTACTCTAACAAATTGGAGTAAAAGTTGTACCAAATTCTGAAAAATAATTTTTCTTAAAAAAATACCAACTCCCAGTAACAATGAGTTTCACAATGTAGTTGTGAAGACAAAGTACCTAAAACACATTGTTCAATAATAAACATTTTGTTAACCTGAGAAAACCTGGCTTCTCTCTGGAATTTTTCAGCTGAACCTCTTTCATCTCCTTAGATACAACACACTGTCTGGGATCAGTCTCCTGTGCTATCTCTCCTTGAAATCTCACATGGAATAGCCACCACTTTCTTCCTGGACATTTCTTTTGAAGCTGTCCACCGTTCTCGGTACCTAATGTTGAAGCTTTTCCTACCTCACGTAGATTTACATGCAGTCCTTGTCTTTTATTCCAGTCCCTGTGTTGGCCCTACTCCAATGTGTTTTCCATAGAATTGTTAAGAACAGTATCGTATTATTTGAAGAAATCTAGTGATGTCTTTGTGGTACATAGGCTATGGGGAAGCACCCAGGCCTTCGTCCCAGTGGGTGATGATGCTGTATGTTCCTATTTATTCTGGTGCATGATGCCGCTGGAAATCTGTTACACTCAGCTTACAATGCATTTTCTTGTCTTTGGCCATCAAAAAGCTCTGCATGATCTGCCCACAGTCTCAAACTCTCTTATCTTCTACCATTCCTTTTATATTCCCAATATCCCATCTGCACTGGGTTTCTTTCCAGTCCTGTAACCAACCAATCATGTTTCTGCTATTGTTCTTCATAGATCCTCTGATGTTGACATGGTTCACTCCTTTATTATCTTCCAGTCTCTGCTGAAATGTCACATTATCGAAAAGGTCTTATTGGATGACCCTATGTTTAATTATCCTCAGCACCCCCAGTCCCTAACATCCAGTTCACTTTTTTTATTCTTTGCTGTTATCCGCCCCTGGTATAATACATCGACTATTTACTTTCTCCTCTTTCCCATTAAAATGGAAGTTCTATGAGGGCAGGGCCTCCTATGCTCTGTACCTTGCTATCTTCCTAGTTTCTGTAAAGGATCAGTCACATAATGGTTGTTCAATACAGTTATCAGGTGAACCAGTTAACTGATGAATTGACACTCGGGCACTGATGGTAAAGATGTGGTCAGAGATACTTGTTGTGGTGTTGATTACATGTTGTCGAAGAGATAAGAGGAAGAGTAAATTGGCCAAACTCTCATAATTTAACTATATATTTGATGGTGCCTACATTAATAAATCTAGGAGTATCTGTGGCAGTGAACCATTTAGAATTTGGAAGTAATCATTAAAAGACCTAAGACTAAAGTGATCAAATGAAGTTAGTTCTATGTAGTTGGGGGATATGGTGGGGAATGAAGGAGAATTGGACATTGCCACTTCATTTTTATTATTTTGATTTTTTACAGTGTAAATTTTGACATTGATTTTCAGATTAAGATTCACAACATTCAAATATACACTGTTTTCTCTTATTACCAACATGACCGACTTACAAAATAACATGTAAGATGTACGAGAAAGGCCAAGACTCTACCTGAAATATTTAAAAGGCTCTGCATCACAAAGGAAGATTATAAAATCATTTAAGAAAAAAAAAAGAACAATGATGTAACCAAGGATAGGCAACCAGGTTAACTATCACAAAATGCACTGCAAAATGGAACAAATGAAAACAGAAATTCAGGCTAAATGGACAAAGTAATTCTGTATTATCCACTGCAGCACTTTGGCCTTGAAGTTGAGTGCCTGGCATGGATTCATCTAATTCAGTTTTTGAATCCCTTCCTTTGTGAACCTCCACAATAATGCCCTATAAAGCAAGTTACAAAGATAATTTGTAACTATTCCTGATTATTTAAGATGATCCCAAGACATAATCTTGTTAATGCATGCAAACACTTTGGAAACCAGGAGGTATGGGGGAAAAAAAAAGTGGCATAGAAATATAAATGGAGGTTCATGAAATCAGAAACTGGAAGACAGGGTCTAGTCTTAGTACCCAGGGTGCTGAAGATTATAAAGCAATTTAGTAGATGAGCCATGACAATATGTTTCATGAAATTGTTTCGAATGGATCCCTGGATTTGACAACCTGTTAAAAATAGGCTGGGGAACAATAGGGCTAATATTTGGTCTGGAGGCGCCTCATTCCAGGAAGCTAAGGTCGATAAGTAAAAGCATGACACCACATAGAAATGTCACTCAGTGAAAACTAGATCTGAAATAACCATTTATTTTGACATATATTGGAGACTAAAGAGTAACATTTGTTTGTTCGGTGTGCAGCATGTTATTGAATGATGTCAAACAGTATAATATCAGAGGCGAATGGCAGCAAACCTCTTGACAGATTTTGATTAACAGGGAAGGAATTCAAGTACATTTATTGTATGTAGCATATCTTTTTTAGAAATAGAGTCAAGTTCACCTGAAACTAAAATAATACCATGCAGTGGGCAGGAGAAAGAGCAGTACAGAATAATTACCACGGCGCGTCGAGAATTAGCTCTCATCATAACAAGAGTTTGGGGTGAAGATTTATCTAGTCGGATATGCAAAACTATGCTTTATTACTCCTACTATCTCTCCAAATAAAATGATGTTGACGATTTCTTAATGGAAGCATTGTGTCACATAGCCAGAGGAAACCAAAATGGAAAGGCAGTCTCATCCAGCTGATAATAGTTTAATGTTGGACATTATTTTTGAGTTGACATATTGGTCATCCTATATACAATTAGTTGTGTGTGAGTTTCAATTTGTGCTTATCTGGAAGGTAGTTGTCTCTATGAAGTAGGCTGATTGACCTATTCATCAACTAAGTGTAGAGAAGCTATTGTGCTTTATGACCTCTGCAGTTATGTCCATCCATGTTAATGAACCATGAAGGTGGATTTAAAAACCCATTAAAACAGCAGTGCACTGCATACCTGAATGACAAGGCCTATTCTGTAATAAATGGCCAGGACCTCAAACATTGAAAATCCCTTTAGTCTCACAGACCTAAACAGCTTAAGGTATGTTTTAGCTGTTGTAAACAGCAGAATTAATATTCAAACCTCATTACTTTAGGACTTACTCTCACCAAATATTTAGAATGATATGTTTCTTAAGCTACAGATGGTTCAAGACCATTCATTTTGCAGAATTATAAACCAGTGAGTCTGAGTGTCTTCCTAACAGGGGCATCCCATGGCCACATCAAAGCAGGCTGTTTCTGTCTTCCTCACCCATCTTCTCTTGAGTATCAACTGAAGTTAGGATCCTCAGCCCTCCCCACATCCCTTTGCACTCTTGGACCCTGTCTCTGACCTTTCCCTCAGCCATTAGATATTCTACTATCTTGTATTTTCAGAATCTTCCAAGATGCATGTAGGGGCAGAGAGAGTAGCAAAGAAGGAAGATGTGTATGGAGTTCTTCACCTGAGCATTCGCTACCTTGTATGAAACTTCTAGCAGGGTATGAATAACCCATGGGGCTGCTGCTTGTGTGGAAAGACTCACCCGGCATGTTCATTGCCTCTCAGGCCAATAGACACACTATTTTGTTGGTAGCTTTTGTTTTCATTAGTATCAAAGAGACATCTGTTCACATTAAATGATTTAGAAAGGCATGAAAACACAAAAACAAGGAAATAGTTTTGTTTGAAGTAACTTCCCAGATGCTAATCACCCACCCCCAATCCCGGGGGTTTGTGCTAACACTCATATTTCCATTCCCCTTGTCACCCACTTATTGAACCAGAGTTGATATATGACTCAACAGTTTCTGCAAAGAAATTCCCAGTATCCCTTTAGTCAAGATAACCCCAAATCTCCCTACTTATATGTATTAGACTAGGATTAGATATAGGATACATAATATTTAGGGTCCTCCTTTATTTTTGCTTTATAAATTGTGAACATTTTTTTCATGTTACTAAATATTCCAGTATGACAACATTTTAATGGCTTCAAAGTATCTCATTGTATAATTAGGCAATAACTGATTTATTTAATTTTCCTTTGGACATTTATTTGCTTTTTACCTTTTTACTATTCTAAATTACATTGAAATGGACACCTTTGGAATAATTTGATCACAACCAATTAGTTAGGAAATATTCCTAGAATTAATCTTGATGAATCAAACAGTATGAGAACTTTTAAATCTTTTGTAACATGCTGCCAAATCTCCTTAGAATACTTGAAATTCACAAATCCCACAGCACTGTTTTTGATAGAGGAGGAGGTGACCTGACATGAGAGAAGTCTGTAATATTGACCTCTAACCAGGTGAAAGTGTTTCAACTTGAGTTTACAGATTAAAAAAATAAAAGCAAACCATTATCAAAGTTGTGATACTGTGAATGTAACCAAAGGGTATTCATAGACAAGGGCTGGCAGTAGAAAACAGATGTCAATTTAATTCAGATAGACTCAGAATTGACTCCCCGCTCAGCAAAGTTCGTATCTAAGTCACTTGACTTGAAAGTAGGGTTAATTATGCCCACCTGAAAAAGTCGTGATGGAGATTAAATGTACAAAAGCTTGCTGACTGTAGAAGTTCAACTTCAGAAGATGGTACTTTTGGATATTTATTGATAGATATTTTATTTTGGTAGGTATCAAAATTTTCTGTAGTGATTCCTGTGTTTTAGAATTCAACTGATTACTTAAATTCTGGTTTTAGTTCATCATTCCTATATTTAATTATACATAATGATTTTTGCTAAAGATAAAAGAGTTAAGTGACTTAATAGAAATTCTCTCTCCAGAGAACGACTAAGACTTTAATGACGCCTTCCATTAGCTGGTTGGGATTTGGTCTTAAACGAAGACCTTTTGTGCATTTAATCTCTAAGCAGTTTCAAGCACCATTTATTGAGCATTCACGCTATTAAAATTATATTAGTTATGAGGCTTATGTAGAAGTGACTGGTTTGGTTTTGCAGACTTAGTCGGTTGATTACATAATGGTTTTATTGTTCATAGGTCCATATTTTTCTCCAAAAAATCTTGCTAAATTTCAGTGATTTGTTTTCACTGGTAACAAAATATTACAGTAACTCCTGAATAGACAACCTCCAAGATTTGCATCTAAGGTAGAAGGAATAAAAATACTTTTTCAGAAGTCTCAGGAAAATGTTATTTATAGGGTTACATGTGTATCCCAGGGCAACTGCCAAGGTTAAGAAAATGGGATGCTCTGATTGTTTGAGGCCAAAGTCACATGATCCACTCTTGAGCTGAGTGAGGAAGAAGTTAGCTCCCCAGAGAAAAATCTACTATATTTATTAGAAGAAAAGTGTATTTATGCTGAAAGAGAAAAACAGCAGATCTTAGTATACTGTCCTTGGTTGGGAGTTCCTGTCAGAGAGCTAAGAACTCTGCCACATACCTGATTTTCTCTGCCTACTCATAGACCAATTCAAGTCCTATCTACCCTATCTTTTAAATTTTTCTATGACCTTTTCTACAGTCTCTATAAATATGAATATCACCCTGTCTTGTTTTGATTATTGTAATAGTCTCCTACCTGATTTCTCTGTAACAACTTTGACTTCCATCCTGCCAATTTTCCACACTGCAGACAGAATCAAGTTTACAAAAAGCATATCCGAGCTGGTAATTTCCCCATTTATCTTAAACCCTTCTAATTCTTTCTATTACTCCTAAAGCATGACCCCAAGTGATAGCCTAACAGGTCTTATATGGTCTGATCCCTCCCTGTCTTTCCAGATTGACACTTGTTGAAGCTATTTCATTCACTCTGGATTTTCTGTTCCTGTGACACATCTCAGACTTAACACTGGAGTAAAAAGGTATTTCATAACCTCACTTGTGTCATTTTATTAAGTATTCAGAACACCTATGTCTTTTAATCCCCATTTTCAAATTAGGAAATTGAGGCAGACTGTTAAAGTTAATAAATAGGCTATGAGGCCAAAATTTGAACCCAGGCACTCAACCCCTGAGCCCACAATCTTAATCATTCTACTGCCTCCAACTTAGCAGGTAATAACTATTGTAAGGTAGTCATCAATTGGTAGTTATAATAGACATGGGAATATCTACTTTGAGGTCTGTTTAATTATCAGTGTGCGACAAAATTCTAGAAGCATAGCAGCGACTCAGTGCACATTTGTTAAATAATAAATAATGCATTACTGTATTCCTGAGTTGTTCTGCTGAACTTCTTGCTTGAATGAACTGTATTCAGTGAAAACAGAAATTGGTCAGTAAAGCCGCGAGTGTTTTCGGAGAGCCCCTAGTGAAAACATTTGGGAATTCTCAGCCAGCTGCCTCTGGCGAGCCTGATCCTGAACCAATCTCTCCTTCTCTCCTCCTTCAAGCAATTTAGTCCTCTGGGTAGAGAACAGAGGCCGATGACTACCTTAAAACAGGGCTTCCAACATGTTCATCACCCAAGATACTTTGTTATTATTTTGTTAATATTATCTACTATATTCAGATAGTAGTCCCCTGCCCCCAAGTTTGTTTTTTAATGTGTTTCAAAGTGCAATTAAACTGTAGTTATTTTCCAAAGTTATATCAACCAGTAAAAAAAGTGGTGCCCCAGGGTTGTTGATTGGGATGAAATGAAAATTGTCCCTATGCAGACTAGGTCATTCCATCTAAAAGAAAAGAAATCCAATAATGAAAATAATAAAAACTACAAGCTCTTATTTTATATCAGGTACTATGCTGAGCATTTCACAGGCATTATTTCATTTAATTATTGTGGCAACAATAGCATAAGCATTATTATCTCTGTTTTGCAGAAGAGGCAATTAAGGCTTCAAGACCCTGAATGACTTGAAAGTTATCATGAAATAGAAGAGGTGGGATGTGAACCTGGGCAGAACCAATTCTTTAATAATGATGTTACATAACTTCTCCCAATAGTCAGCATCTTATTTTTCTTTAAAGGTCACTATTATCGTTAACTATTGGGTTTCCATTAAACCCTTAATTTTTATTAATAACTGAAGGTCAGGCACTGACTTCCTAATGTTAATGGGACCTCAGCTGGGAACCACCATCTCAGTTGTTCTTTATATAGTGGACAAATCAGTGAGTTTAGGCTGCCAGCCATCTGTTACCTTTTATTTCTGATCTCTTCCTTGAATTTTCTTTTTTGAACTACTCCTTCCCCTTAGTGTGCTGTGTTGGTGGACTTGGTCAAAACATTATGTTCTATTTTGGGTAAGAAGTGGAAGTGGTTTCAGCTAAAGATGACTAGAGTCTTTCTCTTTGATATTTAAATCTTTAAATGAGTGATAGAGGGCAAAATAAATGTTCAAACGTTTTTTTCCTTCCAGTTATTCTTTATATTTCTTGATTCTTCCTTTATAGTGAATAACCTTTATTCTCAATCTCCCAAATTTAGGTCAGAAGCAAAAGCAAACAGAGAGATCTAATATTCAAAAACCCATCAAAATTACTTAAAGGTGCTACATATGCCCTTATTTTTGGATTTTTGATTCATCGTTAAACATACAAGGGCCTCTCTTATCTTTCAGGTGGTATGCATGAACTTAGAGATTTTAATTTGGGGTACCTGAAGCTGTTCTTTTAGATCACTGTGAGAACAATATTCAGACTCTAAAAATCAAGTGCAATGTATTTAAAACCTGATAAGAAACTGTTGATGTCCATTTCATTTCAAAACATAACTAAGTTGACACAAACCAAGCATTCCCAGCTATGAAAAGATACGCTCTATCATATGAAATTCTATTTCAAACACTAATGTAAAAGTGCATTCATCAGAAAATCAACAAAACACCGCATACTGTGAAAAATAGCCACGGTTAGAGGCCAATTTTGCTCTACAAAATTTTAGGCTTTACAGATTTCTCAGCATGTGGCCATTTCTCCTGAGAATCAATTATCAGACTTATTTTAGCAATAATAATTAACAAGCATTTTACTCCTAAAAGTCAAATCTCACTTTTTTTTTCCTCACGATTTCACTGAAATGCCCCTTTCTCTGGGTGGAATTGTTTGACTTTAAGAACTAGTAGCATCAGTATAATCCTTAGAATCTAATAAAGATTCCATCAGTGTAAAATCATTATCCTTAGGCAGAAAGAGAACCAATTCAATTATGATGTTGGTTGAAAAATTGAAAGGCTTTTTAACTTGAGGGTGGAAAAGTTGTAGTACATATTAAAATGGTTAGTACAAAATTCGTGCATCTAGGCTAACAAATGCTAATATGTTCTTTTGTTACTCTCTAATTTATATGATTCATGTAAGCCTCCAGCCAGCGAAACTTGTACTAAATTTCATGTGCATTAAAAAATAGCAAAGCAATGAATTGTGAAGTTATTAACATTCGTGTCTACTTGCATTATTAAGCCATACACATCAAATCTGGTAGTACAAGGAAAGAAATGTCATAATGAAGTACAACAGCGTTTAATCAGGAGAATTTCTAAAGGTCATCAAAGCATCATATGATACCCATCCATGCATAACTGCAATCTGAAATAAATGTCCAATGTGATACAATAAGCATAAGTTTAATAACAGGCCCCTCTACTGTTTCTGTTAATGAAGGGATTTAGTGTTCTAATGTTAAGGATAAAACCGATTCTGGTCCCAAATCATACATGCTGCCTCCTAAACTAATTACAGATTAATAAGGAGATTAGAGGGGGCTAGCACAAAGGACGTTTGTCTGCCCACTTACCTTCTACCAGTGAATAGATGACTGATGGTCCCAATACAAGCTTTCAAAGAGCCATTCGACTTTCATCATCCAGGGGAGCCATTGGCTGCACAATTTAAGTAACAAATAATTCATTAACATTTTCATACTTGTAATGTGTTGTATGTGCTTCAGGACAAGTATTCACATTTTAATACTTAAAAGCTACAAACATTTGACCCCTCTAAATATTTTATATTAATGTCCACGGGGTAATGTGCTTTCTCACTCTGTGGTGAGGCTTTCGAGAGGAAGAATAACAGTGTCAATGCCCAAACACCTGCCTCGTGTTAGATATAGTCATATGTCTGCTGTTTAATGTTTGTATATTTTGCAATTGCTTTGAAGGCAATTATAGTTTGAACTGTTGAAAAGACCAACAGGGGAACTGAACCAAATTTAAGATGGTTAAAATTGATTTGTGCCTGGAGCCACTGTTTACTGCAACTATTGCTTTTTATCAGTGCCTTTCACACTTGAATTTGACCCTGTAGTTATAGCCAAAGAAAACCTTTCTTACTCCTTGATAGACTCATGCTTGGTAGGGCCGTCTTTTACTATTTCCCAGGAGACTCTGGGGACATAACTGGGTTAGTAAATAGACTCTAGATTTTCCTTAATGATCTGTGGGTCCTGTTTCCCTCCCTCCCCTCTACCTGCTCAACCCCTGACTGCGTTCCACAGCATTTGCTCTGTTTCACCACAAAGACTGGTTCACACATCCTCTCTGCTACCCAGATCCAACCTGACAGGTGAAACTCTTGGGCTGTGTTTCTAAAAGGCTATAAGAATTCTAGCAAAATAATTTTAAGATGGGAGGGCTAAATACATAAAGTTGGACATCCAAAGCAATGTTTTTTATTATTTATTTTTATTTATTTTGAGACAAGAGTCTCAAGCTGTCACCCTGGGTGGAATGCCATGGCGTCACAGCTTACAACAACCTGAAACTTTTGGGTTCAAGGGATTCTCTTGCCTCAGCCTCCCAAGTAGCTGGGACTACAGCCACCTTCCATAATGCACAGCTATTTTTATTGTTGTTGCTGTTACAGTTTTCATCATTACTTTAGCTGGTCCAGGCCAGGTTCAAACCTATGAGCCTTGTTGTATGTGGCTGGTGCCCTACCCACTGAACTATGGGCACCGCCCAACAATGTTTTTTATTAAATAAAACATATTTAATTGTATTTTTTAATTCAGTATATATTTGTTGAATAGCTACTCTGTTCAGTTGGAAATGCATCAAATCTTTTGATTTTTTGAAAATTTGATTGAAGTATTATGTATATATACATACACACACAACACACATAGGGGTATATGTGTCATAACTGAAGAGCACCATGACTTTTCATGCAAAGCTCGTGCATCCATGTAACTAGCATCCATAGGTTGAAAAAAAGAAACATTATTTGTCTCCCTAAAAGCTCCTCGTACTATCTCTTAGGACCCTGGCTGACATAAGAATAACCACTATTCTGACTTTTAACAATGCAGCCTGGTATGCCCCTTTATGTCTGATTTACCTTTCTGAACCTTGGAGGATGCATCCACATTGATAGCTTTTGTTCACCATTTGTTCTCCTTGCTGAATGGTGTTCCATTATGCGAATGTCCACAGGTTATGCATACATTCCAGTATGCAAAGGCATTTTGTTATTTTTCCGGTAGGGAAGTATCATGAATGACCACCTTTATTAAATATATCGACATGTATGTATGATGGGTACAGCTCTAAAAGTGGAATTACTGGGTCATGAGTTATGTAGTATATACAATACCAGGGCTGATTGTAATGGAACTGTGTAGGCTGAATCTCCTTAATGGTAATGGGATGTGTGAGCTCAAACAAAATGGCAACTGGGGAAAACACCACACTAAGTGTTGGTTATATTATTATTTTAATTGTCTGGAAACTAGGTCTAGAATTAGACTGTCTGGATCCAAATCTGCCTCTGTCAGTTTAGAAAAATCATTGAACTCTCTGTGCTTCATGTTCCTTATTTTGAAAATGGAGACAATGGAGTTTGCCATATGCAAGTTGTGGGAATTAAATGAGATAATATATATAGCACACTTAGAACAGCATCCAGGTTGTAAGAAGTACTCAATGCTTACCTATTAGTATTCATATTATTTACATGGATTCCAAAAGGTCATTTCCCAAACTGCAGACTCAAACAAAACCAAACCAGAGGAATATAATTATAATTATAATGTTACAGCCCTTAATTATGGAATGAGATTACCTAATAAGATTGTCTAAGAAAGGCTAGAATTACAAGTGAGTTAATCAGATTTCATATGAGTGAGTAGAATACATGTCTTTTTATTTCTACATCAAATCTCCTAAATATGTCCTCCATATATGACCTCTGATATGCAACTCAAAAATCTTCCTTGGTGAAGCCCTTTACAAGCTCGGTACTCTCATACCCACTTTCCCTCTCCTCTCTACATAATCTCTAATTCTTTATTTTGTCTATTGTTATTTTTAATTCACTCTATTGTCATCATTCATATTTATATTGCTCCTGTTTTAAGCATCTAGAGAATGGGTTCCATGCATTCAACATAGAATAGGTATTTAAGTTTTAACTCACCTAAAAAAAAAAGAAAAGAAAAGAAAACAGAAAAAAAAAAACAAACAACCTAACATTTCTAAAATTGAAAACAAAACAGAACTTACTAATGTTGGGTAGCATCATTTTTCTCTATGTTATGGTACTTGCAGAATCCTTGACCCTAATACTTTACTTACAGTGGTGTCACCACCATTAAGGAAATATAATCTATTTCCCAGACATTTTAAATGCATTTTTAAGTAAAAATATTATATCTGGCAGTTGACTGTAGTTGAAATTACGCTATATATTTCAGATATGTTAGGAGTTGTTTAGACTAATTGTAGAAATGACCTATCCATGTAAAGTGAAAATGTATTCTAACATAGAAATGGCCTTAAAATAGAATATCTAGAGCAGTGTTTTTCAAGTTTCTTTTATTTCACTAAACACTTCAACCCATAGTTAAACTTCTGCAGCATACCTAAATTGTATTAATCAAAAAAAAAAAAAAAGTGAGGAAAAAAAGCATGTACTTACTGTGTTTTGAACTTCTTCTGAAAATAATTTAATTAATTATCTTTAAATATTTTCACACATACCGAAGATCCTCTCACCTAAAATCACTGATCTAGAATGTAATTTATTATAAGCAGGCTAGAATTTACTATATGTGGTAGAAAAAAATTCTTAAATTGAATGCAATATTCAGGGAATAAACATATACCCTTTGGTGTCCTGAAGTTGTAGTGTGATCAGAAACGTCTGAGGAGAGTGGTAAGCTGTAACAGCTATTCAAAAGCTGTTAATTTTGCTAGACTGGATTCTGTTGATATATGTGCATTTGTACACACACAGCACTACAGTGAGCACATGTAGGTCTCAGTCACTTTGGGTTGATGGTATTGAAGACAACTGAGCTAGCAGATTCAGCATGTTTGTGGTTTATTTGCTCTGTGGAACTGAGTATTGATTAATGACATAATAAATCTTTTTGAGACTTACTTTCCACTGCTAACACACTATCCTGAAATGAGAGTTACAAGCATGAGTAGAGGTGATGAGATGCATGTCAAATAAGATAAGTTGTTCTGAGCCCGTGACTGATGAATAAATGCTTTGGAGGAGCTACCTGCTAGCTTTTCCCCATCCATACACTGCAAAATGGTTTTCCAAAGCAATCCTCAGATGCTTTCAGTAGTCTCTATTGTATTTATTCAGTTTTTAAACTTTCCACTATGCCTCTGTAAGCTTAGAAATTAGTGTCCAAAGGTTGATAGTGTAATAGATAATTGTATTCATTCTATTAATTTTATTCTATTACTTTTAATCCAATGGTATATCAAAAGACATCCTGCTATTAAAAGCAAAAGTGAGGATTTAGGAAGAAATGCACTCAAATCTTGCTCCTATCTCTTGTTGGTTGTGTGAACTTGAAGGAAATCTTGGTGTCCTCATTTGTACAATGTGATTCTGCTATAGGGTAATTAAGGATTGTTATAAAATATATGAGGCATCTTGTACGGTGTCTTGTGCATGGTAAAGATTCAATACATAGGAAGAAACATTTCACTCCTTTCAATAAGAGGAATGATTTTTCTCACCAACATGCATTCCATTTAACCATCATTCATGAACCACTTCTCATATGCCAAGCACTGAGCTGGGTATCAGGTATAGGTTGTGTGGAGTGGAGGTAGTGGCTTATCTTATTTATTAGCTACTCTGGTAATTTAATAACAAATAAGATGTACAAAAATTATTACCTGATATAGTTGACCACCTGAGGGACTGTAACAAACTGGTTGACATACAGAAGTGGTCAATGTAAGGAACTAGGCCTACTACACTGATACATACATGTAATTTATGTATAGTCTGTGAAAAAAGATCAACTTAAGGTGGTCAACTGTAGAGGTTCCACCATATTTAAAAAATAAAATTTGAATTTATAATTATGAAACTATTTGTTGTAGGAGGATAGTTTTAAGTCAGTGACTAAGTAAAAATAGTACCAAATTGTACACATTCTAATTTACTTTTGAAAATTCTTTAAATTTCCCATAAAATATAAACTACCTGTCACATTAGTTTCCTAAGGCTGTTGTAACAAAGTACAAAAAACTGAGTGACAAAAAACAACAGAAATTTATTATCTCACAGTTCTGAGCACAAAATATAGAAGTATAGGAGCAAGGTATTGTCAGGGTCATGTTCCCTTTGAAGACTCTAGGGAAGAATGTTTTCTTTCCTTTGTTTTGCTTCTACTGGCTCCCAGTGATCCTTGTTTTTCCTTAGTTTGTACTTGTATCACTCTAATCTCTGTCTCCATCTTCACATGGCTTTCTCTGTGTGCATCTCTATGTGTCCTCTTTTCTTCTTATAAGAACACTAGCCATTGGATTTAAGGCCCACTCTAATCTAATATGACCTCATCTTAATTAATTACATTTGTAAAGACCCTATTTCCAAATAAGATCACATTGTGAGGTTGCGGGTGGACACTAATCTTGAGGAACTCTACTTAACCCACTATACCTGATATCATGTATATAGTTCTGTCTGGAAATAACTTTTACATGGACAATGTGCACACAAAAAAGAATGGTTTTGAAAAATGGAGTTTTACAGAAGTATGTCTTTAAAACCAAAATCATATCTAGCATAATATATGATTACTATTAATCCCTGGAAGACATGACCTAACTCGTATTAACATCCCTACGTCATACATAATAAGTGGAACTGTCTGCACTATTTTCTCTCCCTCTGGCACACAGTTGATTCCATTTAATGAAAGTGACATTTGATGTGTTATTTTCTTATTTAAGAAAGAATGATGAATCATTGTAATTATTTTACCATTTTGTGATTTATCCTATGTATAGAAATGTTTCTATCAAGATGAATATGATTATTTCAAACAGAGCAGGATGTTCTAACCTTTATTTTGAAAATTACACATTTTTACCTTGCTGTCTCTCATTATTCTATTGTAAAGCTCTTTTCTGGAAACTTAGCATTATCACTATAAAAAAAATCTATGATCATTGTAAATTCTACCAGAACCATATACAATCTCATGGGATTAGTATACATGCCATTTTTATAGATTAAATTTATTAACTTCTACATGAAATGATGCTGAAAGAATTAGTTAAATAAGATTCTGAAGAAGGCCATATACCAAGAGCATTGAAAAAAGAATCTAATCCAAAAATTAAAAAAGCAAACCAGAAGAACCACTTCTAGAATATTACAGTAAGACTCTCCAAAAATCTGTTTCCCCCCAAAAGGTAATAAGTATACTAACACATACAGTAAAATTCAACTTTTTCAGAACTCAGGAAATTAACTGAAGTCTTGCAACACTAAGAGAAATATTTATTTAAAAAATAAAGCTGAATCTTTGCAAGAATAGCAACACTTTTCTTCATTTTTTACATCCCCCTACATCCATCCAGCTTTTCAGTAGCCTTGAAAATCAGCAGCTTCATAAACATGGTCTATGAAAGCTACTAGCCTAGCTATAACATCAGAGAAAGAAGGAATTTGAAGCTTCCCTTCAAAATAACATGACCAGAGACTTGTTATTATTTGACCTGTTTGATAGCTCCCTGGTAAAGTTCTGGTTTCAGCATTTGTATTTATTTGGATGACTTAAGAGCTTATTCAATATGAAAAGACATGACCCAGAATTTTTATTAAAAATAATCAGGAGCAATTGTTTAATCTGCAGCTGCCTAAAGCAGCAATAGCAGTTGTGATAAGTAGGAACTTCAATGAGAAAATTTAAAAAGGAAAACCAAGAATTGAGATATTAGAAGGAGCTTTGAAAATTTCTGACGTATCTGGACAATCTAGAAGGTCGTATTTATATGCAAGGCTGTATACATGTCCAGTAAAGATTTAAGAGGGCCCTAATTTCTCACCTCTGGCTGATCTTGAAGCTCTGTACAAGGAGGAAGTGAAGGCTAAGGCAGAGTTGTTAATGGGCAAGCTTTGAAGTTGTGCCCCAGCACACATAGAGTATCTTGCCAAAGGATGAGACTTGTTCATCCAAGACAGTTAAGGAACTCTCTGTCCAGTGATTAGCTGACTACTAAGTTAATCAGTTATATAGACAAATAAAAAATGTAGAACTGTGTATATATATATAGTTGTATATATGTGTATATATATATATAACTCCCTTCTCTTATTTTCTGAGATATACTTTCTTTAAATTCTTCATATATGTTTTCTTTTAGTTTTTTGAATATATATATAGTTTTTTGGTTATATATATATAAATAAATAAATCAGAAATGTAGACCTGTATACTTCCTTCTCTTATTTTCTGAGGCATACTTTCTTTATATATGTTTGTGTATGAGTTCTTTATATAGAAAGAATTTTCTCTCTCTCTCTCTCTATATATATATATATGTATATATATGTATGTATATATATAACCAAATCAGGAATGTAGAATTGAAAATGTAACAATTGAAATGAAAAATCCACTACAGAAGCTTTATAGCAGATCTAAGTTGGAAAAAGAATCAGTGAACTTGAAGATGAGTAAATTTAGATTATTCAAAGACCAAAAGAAACAAAAATAAAGAAAAATGAATTGGGCTGTGGACACCTGAGGAACATCATCAAGTGGTCCAGCATATGCATTGGAGTTCCACATGTAAAGGAGAAAGAAAAAGGAAGAAAAAATATTTGAAGAAATAATGGCCAAACCCTTTCTCAATTTGATGAAATACATGAATCTACAGATATAGGAAGGTCAATAAACTCCAAACAATAGATCTCTTCAAAGAGATCCAAGCTTCAACACATAATAGTCAAACTGTTAGAAGTCAAAAACAGAGAATCTTCAATGCAGCAAGATGGAAGTGAGTCAAGGACTACAGGTGATTCACAGTCAGATTAATATTAGCTTCCTCGCTAGAAACTAAGGAAGGCAAAACTACTTGTCCTATCATTAGCAAGTATGAAGGTATAACAGGGGAGGGTAGACATCAGTATCTGGCTGAAATTAAGAGAGCAAGAATTGCCATTTACTGTTTTAACTGTTGCTTTGCTGATTAGAATACAAATAGTCACAGGAATTGAGATTAATGTACCACCTAAAGAATGGAATAGACTAAAAGAATATTTTACATCTGACTTTTATTTTTTGGTGAAGCGTCTTTCCAATGTCCTTTTGGGATGATATTAAGCCTACTATCTGGTATCACAAGCTTACTCTCACTAGGCAAATTGATTAAGGCAAATAGTTAAGGAGTATATAGTAACAGATGCTAACTATGTGGCTGTACATGGGCATTAATCATTCAGTACAGGCTTCATAGACTACTACATACGCTATAGAGCTTTATCCCCAGAATTCAGATACTTATGGTTGATCATTTGTTTAACGCATTGTTAATACACTGACAAAAGAAAATAATCTGGATGCAAAAAAGTAAAAATTATGAAAAAGATCATTATTTACACCCTGGAAAGTTCTCTGACAAAAATGTTTTTTGAGATGAAGAATGAAGAATAAATATAAATTATCACTATCATACTAGATCAATTAAATACTTTGACTCCCCTTAATTAATTTTATCCCCAGGAGTGAGGAATAGCCTTCACTTTAGCCTTCATTTTATACACTTATGATTAACCACACTCTCATTTATGAGACAATAAAGCATCAGTGGCTTTCTTATCAATACAGAGTCTTTCTTATAAATCCTGAACCAAAAAAATAACAATGGCACCCAATCTCTCCTCTTTTTAATAGTTCAATAGGGTTCCTATCACATTACATTTTGTAATCTGAGTCACTTATTATGACTTCTATTTGGGCCTTGGCTCACTTTTCTGTTTTATAATTGCTTGTGTATGAGTTGTTATCATGTTTGTTTTAATACTTCCATGAGCATAGGATGGACCCTTCAACCCCAGAGTTTCTGCAGACCTTATTACATGTTTGTGTTATTCTGGTTATGTTGAGCATGACTGACAGCTGCCAGGGTCAGAGCCTGTCCTTGATTTCTCAATTCTTACTCGTACCCAGCACAGTTCTCGACACACAAAAATTACTCAAAAATTTGTTGGTATCGTGAATGAATAGCTGTATTTTTAATATAAAGAAAATTTGCTTGTTCCTTTCCTGAGCTACACAGTTTCTTATTTTCTATATATATGTTACAGCTGATTAATTTCCAGTAAACAAGTCAATATTCACTCTGGATTTTGATAATAGGTACCTCACTTCCCTATCTGTAAAATGGAATAAAAATAGCACTTACCTCCCAGAGATATTAAAAAGTTTAAATATTTAGTGTCTGGAAAGCGCCTGGCCTATTCATTCATTCATTCATTCTACAGACATGGTGACTGAGGGCCTACTCCTACAGACACATCAGTGAACCACGCAGAAAAAAATCCTTAACTATAGAGAGCTTTTCATCCTTTAACAATCCAGGCACATTGGTAATGGATATACAAATAAACTTGCCACTAGGTGAGATAAAATCCAAAATAATGTTTTGTTGTTTTTTTTAAAGTTGACTTGTGAGGACTTAGACAAGGTAGTAGCTATTGCTTACAGTAATTATAAACTCAATTAAAAATGCACAGAGGACTCCACTCATTCCCTTTATATTTTTGAGACCGGTAAACAATGAAAATGACAAGTATAATGAGTAACTCCTGAGCCTAAACAGCCTGGCTATGCAATTACGGGAATGGCGCTAAGGCCTAAAGTACCCTGTATGGGAAGCCTTAAGGAGTTTAATTGACCACAAGATCAATATAAGGAAGTATTATGATATGGATACAAAAAAATATGAAGCAATTTCTTTTTTATTTTCAGGGTACTGTAGAGGTATACATATATTCCAGAACAAGTGTGGCAATACTCCAGCTCAATTGTGTCTGACAGAGTATGGCTGTCACACCTCTGAAAGAAATCTGAATAAGCCAGAATGCTTCCAGAGAAGAGCAATCAGTACATGGATGTGTGAAAAATACTGTTATATGATCAAAGAGGAATTCCTAAAGAAGCTCAAGATCTCGATGCAGAGATTTGAGGGAAAAATAAGAAATGAAGGGTCACTATAGAGGAGATGAACTATATCCAATCAGCTGTAATTGAATGGACAGAATTCAGATCAAAGGAGTGAAGTCGGAGAAAGGCAAGTTTGTGCTGAATGTGAATGAGAGCAGGAGGAAACTGAATCCACACATGGAGTAATTTCTGAACTTGGAACACAGAGAGGGCTTCCCACAGAGGCTGTGTGAAGGTAATGTCCAGGTCTCCCTGGTCTGTTTTGTTTTTAACACACAACCCTTTTTGATTTTTATCTCGTGTTCAAGAGCTAATGACTAATGTTTTGAGAAAATTTACATGGACTTGAAATATACAAATTTAGAACAAATAAAAATAAACGTAGATCATCTTTCAAAGAGTAGGTTTTATTATTGCTACTGCTAATAAAAGCAGCTACTTTCTTTTGAGAAACTACTGAAAATGCATTCTTAAGTTGATTGGTGAATCTGGAAATTCATTTTCCCTGCAAAATGCAGTGCTCTCAGTCTTCACCAGTTATCCGCAAAGCCTCTTTAATTCATAAAGTTGATGAGGATTGAGATCAGGAGAATAAGGAGAATAAAGAGGGATTCTTTATTTTAAAGAATAAATGATACCTCTTTCTTGAAGACTGGATTAACACCAAAGATGCCAAATAGATTTCTCTTCGTAGATCACCTCCACTTGATTGGAAATGACTACCTAGGTATCTGTGTTTAGAAGTTTTCAAAAACAGAGTCTATGGTCCCTGAGAAAAGTGCCATGATAAGTTCCTTTACCATTGTCAGGGAACCTATACTTTGTGACACATGTCACATACCAGACATTACGAATGAAGTGAAGAGGGTCATATATCTTGGTAGATTCTAGCTCATCTTTGCAGGTTTCAGTTTGTCCTTGATCTCCCATTTCACATCTGGCTTCCCCTAGCGGGTGACTTAGCTGACCTGCAGCAAGATCCCAAAACTGGATGTGGAAGACACAGCCTTGAATCAACCTCTCCACTAACTCCTGCGTTTGTGTAAGATCCTATCTCCATATATGGCTCACAGTATGGCGATACTGATCAAACCCTCATTGATACAGGTGATTAAAACAATAGACTGGATGAGAAAAGATATTTAAAGCTTGAGTAAAGCATATAGTATATTCTATTTGCTAATTGTTCCTAATGAGAACAAATACCAAATGTTTTATGAAGGCAACACAAAGGCCTAGGCCCTTGCTTCAACCAAATGTTGACACGGTTGATGTCCTTAATTATTGTTTCATGAATAGGAAATATTGACATATTCTTCAGGTGCTCCAGCCAACCTGTTTCATTGTGCTGTGTTGTTGTTTATTGGATTAAGTGGAAATGAAATGTTCTGAGAAGATTTTTTCGTTCCTTTTTTTTTTTGAGACAGAGTTTTACTCTGTCACCCTGGATAGAGTGCCATGGTGTCATAGCTCAATCTCAAACTCTTAGGCTCAAGCAATTGTTTTGCCTTCCCTTCAGTAGCTGGGACTATAGGATGAGCCCCCATTCCAGGCTTGTTTCTCTATCTTTGGTAGAGACAGGGTCTTGCTCTGGCTCAGGCAGATCTGGAACTCCTGAGCTCAAGCAATCCACCCACCTTGGCCTCCCAGAATGCCAGGATGATACACATGAGCCACCATGCCTGGCCAGAGTTCTTTTAAATATTTTTTTAGAAGTTTATCTTAAGAATAACATGTGTATGCTATAAAATAGCAAAACACCTTTATTTGTGGGAAAAAAATAGAGATTAGGTACTTTTGTTTTCTCAATACTTTTGTGTATTCTTTTTACTGAGCAAGTGTTAACTTTTTAAAACATACATTGAAAGAACATGAACATACTAGCTTAACTGTTTTTTCCTCTTTGGGTTTACTAATGAAAAGAAAGAATAAAGATAATTATAAGACATAATGAAATAATATTTTTCTTACGGCTTCTCAATTGATCGAGGTAACTGATTAAACAAAATTCACCTGTCTCTCTTTCTCTTTCTCCCTCTCTATTTCCTCTACAAGGAAAATAGAGAAATCCCTTGAATGAGAAAAGTATAGAAATTGTCCGGCTGGTGGAATGGTAAGTTAGTATAAACGCAGTTCTCTCAGTGCTCTCTCCCTATCCAGTAGTGGACAGTTTACAGCTTAGGAAAAGTTTTCATTTTGACCTGAAGCTATTGTCAAAGATTTCATAAGAAATGGCAGCATTTCTGCTTACCTATATGCAGCTCAATTTCTACAGCTAGTTTGAAGAAGATGCCAAAACCCATATCTGAAAAGAGATAAATAATAGTTTTTCTATTTCTGAAATGTATGCATAACTCAAACTCAATTTTGACTCAGGGACAAAAATGGAATTTAGAGCTCACAGTGAGTTTACTTCGTACATGCAGCACATTTTCGCATTTCCAATTGTATGCTCAATTTCCCACTTTAAAAATACCCTAAAATTCATCAGGCATTAAGCCCTGCTGGGTAGTAACAAGATGTGCACACAAGCAATGCCCATGCCCACGAGAGTGTCCAAATCTTTTCCTCAGGGATATTCCTAATTAAGCATGGCTGGTGCCTGCAAGTGGCTTGAATTGTTCTATATAAAGAACAGCACGAGTTCTCAGCCCCCATAGGAGTGAAAATGTGGTGTGCTAAAAAGAGAAAAAACCTACTGCAAACAAGGAAAAGCAAAGATGTCTCCTGGATTGATCAAGGAAAATGAGAATTCAAAACTTTCAGGCTTAATTTTCTATTCTTCTTAGAATTCAGGATTTTTTTTTTTTCTTTATCTGTCTAGTTCAGAATTTTTAAAACTCCAAGATGCATCAGAATTACTTTGGAAACTTGATAAAAAATAAGTGTGGCTTTTCAGGGTTTCCAGCATATGAACTGAGTCCAGAATAAGTCCTGGGAATCCACTTTTGTACTGAGAGCTTGGAAGATGATTGTTCAGGGTACAGGTGGAGCATCATAACTGGCAGTGCAAACCCCCCAAAGATAACATGAAACCTTAAAGGAAAAAAAAATACCACCTAAAGAATTAGCACAGTGAGATCCTAGTTGCCCCCATATTGAGAGATGGTGAGAAGTGCATTGAATGGATTGAATCAGTTGGTTGTTCTTAGTTGGTTTTGCCAGAAGGAGGATGGGTGGATCCAGGAAGACCCCCAGTAAGTGTTCCCTATGAACCTGTGCACTCACAGAAGCTTCCTGAAACAATGTGCAGGCTTTGTGCCCGCAGGGCTGCCAGGAGACTGGATTTGAAAGCCACAGTCTAATATTTTTAATTTTTTTTGCCAGAAAATGCAGTAAAACAAATATAGGAGATATTAAAGTTTGGAGTTTGTAATTAAGACAGTTTAATTACCACTTCATTGGGATAGTTTGTACTTGAACTCTTGGCCAGCCCCGTAGAATATGCCATGAAGAATCTGCAGTCTCTGTCAGAATACCTGCAACCCTTCCTTACTCCCCTAACCTTCTCCATGCCCTGTGCCGTATATCCCTTTGACTATCTTTGGCTATCTGGCTATCTGAACCCCTTCTTGGAATAATTTTTTAAGCCTAAAATAAAATATGCAGAATTACAGAGAAAACCAATTATATTAAAATAGTTACCTATATATTATAAACAAATTGGTGATAAAGGAATACATACTTCTTTAGAAATATGTTCAATTGTTCAGTAAAAATAGTTTATTTTTTCCATTTTTCTATCTTAGTTCACAGACCTCCATGAATGTCAAGAAGTGTCCATGGACTTGAGATTAAGATTTCCTGGTTTGGCACCTATGGCTCAAGCGGCTAAGGCGCCAGCCACATACACCTAAGGTGGTGGGCTCGAATCCAGCCCGGGCCCACCAAACAACAATAACAGCTGCAACCAAAAAATAGCCAGGCATTGTGGCAGGTGCCTGTTGTCCCAGCTACTTGGGAGGCTAAGGCAGTAGACTCGCTTGAGCCCAGGAGTTGGAGGTTGCTGTGAGCTGTGATGCCATGGCACTCTACCTAGAGGGAAAGCTTGAGGCTCTGTCTCAAAAAAAAAAAAAAAAAAAAAGATTTCCTATCACATACTTGCTGGCAATTTCTTAGCAAAAGTGACCATGTAATTCACAGGTGTAAAGCCCTCCAGTTGCCCCCCAGCGTCCCTCAAGATGAAGTCTGAGATCCTTAGCAAGACACACAGGCCCTATTACAACCCGACAAGACTCATTCTCATAAGCTTCCCACTTCATATAGTTGGTCCTTGAATAACATCATTTTTGTTCAACATCATTTTATTATAACACTGATGAGGAAAAACAAATTAATTTCTGGCCAAGGCCATGAATGTGTAGTTTCTTTCCACGCCTGCATGGGTTTTCTCTCATATCCCAAAGCTATGCACACCAGGCAAAACGATACAGCTAAGTGGTCCCAGTCTGAGGGACAGTGTCCTGCCACGGGAAGGGTGTCCTTCCTAGGATTAGTTCCTCCCTGGCACCCTGAACTGCTGAGAGAGACTCCACCAGCTCAAGCTTGAGCTGGACTAAGCAGGTAAATCATTATCTTACGTTTCTATTAATTTTTCATAAATATAAGTATAGCTCACATTTATTTTAATGTTTAACATTATTAGAAGTGTTTTGGTCTTTAGAAGTTTGGTGGTGATTTTCTGACCAAAAATAAGCCTTAGGAATTGAAGTCTTGTTTGTATCAACTAGCCTGTGGTCTAACTGGTTTCATGATGTGTTGTTCTCCCTTTAAGTTGCAGTTTCCTTGAACTGATCAACTGTGTTAAGTGAGAATTTACAGTACTTTAAGCTCCGATCATAGTAGAGGACCTCCAAATCCAGGAATGAGCAGTACCGTCTTCTCTCTAGGCAAAAGGCACCTGCCTGGACAAGCCCCACCTCCCTCCTTGCTATCTTCTGTGGCATCGTTTTGGATTCAGACTTAATCTCAACTAAGACTGGGCTAGGAGCCCCTTCGCTGTGCTTCCAATGGCCCCTGCTCACTTCTCTGTGGCTCTTATATTCCGTACGAGTTGATAAACCGGAGTGTTAGTATGGGCAAAGTGGCAGGAAAGGTCTCAGACATACAGAACATTCATGTTTTTAGCCACTCACAGCAAGGGCAAGTTGTCAGGCAAGGGTCTCCTCTGCATACTACACGCCCATTTATCAACACTGCTCCCATACATTTTTCAATTCTTTTATCAAATGTTTTTTTGAAAATAATTTTAGTCTTCTATCTCATAATATATGTCTATGATTGAAACAGATCAACTATTGAGTCAACAAAGAGTGAAACATCTATGCATTTTGTGTATATTTTAAATTGCGCCGTAAGTAGACGGTGGTAACAACTCCTTTTAGGCATTTATCAGTTACGATATTCCAGGCACGGTTTTCAGCATGTTTTGAACGTTGCCTCCTTTTAGCCTCACAGAAACCCTACAAGATAGCTGCCATTATTATCCTTGCTTTGAGAAAACTCACACTTTGAGAAGTTGAAAACCTTGCCCAAAGTCCCATAGCGGGTAAGAATTTGAATCCAGAAGGTAATGGGTAATAATGGAATGTGGATTGTTATCAATCACCCTCAATTCATAGCTGCATTTAATGGGAGAGTGTGTCTGTGCACGCACATGCTTATGTATATGTATACGCTTAATTTTTTCATAAATTTTTTATCATATTTTCTGGTTAAACATTCTGGCTGCTGTGTAGAATTGGTGTTAACAACTGTTCCCCTCTAGGAATTAGTAAAATTTTGGCCAAGAATAACTGTGGAAGAAAACGTCCTACTTGTGCTTAAGGCACTTCCCGTTTACCCACTTGTACTAATTCTTTGCCTTATGAATTTTTACCCAAGTGTCTTGAACCAATGCTAGAGTAACAGTTCTCATGGAATTGGGGGGGGTAACAGATTCACATTCAAATCTGAGCTCTGGTTCTTGCACTTCAGTCATTAACCTGATTACTCTATACCTCAAACTCCTCATGAGTCAAAATGGGGAGCACGATTCATGATAAAACTTAAAACTCAGGGAAAGAATTTACCCATATTTTGGGGTCTTCTATTTCCATTTATATTTCATAAAATGTTAGGAATTCAAGTATGAATTTTCTTTAATGAAAAATATGTTCTGTGATCTTTTGCAAAATGACCTGTTCTCCATAGTCTCCAGGAAAGAAGAGCTTGTGTGTTCCAGGCTTCATTATTCTCATTCCATCATTATAGATTTGTCACATCTCTGTGTCACCTATTCAAAAGATGATTAGTTATTCTTTACTGCTAAATTGGTCCACTTTTTCACTTCTTTAACTCATTTAAAAGGATAATTTTTTAGTATCTGCATACTCATTGGGTTGATTTTTTTTCTTTGTCACATTATAAAATGCAAAATAAAATCATGAAATAAAATGACCACTCAGATCATAGCATCTCATGTACCAGTGACAGTACATGTGTGTATATGTTTTGGGGAAGTGCTGGCAGGCATAACTTGCCACTTGAAACATCCCTCTGTCAAATGTCTGTAAGTGCCTGGCACGAAAAGGGACCTGCTAGCTTGCTGGAGTTTCTGTTAACCCCTCCAGTCCAATGCCCATGGATTAAGCCTGCAGGGCTAACACATGTGTGCACATGCCTCACTTAGGTCAGATACTAAGGGCAAAGCAAACCCTTGGCAGGACTTGTACAATAAAACAACTATGTACTTTAGCACCACTCTATCTCTTTCTTCTCCATTTTTCTTACCTCTTCAACGTTGTGGCTGCCAATACTCTTCACTTCCCACCGCTTACTGAATGCCAATTATGGCTTGTCCTTTGTACCCAGAAACTCTTACTGGAAGAGATCTTTCCCTTCTATCTATATTCATTATGTCTGTTCTGCCTCAAATCTTCAGAACATAGCTTTCTTGGGTAACATTCTCTAAGATACATGGTTGGTGACTCTCTGCTCTAATACACTGGTTCTCGATGAGTTCTCTAATTGATAATAATGCAGCCAAATTTCTTAGCCTCAGTGAGAGAAGGCTTTGAATTTTAATGGAAGAATGGCTTTGAATCATTCTTTTATTCTATAATGGTGAGTGTCTGAGAGAGTAGGTTAATACTACTACAGGGCAGATTTTTCTTGGGTAGAGAAACCTTCAATGTCATCCTTCAAGCCAATACCGTATATGGCATAGAAATTCTGTATCTTTTGGCACTGAAGTCCCATTAATCTTTGTGTGGAAGAATCTGGGATCCTCAAAGGAATCAACAAGCAAAATTTTCCTTAAATATTTTTAAGTATCTGTTAGACTTCTCCCTTTTGGTAAGTTCTACAAATGTAAAGTAGAGGTTAAAGAGCTGGAAGTAAATCATATTGTAACTTCCTAATTATTTCTAATGAAAACCTAATGTCTGGCCCAGCCTACAAAGTATTTTTGCCTCCTACCTGCGGCAGTCTGTGTCCAGTTGAGACGCATCACGGATCAGCAGAGGCAAACTCACGGTGAAGTGAATGAAGCGGAGCCTACAGGATTCCTCGCTTGCCTGGGCCCCTTACAAGGTGATGAGAGGAATCCAGCAATGTGCTTCCAGTGTGTTCATCAAAATGTTGTTTTTGTAAAATTTGCAACAATCAGACGTTTTGACTTAAATTACCTAAGGCTACTAGCCCTGAACTCTGACTTGCCCTCCCTCACTTCCTCTCCTGTGGAATGACTTTGGAGTTGCCCAAGTATGGAATCTACTAAAGGAGATGAAGTTGGGGGTATGCTTAGTTTGGGTTTATGTGGCTTAAAGTCACCTCTTTATATCTAATTAAGTTATGACGCTACACCTTAGCCATCCTGCTTTAGGAATGGTTTCCATGGTGTTCCTACTGACTTTTTTCCCTAACACCTTGATAAAAAGGTTCCCAGGTCATATTTATGTCAGAATACGAGTGAAATATTATGGGTTCTCCTCATGTTACTGGAATTTATTTCTGCTAGATCCTTGGTCTTAGGGTTTCAAAGAATGAACCCACGGACTACTGGATCACTGGTAGGGTAGGATTTATTAGATAGAAAGGAATATAGTAGGAATGAAAAACACCAAAGCTTCTGGCAGAGGGGAAGACCTGAGTGGGCCATCTCCATGTGGGTCTTCTGTCTAGGGAATGTAAGGTCTTGAGAATTTCATTTGCCCAGGACTTTGTAGATGGCAGACATCTTAATGTTGATGAGTGTGTTAATAAATGAATGAATGTGATCCCTCCAGCTCAGGGGCAGAATGACAGGGCATTCCTTTCATAAAACTGCCCAGTCCTAGAAAGTGGGGATTCCCTGTCCAGCTCTGAATGGGGAAGAGGGGACCCTGTGTCACCAATAGCCTAGATTATGTAATGTGGTGCCATTGGTCAGGTTTTTAACATTTGCAATTTATTGTCATTTCACTTCTCATTCCAAATAAAATAATTCTCTTACATCTAGTTTTGTAAGAGTAATTTTATATTTTTCTTACTTACTGAGAGAAGCTCCAACTCGTACAAGCTTCAAGCCCTAAAATCCTACCTTCGGGCACTAACCATCACATCTCCCACACTTGGGATCAGAGAGCCCTTCAGCAGACTGTTCCTCAGGAAGCGAATTCTGAAACTGTGTTTGGTTTCAGAAATTTCATGTCTATGCTTAGTTCTTATGTGGCAATTAATTTGTGGAAATGCCCCATGTTATTCACAAATTTCACCTTCACCCACTTCAGCAAGAATATATCCCAGGGTGATGGTTATTTGTTTACCATTTATCCCACAAGAAGTTTTAATTTTGGTTTATTTACTTTATCCTTAGGGCACTTCTCTTAAACTATTCTCCTTTATATTAGCTATCTTCTCTGCCTTGGGACAATTACCCAATGTACTAATTAGCTTTTGCATTGAGGAAGCAGTTCTTTGCTTTAGTGCTTCTGTTTATAAACAGGAAATTCTTTTATCTTGGGCTACCTGAGAATTTGCCACTCAAAATCAGTTTCTCCAGGCCATCATTATTGAGTTCAGATTTATACACACCTATATTTTTATTCGTAGCTGCATTACCTCAGCGTCTGAGAGTCAGTGATGTATATTGCATCTTCTACTTCAATACTGGAGTCATTGTTGGACAAAATGCCCAGATGACTTTCCACATTTTATTATAACTTTGCAGGATCTATGTTTAAAGCATCCTTAAATGAAGTGATGTGTTTTCCATAAACTCTCAAGATTGTTTAAATGCTATTATAAAATGTACATTTTATCAATCAGTAGTCTATGTTTGGTCACCTTTTATATTGCCAGAGTGCTGTGCTATTATTTTTTATAAACACTGGGTGCTTTATTCCATTTCGCTGCTAGACCTGTCTTTCTTCATGTCACTTAAATGTTTCTATCTCTTACTTATCCACTTCTGTTTTTATAAACAATTGCTTGAGTACCTATAATCCAACAATCTTTTATACTTGTCTCTGAACTAAATCTAAATAAATCCATTTTTAATGAAAATAGATTGTTCGGTTAGCTCAAGTTTAACCTGGACTTTCTTTTCATTTTGAAATTTATCGTTGGAAGTGATTTGAAAATTCATTTGTCTACTGTATTGTGTTATCAAATAACATATTGGACATGATTTAATTAAATCTTATTTAGTGTTTGAGGATTTTCTGTACATAAGGTCATTAAGCAGATCAATTCTAATTGTACAATATTTACAGAAACTGTGAATGTCAGTTGGACAGAATTCAGGATCAAATAACTCTTAACTTAGAAGTTTAAAAAATAAAAGAGAAAAATATATTTCTTATTTTAGGTTTTTTTCTCTAATAAATTATACAGATTTAAGAAAATAATGCTATGAATTTTTAAGAGTGTGAATCTCAATTAGAACTGTAATTTCTATGTACTAGTTTTTAATATACCAGATTTGCTGCCTAAATTATTTTGAGCCTGCATTCTGATTAGATTGATACAAGTTTGCATTCTGTTAGAACACACAGGTAATAAGAAAAAAAAGTAACTGGAAATGTTCCGGATAGTCTTCCACAGGCCAGCTCTGATACCTTCATTCTCAACTACTAAGCTGCCCTACCTGCAAATGCAACAGTTATAAAATAATAAATATAGCACTGTATAAGTACACCTACTCTCTTGTTTATAAAGCACATTTTATGGCCCTTATTTAACTTCAACAACGACCCAGCAGGGGAAGGAGATATGTTATATCCCCTTTCCACAGAATATAAAACTGATGCCTTGGGGAGCTGATTGCTACATGGGAAAACTTATTACAGGCAGACCTCATTTTCTTGTGCTTGGTGCTTACTGCATTGTCTATGGCACCCTGCATCTAGCGAGCTATCAGCTCCGTTTTGCCACCAGTGTCTCTGTGTCACTTTTTGGTAATTCTTTTTTTTTCCAAGATGAAATCTCAAGCTATTGCCCTGGGTAGAGTGCTATGGCATCATAGCTCACAGTAACCTCAAACTCTGGGGCTCAAATCCTCTTGCCTCAGTTTTTTTATTTTTAATAGAGAATGGGGAGGGTCTCACTTTTTGCTCAGGCTGGTCTTCAACTCATAAGCTCAAGCAATCCACCCTCCTTGGCCTCCCAGAGTGCTAGGATTGCAGGTGGGAGGCACCGTGCCTGGCCTCATTTTGGTAATTCTTACAGTATGCCAAACCATTTCATTACATCTTTCATGGTGACCTGTGATCGTGTTGACAGAATTTCTTTCTGCATTAGGTTCTTGGTCTCAAGGATTTGAAGAAGGAACCCACGGACCACAGATCAGTGGTAACCATCTCTGAGACATTGGGTAATCGTTCCTGTGGTTCCCCCCATACGTGTGGTATTTGGAAATAAACATTTCTCTTATTTATCTACCATAATTGTGAGTTGATCTTTCAGTGAACCAACAAAGGAAAAAGGGCTAGTTTCTCTGTGATCCCGACATCAGTCAAGACATTCCCTTAAGTCAAAGCCTAATCTACCCAGGGCAATAGCTTGAGACTTCATCCTAACTAATTCAATTCTATGAAGGCTGAGAGAGGTGAAGAAGCATTATAAGTAGAGTGTGAAGCTAAAAGAGATTGATTCATGAAGTTTAAGGAGAGGAGTCATCTCCAGAATATTAAAGTACAAAGTGAAGCAGCAAGTGTTTTTGTAGAAGCTGCAGCAAGTTATCCATATTTAGCTAAGATAGTAGCTACACTTCATGGATATACTACACAACAAAATTCTGAATAAGATCATCTGTCTTATTGGAATAAGATGCTACTGGGACTATCATAGCTAGAAAGGAGAAATCAATCCCTGGTTTCAAACATTTAAAGGACAGGCTGACTCTCTCCTTAAGACCCAACCTAACTATCTGGTGGCCTTAAATTGAAGCCAGTGCTCATTTAATAGTCAGAAAATCCTGGGGCCCTAAAGAATTATGCTAAATCTGCTCTGTTTGTGCTCTATAAATGGAACAACAAAGCCTGGATGACAGCACATCTGTTGACAGCACAGTTTACTAAATATTTTAAGCTCACTATTGAGACCTACTGCTTAGGAAAATAGATTTCTTTCAAAATATCACTGCTCATAAGCAAGGCACCTGCTCACCCAAGAGCTCTGATGGAGATGCACTGTATTAATGTTGTTTGCAGCCTGCAAACGCAACATCCATTTTGCAGCCCCTGGATCAAGGAGTAATTTTGACTTTCAAGTCTCATTATTGACGAAATAAATTTCACAAGGCCACAGCTGCCATGGACGGTGATTCCTCTGATAGATCTGGGCAAAGTAAATTGAAAACATTCTGGAAAGGACTCACCATTCTAAATGCTATTAGGAACATTTCTGATTTATGGGAGGAGGTCAAAATATCAACATTAACTGGTGTTTGGGGGAAGTTGATTCCAGTCATCATCCATGATCTTGAGGGGTCAAGATTTCAATGAAGAAAGTAATTGCAGGTGTGGTGGGAGAAGCACAAACCAGAAGTGGAACCTGAGGATGTGATTAAATGGCTGCACTCTCACGATGAAATGTCAATAGATGACGAGCTGCTTCTTACAGATGAGCGAAGAAAGTCATTTCCTGAGATGGAATCCACTTCTTGAGAAGATGCCGTGAACGTTGTTGACAACAAAGGATTTAGAATATCACATAAACTTAGTTGATAAATCGCCAGCAAGGTTTCAGAGGATTGACCGCAATTTTAAAAGAAGGTCTCCGGACAGTAAAATGGTATCAAACAGCATCACATGCAACAGAGAACTCTTTAGTGAAGAAAGAATCAATCAGTGTAGGAATCTTTATTGTTGTCTTATAAGAATTGCCACAGCCACCCAGCCTTTACCAAGCACCACCCTGACAGTCTGTAGCCATCAACATCGAGGAGAAACCCTCTACCAGCAAAAAGATGACAACTTGCTGAAGGCTCAGGTGATCTTGGCATTTTTATAGAAATATAATTTTAAAATTAAGGTATACTTACTTTTTAAAAGACAAATCCTGTTACAGTACACTTAGCAGACCACAGTATAGTGTAAGCACAACTTTGACATGCACTGGGAAACCAAAAAATGCTTGAAATATTTGCATTATTGCAGTGATTTGAAACTGACCCCGCAGTATCTCAGAAATATGCCTGGGTTCCCAAAGGTAAGTTCATTGACTGTTTAAATACACTGTATCGAATTCAAAGTTATGAAAAAGTGTGTGACGGAAAGTGAAAAGTGAATCTGTAGCTTGTCTTTTATCCATCCAGTTTATTTTCCTCAGACAGCCCTTGCTACTGAGTCCTGTGTCCCAGAGACAGGGAAGGGGCCTCCAGAGCCTGCCTTTATCTGGAGTTGACAAGCTACAGCTCTCAGGCCAAATCTGGCTTGCTAACTGTTTTGTAAATACAGTTTTAATAGAGCGCAGCCACACCCTTCCATTTATGTGTGGTCCTTGGCTGCTTTCATGTTACAGCAACAGAGTTCAGTAATTGCAACAGAAACCATCTGTTCCACAAAGTCTAAAATATTTGTTATTTGTCCATTTGCAGAAAAAGCTTGCCAAAACCTGATCTATACAATCAAATGGATATATAAAAATATATATCTATTTTCTCCACTGCTTGTATCAAACTAAATACACTGCTTTGATCCTTTTCGTAAATTAAAAATATTATTTTGGCAGTCATCTCAAATCAGTATATATGAGTCTGCTTCACTCTTTTGTAACTCCTTCGTTTCCGGGGTTCTAGTATTTTGCATAATTGCTTTCATTTAGTTCTCCCAAGACCTTATTTTAAAATAGGAACAATGAAGCTCAGAATTAAGTAACTTACATTTAACTCTCCAATAGTAAAAGCAAGGAACGGGATTTGAACCCCTATGTCTCTCACTCCAAGGGATGAACTCTAGTTGTGGGCACTCTGCATGCTCTTTGCAAAACATTGACTGAATTAGAGAAGGATGTTTATTTTGATTTGTGTACCCTCATCCGCGCAGAGGTGAATGTATTTTGTGAGTAGACTATTGACTTGTATGGCTAAGAAGGCGGCTGAATCTCGAGCACCGTGCATTTGAAACACACATATCCCGTTCATTTGGGCCTTGTTAGCATTGGTGTCTGCAGAATCAGACAGAAGGTCTGCAAGGTATTCACAAACACTTCTGCCCACTGAGAACGTGTCATGATGTGTGTATGGATCCTCCCGTGCTAATTAGATGGTATCAATTAAAACTTCTCAGATGCTCGAATTCTTAAATTAGATAGCAAAATGAAAATCAGTTACTGTTAAAATAAATTACCTTTGAAAATTGATTAGAGGCTTGGCACCTGTGGTTCAAGTGGCTAAGCTGCCAGCCACATACACCTAAGGCGGCAGGTTCGAATCCAGCCTTGGGCCCACCAAAAACAACAATGACGGCTGCAACCAAAAATAGCTAGGCATTGTGGCGGGTGCCTGTAGTCCCAGCTACTTGGGAGGCTGAGGCAGGAGACTCACTTGAGCCCAGGAGTTGGAGGTTGCTGTGAGCTGTGATGCTACAGCTCTCCACCCTGGGGACAGCTTGAGGCTCTGTCTCAAAAAAAGAAAGTGAAAATCAATTAGAGTTCCTGTATGGGATACAGGCCTATTGTTCCTCAGGAGGCCCAACCCAGGGAGTTTTTCCTCCAATGTTGGTTGAGGAATAGATTAAGATGACAGCAGGTGCTTAAGAAAAATGTTGAATATAAGTACTTAACCTTGCTCACTACAGTCATGGTGTATGGGGCAAGATGTTCGCCCTGCGAGAAGCCACTGGGAACTGAGACAGATCATGAAAATAGCATCTTCATTTCTTTAATCTCACGATCATTTCGGCACATAACCTACTGAGTGGGAAGAGAGAGAACTTCAAATTCTAACTAAATTATTTTCTCCTTTACTTTCTCACACTTTTAATTCTTCCATTTACTTAAATTAAATATGTACACATATATGATTCAACTCTTCTAAAAATTCTCCTAAACGTTTTTACATCTGAAAATTTTTGTCATTATGTGTTTTTGCAGCCAATAAATACTAAATGTTCACCTACCGATATGTAGGGATTCAAGAAGAGAAAGTTCTCCATGCGAACGGCCACCTGGTATGAACCATACCAAATGGTCTCATCATCTCAGATGAGTTAGAGTCAATTTGTAGCTTGCCCAAAGCAAACAGAGGGACTTCTCTAAAAAACAGAAGACATTAGAATTTCTGAAACCTCTCATTAGTGCCTAAAGAATAGTCTTCAAATAATATGTAAATAGAGGTATTTGGGGGAGGAGGTCACTATTTAACTATTAATACTATAATCTGGTATTTTAAAATCAAGACAAACAAGCATCATTTAAGGCCCAAAGCAATACCATTCTAATGAAATTCTGGACAAAATTTTATCACAGTAAGAAATATTTGCAATGCTTCAGTTGGGAAAAATGACTTTTTCTCCACAGCCATGATTCTCTCTTGTCCATTAGTAAATGTAGGTAGCAGCCTGTATTTTACCACGATGAAAAGAGGTTAATGTATAGGAATCTTTGTAAGACTTTCAAAACTCCCTGAAGCATACCTTTCCTGATCAAAGTGAGCAGAGTTAGAGGAATTTGTTCACTTTGCAAAAATAATAATTTTCTTACGAAGTATTTAAACTGTCATTGTTGAATAATAAGTCTAAATTATTATGAAATATGATGATGTCACAATTTCCTTGGGAACAGGACTAGAAAATACCATTCTACTTTACACAGCATTAATTTTAAAATCTTGTGAAAACAGGAAAAAAAACTCAGTATTTTATTGTAATGCCTTTTGCATAATTCATACCATCAAAGAAAAGAATGGAAAAATAGCAAGTTATGTTATTGTTTTTATTCGGTTTTAAATTTTTGGTTAGCGTTAAAAAAAATCTGCAACCCTGCGATGTGTGTATTCTGAAAGCTTTATGTACAAGCTACTTCTGGTTTATTGCAGAACCTGAGAAACAGAATTTCTTCGTGGAAGGACCCCACTAAATCATACATGCTGTTATCAAGCATCAGCATTTGAAACTCGTAAAATACCTTCCCTAGGTCAACGTCCAGAAATTCAAACTCAGGATCACAGTATTGAGGATGCTGCGATAATGTTTACCACTGCAATTCTGTTGGTAAGAATTGTATTTTTGTTTAAAAAATAGCCTGATGAATGAACACAGCCCTGTGAAAAAGATCACAGATAATTTCTATTGAACTCAGTAAGTACGCTTTTCAAGGACATTATAATCAATGGAAAAATTACTAGACTCACTCTCAGGAAAGGTGGGTGTCTGTTTTTGCTGTAAATGCACCAGAACCAGTGCTTGCCAGATAGTCCTGCAGTCCTCTCCATTTCTCAGTCTTCCTTGAGACTGAGGTTACATGATCGGTTCTAGCTGACAGATTATGCCCAGAAGAGACATGTCAAAAGAGTGAAGAAAACGTGCCTCCTCCCTAAGGTTCTTTCCCTGCTGTTGCTGCCTTAGAGCCCTGGTGGTCCCAAGATGCAAGAGGGTGACTGAATACATTAGATTTTGTGTCTGAGAGAAAAGAACCTACAACACACTATGGTTGTGAAGGCTTGTCTGAGATGGTGGTTAATATGAATTATACACTGATACAGTGAACATTAATCACTGATTCTATTTTTTATTCAACTTTTATAGTAAGGTAAACAACATCTGCTCATTTCAGAAACAAAATCATCAACAATCAAAATCAAAAACTTTTTTTAGGAGCATTAAGTTCAAGAGATTTATTGTACATTAGAGTGACTATAGTAGTTAATGATGACACTGATGATAGAGTAATGATAACACAATTCTTTTAAAAAATTAGTATTTCAAAACATTAAGGGGGAATGTTTTTATTACATGGATCCACTGTATAATGCTGAGGCCAGGACTTTCAGTGTGCCCATCATTTGGACAGTGTTGACTGTACCCAACAGGCAAGCTTTTATCCTTCACCCCCACCTGCCTGTCTCTCCCCATTGATCGGATAATTCACAATGCTCAAAGGTCCATCCACAGGAAGGGATCCACTTGCAACGTTTGATCCCCCTGCACAGGCTGCTTCTAGCCCACCATCTTGGCCCCACTCCCCCAAATTATTCTTGTAAAACTATCTTGGAATAACTAATGTTTGTGAATTGCCCAGGTCAAAAACACATTTCTCCAGCCACAATTTAAAGCCTTTGCAGTTTACCCAGTTTTCAGGAAAAGATGGAGCAAGGAACAGTTCATTAAAAACTTAGAGTTTTTTCTCCTCGAAGAGTTTGCAATAACTAGCAAAAACGATGCCATGATGGAACATGTTACATTACAAAGCAGCATGAGATTGAGCCAAAAGCTGCAAAGGAGCCAGTACCTGCCTTAAAAATTTCAGGTGTGGAATCTGACAGCTTAGACTTGAAAACTGTTTTTAACATTTTAACAGATATCAGCTCTGTGACTTTGGGCAAGTTACTTTACTGCTAATAGTCTCAGTTTCCTCATCTGCAAAACGGGGAACACCCATCTCACAGAGCTGGTTAATGAGCCATTAGCGTGGAGTGATTACTCAATGACAAAACCCCACACCCGATAATGGCTACATTAACACAATAGGATGAGGCTAGAGTATATCATTCAGATAGTTCATTAATTCAATTTTTTACCAAAAAATTGAGCACCTACTACACTGAAGACTTATGGTCCCTCTTTCACTGTGTGAAATTGTGGCTAGGAGGGTCCTGTACAGCTTGGAACTACACATCCTAGACTCCTTCGAGTGTCTGCATGTCTGTCCATTTGGCTACATCTTGCCAATGGAATATCAGAAAGTGTGACTTCTGGGCTTGGGCTTTTACAAAGCAGGGGTGCTTTCTCCATTCTTTCTTCCCTTTATACCAGCTGGCTGCAGAGGACTCCCAGGCCCTGGGAAAGGGTGGAACCACAGGATGGACAAAGCCTGGGTCCTTGAAAAATGGGAAGGAGGAAAATTTCCTACACTGGACTATTAAGTGAACAATAAACATTTAACTATTTTAAGCTATTGAACATTTGTGATTAATTTTTTGTAAGAGGTTGTTCTACCCTAAATAATGTTATCCTATGGGACTTTACCCTAAATGACTTTGGAGTCTATTAGAACTACTTATCACAGCAGGTTGCCTTACTATTGTCCGCTCATAGGTATGTATGAGCCTTCTGAGAATTTAAAATCTGTGGCCATAATAAAGCAGCTCTTACTTCCTTTTCGCCATGACATGCCTTGATTTCCCCATGATGAGTGCGACCTGGACGGAGATGAAAATGTGGCTTCCTTATGGTCCATTTTTGCTTCTGCTCTTAATATTCACTCTCCTACTGGTGAAACCCAAGACCGGTTTTGGGAATTCTTAACTGTACTATAATGGAACAGTTCACCAATCTTTCTTTGCTCAATTTTCCATACTGGTGTGTGACAGACAAAAGTGATTACAAATTTAATTAAAAATTTATACATAAGAATAGAATATAACCGGAGAGTCAAGATTTCCATACATATAAAATAACACCAAATTAACTTTTAATGTCCAAACTCAAAGGACTCAAGTCCTTTCTTAAAATGGCCCCTGAGAAATATTTCTTGCATTTTTAACTAATCTAACAAAAATGCTTTAAAAATGTAAATATCATTTTCAGGAAATATCTGACATCTGCTTGCAGGCAGCTATGACTGGTAGGCATTGTTATAAACTCTCATTGGAGCTTGGCAGAATATGTCCTATAATTTGCCTCCATGACTTTTAACATGATTTTTATTAACAGTCAGGTGGCATATAAAAACAAACATTTATTGCTCATGAGTCCATGCAGTTCTGCTGATCTAGGCCAGGCTCAGCTGAGTGGATCTTTCAATTCTGGCTTGGCTCACTCAGGAATTTAGAGTTGGCAGGGGTCAGCTGCTCCAGACTGTGCCTGGATGGGAAGGCTCGCTCCTCCTTGCTCCATATTTCTCTCATCCCTCTCCAGGGAGCAGTGGGCCAGCCCAGGAACGTCCTTCCTTGGCAATGACAGAAGCACAAAAGCATAAACCCAGTCTTGTAAGTAATTTTCCAAGCTTCTGCTTCATGGTGAATGATGGTATCCTGTTGGCCAAAATAAGTCCTCTCATCAAAACCAGGTTCAAGAATGGAACAATGTGTTTTGTTTTGTTTTGTTTTGAGACAAAATCTCATTCTATCATCTTAGGTAGAGTACCATGGAATCAACATAGCTCACAGCAACCTCAAATTCTGGGGCTCAAATGACCCTCTTGCCTCAGCCTCCTGAGTAGCTGGGGGGACTACAGATGCCTGGCTAGTTTTTTCTAATTTTAGTAGAGACGAAGTCTCATTCTTGCTCAGGCATGTCTCCAGCTCCAGAGCTCAAGCAATACACCCGCCTTGGCCTCTCAGAGTGCTAGGACTACAGAGGTGAGCCATGGGGCCTACTCTGGAACAATGTACCCTTGATAGGGAGAGCTGCACACTTGTGTGGCACTGGCATGTATTCCTATAAGGGTGAAGAATTGGTTCTATTAAGTCAGTTTAGCACAATTACCCCATCTTACCATGAGAAGACAATTTCCCCATTAAAATCTCCCTTAAATACATACATTTTCCATCTGAAGTTAGGCTCATTTTTAATAATTAAGAATTATTTTTAAACTGTTTTATATCTTTAAACCAGAAGTTACCAGGTAGACTGCAAAGAACTACTTTTTTTGTAGTTTTTGGCTGTGGCTGGGTTTGAACCCACCACCTCCGGTATATGGGACCGGCACCCTACTCCTTTGGCCACGGGCACCGCCTGCAAATAACTACTTTTAAAGGACTTTAGAATATTAAAATTTCAGCTAATAGTAAAATGTATCTTTCAAAGAGCGTGTGTAATTACGTTTTCATAAATGTATTCATTTCTTCAACAAATATTTATAGCATCGAGAATTTCTAGAAAGCCTAAAATGCTTTCAGGAACAAAATACTCATAAAACAATGTTTTTGCCTTTTCAAATGATTAGAAACTGAACAAATGCCCCCTTCTAGGACCACCACCATCTGACAAGGTACTGGGCTTTTTATATTTCTTTGTGCCATCCTACATGGTTCTCAAGACAGCATTCACCTAAGTGGGGTGCAGGTGATTGGTTGTGTTAATAAATGGCATTTCTCACAGGGATCCATTAAAATGGAAGGAAGGAAGGACTCAGATGGGAAAGTTGGAATGTATTATTATATTTGCATGATGGGTTAAAATGAGCACCGTGTAGAAATGGGTCAACCCAGCAGATGTGAGATTGCTATTCTCAGAAAACCCTGCTTGCAAGGTTAGCCATGGGTTGGCATCAGGTAACTGAGATTTTAGAAGAGTAATCACCAATCCCAGATCAGACACAAACATCTTCTTGTGCCTGAACTGTTTATGCAAACAATATAGTTTATATGGAGTGTATGGTCTTTCCAGAGGTCCGGAATTTTGGCGCATGCTAGGCAGAGGGTGCCTATGTGAGTAGGTCCCTAAAATCCTGGGCTCTACAACATTTTAAATGTGTTGCCATTACCTGCTGCTGGGGGATTAAGCACATCCTATTTGAGTTGATTGGGAGTGGACTCTTGGAGGCTTGTGCCTATTTTCATAAACATTTTTCCCCATGAATCTTTTCCCTTTCTGACTGTGCTTTGTATCATTTTGCTCTCATAAATGGTAGCCACGGATACGATTCTGTGCTGAGTCCGGTGAGTACTTCTGGGGAATCTTGGAGCCTGGAAGTGTTCTTGGGGACTTCTGACACGAGTACAATCTTCTAGTTCCTGTTCCTATCTGTCAAAGTTAACGCTGTATGGGAAAATCGTTCATGCATTCAACAGACATTTACTAAGCACCTTCTATGCTGCAGGCAGGGGGCTAGAATGTTAGACTCAGTCTGTGAATTAGACCCACGTGGCACCTGCCTTCCTGGAGGTTGGATTCAGCAGGGATAAGTCAAAAGCCAAAGATAAAGCCAAATTTATTTTCACAATGTCCTTCCTTCCACTTCTTTTTGGCTAATGTGAAGAACATGCCAATTAGACACAGAACGGTAAATAAAGGACCCATTTTTTTTTAAAAGCTAGTCAAGGGTAGCAGGGGGAGTGAAGAAGGACAAGGAAATCTGTAACTGGTGGTGATCAATTTGTTGTAAGCACCACTGCACTCGGGCCGAGCACTGCATCAAAATTTAGCGTGCAGCTTTCTGTTTTTCCCAAATAATAATAATTATATCGCACATAAGTATCAGCATCATACACTTTTAAAATTCAATAAAAATATAAAAGCAATTGCTAGGTAAGGATTGTCCAGTTATGTAGGATACTGCTAAAAAATAGCTATGGTGATTTTTCATGACTATGTTTGCCAAAATATTCAAAGGACTCCACTTGCAAGAGAAAATAACAGACGCCATCCCTGTATTATACCCGGTAATTCTCCTGCTATGAATTCTGATAGCAAGTTCAAATAATGAATTTGTAAGTGGAAACAAACCATACTGGGTTTTATAATTGATTTTTTTTAAAGCAACTTCAACATTTCTTGAAATAATTAGGTCAGATAAAATATTTGAAATGTAAATGTAGATTTCGAAAGGAATCAAATGATGAAGTGAAAATGGTAGCATTGGTACCCCATCGGAATTAAGAACAAATTGCAAAAACATATTGGAAATTTAAATTGCTTGCCTACTTCTGCAGCTTTCTGCACAGTTTGTTTCTGGGAGCAAATCAGCCTCCAGTTTTTATTTTAAGATGTGCTTAAAACATATGAACCAGATTAAGTTAGCTGCCATCTGCACAGAAGCGGGGAGGTTTCACTGCCTTGTGTGTCGACCAGCAAATATTTTCTCCTCTCATATCAACTTCTGCTGTGAGGTTGAAAAAATCTAGATGGAATAGAAAGAAGTGCCCACCATGATCTAATTTTTTTCAATTACTTTCGGCCTTACTGGAGCATATGTCTTCTATTTTACGGTCACCCATTCCTCTCCCACGCTTTGCTGCCTTTGTAATCTCATCATTAACGATAGATGAGAAGAGGAGTTCTTCAGATTCAGGCATAACTGTGATTTGTTCCTGGCTGCTAGCACACTGGGGCTGGATCGGCTTTTGTTATGAATCATTTGTGCACATGATTTAATAGATGTTTGGGCCATAAGTCTGGCTTTGATTTTTAAACATTTGACAGGTTGAGTCAATCTTGCATGAACCCAAGTAAAATTGCAGTGTGCACTCAGTATTGTCTTGCTTAGCATGGGTTTTTCAGACATAGACTCATTTGAGCTCATGGCGGTTGTGAATTCACAATCATTTTGAATTCAAGTTTAACCTGTGCTTGTTGACCAAAATCTTGAGCAGAAGGAACTCTCAAGAGAGATCGTAAAAACATTGAAAACATTACATTTTGGGATAAAGAATATGAGTTTGGCATCATCAGGATCTGCATGCAACGTGCTTATTTCTTTATTTGTAAAATGGGGCTGGAAACAGGATTTGCCTCCTGCAATTGTTTTCAAATTAGGTTACAAAATATTTGAAACATAATTATCTCAGTGACTCAATAAATGTTACCAATCATATAAAATGTACATTTTTGTAGTTTAGCATGCATACAGAAAAGTGCCTAAAATCTAACTTACAACTAAATAAAGTTTTAAAAGCTAAACATTTCAATGTAGATTACAGTGAGATCCAGAAACAAAATATTATTATGTGTTCCTTCCAGGAACTTGTCTCTGGTACCACCAGAGGTAATCATTAACCTGACCTCTACCATCATAGATGACTTTTGCTTCTTTTTAAACTTCATATATGAATTCTTTTATATTTTCTAAAGATACTCCTGTGTGCTCTGCAAATAAAGATGTATTCTTCCTTTCCAATTCTTTTTCATCTTTGACAACTGCCCTGGATTGGACTTCCAGGACAATGTTGAATAGAAGTAAGAGTAGCAGTCATCTTCGTCTCAATCCCAATCAGGAGGGGAAAGTTCTTAATAATTCACTTTGTAGGATCTTTGCTGTGTTTTCCAAATGTGTTACCAGTTTCGGAAAACTCCTGACTATTTTACTTGGGCTAGAAGTTGTTGTTTTGTTTTGTTCTAAATAAAGAATGTTGAATTTTATGACAAGCTTTCTACATATCTGTGGATATGATTTTCTTCTCTTCTGTGAATAATGCATCAGATTATGATTTTTCCAAATTGTTAACAAACTTTGTATCCACAGAATAAAACTCACTTAATTTTGGTTTATTATTCTTTTTATATATCCCTAGATTTGATATAACGTTTAGTCGAGATTTTATATCTACGTCAGTGAAAAAGTTTTGCTAAAATTTTTTCTTTCTGGAATGTCCTTGTCAAATTTTGTATCACAGTTATGTTGATCTCTCTCTCTCTCTCCTTCAATTTTTGTTTTCTTGAAATTCAGGCTTCTTTCCTTAAATGTTTGGGGAAAACTGCAGAAACCATCTGGACTTAGGGTTTCTTGTGTTAGGTTTGGTAATCATTGGTTTTCTTTCTTTCTTCTTTTTTTTTTTAATCCACATTGCTGCAAATGACATTACTTCATTCCTTTTGTGTGTGTGTGTGTGGATTTTTCTTTTTTTTTTTCTTTTTATTGAATGGTAACTATGTACATTAATGCACTTCTGGGGTAATCATTGGTTTTCAAGAAAGGAAGCTTTTCATCGAAATTGTCAAATTTATATTTGTTCTTTATTGTTTCCAAACTTTTATTTTCTTGAGGTTATTTTGCTCTTTTTTCCATACTTTCTCAAGGGGGATGCTTAGTTCATTTATTTTCTGTTATCTGGATCGTAAAGCCACAAACATGTCCTTAAACATTGTATCAGATGTGTTACACAAGATTTACTATATTGGACCTTCACTGGCATTTAGTTCCAAAAATTTTATAATTTTTTGAGTTATTTTTTGATTTACATTTTCATTTAAAAGTGTATTGCTTTCTGGGGCTGTTCTACTTTTTACTTTAGACTAATTAATTAATTATATTATATTATGTTCCAAAAGTATAAGTTGAATGATTTAAATCTTCTGAAATTTGTTGAACTTTGAGAATTTATCATATACTTTTTTTTTTTGGTAAATATTCTTTCTGTGTGGACTCACAAAAATGTGTATCATCATTATTGGCTGTTGTGTTCAGAGAATGTCAATTAGGTTAAACTGGCTAGGACTGTTGTTCAGTTTGTCTATAAAACTACCGTTTTTTAGTTTTCCTAAGTGGGAATGTTACTGAAAGTTCAGCACTTTTCCCCTTAAACTGCATCCAAGAAATGGGGACAAGAGGTTTGAGAAGGAAAGAGAAGTTTATTAATATGTGGGCAAATAGGAGGCTGGCAGACTCCTATCTCAAAAATACTAGCATTCCCTCTCTGAACAGAAGCTCAGAGCTTTCAAAGGTTCTGATTAATCCCATAATTCCATTATGGGCTAAGACAATCTTTTGACCTTCACTCAGATTAATTCTGTTTTCAGATAAAATGATCTGGTGTCCTCCACCCAGATTATTCTCTTGAACTGTCTCCTGTGGCAAGATGAACAATAGACATTCCCCTGCCCCTCACAACCACTGACCTGAGGTGGGGATGTAGGTTTTAGTTAAAACAAACAAACAAACAAACAAACAACAACAACAATAATAACAATAAAAATAAACTGGAGGCAGGGTAAAGCAATTTTGAAGAGATAAAAAAAGATTTTTAACTGTCCCCTCCAGCCATTCTCTGTTACAGAACTCTGGAATGTTGCCAATGATTCCATCCACTTTTTGGTGTCATTTACTATTGTTCCTCTACAATAGAGAAATCTATTGTTTCTCTCATTAATTCTTCAATTTAATTTTGACAAAAATTAATGTTCTATAAGCAAATTGATGATTAAATATTGAATCTTGATGTCAATTTATCACTTAAAATTCATATTTAGAATATTGCTTTACTTACATGAAAGCCATCTGAGTCCCTGTTTGCTTACTCATTAACTTTTTAAGAAGACACTGTTGTCTCAAGTCATGACATATTTTCTTACTGAATACCTAAAGATTGTTGAGAACAAAATGCTAAATTTTATTTTATGGATCAAAAGGAGCCAATAGGTAATACTAATGATGCCTAATTGTACTGAAGTTGGCAAAGTTAAGCAGACCAGCTCATGCCATAGCAATTAGGGCTTAATTAACTCCTAGTAATTAGGCATCAAGCTTTCCCAAGTGGAACCCTCAGCAGATCTTGAAATGGTAAATGAGTGCACTATAAGGCCAGGATTTCTAAATGGTAGTGGTTTCCCATATTAACAAGCTAGATATTTCAAATAAAAATATTGAAAGTTTTATAGTCAATCTTTGATCTGTATGAAGAGTCTAACATGTGAATACCCTAACATAGAGGGTTATGGTTCAACTTCAAATATATGAGAATGATGGGTTCCTAAGGATGATGTTTACAAATGAACCAATAGCACACGTTTTCAGTACCAAACACTTAGCTATCAGGCAATGAACTAACTTTGCTGATAAGTTTAGTCTGACCCATAGTATCTATGACCAAATATAAGAGAATGAGGGGGAGAAGGTAAGATGGCCAACTGCAGCCAGCTTTCAACAGAATATCCCGTCCAGAGTGAGAGATAATGGTCAGAATGAACCCAATAAAGCAGAAGGTCAGGAGCTGAGCTGAGAGAGAAGATTGATAAGTGCACATCATCCCTGCTGAGGTAAGCTGTGAGTCCAAGAAAGCAAATTTCAGGTACAAAACCCATCCCAAGAGAATGAGAGTCCATCCCTGTCCCCAAGAGAGTGGCTCACTGTGTGCACTCTACTAGCTAGCAGTGAACAGAAGACCTCTTGTTTCACCCAATGGGAGAGAGCTGCTGAAGGCTCTGACTCCTTCTCCTAAGAGATCCCACTGTGAGCCTGGGCATTCTCTTGCCCAAAATAAAAGTTAAACAAATATTTTCCCTACCATTCTGAACTCCTAGTCCAACTGTTAGGGCCAAGCTAACTCCATTTTGTTAAAAACTCCATTTTACAGCCTAGTTGTTTTTCTTGAAGCTGCATACCAGAGATATTGAGTAACCCAGCTTCCTCCCCCTATGCCTGGCCCCTGACCTTGCCCAACATCTGCCCAGAGCGATAGCAGCCCCTAGACCAATCAGCTTAAGACAGGTACCATCTGAAGTGATAGAAACCCACCCCTAGGCCAATCAGCCTGAAACAAGTACCACTCTGTACTCTGAGTCCCTATCAGAGTACCCCAGCCCCTACCCCTCCCTTCTTCCTTTCTGTACCCTTAAAACCTCCCTCCATCTTAGAGTTGGGGCTTCTCTGTTCTCCTGCTGTGACAGGGTCAGAGGGCCCAAGCTCGAGCTTGCAATAAACTGCCTCTTGCTGTTTGCATTGGACTCAGTCTCAGAGTGATTTGTGGGAGATCACTGAAATTTGGGCACTACACATCCTTCCCCCTTTGTCTGGCAGTCTGGAAGCCTACCCTCTGCAGAACCCAGAGCATCAGGCAGTTCCTTACTAGGACTGGGCATTGCCTGGACTGCAACATAGCTACACTAAAACCATGACACGAGTAGAAGTGGAGAGACGGGGGAGGAGGACCAGCCTGGTGCCGTGAAAGTACATAGCAGTGGCAGGACAGTGGCAGCAGCATAGGTGGAGGCACGGGGCAGAGGCAGTGGTGTGCTCTTGCCAGGGTCAAATATTGGAGAGACACTTTCAATGTCTTGGGAAAACACTTGGAATGTCTGTCTTCCAATGTCTTGGAAAGACACTTTCAGTGGTCCAATTCTGTGGACCACTGAAGGGAACCAAACCTCGCCCACAGGGGTACTAGAGGAGTCCAGAGGCAGAGGCTGGTCTCTGAGGGAGAGAAATATACCCTTCAACAGTAACCCCTGGCTCAGAGCAGACTCAGGAGGAACACTGACCAGTTTCCAATGATCACTAGAGGGAGTTAGGCTTGAGCTCCTCCTGCCTGCTGGTGGCAGAGTGCGATGGCCTGGCTGAGAAGGCGTTGACTCTGTTTTGACTCTGGCAGGTGCAAGTCCCTGGTAGATTTGCTCATTGGAAGGAACTAGGCCATAACCATGGGGCCATGGGGTTAGCAGTGACTCAGCATGGCTGAAGTGCAAAGTGGGGAAGAAGGTGCCACCTCCCAGACTAACTCTTTTGCTGGGCAGGCCTTTCTGACTCCATCGAGCACCAGAGCAAGTCATACTTGAACTGCCGGTGGACCCCTCTGTTTTGTTGACTTTTTTAATTCTCCAACTTGAATAGTGATTGTGTTGCCTGGGACAATTGGTTTGGAACTCTTGACTTGGGCTGGCCACACGGGTCTCCTCCAAGGTTGAGTCCTGGTTGTGTTGTAGTGTGAGGGATTGAGTCTCCTTTTCTAGTTGTCACTGGTGGGGGGAGCAGGGTGACTTAGTTGCTTGTATCTCTTCCCAGCTGAGATTTCAGTCCAAAGCCACTGATTCACTAGGATTGGATAGAGGCTGGCTGAATACAAGACAGAGCCACCTAGCCCCATCACACCAAGCAGGTCCCCAGAGTCTCAGGCTGTAGGGTTGAAGATTTTTTACCACAAAAGTAAACTCACTCAAAGCCTTGAACAAAACCTAACATCCACAATGGTGAAAGGATGAAAAATGACACTTGAAAAAAATGACAACCAAAACACTACCATGCTTATCAATACTCTCAATTAATGAGAACGGCTTAAATTATCCTCTAAAGAGGCACAGGTTGGCTGACTGGATACAAAAACTCAGGCCAGATATCTGTTGCATACAAAAATCTCATCTTATCTTAAAAGATAAAAATAGATGGGGGGTGAAGGGACGGACATCTATAATTCAGGCAGATGGAAATTAGAAAAAAGCAGAGGTTGCAATTTTCTTTGCAGATACAGTAGGCTTTAAACCAACAAAGGTAAGGAAAGATAAGGATGATTACTTCATATTTATCAAGGGAAACATTCAACGTGAAAAGATTTCAATTATTAACATTCATGCATCCTAACAGAATGCTCCTCAATTTATAAAGGAAACCCTAACATACATGAACAACTTGATAACTTCCTGCACTGTAATAGTTGGAGATATTAACACCCCTTTGGCAGTGTTGGATAGAGCCTCCAAGAAAAAACTAAACAAATAAATATTGGACTTAAACTTGACCCTTCAAAAAACGGACTTAACAGACATCTACAAAACATTTCATCCTAACAAAATTGAATACACATTCTTCTCATCAGCCCATGGAACATCCTCCAAAATTGATCACATCTTAGGTCACAAGTCTAATCTCAGCAAATTTAAAAGAATAGAAATTATTTCTTGTATTTTCTTAGACCATCACAGAATAAAAGTTGAACTCAGAAACAACAGGAATCTTCATATTCAAACAAAGTCATGGAAACTAAATAACCTTATGCTGAATGATAGCTGTGTCAAAGATGAGATTAAGAAGGAAATCACCAAATTTTTAGAACAAAATGACAGTGAAGACACAAATTATCAAAACCTGTGGGATAGTGCAAAGGCAGTCCTAAGAGGGAAATTTATAGTGTTGCAAGCCTTCCTTCAAGAGAATGGAATTAGAGGAAGTCAACAACTTCATGGGTCATCTCAAGCAACTAGAAAAAGAAGAACATTCCAACCCCAAACCCAGCAGAAGAAAAGTAATAACCAAAATTAGAGCAGAATTAAATAAAATTGAAAACAAAAGAATCACTCAGAAGATCAACAAACAAGCATTTGGTTTTGAAAAGAAAAAATAAAATTGATAAAAATTTGGCTAACCTAACCAGAAATACAAAAGTAAAATCCCTAATATCATCAATCAGAAATGATAAAGGAGAAATAACAGCAGATACCTCTGAAATTCAAAAAAACCCCTAATGATCACTACAGAAAACTCTATTCTCAGAAATATTAAAATCTGGAAGAAATAGACCAATACCTGGAAGCATGCCACTTTCCTAGACTCAGCCAGAAAGAATTGGAAATGTTGAATAGACCTATATCAAGCACTGAAATAGCATAAAATATATGAAATCTCCCCCAAAAGAAAAGTCCGAGACCAGATGGCTTCACATCAAAATTCTACTAAACTTTTAAAGAGGAACAAGTATGTATATTACATAACTTTTTCCAAAACATAGAAAAAGAAGGAATACTTCCTAACACATTCTATGAAGCTAAAATCACCCTGATCCTCAAGCCAGGAAAAGACCCAAAAAAGAAAGAAAATTATAGACCAATATCATTAATAAATATTGATGCAAAAATATTTAATAAGATCCTAGCAAACAGAATTCAACAGCATATCAAAAAAATTATACACCATGACCAAGTGGTTTTATCCCAGGGTCTCAAGGTTGGTTCAACATACATAAATCTGTAAATATAATACATCACATAAACAAAATAGAAAATAAAGACTATATGATTCTCTCAATTGATGCAGAAAAAGCTTTTCATAATATCCAGCATCTTTTCATGATCAGAACACTTAAGAAAGCATATATAGACAGGACATTTCTTAAACTGATAGAGGCCATCTATAGCAAACCCTTAGCCAATATCATATTGAATGGAAAAAATCAAAAACATTTCCACTCACATCTGGAACTAGACCAGGATGCCCACTGTCTCCACTGCTATTTGACATAGTAGTGGAAGTCTTAGCCATCACAATTAGGCAAGAGAAGGTGATCAAGGGTATCCACATAGGGTAAGAAGAGACCAAACTCTCACTCTTCATGGCTGATAGGATCTTATACCTGAAAAACCCTAGGGACTCAACTACAAAACTCTTAGAAGTGGTGAAAGAATACAGGAGTGTCTCAGGATACAAAATAAATACTTACAAATCAGTAGCTTTTATATATACCAACAATAGTCAAGCTGAAAAAATAGTCAAGGACTCTATTCCCTTTACAGTAGTGCCAATGAAGATGAAATATTTGGGAATTTACCTAACAATGGATGTGAAAGATCTCTATAAAGAGAACTATGAAACTCTAAGATAAGAAATAGCTGAAGATGTTAACAAATGGAAAAACATAACTTGCTCATGGCTAGGAAGAATCAACATTATTAAAATGTCCATACTATCCAAAGCAATACACAGATTTAATGAAATCCCTATTAAAGCACCACTGTCATACTTTATAGATCTGGGGAAAATAATACACATTTTATATGGAATCTGAAAAAATCTTAAATAGCCAGTATATTACTCAGAATTAAAAAAAAAAAAAATCAGGAGGAGTCACACTACCAGACCTCAGGCTATACTATAAATCTACAGTGATCAAAACAATATGGTACTTGCACAAAAACAGAAAAGTAGATTTGTGGAACAAAATAGAGAACAAAGAGATGAACCCAACCACATATGGTCATTTGATCTTTGATAAGCCTATAAAAAAAAATTGGGGAAAAGATTCCCTATTTAACAAATGGTGCTGGGAGAATTGGCTGGTGACTTACAGAAGACTGAAACTGGACCCCTACCTTTCATCATTAACAAAAATTGATTCTCACTGGATAAAAGATTTAAACTTAAGACATGAAACTATAAAGATATTCGGAGAGAGTTCAGGGAAAACACTTGAAGAAATTGGCCTGAAGCTTCAGCACAGCCAAGAACACAGTAAGTAAAGCAAGCAGACAACCCTCAAAATGAGAGAAGATATTTGCAGGTTGTGTTTCTGACAAAGGTTTGATAACTAGAATCCACAGAGAACTCAAACTAATTAATAAGAAAAGAAAAAAATGATCCCATTTCATTGTGGGCAAGAGACTTGAACAGAAGCTTC
>NW_003852410.1:12823696-12846658 GCF_000181295.1 Otolemur garnettii
AAAAATTCTCATCATCTTTAATCATCAGAGAAATGTAAAACAAAACCACTTTGAGATATCATCTAACTCCAGTAAAAGTAGCCTACATAACAAAATCCCTAAACTACAGATATTGGCATGGATGTGGAGAAAAGGGAACACTTCTGCACTGCTGGTGGGAATGCAAGCTGATATGTTCCTTTTGAAAAGAAGTTTGGAGAACACTTAGGGAACTAAAAGTAGACCTGCTATTTGTTCCTGAAATTTCTCTACTAGGTATATAAATGACCAAAAATCATTTTACAACAAAGATGTTTGCCCCAGAATGTTTATTGCAGCCCAATTCATAATTATCAAGTTATGGAAGTAGCCCAAGTGCCAACTGACCCATGAATGGATTAACAAATTGTGGTATGTATACCATGGAATATTACGCAGCCATAAAATAGATGGAGACTTTACTTCTTTTATCTTTACATGGATGGAGCTGGAACATATTCTGCTTAGTAAAGTATCTCACAATTGGAAGAAAAAGTATCCAATGTACTCAGTACTATTATGAAACTAATATATAATCACCCACACTTTCACATGAATGATAAAATATAACTATAGCCAAGAATGAAGGAGGGAAGAGGAGGGTGAGGGAAGGGGAGTGAGGAGGCTGGGCGGAGCAAGGGTAATTGGTGGGACCTCACTTATTGTGCATAATGCAAGGGTACACGTCAAATCTATTAAGAGTAGAGCATAAATGTTTTAACTCAACAATTAAGTAAGAGTGATGAAGGCTGTGTTAACCAGTTTGATGTAAGCATTTCTAATTGTATATAAAATCAGCATTGTACTCCATAAGTGCATTAATGTACACAGTTATGATTTAATTTTAAAAAAACAAATATAAGAGAATGCCTCAACTAACAGTGCTGGGAATTCATTTTTAACTCTAATGTACGTATTTGGTACATCACATTCTAGTTTGGGAATTCAAAATGTGTTGTTGTGTGTTCTAAGACTAGCCATCCATCCACTGAGAGAACATACGCCATGACAAAGTATTATGAAGTTCCTTTTCCAGTCCTTCTTTTGTATAATATATTTGTATTCGAAAGTCAAGAGCTAGAAGGGAACAAAGTTTACTTTCATCAGAGCTTTCTAAGCGATCCCCGATATCTATCGATCATACTCAAAACCAGTGGTCCAAAACTCTTCAAAAGATGATTCCTATTTTCCTCTAATCCAAAAAGCAGAGAGATGATGGAGCCAAACTAACATGTTTTCATGTTCACAGAATGGTAAAATGAAAAGTGTCATTTTCATGTTTGACTCTTCTAAGAACTCAAAGTGATGCTGCTTAAGAATGATTAGCTGTTGAGCACTTGCGGTTACAATGAGGTGTGAAAGGAACATTGTGTGCATATCCTAGTGGCACAGTTTTTGGCAGAAATCTTGTGTTAAGACTGGCAGAGTTGATATTGGTGGGAAAGAGGATTTAGATTATTGTAGAAGTAATTTGGGGAGATATTTTTATTTTTCTCTGCATTATCTGATTGAATATCTTGTCATTTTCTCTCCCACCCTATTTCATACTGAAAATCATTTTCCATTTATTTCGGTATAAAGAAAGGTGTATTCAGAGATAAACTGTAAGATTCCCATCAAAGAACAAAGCTTAACATTCAAAAGCATGAGGACACAGTGACCATATTCCTGACCTTAAAATAATTATTTTTAAATTGACATTATAGAATTTACCACACTCTACACTTCTTTTGTTCTGGAAATTGCTATGACTGATATTCCTCCTAAATAAGAAAAAGAGATTAAATAAAATGTTCTTTAGAATTCTTTATAATGTGGCTAACACTTGTGTTTTAAACACTATGTCACTTGGCTTTCTCTCTCATGTAGAATAAAACTCAAGTAGAAAATTACAAATATTTTACAATTAGAAAAAATATCCAATATGCCTTAAAAGGGATAGTAAAAGTAATAGGATTCAGTCATTCAGATATAAATATTGTGTTTGTCTGATTGAAGCAGGTAGAAAAAATTAATAAACCTCCGGCATTTCTCTGTGATCCTATTAATATTTCTTTCAATGTGAAAAATCAGATTTAATAATAAAAGATAATTTAGCAGAAATAGATTTGAAAATTAAATATCTTGAGATTATGGTATAAAGCACATACTGTCTTCAAATATTAATTGAAGCCACAAATATCTAAGAGTCCTCTCTGATAATGATCTACTGTTGGTTTACCCCAATTTTCCCCTTACAATTTAATTAATATACTCCAAGCCAAGGCCATTCTTAGAAGATAAAACTTACAGGAGCTTGTCATATCTTTTACTTCAAGAATTAAAATATTTTCTATTTACTCTTGCTTTTTATATGCTTTCATGACAAATGTATATTATATAATCAGAGGCATTTTGTGGCTCAAAGGAAAATTCCATATTCCACAATCTGAGCTCAGAAAGATCAATTGATAAAATCCAACCTCAGAGTCTGCACTAAATACTGATTTATGTCTTTTCCCAACTCTTTCCTACTTGAAGGTTTAAAGCATTGCTTTTCATTGTAAGCATTGTTTTCATAGAATAATTCTGATTTCTAATTAAGAGTGGTGAGAGAACTGGACTGAAGTGACTTAGAGAGGATTCATTGAGTATTGAATATTATTTACTACCATTTCCCTTCTACATCATTAGATAAAAATGAATCAAGATGAAAGTTAGGATAGAACATGGTAAATACCACTAGTTTATTTAAATAGACCACTTACAGCGGTTCTCAACCTGTGGGTTGTGACCAATGAAAATACATCCTGCATATCAGATATTTACATTATAACTCATAACAGTAGCAAAATTAGAGTTACGAAATAGCAATGAAAATAATTTTATGGTTGGGGTCACCACAACATGAGGAACTGTATTTAAGGGTCACGGCATTAGGAAGGTTGAGAACCACTGATACAAACCAGACAGTACCTTTCTGAAGTCAATGTCTCTTTATTAATAAATGCAATAAAGTGACAGGAGAGAAAATCTTTATGTCATCCATCAGAATTCTTTCCAAAGTACTGCTAAACAGCTGCAAATATTTTATCATTATATTACAAGGACTAACATTTATTGAACACGCACGTGGCTAGGCGCTCGGCTAAAAGTTTATTCACTTTATCACATCTAATCTTTGCACAGACAATATGTAATTTTGTTATCCTCCTTTTATAAATAAGTTTGCTAAGCCTCAAATTCATAGAGTTAATGGTGGAGCCAGGATTGAAATGCAGATTATCTTCATTTAGGGAGCATGACCTTCACCATGAGGCTATGTAGCTTTCAGTAAACATCTCCCAGAATACCTGTTATTAGAAGTACACATATACAGACCTACATATGTGGAGGTGTGGGTGTGTGTGCGTGTACGCATATGCCTAGTTCAGAAACACTCTTTTGCTAATATGCATCTCTTAAGCATCTGTTTAAGCATTTCCATTTGCACTTCTGTTTCTCTTCTTGTACAACACATCTATTAAGAAGCATAATTAATTGTCGGAGAAAGATATTTAATTAAAATGTATTGCCATTTAGGTCACTTAGAATGGAAAATAAACTGTATCATTCAAAAGAGGCAAGTTGGTACAAAATGAATTATTATTTTGACCCCTAAAATATATTGATTAGCCTTATTTGAACACAAAGTGAATCTTAAACTGTTGTCTTCATTCTTTATTAATGTGGGAGGCATTGTCTCGAATAAATGTAAGAATAAGATTTAGTAAATACATATCCCTCTATAATTCTAGGTTTATACATATTTGAAAAAGAGCATGGTTTACAAAGAAAAGGTTATTCCCAGTTACTATATTAAAAAGAAAATTGTATCTTGTCATAATACTCTTTACCGAAAAATAAAATCGATTTTAAGTGGCTCCATTTTCTACCAAAATCCATCTGATACATTTACTAATTTAGTGACAGATATTTTGAACCATGGTTTTGGGTCCCCAATCCCTCTGAGCAGGATAAAAAATGATATAATTTTACAAGTAAAAATTGCTTTCAAAAATAGAAATTCTCTAACACAGTTTTTAAAAATACTAAAACAGTGAACCACTTAAGGGTCTCAAAGAATTAACATGATAGATGGATCATACCTCTTCACATGTAAATCCTACCTCGTGGGACTTATTTATTATTGTATTCAAAATCTGTAATGTTTCTTACTATTAAGAGATCATGTTTTGATTATAGTAAAGGAAGCAGCAAGAATCTAAAATTTCAGCGAAATTGCTATTAATTTACTACAATTTCTTGTTAATAGACACTCTAATATAAAGGCAGTGTGACCTAGCTATTATGAGTCCTCCTGTTTGGTTTCTGGTCTTTGCCATGTTAATAGGCTGGGAAAGCTCAGCAAAATTGCCTCGTGCCTCTATCTACAAAATGGGCAGAGAAATGGTCAACATTTTATGGGGATAAATTAGTGAAGCTATAATTTGTTTGGGTAGTGTTGAAGAATGTGCTTTGATTGTTATTTATTTTTATTGTTGGGGATTCATTGAGAGTACAAGAAACCAGGTTACACTGATCGCATTTGTTACAATTGTGTGATTGTTATTTATAATTATTATTCTTTTCTTTCTTTCTTTTTTTTTTTTTTTACCACCACTGCAACATCAAAAAAAAAAAAAAATCTTCATTTTCATTTAAATGCCTGGATTTATTCACCTTTACCGAAAGAAACGCTATAACATAAATGTGGTTGTTTCAATGAGTCCTGACACATTCTGAAGCTAAAACATTAGGGGGCATGAAAAATCATGTTTTATTGCCTATTCCATTAAAGACCTTGACCATTTGCTTCTTTACTAATGCATTCATTCATTTATTCAATGAATAGCCCTGAGTGGCAGTCCCTGAGGACAAGGGTTTGATAAGTCCAGTATGGGATTCACCTTTACAGACTTAATAGCCACGATGCAGACAAATGTTAGGCAATGATCATGCGTGTTATAAACTAAAATACATCCTACGTGAGGACAAAGGAGTACTGATACACTTTAATAAAGAAACCCAACTGAGGTTGAAGGAGAGGATTTTTTGAGGAAGTGACATCAAAGAAGAGACTGCAGGGTGAGTGGGAATTTGCATGACCTAATTGTTTCTGGAGGTGAGAACAGCAAGCCCAGGTGTTCTGAGAGGAAATGAATGTGGCACAGGGCAGAGGGAGTGCAGAGGTGAAACGGGGTGGGTTTGACTTGAATCAAGACACTGCCAAGTCTTAGAAGCTTCAAGGATTGAGTTAAAAGCTTGAGATTGAAAGTTTTAAGCCAGAAAGAGATTGCATAGACTTTGCATTTTAACAAGAAGTCTGGCTGCTGTGTGGAGAATGAGTGAGAGGGGTCAGAGTAGAAGCCAACAGGAGACCATGGCAGGTGCTTAATAAAAGATGACAGAGCCTTGGATGTTTGCATGAGGTGCTGGCAGGGAGGAAGAAGATGGGGACAGAGAAAGGAGTCAGGGTTTGGGGCCGCAGTTGACAGGATTTATCAGTCAAGTCCATGTATGACAGACTTTTGTATAGAGCCCAATGAGTATCTTTTTCTCAATTATTCTGTAATTGTGGGTCTTCTTCCCCTCTTTCTTTCTTTGAAATATAGAGTTGGGATCTTATATCCCTGTACTTCTATTCTACCAAGAATGATTCTTAAAATCTGTGCTTTCTTCAAGGGACTTTTAAAATGTTGCCTTTCCCGTGGCACCGGCTCTGAGTGGGAATGAAGAAGACTCCGTCCAGCCTGCTTTGCTTTCTGCTGCGTCTCTATGATGACGTCAAGGTGCAACAGTGACATCATACAGACGATTTCCTCCTTCCTGCCCCTCACCTGTTTGTAAAGCACCTCAGATGCCACAGCTACACGTAAGTCACACTACACGAACAAATACTCAACAAATACTTTCCTGACAATGATTTTGTTCAAAGGTAAAAATCAAAACATTGTGTCAGAAACCAAGACTATCTATTAGAGGGAATGGTAGGAATTTTTTTTTTTGTCAGGGCATTAAAACAATCAGTGCATAGTACAGGGATTATGGCATTTTTGACTGGTATTCCCCCTGGCTCACATTTAGAAGGCTAACAGTCAGGAGGACTATTTAAAAATCTCCTACCCATGTAGCATAAGTACTTCTGGTTTTAGTACTTAATCAGGACACACATTGTCATTTAATTTTTTCCAACTATGTTAGCTCTGTAACTACCAAGGAGACTCTAATTTTTTTTTAAGAACAGAAAACATGTATTTTTGTATGTCTTCCAAGGTGTTTATCGAAATGGCTAGTGGTGTTTTCTGTTTCCCAGCACCTCACTCTATTCCCACAGCTCAAGCCGTTCTGCTTTAAACTCACCTTGCCTTCTTCCTTGAAGTCCCACACCCTGGTTCCTAATCACACGGGCGAACTTCCTCCAACCGGTATCCTCACACCAAGTTTTCTTCCTCTCCATCTATATTTTTTGAATCAATAATTGTCCATTCACTTGTCACCTATTGATTAATTTCTTTTGGAACCGCTTGGTGGTTAATTTTTATATCACATCCTTGTCATATACCGCAGAAAGTAAGTACACCTGCCTTTGGTTGTCCTCATGGGGACTTTACATCTTAACTATCTCATGCATGATACAGGTCTCAGCATATGCATGTAATTTTATGGCTCAGTGATTTAGAAAGAAAGATAATGGAGAAGTATAAAATAGTCAATTGTTACAAAATTCACATTTTCACTTTGGTTAATGTTTATGGCAGAAAATGCTGGTTACCTCACGTGTTTAGTCTGTCCTTGTCCAGTGATATAGCTCCCAAATTATCAGTGGACACATGGCCACCCAACTAAAGAATCCATTTGCTATTAATAGATGCCGTGGCAAATAGACACGGCCATAGAAATAAATTCTAGCAATGGCATCTGAAGGGGACAGATGTGTGGTGCTCCCTGTTTGTGACTTTAAAGGTCAAGAACAGGGATCCTTCTTCATTTGCTGGAAAAGTGTACATGGCCATAGGAACTGGGGCAGTCCCTTCACACCATAAGGTGGAAGCAATCTACCAAGGCTGACCTCACACAGAGAAGCTGATTGTATCCCTAAACTAGAAGGCCACCACTGTAGCCTTAGATCATCTCTGTTGGGACACTTGACAAAGACACTGTTATTTTGGGGAGAGCAGCCAGACTTGAATCCAACCACGATAACACCATGTTGTCTCCAGTGCATTAAATTGTTGCGTACTACAAGGAATACAAGTTTAGCATTCTTCCTAAAATGTGTTTGTCTACATACATGACTAAAAACCACATTCACACTTATACGCGTAGTGTCCAGCCTTACTATATCATTCTAATAAGTCTACAGTATTTTCATAATAAAACTTTATCGAAAAAAATTTTTTTCAACGAATTCAACTCAATATACACTTACAGAGGACTTGCGACTTAATAATGGGTTAGGTACATGTAGTAGTTCATCATAACTAGTTGCTCTAGTCCCCCAAGAAACTCTATAACACAGCGGCCCAAGCAAGGCAAAAGTTATTTCCCTCCCTGGTAACAAGACAGATTGCCCATCCTGAAGAGGTGGCTTTGTTCCATGAGGTCATTCACGTATCTAAGGCCTTTATTTCTTGTTACTCTACCATTCCCAGGGTTAGAAGCTGGAAAACTTTTATTCTGTAGGGTCAGAGAATAACTATTTTAGACTTGGAGGGCCATAAGGTCACTGATATCTCTGATGGAACTACTCAGTTCTGCCCTGGTATGTAGCAGGAAAACAGCCACAGGCCAAATGTAAATGAGTGCTCATGGCTGTGTTATAGACCTGTTTTCTAGCGCAGTAAGGAGAGGAGGAAATGGAAAGGGGTGGTTTTCTTTAGGAGACATCATATTATCGCTATTCATTCCCCTGGTAAGAATTTGGTAACACCCAGCTTAAAGAAAAGTTTAGAAATGTCTCTAGCTGAGCAGCCCGGGCCTTTCTGACATGTGAAGGGAAAGATCCTCTCTTAGTACTTTGAAGATTTGTGCTTAAGCAGCTCATGATATACCAAGGAACGTAGTCAAATAAATATCCACCGCGTCTGGTAACGATGCACATTGTAACATGTCTAAACACACAAACACATGCACACATATTCCCATGAGATAACAGATACACAAGTAGGAATTCTGGTTGTGGAGTAGAAAAGAAAACCAGAGAAGGGTGATCACATTTAATCAGGTCTTTGTGGGATAAATAGACATTCAACAAGCAGGCACTTTGAAGAGAGGAATTCCATGTAGAGAGAACCATGGAATTGTGTTAGGAGGGGCAAACATAAATATTCAATGCGGAAAATTCGTAAGTTTTGGTTTTTGATAACAGTAAAAATCCAGGTCAGCTCTGCAGGGGTTGAAACTTCCTAATGCTGGCCACGTGTCCACCATCCAGAACAACATCCATCCCTGCCACAGGGAAAGGGGACCATGTTACATCAACACAGACTCTTCAAGACTTTACTCCAGAATCTCTGCCACCACTGCTCACTTTTTGTTAGTCAAAACAAGTCCTGTGGGAGTTCCTTAATTCAAACAGATGGGGAAGTGCTATCTTACTGTGTATCTTAAGGGGGTAGCAGGGAATATTTGTAAACCTTGATGTCAACCATGGTTATTAAGGACTCAAAGACAAAAGTGTGCAGAAGTAGCCAGGAGCCTGGTGAGCGGAGTTTCCAGAAGGGGAACAATGGAGGAATTATGCTCCACTTATATGGAACATCAGATATGCTTAAAGAGGAGTCATCGAATTGAAGGACCTCTGTGAAAAAAGTGGAAAGGATGGATCAGGACAAGGAAAATCTCCCCTTCCCCTGGAGGACAAGTGGACATAACTGGTAAAAATTACACGTGATAAAATGACATGGAATAACACACATAGAGGAAATGTAAAAACAGATAGAACCTGAATAATGTCTATAAATTGTACCCATATCAATTTCCTGGTTTTGATTGTATATGATAGTTTTGCAAAATGTGACTTTGGGAAGCTGAGGGAAGAGGACGGGGGGACCTCCTGCGCTATTGCCCTTCCTGTGAGCCTATAATTACATCAAAATAAAAGAAAAGCCAAATGGTTCCAATATTTGAGAGGTTATTTTTTAAACCTGACTCACAGTTTGCATGTGCATTGTGCTTCATAATTTATCATCACTTTCACAGATGTCATCTCACCCTCATAACTATTCTCAGGCATTTGAAAGATACAGTGATTGCTGGTACTGTTGTATGTATGAAAAAGCCTTCTGTTGGCCTATCAAAGACCATACTAGAACAAAAATAATTGGAGTATAAGAGTAGCTTTTAAAATCTAACCCCCTTTGACATATTTGCAAACAAAAATTTGTTCTTGAGTGACTTCTATTCCTGGCATTGAAAATGATGTGTCATGAAGCCATAGATTTGTGAGGCAACGTGCAGAATAACATATGGTCATGGGGGAGCCTGAGAATGAAATGTTTCCTAGTTGACCACATCAACAATAATCTCAAAACTAAATTAAAAAGCCTAATACTCATTTCCTTTTCCTTTTCTCAAAACAGTGGCAACTGATTGCCAGCTACTGCCAATGATCAACTGGAATCCGTGTGGATATTCTCTTTATTTTAAAATGTAATTTTAAAATTTTTGGTCTACCATGGATTTTTTGGTGCGAATTTTGATTTTTAAAAAATATGACATTGAAAAGTTAGTTTTCTTGATTACTGATAATTTGAGTGTTTGCTTAAACTTTCTACCTCACTTTGAGTAGGATAGGTAACTTTTTACATTTATCAATGAGAGAAGTCATTTACCTACAAAAAACACCAAATATTTTAACTTCTGGTCTAAACCTGGGCATTAGGACTAACTCTGTACCTCACTATCAAATGGTTAAAAATAAATCTTCTCGGCTCGGCACCTGTGGCTCAAGTGGCTAAGGCGCCAGCCACGTACACCCAAGGTGGCTGGTTCGAATCCAGCCTGGGCTCGCCAAACAACAATGACAGCTACAACCAAAAAATAGCCGAGCATTGTGGCGGGCACCTGTGGTCCCAGCTACTCGGGAGACTGAGGCAGGAGACTCACTTGAGCCCAGGATTTGGAGGTTGCTGTGAGCTGTGATGCCATGGCACTCTACCCAGGGGGACAGCTTGAGGCTCTGTCTAAAAAATAAATAAATAAATAAATCTTCCTACAAATGACACAATATTTTCCCTCAGAAATTTTACAAACAGGTTATTTGACCTGATATGTAGTTCTCTTTAGGAAATAAGTGTGTTTCTGCATACACTGGAGCACTGATTTTAGTTGTTTTCAAAAATAATATGGTTTTGACCTTACTTTATGAGATTCTGAATTTTGTTTTGCTTTACTGATTTATTGTTTTCATGTTAAGTTGAACACCTGCTAAATTCTCAAAAGATATGAATCTCAGACAATGGTTTCCAAAGGTAACCTAAAGTTAATGAATTGATAACGTTTAAGAATCTATCTAAATATGCATATCATGCATTTTGACAAAGAGTCATTATCTTAATAAATTAATGTCCAGGAGTTTTATTGTATATATGGCTGAATCTTGTTTAAAATAGGACATATTATCAAACTCAAGTTTCTTTCATTTCTCTCGATGTTCTCTTTTTTACAGTGAAAGGAGAAATTAATTTGAAATTTCTATTAACTTAGGTTTACAAAGCTCTCATGTAAAATTCCTAGGGAAAACTTGTCAAATCCCTATCAGATTTCTTTCCTGCAAGAAATTCCATATGCTCATGTTGCTCCTGAATGAAAGAGCATATGTTTAACATTCTATTGTTTGATGTAATTATGTGTCATCACGTTTATGCTTAAGATTCCAGCCAGTTGCCTCCACCATTGTTGGTCTTAGGTCTAGAGTAGTTTGTCATTTTTATCACATGAGAAGGGTAACTAATTTGCTATTTATCTGAGTACAGATCAAAATAACTTAAAGGGAAAACTATGGGTTAGGATTCCAAAGGTTTTAAGATCACTAAAGATGTGTGTTTTTAAATAGCATAATACCAAGATGAGTAGGCATTTGAAAGGTTCTATTTGCTTTGCATTTTATTAAACTCTGTTTTCATGGCCATGTACTGCAGTTCACACCTATAATTGTCTCACTCTTGGGATGGCAAGGTAAGAGGAGTGTGATTCTGTCTCTTTAAACATTGAAAAAAATAACCAGGTGTCGTGGTAGGCATCGGTAGTCCCAGCTACTTGGGAGGCTGAGGCAGGAGGATGGCTTGAACCTGGGAGGTCGAGGTTGCTGTGCAGTAGGCTGAGGCCATGGCATTTTAGCCTGGGCAGCAGAGTGAGAGTCTTTCTCCAAACAAAACAAAACAACTGCAATAAACTCTGTATTCATCTTCCGTATATCTGTCCTTACAAAGTTGTAACGCCACAAAGACAGACCCAACATTGATAGGGAGTTAAAACTTAAAACCAACTCTATGAAATACTCTCAGAATTAGAAGAGTCAACCTAAAGAAAAGGAAACAGAAATGTAAACTCCAATACAATTCAGGAACATTTGAGGGTATTCACACAACAAGGCAGGTACAGTGATACACATGTCCTTTGCTGATATGTGCTGAAAAGTTCAGATGGAAAGAAAGAATGGCTAAAAGAATAAACTTTCTTCTTGAGAGGCATGGGTGAATTATATATTTTGTCTTATTTTTTTCTAGAAGAATTTTAAAAATTACAGAGGCACTTGCCTAAAATGGCTTAAATTTGGTTCTATACAAAGACTAATCAATAGATACGTTGAAGTCATCTACCTTTAAGTTCAAGATATCAATACATTTAATCTCTAGACTCTTTAAACTGAGGTATTGTTGTAGCGAAGTCTAAAAAAAGCAAGCCCTGAACATTGTTTTCATTAATTGTGTGCAATTGTGAAAATTCAGAAATAATAAAACCCAAATAATGACTTTTAATCCCAGTGGGAAGCAACTCAGTGTTTCTTGTTTTAAACGTCATGATTTCAAATTTGAAATGTAACTCTGGCTGTAAACATAATTCTAATGATATTTTTAAAACTTTTGTAGGACAAGAATTAGAAAAGAAATCCATTAAAGCATATAGTTTTTTCTTTAGTGCTATTATACTGATTATGAGCATTCCAGATGCTATTAAAATATACAAAATTCTGTTCACTCACTGGAGATGCTCACTATTTTCCCTTATGGGTAAAACATTGTCACATGTTAAGAAAGGACACAATGTTTCAGCCTGCCTAAAAGTCAAAGGATTCAAACCTCCCATGAGACATTTGACAAAGTGATGCCTTAATGAAAATGTTGGAGTTTCCCCACTCCTGAAGAATCCCAAGGGGGTTTGTGAACTGGCTGTGTCACTCTTTGAATTGGTGTAAGGAGCTGCGTTGATCTCCTGTTGGTGGGTGTTCACTCGTTACAGTCAGTGGGGTTTTTTTATGGTGCTGATCTAGATTTAAATCGAACTGATCACGCTGGAGCACATGTGTCCTGGTTCTAAATCTCTCCTGTTCTCGTTGCTATAGTGACCAGCAGACGCCAGAAGGGACTGGCCTCACTTAAGGGGGCACGTCCATCTGATACCCCTTTAAGCCTCAGCTCTTTTGACTCCTTTGCCTTTGAAGGTTAGTGTAGCAAGGGGAGTTATCCTAGTTTGCAGGTTCAGCTTTTATTTTCAGAGCTTCAAGAAAGTAGATGTGTGGTTAATGCCAAAGTAATTATAACAATGCCAGAATGAAAGAAATCATAGAAGATTATTTATATTCTCGATTGTGACTTTCTCATTACCTTTATAAAGCGTTCTGTGTTTTTCACTAGAAGCAGCAATTCCCAAACAGGGACAAATCTGCACTCCAGGGCACCTAAAGCAATGGCTCAGGCATTTTTGGTTGTCACAAAAATGGGGTGCTGCTGGCATCTAGGGATGTTTCTGAACATACTGCAGTGGCATAAGACAGCCCCCTGCACTAAAGAATAACCCAACTCAGATGTTCATGGCTGGGAAACCCTACTTTAGAGCAACTGTGGTTCATTTTTTAAAATGATACTACACTTGCAGTCTCCTAGGTTAACAAGTTGACAGACCTGAATAAAGGCTGATACTCTAATTCTTGGTATAGGGTGGACAGAAGAAGCAAAAGATATTTAGATGTCTGTTTATAGAGTGTCCCAAAGGTCACCAGAAAGTCTCTGTATGTAGGGGAAACGGGAAATAGTAGCTCATTGTGCCTTTCTGTACAAATTAGTCATTACAAAATATTTACAAAATATTCTCTATGTGTTGGTTGCCTCTTTGTAAAATTTGCAATGACTAGTTTGTAAATAAAGGTACATTTAGCTGTAATTCCCTGTTTTCCCCATGTATGGCAACTTCGTGGGCAATCTGGGAGACACCCAGTGATACCTGGTAGTGTATTGCTCTGTGCATCCATAAATGATTCCCTCCAGAGATTGAGCCATAATAACTATTCTTAACTATTTCTTTGATCAATTTTATCTCTATAACTCAGTCTTAACAAACCTTTTTTCCATTTTTTGCTTGTCTTAAAAAAAATACACAAGGTGGAGAAACATAGCAGAATTCAGTTTCAATCATGTGACTGCTTTCTCTCTTGGGATCCATTCTAGATTTCTGGGAGCAAGGATTTATGATAATAAGGAGGATCATCTGCTGATCCTTAGAAACCCACTTAGAAATACCTTTTCCTGGAGGTATTTCATTTTGGAAAATACAATATGAGCCCATAGAAAGTTGATTGTCTTCGTTCAAGTCACTCAAAGCTCTGAGTTTAAGTGTCCTGATATCCACAACAGACGAATAAGGAGAGAGTACGTGTGAGATGTTAGCACTGGGCCACACTCAAAAGAGATGAATTGCAAAATGAAGCAACACATCCAATGAAATAAAGAAGATGTTGAGTGAGTAAGGTTTAACAGTGTGCCCATCCCAGCACCTTCCTCGAGCATCAGGGACGGCGGTACATTAGGGATTCCAGACTGGGAACATAAGCCACTTTCTCTTTCCTAAAATGGCCTTGGTAACCCATATCCGAGTATGTGTTAAAAGCCTCTGCTGCAGGGTAAAAACAGAGATGAATAGATTATTCTCTAAACCCATTTCCCCCGGACTTCTCAAAGGTAATTGTTATATTTGGTGTCAGTTGTAAAGGCAAATGGTGTAGGAATATTTTCACCTCCTCCATATCCATTCTCCCTTTTCTGATACCAATCCTTTGGTTATCCCCTGGGCATCAATACCCCTGGACCTGTTCTCAGTTCCGGTTTAAACCAGGTCGGCTCATGGGATGAGCAGGAATGCAGATACCTCTGATTCAGGGCTGGCCACCTGAAACAAGATAAGGCAACGGGATATATATTAGGTGTTACTTGAACATAATGGTGCATCCTGGTGTGCTAACAGAACTAAAAATTAAGGCAGCACAGAGAAAAAAGAGCCTGGAGATAAAGGAAGACCAACGCTGGGGTAATTTGAGCATCTGGTTACAGCAACACCTAAAAGCAGATACCTGTGGATATTTTAGTTGTGTGCACCAATAAATTCATTTTTTTTTCTGTTTAAGCCAATTTGATGTAGAAAGAGAGCAAAAGAGAGATGTGAAGTCACTGAAAATCAGTTATTTGTGTCTTAGACCATGCTGTGCTCATTTTGCCTTTTATCTTCTCTTTACTATGTAAACCTAATTTTAAAGAGCTGTTTCAACGACTTTTGCCAACTTGTTTCTCATCTGACATTCTTTTTTTCCCCTAATAGATGTGTTACATTTTGGAAGATTGACTCTGGTTCCATAGAGAGTTGATTTTCTTTGTTCTTAATATCACAGAATAGCCTCCCAATGAATAAAAGAGAATTCCTTTCACTGTTATCCATTGTGTAGTGAAAATGTTTGACTCACTAACCGTGAGACCAGTCAATCTTGTTGATACAACAAAAGTATCACCTGCCATCAGGAAATCTTTTCAGCTCCTAAAGCAAAGTCCCAAAACATTTGTAATAATCATGTCTGGAAATGTTGAACACAGTTAAGGGTCTTTGTCTCTTTTATTGAGTAATGATTTAAGAAATAAGAGAGAGGAAATCCTTCCATCTAAAAAGCAACCTTGAACTTTTTAAATAGTATTAAAAACAAAGAACTGCTTCATCTCTTGGCAGAGACTCAGCAGACTTTATGGATTTACCGACCCTTTGTCATGTATGGATTATTTGCAAATTAAAATAAGTGTTAATAGAATTCAGGAAACTTATGCATTTATTATATCATAGTACTCATTGAGATGTTTATTATCTAAATTATCAGGAGAACTCAATTGTTAATTAATAATGCAACATTTGGGGCAAATTTCATTTGAATACAAATGTTGTTATTATCTTTAAGGCACTGCTCCTCAAAGTTGGTGCACATTGGAACTATTTGGGTTTTAAAAATAAAATACTGACGATTGAGGTATACAGTAGGAGGTATTGCCTGCATGAGGGAGGTTTAAATCCTCTCCAGGTGATTCTACTGTGCAAAGTTGGGGAACAATCGCTGTCTGTCACGACTTCTATGTCTTTGATGTTTCTATCAATCACCTGGGGGTGTTGCTGAACTCAGATTCTGAATCAGCAGGCCTGGCGTGCAGTCTGAGAACATTTGTTTCTAACTCTTCTGGTGAAGCTGATGTTGCTGGTGTAGGTACCACATTTCGAATAGCTGGAGTCTAAAGTGTTTGTTACAATTTTAGGGTAACTGGGTCTAAGAAAACTTTCTAGGGTCAACCCAACTGCCCACCTCAAATTAAGACTGATGATTATGGAAATTAAACTTGCAGGACTTCTATTATAGTGAGGACTTATTGAGGGTTGTTATTCCTGCTGCTGGTACTACCTTTGCAAAGCGTATGGGAGAGGAGGATGGGGTGCTACTGAGCCTGCTGATTTCCCAGCCTCTGGCTCTGTTTCAAATGGACAAGGCTTGGGTGAAATGGCAAAGCCCGACTTTCATACCTTCACTCCCTCTTTCAGCACTTCTTCTCTCCTTTAGGTCCTCTGGCCTGGCCAGCCGCCTTCCTGCAGACTGTCTTGCTGCTTCTGAAACCTTTACTTGACCTAATGAAAGCTACAGTTTTGGAAATCTCAACATGTTCCTACCTTTAGTCACACCACAGTGGGAGACTCTTGACTGATTCCTGGCTGGCAGGTCTGTTTGTGGATGATAGAGAAATGTTATAGAATTCAGTTTGAAAGAAGAAATGAAATCCCTTTTCCTTTACTTTCAGTGTGCTACTGATATTTCACCACTTTCCACCACAATATCCTTTTCTGACCTAAGGTGTGGGTGCAAATATATTATAATCTATGTACTAAGGAGCTACGTTCAACACAGATCCCAATCCTTATGTCGCAAGAAACCTAACTAAAATTCTGTTCAGTCTCTTTAAAGAATAGACAACATAAATGTAAGAATATGGAGAAAATTTTATTTTTTAGCAGCAAAATCATCCCCAAAGAAGTGATTTCTTGAATGAACATTTTCATAAGTTTGGATTGGGTAGGAAGTAGAACCTTTCAAGGGAATGCTTGAGGAAACATGGAAGTTGGCCATAGAGTTGAATAAAACCCATTTAGTTGACCAACAGAGGTATGTAAGGTGAGCATAGTAGCTGGAAATAGTAGAAAAAGAGGTACGGTATCAGGAAGAGGAAAGAGAGACAGTGTCCCTAATGGAAAAAATAGTTTTAGAGCAGAAGAGATCAGGTCTCTGAAGGAAATTTTAGTACCTCTATTGAATTTGATGTGCACGAGGAATCATCTTCCTTATTGCTTTATTTCATCAGTAGGAAACTATCCATTTTTAATGAACATGTTGGGAGGTTTTGGCATCTGTTTTAAAATGTAATTTAAGTCGTAGCATTCATATACTCAAAACTTCCTAGTAGCTCTCCACTGCGTGCAGAGTAGAAGATAAAAGCTTTGTAGTGGTCCTCTAAGTCCCCATGAGTCCCCGCTGACCGCATCTCTTTGTTCCGACTCCAAAACCTTGTGTTTCTTAGAACACGCATCTGCGTTTCCTTCCTATGGGCCTTACCTCGACTCTTTCCTCTCACTGGAACACTCTGCCCCCAAATACCTGAGTGGTTCATGGTTCCACCTGCTTCCAGATTTTGCTCAAATGCCACCTTCTCAGCAGCTAGATTGCAAGTTGCGATACTGCAACTTGGGAGGCTGAGGTAAGAGAATCATCTAAGCCCAGGAGTTGGAGGTTGCTGTGAGCTGTGTGATGCTGCCACAGCACTCTACAGAGGGCGATAAAGTGAGACTCTGTCTCTAAAGAAAAACAAAAAGTTGCCATACTCCCTCCCCGCCTCCCGACACCTTTTTCCTGCCCTATTTCACTTCTCTCAGTCTGCTTTAGAATGGATGTGTGTATTATTTTCTTTGTTCTCCTTGATGAAATGTTAAACCACAAATGGAAGCTCTATGAGGCCAGGAATTCATGCCTATGTATTCACTGATGAAGCTTCAGAACTTAGAACACAATTATTGAAGAACTGTATGCTTGAAATGCTCGTTAAGATTTCCCAAGTTGCTCACAGCAAGTCGGTCAAAATCAAATTACTCGGACCCTACCCATCATATTGCTTCTTCTGAGTGGCTACTGGATTGGAACATCTAAAATTGTACGCAGTGACCCTTCCACATCAGCTCCGATGGCTTTTAAGACACCACATTTCTCTAAGTTCAGTCTCAAATATCTGAAGCAACAACACCACTCCTTAAAACACACCTACCCTGGCAGCTGTTCCCACTGCGTCAGTTCCTTTATTCTCTGCTGCTTCCTCTCCCCACTGCCCGCCAACCCTTCCCCAAGGGCACACCCTGCAGTGGTGCTTCCTCTGCCCAGAACTGCTCCAGTTCTGATCCTATTTTTTTTTTTTAACTTACACTTGGTCTTCCTGTCTCTCTGTCTGTAGTTCCACATCCACAGTTTTCTCCTCTGCTTAGGGCCATTGCTTGGAGGCAAAAAGGTAAGAGGTTCAATCCTGGATTTGTTAGTAAACTGCTGCGTAGTCATGGACATGCTATTTGTGTGTGTGTGTTAAGCCTCAGTTTTCATGTCTGTGATGTGGGGATATTATTTTAATTCTTTCATGTATGTGAGATGGGGATGATGATATTGACCCCATGGACAATTTTGACCTTGTGGTGAATAGTGAAATGATGCCTAATGTGTGTAACTAGGTGGTCAATACGTGCTCTTCCTTTTTTCTTCTCCTTTCTACTTGTACTAGCTTCTTTTTAGTCCTAGGATCATGAAATCTTTAGTTTTAAGCTGTTTGGAGGATATAAATCCCTACAGTCCCATTTTCACTTGAACCACTCTAGAACAACAAAAAGGATATTCAGGGATTCAAAAAATCTTGTTTTTTTAAATATCTTTGCACACAATCACCATTCCTCCATTAAAAGCCTTTATTTCCTGCCAAAGCAGCCTGTCATCTGTTTGGCATAGATATAACCAGTGATTCCCTTATGTTGAGATTGAATCATTCACCCTAAAAGTTCCATTCTTAATCCTAACATCTAATACTTGATGTTGTATAAAAGAATAAGCTAGTTTTTACTGCATGATAACCCTTCTGAGAGATGGAAATAGTTATTCTGTCTTTTGGTGTTTTTAATCATGCGGACTAACTTAGCACACTAATATTGATTCCTCAAAAAATGTGACATTTTGATTTTCTCCCCTGGCACACATTTCCTCGTGAAGCTCCATCTCGTAAGGTAGCAGAGTAGAGTGATTAAAGACACAGCTTGATGGTCTAAATAACTTAAGGTTTGGGTCTGAGCTCTACCATTTATTAGCTGGGAATGTGGAAGAAACATCTCTAAATGTCTATGTCATAGACAAAATGGATAATATTAATAAAAGGCATTCCTCAGGGCTGGGGCGGGGACAAAGCAGAGGGTGTGTTTCGCACATGGAGTGAGCGCCTGGCATGTGGTTTGTGAAGTAGGAGTCAGTGGTTTGTGCCTGACCGTCAGACACAGCCTGTTTGGGACTAAACTAGAGCAAGGCTATCTCCCTTTGTTCTGAAATTGAAGTTCAATCTGTGCAGTCTTAGACAAAATTAGTTTTTGTTGGCACCTGCATCATTCAAGTTATTCTCGTTCCATTTGGAATCAGTAGTACTAGAGACGTAAGGACCGTGTTCTCAATGAGGCGTTACAAATGCCAAAGACAGGAATAGAAAAGCCTATAAAAGTTAAAAATAGATGAAATATAAAATTCATTTTTACAACTAGGGAGATCATGTGTTAAGAAAATAGTTAAGGCTTGGTGCCTGTGGTTCAAACGGCTAAGGCACCAGCCACATACACCTAAGGTGGCGAGTTCGAATCCAGCCCTGACCCACCAAACAACAATAATGGCTGCAACCAAAAAATGGCCGGGCGTTGTGGCAGGAGCCTGTGGTCCCAGCTACTTGGGAGGCAGAGGCAGGAGACTCACTTGAGCCCAGGAGTTGGAGGTTGCTGTGAGTGTGATGCCATGGCACTCTACCCAGGGGGATAGCTTGAGGCTTTGTCTCAAAAAAAAAGAAAGAAAATAGTTCAGTGGGACTGTGAGAGCTTGTGAGTTCATGCATTCCTGATTTCAGCAGATATCTGTTCATCCTCAGCCATATTCCAGGCACAGTGCTAAGCACAAGTATCTCCCCTCTCCTCCCTCACTATTGCATTCTTGATAGTGGTAAGTACAACATAAAATTAAATTCAATTTTATTTAGATTTTCTTATCTCCATAAATCTAAATGATGATGAAATACAATGCTATTTTATTTTGTTTTAATTTGTATTATGGTATTTGAAAGCATAAAAGATGAAGATATTAATAACATCTATATTTTAAACTATGGAGCAATGTGGATCTAAATTATAAAATAAATCCATCAAATTTGCAGAGTAATGCTGAGTGACTTAGTGTCTGTTCTGAGGCTGCTGCCCTGGAGTTGCACCACTTAAGCTGAGAAGCAAAAAACCACCCAGCATTTGTTCAAGTGCGTCTTGGATTACATGAGTTTTGAATTGTGGGAGAACTTTACAATGCATCCTCTTCATACAATGGGAGGCTCTCAATATGTGGTTACTGTCTCTATTATCATCTAAATAGTTCTTAAAATATGGAATTTCTGATGGCAAAAAAAAAATATTCTACAAAGTATCAGTAAAACATCAAAGGATGATTTAGGATGAAGACTTTCTTTTTCTTTTTTTTAAATTAAATCATAGCAGTGTACATTAATGCAATCATGGGGTACAGTGTACTGTTTCTGTATACAATTTGAAACACTTTCATCCAACTGGTTAACATAGCCTTCATGTCTTTTTTCTTAGTTATTGTGTTAAGACATTTATATTCTACAATTAGAGAGATTCACATGTACCCTTATAGGATGAACCATAGGCGTGATCCCACCAATCACCCTCCCTCCACCCACATTCCCCCCCCATATTCCTGGGCTAAAGGTAGGTTATAGCTTTCCTGTGAAAGCTATAAATTAGTTTCATAGTAGGGCTGAGTACATTGGATACTTTTTCTTCCATTCTTGGGATACTTTGCTAAGAAGAATATTTTCCAGTTCCATCCATGAAAACATGAAGGAGGTAAAGTCTCCATCTTTCTTAATGGCTGCATAATATTCCATGGTGTACATATGCCACAATTTATTGATCCATTCGTGGATGGATGGGCTCTTGGGCTTCTTCCATGACCTAGCAATTATGAATTGGTCTGCAGTGAACATTCTGATACAGATATCTTTATTGTAGTGTGATTTTTGGTCTTTTGGATATACACCTAATAGAGGAATTATAGGATGAAGACTTTCAATTACAAGCAATTGATGGCAAGGCGATAGTGCAATAATATCAGGGCATCTTCAGCAAGGCGTTCCCGGCATACGTTAGAACTTTCATATTGTGAGCGTGAGGACATTGTACAAGCATTCAGTTGACCAGAGGGTATAAATCCTTACAGTCCCATTTTCACTTAAACTAATCTGGAACAACAAAAAGGATATTCAGGGATTTGACGCTAGTGTCTGAAGATGGACTGAGCTGATTCCAGGAAAAACTTTTCCTTTTTCAGCTGGTGACTTTGACAGTGAACACACAGCAGGGAGAAGAAATTAGGTTTATGCACATGGAGAAAAAAAATGTACTTGAAATGAATGCAGATAGTTATTAAATATTAAAAGGGATCTGACCCAAGGATCAGCAGTGATTTCAAGGACGAGGACCACTAAGGTTAGAGAAAGGGAAGACACTCCAAGAGAAATTCGATTTTTAGAGTAGAGATGTTACCTACTCTAGAGCAGAGGTCCTGGGACTTGCCTTGTCTTCCCTAGGCTTAACAGACAGGCAGCTTATTACAATTGTAAGTTTTTTTTCTTGTGTTTTGCAAGGCCAAAGACACTGCGTAGTAAAGATGGAAAACATGGAGTCTTTAGCTTGAACTAAGGAGGAGGCGTGGTAGAGGGAGGTTTTCTTTTGTTTATATCTGAACTTAATATTCAAATGGACAGAATGTAGAGAACACGTGTTCATTTATTTTGAAGCATGAAGGTCCTGGTCAGAGCTTCCCATGGCGTAAGAGGAGACAGGCATTTTAGTGCTAGAGGCATGGACTCAGGAACCAAATTTCTCAGGTGGGTGTCCCAGCTATGAAACTGAAACACTAACAGTACCTGCCTTCCAAGGTGGTGGAACAGAGCTCAGGGAACAGAGTTGTCAGGACAATGCCTGACACTAAGTGCCTCCTCAATAAATGTTACCTATTAGGATTACATCCCAGAGCAAACAGCCAGCTCACACTCTCTGAGGACACTACCCACTTTGCTTTTCAGTTTCTGCCTGCAAGTTTAGAAGAAGAATAAACTTTTTAATGGGACAAAACTAATTTCTGAAAAACCAAGATAAACTGCTTTGCTCTGGAAAGATGATAAAATGAGCATGTCCTACCCACCCTTTCTCTCTCTGTCTCATCCCAAGTTCCCAATGAAGTGATAAAAAGGATAGAGAAAGAACCATAGAAAGCGAGTAACAAGGGTTCAGCCTCTCCCCAAATGTACAGAGTGTCTGAAGTTAGAGCACCAAAGCGGGGTGGGGTGGCTACTGAGCCATCCTGAATAAGCCATGTCCAGAAGAAAGAAAAGGCGGGCAAGCACAACACTGCAGAGATACTCTTTATACAGCAGGTAGAAGGAAGGGCCCGCTGTGGTTCATGGAAGAGTCAGTGGAAATCATTCTGCACTGGACACCACCTGATGTAGAACTATTTTCTCAAAACTTAAGGGCCCGAATGCCTGGCATACTGGTAAGAATAGCCATGCTGCTGCCAATGAAATTTGGCAAAATAACACAGAAAAACAAATCCCTCCAGCTCCGAGAAGGAGCTTTCCGATGTTGCTGTCCTTGCCTCCTGGCGGGAGGTGGGAATTACTTCTCATGCTGTGTCTTTTGGCTTGACCCCGCTTTTCCTTCTCTTCTTCCCGTCTTTCAGATCTCAGTGCTCCTTCTGAAACCTCTTACCTTCCCAGACCAACATCCCCAGCAGCCCTCAAGGGAAAGTATCTGGTGAATGCTCTGTCCTGAGGACGTCTGATCCAGCAGGTACAGCCTTGAAAACGACTGAGACGTGGGCCGCGTGACAGCCCTCGCCTCACCTTCTTCCTGGATGTAGGAAATATTGTGGAGACTCAAACCTCTAATTTCAGTGAAATTCTAGATAAATAGGCAACTACTGTGTTCTCTTTACTTCTATATGTGTTTCTAAGTTATTCATTTTCTTTCTTTTCTTTTCTTTTTTTTTTTTTTTTTTTTTTT
>NW_003852410.1:12846678-12850898 GCF_000181295.1 Otolemur garnettii
TTTTCTTTTTTTTTTTTTTTTTTTTTTTTTTGAGATAGAGTCTTACTGTGTCACCCTTGCCTCACAGCAACCACAAACTCTTGGGCTTAAGTGATTCTCTTGCCTCAGCCTCCCAAGTAGCTGGGCCTACACACACCTGCCATAGTTTTTTAAGTTTTATTGACAGTCACCTGAAAATTATGTGCTTGTTATCGTTGTTGTTTAGCAGGCCCGGGCCCGGTGCATGTGGCCAGCACCCTAAGCCATAGGTGCCGAGCCTTCATTTTCTTTCTTTTCTGCTCCCACTTATCTCAGAAACAGTGGATTTAGCCAAGTAGAAGATTATTTCTAGCAGGGCTCTCCCCATTCTCTTTCTGACCCTCAGATCATGCTCCAGAAATATTTTCAAACAGACCTTCGGGAAGAAACTGGTGCTGCTGTTTTCTTATGTTGAATTTTATTTGTTTATTTATTAACTTATTTATTCAGTTGGTCAATTAGCTAGCTAGTTTTAGCAGCTGTCAGTGATCTCTGGCTTAGAGCTTTTTGAAATTCCTCACAGTGAAATTAGAGTTTCTTTGAAGGGGGTGGTGTTTAAAATGTATGGCAGGTGATGAGAAACCTTAACTTGCCTGGGTTATCCTGTTTGCCAAAATCGATACCTAGGCACATAAAGTTTTTTTAAGTTTTATTGACAGTCATCTGAAAATTATGTGTGTGCTATTCTACAATATCATACAATCACACAATAGGATAGGCTAATCCTTAACATCTTTGAGTAGGATAATCTTAGTTTCAAAGCAGTCCAAACAGACACCCACACACCCAATTTAATATTAAAGTTACAGAAGTCTAATCGGATCGCTTTTTGCTCCAACATTCCTTTGAACTTGAAAATAACATAGAACGTGCCAAGCCAAAAGAATTATTTTTCTTTTCTGTCTCTCTGTCTCTTTTGAACTAATCATTCTCGTTTTAAAACATGACACACAAGTTGTCAATTTCACTGTGACTTAGCAATTTATTTACACAGTTATCCTGCTTTGGACATAACACAGCTGAGTTTCGAGCTTGATAAAATATTGTTATCCACATAATTCATTTTCTGCTGCTTCAACAAGGTGTTTGGATTTGTGGGAACTCCCATTTGAGGATGAAATTGAATTGAAAATTCATGTGAAGGCTACACAGATGAGGCAAGTCTGACTTCAGGTAAGTGTCCATTAAATTTACTCTCCAGTCTCTCGCATAAAAACCTGCTCCCGAGGCCTTGAAAATAAATCCCATTATCATATCGATTGGAGTCAGCAAATATAACTCAAATCTAAGGTGAATATAAGTTTATTCCTAGGTATTTGTAACAATTTCTCAGTATGTAGTTTATATATTGGTCACATTGGGTTTAGTGTAAGTTAATGCTGTTTACCATAATGATGTATTGGTTCTTTATGGGCAATCCTCACGTATTAAAGATGTTATTGATTGAGTTCACATTAACAATTCCCAATTAATTCATAATTCATCTTTTGGTGGTAGTTGTAAAATGAAACAAAGGCTACATCAGTCATAAATTAATTTAGAAGCAAATCCAATATTCAAAGGTAGGAATAAGACAGGAACAGCTGTTTTCTCATGGGGTGTCAAGTAACTTTACAGATGATAAAGATTTGAATAGAAAAAAAAATCAGTCTACTTCCCCAGAATGGTTTTATTCTATTTAGAAAAATGTGAGACAATTTGCTAGAATCTGGGGAAAACTACTCTCACAGTCTTTGAAACCCCAACAGTGAGTTCTTAAGCTCTTTATATTATAGTTAGTATTTGAGAAAGGACATAAAGAGAGGGGATTTATGGGGCAAGGGAGGGGGTATGGGAGGGGAGCCCTGCCTGCTAAACCAGGAAGGCTGGATGGCCCGTAAGAATGTGGGTGTGAATTGTGGTATATGTACACCATGGAATATTATGCAGCCTTAAAAAAGATGGAGACTTTACCTCTTTCATGTTTACATGGATGGAGCTGGAACATATTCTTCTCAACAAAGTATCTCAAGAATGGAAGAAAAAGTATCCAGTGTACTCAGCCCTACTATGAAACCAATTTATAGCTTTCATATGAAACCTATAATCCAATTATAGCCCAAGAAGAAGGGGAAAAGGGAAAGGGAGGGGATGTGAGGGAGGAGGATGGGTGGAGGGAGGGTAATTGATGGGACCACAATTACGGTGCATTTTACAAGGGTACATGTTAAATTTACTAAGTGTAGAATATAAATGTCTTAACATAATAAGTAAGAAAATGCGATGAAGGCTGTGTTAACCAGTTTGATGAAAATATTTCAAATTGTGTATAAAACCAGCACATTATACCCCATGATTGCATTAATGTACACAGCTATGATTTAATTAAAAAAAGTGAGTATGAGATAACCTAGGCAACCAATGACCAATTGAAAGAGACAATAATCAAAGACCAATAGGAAAGGGCAATACTGCCTGAAGGCTCAGAGAGGCCAATGAAAGACTTGCAACCAATTGCAAACAGAAGGGGGTACTTACCCCCCTGCAGCCTCTGTGGCTCTGTCTCTCTCACCTCTGCTCCTTCATGAGAGTGACCTGCTTCCAACTCTCTTTACAAGTGCTCGAAACTTTCTCTTTGTTCTTCCCAAATAAAATTTCTCCTTGTTATCTTGAAACGTGTGTAGGTTACTTTTACTTCTTAGTCACGCTGCCCATGCTGTTCCAGTTTTATTTTCTACTTCCATTCATTTTTGCTTTCACTTATGGCCGTGCCTCAGTTGAACTTTCTAGCTCAGCCAAGTAATCATACCAGCTCAACTGGGTTCAGGAAAGCAGGGTCCCTGACCCCCTTTATTCTAAACTTACAAATGGAAATAGGGGTTGGGTTTTTTTCTCCAGAAGATGCATGATATGTAGGGTTGTCAAACAGGAACCTTTGGCTCTCCATTGAAATTTTTTTTCTGGAGATAGTAGCATGAAATTAAAAATGTCACATTCTTACATCTTGAAGAATGGTGGGACAGTAGATGGAGGTTGATGAGGTTCCTTTCACCCTGTGTCACAAGGGTGTCCAATCTTTTTGTTTGTTTGTTTGCTGCACATTGGGTCTATGAACTGAAATAAAATCTTAAGGTTCTCTCCAAGCAGCTGACCGACTGGATCTCTCCCATTGGCCAAGGGGATCCCTAAAACTGTTGCTAGCCATGAGAAAGGAGATCAGACAAGCCTCATCATGAACCCCACCCCTTCTTACAGATGTCATCTGTGTCTCATTAATGGGTCCAAGACTCTGCAAGACCTATCTGCATGTCTTCAATACACACAGCAAGCCACTGAGTCTGGGCCTATGTCCTGTAGTTTGTCTCTGATTAACAGACTCTTATCTTAACTCAGCATTGATTTTCATCACCTTCTGGTCTATTAGAAAGAACGTTACTCTTTTAGCCAATTGTTAGCCAAAGTCTATTTAAACCTACCTATAACCCGTGGGTTGCCACTTTTGGATATCCCTGGGGGTCCTTGCTTCCAGATGTCCCAACTTTTGGGGCTAAAGCAATGTATGTTTTTAACATATTGATTTATAACCTTGCCTATAATTCCTGTCTCCTAAAATGTACAAAGCCAAGCTGTAACCCCACCACCACAAGTCCACTCGCTCCAAGCTTCTTGGGTGTGGCTCTGGGTCATGGTCCTCAAATTTGGCTCCGAATAAACCTTTTACAGAGAAAAAATTTTTTACGGTTTCTTTTCCTTTGACGAACCACACATTAAATATATAAACACTAAGAAAAACTGATAAGTAAAATAAAAGACTGGGGGCCAGTGAGCCTGGCCACAGGTTGGGCACCCCTGCCAGGATGTGTGTTCTCAAAGGTGGGATTTTACCCTCAGGAGCCGCTCAGGGATAAAGAATGAGAAACTCATTGAATTAGCTCCAGTCTAGTATTTAAAAACACAGATTCCTGAAGTTTGACTTGGAATTGAATCCTAACTTTGCCGCTTCCATGGATCTTGAGTAAGATTTTAATATTTCTGTGCTTTGATTGTCTCATCCTTAAAATGAAGATAAAAATAATACCTAACTCATAGCCTTATTAAGGTATATAAGGTACTTAAAGTATAGTAAATTTAAGTGCTTTATTATTTTTATTTCCATGTATTACTATTTTTTTTTTTTTTTGAGACAGAGCCTCAAGCTGTTCCCCTGGGTAGAGTGCCGTGGC
>NW_003852410.1:12851022-12978101 GCF_000181295.1 Otolemur garnettii
GGCTAGGGATTCGAACCCGCCACCTTAGGTGTACGTGGCTGGCGCCTTAGCCGGTTGAGCTATAGGCGCCGAGCCTCCATGTATTACTATTAATATTATTACATGGATATGAATTACAAAGGCAAGAAGACTGGGCTTTAATTACCCAGTCATTATGAGATTTGGCCCTAGGCAAGTTATTTAAACCTAATAAAATCTCCATTTGTACAACTGGAAGAAATGTATAAATCCATCTTTTTCAGGCCTATTCTGAGTATAAAATGGCAGGACACACGTGAAGTGTGCAATCTTCAATGAACACTCAAGAAATAATTCCTCTTCCTTATGACTGAGGCAGAAGGTAGAAAAAAAAAAAAGCAAAGAAAGTTTGTGAAGATTTCTCTTTCATAAAAGAGCGAGCGATTTAGTGACCCCTGTACATTAACTGCAAACCTGAATCACTCAAATAAAATGTGAGTATGGAAAATGAAAATGGCTCACAGAGAAATCGAATGACTATGAATTGAGATAAAAGAAAAATACAAGTGAAAAACCTTTGTTTTTCCAGTCACAGTTGGGAGGTCCTCAAATGAGATCTGTTCTTCTGAGGGCATCTGTGGACAGCAGACCTTCTTATGAGGCTAACCTAATCATTATCCCCTATCCCTCCCCACCCCCATTTTGGGGCAATTTTAGTTCATTATGAAACAGTCCTTACAAGATTAATTAAAACTAAGTTGTTGGGATTTTCAACAAGGGCATAAGTCTTGAGAAGCACAGCTAAGCACTAACTGGCTCTTGCCCCATAGCCTTACATCTGTTTACTACTTAAGATCACAGGGCCTTCATCACAAAGTCAGATAACTTCCCACAATGGGTCCTATGGATGATACCTGTAATGTTTTTCTAAGATTCTTTTGAGACCCTGCATGCCAGTGGGCCCAGTGACACCAGCTGGTTCTCTGACTCCTGCTAAGGAACTGACTCAGTGCAGGAAGGCAGTTTCTACATCCTTATGGGTGGTAATTTCACCTTCCACCCCAGCATGGCCAATCAATTATGCCAACTGCCCAGTCCTCTGCTCACTAAAATTCTCTTAAAAACCCTAGCCCAGAACTCTTCAGGGAGATGGATTGGAGGGATTCCTTTCTTCCCCTCATTTGGCTGCTCAATGTTTATTAAACTCATTCTCTGCCACAACTGCTACTGTCTCAGTGGGTTGGTCTGTTACAGAGCAGTGGGCAAATGAACTCGGTGGTCCTGTAACAATTACTTTTGCTATTCCACAGTTGTATGTTCAGACAAATGGTCCATGTGTCGCAATCCATAATCAAGAGCTGGTAACAACAGCACACATCTTCATGAGGTTTAAACACCAGTTGTATTAGTCAACTGCCAAAAACTCAATTCCAATTGGCTCTGTTCCAAAGGAAAGGTTAACAGGAATGCAACAGCTTCAGACATGGTTGCATCAAGGACAGGAGAACATATTCCCACTCTGACTCACTTTCTTGGCTCAAAAGATGAAGATTAACGATACAAAGTGCTGCCGAGCCAATCGGGCATTTGTATGTGAGGCATTTGTATGTGAAGCTTTCCATAGGGAAAGCTTGGTGTGTCATTCTAATAAGAGTTTTCTAACTATATCCAGGTAATCAAGGAAGGTCTTGCATCCATTTCTGAACCCTTCCATGTTGTCAGAAGGCCAGAACTACTCTAAATTATAGACTGAAGTTATGTAGTTTAAAGACTGATTTCTGAAAAGGTTTCTGAGCATGACTCCCTTCCTCAGATGACTGTGTTACATCTTTTGAAGGAAATGCTGGCACTTTGCACGATAATTGAATGTTATTGGAGTTAATAGAGGGGGAGTAGAACACGTTGCTTTTAGAAGAGAAATGTAACAGTTTAAGTGTTGTGCTTAGAAGCCTTTTTGAAACTTAGTTTCTATCATTGTTACACTTTATTGTGGGGAGAGCAAGTGGTGTTTAAACATGAAAGCACGAGAACACAAAATAAATGAAAACCTGTTAAGGTCAGTAGACCAGAAAAAGAAAAAAGCTTTCAAATGCTAATCTGCAAAAGGATGTTTGCTTCTAAGTACAAATTGCATTCATTTAAAACCCTGTAGTGGCTGCCTTCCTTCATCATAAGAAGCAGAAACAGAGACCTGTCCCTCATTTGTCAATCCTGTGATCTCCTTTGGTTCCCCTAGGCTCCCTCATTTAGAGACACCAGATTATAACAGTCTTTTTTTTTTTCTTGCCTCCTTTCCCTAGTTTACCCTTTAATATTCTATTAGCATTCTAGGGTCTTAGTGGCATTGGGACCTTCTTCCTTCTGGATTGAATGGAATGGAAAGATGGCTGTCAGAGTCATCTCTGGGTCTTGAGCAAGTCTCTCATTGGACTTGTTCTTATTGTTTGAAAAGGATTCTGAACTCAAAACACACAGCCTTTGGCACATGTTCTGTACTCTGAGCTCCTGAGTGCTCCATGTCCCAAGGGCCCTTACATTGCCCTAGATCCTTTCTAGTTCTTTTAGGGATTCTGTATGATGACCCAGTGACCCAACAACTAGAATGGAAAAACCAGGGCCATATTCCAGAATTGCAGCTGAAGGCTACTCTGCCTGGTTGACCCTTGTCTCTGACTGGTTGTTAAACATTCTATTCACCTGACTCCATTCCATATGGGAATGCTGACCTCACAGTTGAATCCTCTGGTTTAGAAGAAATATTTGAAATCTCAATTTGCATATCAAAATTACAAATGTATTTTGAAATTGAAAATGAATGAAAAGCATTAAAATGTTTACAATTTAAAAAGAAGGAGAGCAGAGTGAAAGAAATGGGACAGTTTCAGCAGTGGGAGACAGAGTGAGACAAAGAGAATATTCCAGGCTGAAAACCAAAACAGACCGCTCTAGTTATGTTGAGATTAAGAGATTTTTAAACTGCCACTTCCTAGACTAAGTCTAGGTAATTTATTCTTTGTTTGACCAGCTCAGGGTTTGACCTACACAATGTGTGCATTTTAAATAATACACTTTTGGTTCATGTATATTCTCTAATTCTTAAAATAATTCACTTTAGTCGAACATTTAGGTTGCTTCTAAATTGTTGCTGACTAGCTGTTATAAACAACCTTGAAGAATATCTTGTATGCAAATTATTTTAGCACATCTCTGAATTTTGAGAGAGGGGAAGTAGCATGACCAAAATAAAAAGGTTGTAAGCATTGTAATGTTTGAGATGAATATTACCAATTTTCCCACCATAAACTTTATATTAATTTATGCTCCTACCGGCTTTGTGACTGCCCACATTTTATAAATCTTCAGCACTGGGTTGACATTTATATTTTAATGAGCACAAAAAATTTCGGGAACGAAGTTAATACCTATTTATTTTATATTATTGAGGTTAAGACTTTTTTTTTCACGTAACACATAGAATGCATTGGGACCAGCTTGAGAAATTTAAAGGCTTTTAATTCCTTTAAAAGGCTACTCATCAAGAAAGACATATTTATTGGACTTGTATCAATAAGAGAAACTCATCTCCGTGGTCTTGGACTTACTCTTCTGCCTCTAGTCTGTGGGTAAGATTTTCTCATTGTCCTGATTTCCTTTTCCAAACAACGGATGCTGCTGGGAATGAAATCCTGCTGCCAGCTTACGATGCGGTCAGGTCCTGCTCAAGGCGAGTGAGATGGAGGCTCAGACCTTAGCCTACATGCGCACAAGACACACTTGTCCCACTTCAACAAGAGTCTGTCTGGGTCCAGGTCTCAGACAGTTTGTAGGGGTCTGTCTTCAGAGGCCGCTTCATCAAAGGACGGCTAACTCCTAACTGGTCCAACTCTTACAAGCTGGGGCATATCTCTCATGGACTTCTCTTCCTAATCCCGCTCTGTGGTCTATAGAACTTATGACAAGTGACTCAGCTAATTGAAAATACTAGTTCTGAAAATCTGAACATTTTCTGGTCGTGTGTATGCCAACTCGTATGCTTGTGGCAGATGCTGGGTATGTAATGTTGAGTGAGATTCAACATGATACCCACTGGAATGGAGCTTAAAATGTAAGCTTAATGTGAAAGCTCTTATCTTAAATCCACAATAGAGTCACACCAAAAAAACCCAAATCCAATATTTCATTTCATTGTAGTAGATACAACTTTTCTTTCTTCTAAGGGGAAATAGTCATGAAAATCTGTGAAAGATTCTTTAGGATTATAGATGATTTCCTCTGCCTTTTACCTCCTAATCTCCCCCCCCCCCAAAAATTAAACCATTCATTATGCAACAAATACATCTGGAAATCTTAGATTCTGTCAGATGCTAGAGATACAGAAGTGAAGAAAATAATGTTCTGTTGAAGAATAAGATACAAGGAACGAATGGGCCAGAGTAGATAGTGCTGTAGAGAAAAGCAAAGCAGGGTTAAGGGATGGGGCAGGTGCTGCTTGATACAGGATGAGCATGAATGACCTCTCTGATGTGCTGACATCTGAGCCAAGAACCAGGGGCAGGAGCAGGAAGGCTGGAGCCATGTGGGTAAAGAACCTGGGGGAGAGGGGGTACGTGGAAAAGCCCAGCTAATACCTTCAGAGCAGCATGGGATGTAGCTCGTGAAAAGTGGTCAGATTCAGCTTATGTTTTGAAGGTCGTTTGGATGGGATTTGTGGGTAGGTTGGCTATGTGGTCTGGATTAAAGACAGGAGATGGCTCCCAACTTGGGAGCAAAACAAGCAAAGAATGGCATATTTGCTAAGTTAGAAGAACCATATAAAAGTAGTTGGTTTGTTCATGAGGGTCCTCACACACATCCATACACACACACACAAATGACATGAATATATGTATATGTATAATACGAGTCTAACTGGGAGAATCACAGCTAGTACTGTGAAAACTAAGGATAAATTTATTTCCATCTCCCCTCATTTACAGCATATGCTTATAAAGAGGCGTGGCAGGCAGAATAGCACACAGTCTCTCATTCTCTTGTGGTTAGTATGTTTATGTGTTAATAAAACAGCTTCAGCTAGAGTAATAGAGGTAGAACAAGAACAAAATAAAAGACAATATCCTTGATGTACAGGATGCACACCACAATTTCTACGTGTCACTTTTCTTGTTTGATTGTATCTTATACCCTCTCCCTCCCTCCACCCCCACTCGGTGGTGTTGTAGAACTAACCCCCTTGACAGCTTTGAGCTCCATCTGGGCCTCACGCTCCTGGAAAACAACAGCTGTCAATAAATCTCTCCATCCCTCTGTTTTAAGGAAATAACTTACTGTAAAGAATCGCCCTTTCTTTCATGACTGCAGATTTGCAGTGGGTCCTCCACCTTGTTTACTTAGGCAAAGGTCAGACACAGACTCTGCAAGTTCTTATTCTGTGTCTCATTAATAACTCACTGGACTGTTTGGCTCTACTCACCAATCTGGACAAAATGCCAATTAACTAGAATCAACCCTATGGAGAACTGGCTGATCCCAGGGAAAATCATTCCCTCTCCCCACCCAGTTCTTTCAACCCTTGTGACTTCCTCTGTATGTAGATAAAAAAGCCTTTTCTGCCTTATCTTTGAGACATTTATGGATCTTTCTGTTGGAAGGCTCTCTAGTGCAATAGCCTCCCCTTCCTCATATTGCAATAGTCTCTGTGAATCAAATCTCTCTTTCCTTCCTTAAGTCAAAGATTTGTTTTCCACTTGACGACCTTTATTAACTAGAAGCTTATTATTATATGTGTACCTATTCTTTTATTTATAGTCAACAGATACTAATCAGTTCTGCGTACTTTGTGAGTTCCTGGAGATAAAGTGGTGAACAGGGCTGACAAACCCTTTTCTGTTACAGCTTACCTTCTAGTTTGGGGAGACAGGTACATAAATGAAATATTTCACAAGTCAGATGGTGCCGTATGCTATGGAGAAAATTAAATTTCCCCAATGGAGAGCTGGATTGTATTGTGTTGAAAGGGTTATATTTTAAAGCAAAGGGGTCAGGGATACATTTACATTATTTTCATATTTTAGAGCTGAAAAAATGTGGTGACTGCAGGTCTCTAGTCCTGAAGTCTAAATTATAATCTGATGCTCCAGGGCAAGTAAGAAGGGCCTCTGATCATCTGGAGAAATGTATATACATTTGATTGCTTTGTTTCAATGCAAGTTCATGGCAGTTAAGGGAATGAAGAAGGCAGATGTCCACATTAGAGTTCTCCAGGGTACAAGGTATTCCCAATGTGCATATCCAAGAGTCTTGTCCATCCCAAATGCCTTAGGCCAGTGTTGCACTAGCAATCAAAGCCGGTACATTCTCCCACTTAGCTGTTAGTCATTTCCTTTTGGATTTTGTCACTCCAAAAGAATACACAACCAAAATTAGGATGAGTTGATGTCTTTAGGAGTTATTCTAAGGTTTTCCGTAAAGAATCAATGATTCAAAGTGACATGTTTTGCAGTATTTTGACAGTGTTTTTTTGTATCCTAACTTAAGTAAAACATTTCTCTTTTAAGTGCTTTCCCCTGTACATCTGTCAGACTCTGAGACAGTTCAAATAATTTGATAAATGACATTGTGATTCAGTGAAAGTTTCATGGAAACATAATGGCTGAAATTCTGTTGGCCCAGAGACCAAATTTATGAATTAGTTGAGATTATTTATAATGATTATTTGGTATTTCATAACAGATATATCCTTCTGTATTCAGGAAATATAAATCAAGTGAAGATATGGTCATGCATTCCTTAACAAAGGAGAGGTTTTGAGAAATGCATCCTTTGATGGTTCTGTTATTGTGCAAACATAGAGTCTACTTACACAAACCTAGGTGGTATAGCCCACTACTACACAGGGTATGGGCTACTGTTCCTAAGCTACAAACCTGAATAGCATGTCACTTTCTTGAGTACAGGGGGCAATTGCAACACAGTGCTTAAATATCTGTGCATTTAAACATATGCAAACATAGAAGAGGCACAGTAAAAATACAATAATATAATCTTATGGGACCACTGTCATGTATGCTGTCCATCATTGGCTGAAATGTTGCTATGTGGAGCGTGAATGTATAAAGATGTCCAGAGGTCCCCAGACTGAGATACTAGATACCAAGGCAATGTTAACTATTTGATATTTCTTTTATAAAGCCCAAGAAAATGGCCCAGGCGAAACCTAGGTTTTGTTTCCCCATTACATCTGGCCCCCAACATATTCTATCAATAACACCACACAGCTTTCAAATGTATAGCACTCAGAACAAAATGGATAAATTATATCAAATTTAGGATGTTGATCCTATTTGCTACAAATATTCAGAGATGTAGCTATTTCAATTTCCCAGGTACTTCAAAGGTAGTTAGTGGATAGTTAAACTACCCTGGAGATCACTCAAGAACAAAAACATAAGGTAATCACTAAGTTGTTGCATTTTATTCCAACAATATTAGTAAATTATGAAAACTGTGGAAACTGCTCCATGTTGTCTAAGCTCCCCAGGAAGGAAAGTTGCATATTACAATGCCTACCACTCAACTAGAACAATGTAGGGTAACACCTACTCTTGGGGTAGTTTGAATCAACATATGGACTACTTGAATGCATTGTAAGTTATCATATAATATATATGCTATATATATTATAATATAATAAGTTATAATATTATATATATTATAATATATAATGTATAGTAAGTTATTAATAATTGGAGGAGGAAGAACACTCTTCCATTTTAAAATAGGTTTGAATTTACTTTTTTAATTATCCTACTTCATTTTCCACAACATCAGATGTGAACAAACTTTACAGCTTTCCCATTTGCTGTTATACTCTCTTCTCCTGTTTTAGAGGAAATATAACCACATGTGGAAACATACATCAATCATTAAATTTTTCAACTCAGCTGAGTTCCATTGTCTGAATCTCTACGGTGACTCAAGGCTGATATTGGCAGGTTGATTGCTCAGCAAATGAACAGATTTTAATTGGTCTATTTGATCCAAACTTCAAAACACTAAAAATCATTTAAAATATAACTTCAATTATTTCAATTATTAAGACAGCCAATGGTATTATCTTCTGGGCAATTGACCAATTGAACATTTATCAATCTGGATAACAATTTAAGCCTCAAGTGGTCAAATATTGACTATGGAGCTACAGCGTCTGTTGGAGTGACTCAAAATTAAAAATGGACTGAACCATTCTTGATTGATAGGTTGCAGAGATGTCTGAGCCATCCCAAGGCTTCCCAAGGGGGAGGATTTAATCAAGGGTGGCATCACTCTATTCAGTGATGCTGGAGACTAATACAGTTTCAGAGATGTGATATGTGACATCGGGTAGGAGCACGGTTGGCTGCATCTGAAGTGAACCACTTTTCTGTGGGTATTTTTCAAAGGGGTGGGTTGTACTGAAAGCAGACAAAACATTGATGCCTATAGTCTAGCTTTTTTTTTTTAATTTTTCTAATTGCAGTAATATCCAGCCATTTCTAGTTGGAATGGCTGTTGTTTGCATTGCTGATGCAACCAGTTTGGAAAATCTGCCAGAGCAAATTAAATTCCTAGCAACACCAACATCATTTATTTGCCCATTCATTCGACAATTATTGAGGACTCATTCTGTGTGACAACTTGTTAGGTACAGGAGATAAAGCTGTAAATAAGACTCTGCCCTGAAGGCACAATCTCTGGAATGGGACGTATGAATAAAGAAACATTTATAGTTCAGTATAATACTTGTCGAAGCTGATATAAGACTGATGTAAGGTTAGGATGTACTAAGTACAGGATCATCCAATCATTTTTGGTTAAGGAAGACTTCTCAGAATAAGTAGGAGTTTTGTCAGACAGGAATATGGAAGGAGGGGGGTTATGTTTTCCACCCAGAAGGACCACTACATGCAAAGTTCCTGACCAGAGAGAGAACAAGGGATGATCTCAGAATATTCGTCCATCAGGTCAAGATTACAGAGGTTAAGGCTGGAGAGGATAACAGGTATTACATGCCAAGGGGCCTCATCAGATAGAAAAAGCACTTGGCGCCTTTATCCAAAGTTCAGAGAGGAACTGCTGAAGTTTTGTAGGTGCACGAAGAAGTGCCAATATGTAAACATGGGAGAACATTTTGTTAGCAAAGCTTAAAAAGAAAAAAGAATAAACCCTTCAATTTTTAATCAGATATATGTTTAATCTACCAGTATAGTAAAATACAGATAGATAGCTGAGGCTGAGAGTTTATAGCATGGATATTCTATATTTTCCCAAGCTGTTAGGAAAAGTTATTGTGATTAATTATAGTGTGTATTTGAATGCAGTCACGCCCCATATTTTACAGTGAGTTCTCTCTTCTGCAGACTCCAAAAAACAAAAAGAAAAAGAGCCAAATCACAGCTTTGTGTGTACGATATCTCCCCCAAATTTAAAATTTAAAATAAGTAAGCGAAATTGCAAATAGAGCAATTCTTTTCTGTTCTGCTTAGAAGTGAACTTTGTTTTAAAAAATTCCAGCTAAATTTTGAGAGTGGATAATTATAGTAAAGCTGACCTTACTGTCTACATCTGCTTCTTTCCCTAATTGCTCTAATTATGGAATAAACTCCCTGGGAAAGAAAAATAATTTTTATTGGAACAGATCATACTATTGCATTTTATGAAGTTTTGAAGTTTTGTTAAATTAGTATTATTAGCTTGCTCATGCTTAAACACTCTGCTCTTTGAATGCCAAGGATCTATTACAGCAAATTCAAGGCATTCAAGGCCTGAGTTTTACCCAAATTTAGGACTTTCCCCAGACACTACCTTTCTGCCTATTGTTGGGAATGTAACCCTATAAAATCTGTATCTACCTGGTCCTATCTTGGAAAAGACCATGTCATAACAACAGCTAATTTTTAAAGAACCCATCTCTTGATTGAAAATATAAGGTAGGGCTGACAGATTGAGCAAAAAGTTAAAAAGGAAAAATAAGGAAAGCCAAGCAAGAAAAAAGAAAACATGTGGGATGACTCTCTAATCTTTGGACATACTGAAAAGTTATCTGTGGCCTGAAATTAAAATTTAACTGGGAATCCCTCCCCCGCCCCCCTTTTTTACTGACCCTACACAAAGGAGATCTAGAAACATTTTCCATGGAGATTCTAGAATTTTCTTTTCTCTTCTATTCACTTCTTTCAGATATGCTAAAAAGTTTTCCCTTTCCCATGTTCCAGAACTTCTCTCACCCTATACCATCCGTTCCTTCCACCCTGGCCCTCCATCTATTCCCAGATCCTATCCATTAGCCTTCCTCCTCTACAGAAGAATGAGATGAACTATGTGCTTTTCAGGGAGAGGAAACAAGGGAGAAGACAGTTGTGCCACTCGTGAAACTCCCTTGGAGGGTAGAAACGCCAAACATTCCCAAATTCACTCGGGTTCCATTAAAAACACCAGAAATTCTACCACCCCATCAGGATACTGACTACATGTTTTGCATATATATCAGTAAAATTTAAAGGCAAGTTTTCTCAAAATGAGATTATTAATCTGTTTGAACTTAAATCATCTTTTAGGATACTCTAAGCTTTATCACATTGTTTTTATTTTCATTCACTTCCATATGTTATTCTATAGCAGCGTAGCTCATTTTCTTGGAAATCAAAGCTAAGCCTTGAAATTACAGTTACGTATGTTTCTCATTGTCAGACAAAAGATTTTACCTACACATTAAAGCACAAGAAAAATGTGATCACTCAGGAATATTCAGAGTTGGAAACTACAGACGAGATTCATTAAAAGATTGAAACAAGGAACAAAGCTATTAAAATGCCATTTTTTGTTCTCGAGAAAAATCCAAGAATATTTTCTCTAAGTCTTTGTCTACTAAAAAGGGCTTTGACAGCTGATTGTGTTTGTATTTCATGGAAAATTTCAGGTTTATTGTTAGAAAATTGTAATGCTGTTAGCAATAATGGCAAGACTAAATGTTTACAATATAATTACCATTCTCCTAGAAAATTTATGGTTGGGGAAAAAGAAAATTAGACAAAGAACTTCTCGAAAGATTGCATGTGGCTAGGACCTTTGTCCAAATGGGGAGATAATAGTAGCATATTAGAGTGATCATTGTAATTTAAAAGGGGCTGTAAGATCTTTGGTCCCTCATATGTCTATAATTATGCTGAAGGCAGTTCTTAGTTTCTTTTTCGAGGGGTGAACGTTTTGGAAGGGGCACTTTAATTAATCAGTATATAAAATATTCAAGGATGAAGGTTACTTTCTAAGCCTCCATGAAAACAAGTACCTCAAAATATCCATTGGTTTTTTATATAGATTCCTCTTTCAAATGTTTCCAGTTGTTCTGTCTGTCCATCACAACGACCCCAAGGCAGAGGTGGGGGATTCCACCTTATATTCCTGGCTTACTGTGATGTTGTGGTCACCCAGCTTCAGCCTCAGTCTCCTACAGCATGTATTTTACAATAAGATTAATTTTCCTTAACAATCGCCTTTATTATCTGTAATGATGACTTTGTATTACTCTATCTGCTTGCTTTTCCAGTTGTGCACCCTTCATTTCCTCTGATGACATGAAAGGGTTTTCAGGAGTCACTGTCCATCAATGGCAACCTGTGGTTATAGACTACAAGCAGATATCTATGGTTATAGACTCCACAGAAGCCCCTGAGGGACAGAAAGAGCTTTGGACCAGGAGCTAAAATCCTGGCTCTCACCTTTCTTCATATATACATTTGAGTAACTCACTGTCTTTGACCGTCAATTTCCTTATCTGGGAAGCGGGGATAATAATGGCTGTATCACAGAGTGATTGTGAATAACAACAAATGGAAGAGTTCTAACATACCAGTAAATGTTTTAATCTATATGTTTTATGTAATGGATTGTAAAGCCTTTTCCTTCCCTTCCCTTCCCTTCCCTTCCCTTCCTTTCTCCTCTCCTGTCCTCTCCTCTCCTCTCCTCTCCCCTCTCCTCCCCTCCCCTCCCCTCCTCTCCTCTCCTTTCCTCTCTTCTCTTCTCCTCTCCTCTCCTTTCTCTGTCTCTCTCTCCCTTCCTTTCTTTCTTCTTTTCTTTTCTTTCTTTTGTTTTATTTTTGTTGTTGTTGTTTGATATATTGTTTTGGAAACAAAGTCTCACCAAAGCTGGAGTGCAGTGGCATGGTCACAGCTCACTGCAACCTCAAACTCTTGGGTTCAAGCCATTCTCCTGTGTCAGCCCCCCAAGTAGCTGGCACTACAGGTGTACACCACCACATCAGGTACTTTTAACATTTCTTGTAGAGACAAGGTCTCACCATGTTTCCCAGGCTGGTCTAAATCCTTCTGAAATACGTTCCATTGATCCTCATTATCTCCTGAACTCATCAAATTGAGATTCCGGATCTTGATATTTTAAATGCCTAGTTATCTAGCCCAGCCATACCTGTGTCCCTTGTAAATTGTCATTAATGATTAGTAATGGCATATGATAAGCTAAGCACTGAGAAGAAACCTTTGAACCCCTTTTCCCTTTTGAACATCACAACTGTCCTATAAAGAAGGACTCTTAGTGCTATTTTTATTTCTATTTATGCATGCAGAATAAGCTTGGGAGATGTTACATAGCTTGCTCCAAGTCAAATGGCTGGTGAGGGGAAAAAATGATATTTGAAGCCAGGCAGTTTAATGCGAGAATTGAGGTCTTAGTTACTTTGAGCTATACTCTTTCAAAGCAATATCTGTATGGGCTGGGTTCATTGTTGTGTCTGAACACATTATATTATTTGTGCAACTTTTTTTTTTAGTAGTTATACCTCAAAGTCTATTCTTTTCTCTTTTGTCTACATAATTCTCTTCTGACTCTGTTCACTTTTCTTTCCCTGCTAGGTCTGTAAACCTGATCCTGAACTCTCTCAGCTCTTGCTCAGCACTCTGGCATTGTAGAAACCCCTGTGAATTTCACTACATTGTATTTTCTTTGATGCAGTTGTATGTTTAGAAACTGGACCTTACTCAGAGGTCAGTATCATATCTTCTACCTCTTTTGCACGTCTTAAATTGTGTAGAAAAAATAATGGGCAATAAAAGGCATACAAATATATAGAAACAATCATTGTTAACTTCTGTAATGATCTTTTGAGATTTGCAAGTCCTACCAATCTGTACAGAACCAATGTCTGTTTTTGGAATAAGCCCAAGTTATGGCAAAGTTTCCTTCTTTTCTAAGCCACCATTCTGCTGATTGATCACACTGCCCCATGTCCTCCAGTGATGATATCTTGCAAAACTATAATACAATATCACAACAGGGTCATTACCATTGATGCAGTTGAGATACAAAACATTCCCTGAACTTTGTGGAATAGGGCCTAAAATCAATGCCCACACACTATTGTGTGTGCCTAGGGAGAGTTAGGAGGGCTTTGGGTGGCCTGACCACAAATCCCCTTCCCCACTCTGCTCATGTGGATGAAGTCTCCTCCCAAAATAACTCCTCATCAGGGAGACCCTGCACAATTACTGCTTATCCTAAGAGGGGTGTTTCAGTTCCCCGAAATCCAGAAGATATTTAAATAAGTCAATCACATCACCCCATGGGAAACTAGGGACATCACTCCATCCTTTTGATACTATTACACCAAGCCTGTCCTTGGTCGTTCACTCTGCCCCCAAGTGCATGGCAGAGTGCCCTCCTCTTCTAGGCTGTGATTGGTATATGTGACTAGTAAACTGCTGTCAATCTCACGAGTCCAGTATTTGGCCATTCCTATGACCCTCCTCATGGGGTGAAGAAGAGGTGATTAAAGTAGGATCTCTCATGTGGCCTTTTACTACCCCCCACTTCCCTTCCATTCCTACCCTCTTCTTAGTCCCTGACAACACCAACTTGTTCTCCATTTCTATGATCTTTTTCATTTCAACAGTGTCATATAAATGAAATGACGTAACGTATAAGCTTTGGGGATTGCTTTTTTCCCACTCAGTATAATTCTCTGGAAATGTATCCTGGTTGCTCTGTGTATCAGTACTTCATTCCTGGAATTCCCCGGTGTGGGTGCACCACTGTTTGTTTTCTTAATCACCACTGCACAACATCAGGACTGTTTCCAGTTTTCAGCTATTATGAATAAAACTGCTACATGTTTTTTTTTTTTTTTTTCTTATGAACATAAGTTTTCATTTCTCTGGGATAAATGCCCAAGAGTACAATAGCTGGGTCACTGGGGAGCTGCTTGTTTAGGTTTTTTTAGAAATTGCCAAACTGTTTTCCACAGTGGCTGGACAATTTAATGGCCATCAGCAAATTATCAGTCATTCAGTTCTTCCTCATCTTTGCAAGTCTTTGCTGTTCTCTATGATTTTAGCCATTCTCATGGGAAATGGTGTCTTCTAACATCTTTTAGTGTGTTATTTGCCATCCACATATCCTGTTTGGGGAACTGTCTCTCCACACCCTTTGCCCATTTTCAGATTGGATGGTGTGTTCTTTCATTGTTGAGTTTTGAGAGCTCTTGATATGGTCTAAGTACTGGTCCTTGGTCAGAAGTGTGGTGTGTTTATGTTCTTCCCTTCTGTGGGTCTGCTGATATTTTGAGTCACCTCTTTAAATCTCCAGAGTCTTTGTTAGGAATCTCCTGTGATTACTAGGCTGAAAGGGTGTTTAGATTTGATAATATCCTGCAGGGTTAAAATAAAACACTCTGCTCCTAATACCAATGAGTTAAAATGAAACAAACCCAAGTTGAGGATTCTAGTTCTTGTGTTGGCTTGGTCACTAAGTGGTAATTACTGGACTTCTTTGGGCCTTAGTTTCTTTATTTGTAAGGACAGATCAGCACCTTATCTGAATTACTCTCTTGTTCTGCCATTCTGACTCAGTTTAAAAGGTAAGCTGAATAGAATGAGCTAGTTTTCCTTTTACGGCAAAGATACTACATAGGTGTTGCAACAACTTAGAGCCTCGAATGGAACATCTTTTCTTCTTTTTTATGATTGAGAATATGGCATGATATGACAGGGCAACATGACCTTTAGGATGTTCTTGCCTTTTCCCCTTCTTGGTAGTACTCAACAAATGTATCGCAGAGTTTGATTTTTTTTGTTTTATAGAACCCTGTAACCATTTAGACTATGGATTTAGAGCCAGGGGTGGCTCTACCACTAAACTAGTGTATGTGCCATTGGGAAATTACTTAGCTACTATAACCCTCAGTTGCCTTCTTTATCATTTGGGGATAATACAGCATGAATCAAAAAATATATGTGTGTGAATAAAACGAGATGGTCTATTTGAATGCTTAGCACTCTTTCTCATTCATTTCCTACAAACAACTAAAGAGTGCTCAGTAAATATTAGCAATGATGATGGCTGCTGCTGTTATTATTCTAAGGTACCCCCAGACAGATTTCTAAGATGCAGTCCCTAAGAAGCAGGCAAGAGGCAGTTGGAAGGGGAGTGCATTGTTTCTTAAACAATCCTTTTCTGAAGCAGGATGTGACCTTTAGCTGATGAAACTTCCATGGACAATTGTCCTGGTTATATTTACCACTCATGAAAATGGCAAAGAGGAGGAGTGTATTCAGATCATTTAGGAATTAATTAAGACCATCACCCCTCTTGTTTTTATGATTTCTCAGACCCCAGGAGGCTGATCTACAATCTCTGTCTTCTTTCATTCCAAAGTCCCCAAACTCTTCCTCACAGTATCCTTTGTGGTGTCTCCTTTCTGCTCTCTGAGTAAGAGCTGTACTAGGTAGGCCGAGTCATCCGGCTAATTCTGTTTTCCATCCCATGTTCCTGTGACCTAGACTCTGCCCACTCAGAAGTGCTCAGAAGCTAAGTGGACAGGAACAATTCTTTCCTGGAAGCAGTGGGTAATACTTCACACATTTGTATTTTAGTAGCTTTTCTTTTTATCATTGTCACATAAAATATTAGCAATAGTGGGACAGGACTGATGCTATGACACAAACAACTTGCAGACTACTCTTCCTTTAAAAATTTCAAAACAAGATGTATATTTTTTCCAAATTGTAATACTCACTCCCTGCCTGAACAGGCAGAACCATTGGCAGGAGTTGGTTATTGATGCTTTGTTAAGATTCTCATTCATTTCCCACTTGTTATCTTACATTTCCAGGCTGATTACGTTCCATTCCAGGAATGCAGTTATTTCTTCTCTACATGGATGCTTTTGTTTCTTTTTACACCTGTACAATAACTACTTCTTATAGCCAAGGGGTTAGATCATTAATTTAAAGACAACAGCAGTGAGTCCTGTGGATTTTTCAAAGCAGAAATTTTATTTCTCAGAAAGTTGAATTCCTTTTTTCTTTTAATGGTATTAGTGAGCTAGAATCATATTATACTTTTTTTTTATTTCCAGAGCTATATGGCATAAGTAATTAAATTAAAGTGAGAACCTCAATTTGTGTCAGCTGTCCTCCCATAAATGCATCAGTGCAACTGGGGAAATAATTGTATTAAAAATATTAAATTTGGTACAGGTTGCTTTTGATATCATTTTTATCTGTCATATAGGGCCTTCTCATCCATTGATTTGCCCTGGAATAAGAATGTTTATGAATCAACAAATGCATATAAGGTGACTACCAAACATCTTTAAAGAAGAATGCACATAAGTGTGAAATGCAGTCTCTACCTGCAAAGAGCTCACTACCTATTTAAAAGCACAAGGAACCTACACAAAGTATGTTGAAGTAGAATAAAAGGAATCAATAACAATCCAGGACAACAATAAAGGAAATCTAGCATGCTATGTGCATGAACAAGGTCAAACTATGGGTAAAGACTAGCAGAGTCATTGGAGGGAGAGAGGGATGCTGTGGCCTTGTGAGGAACAACAGTTACATTTTAATGAATGGCCATTACCTACCAGGTATTGTGACAGGCATCTAATGTTTGTTGTATTTCAATTTAGAACTCGAACTCAAATATATGGTTATTTTTTAATCTACTTTTCATATGAAGACAGTGTCTGGAGAGTTTTAATAAGGGCTAATAAATGGCCCAGGTGAAATTTGAACCCAGAAGCATTTGGCTCCAAAAGCTTGAGTTCTATTTGCCACCTCCTGCTATCAAAATATGCTAGACAATGGGATATGATTATTGAAAGAAGAGTCGAAGACATCAGAGAAGTGCAAATCAAAACCACCCTGGAGATACCACCTAACTCCAGTGCAGTTACCCAACATCACAAAGTTCCAAAGCTGCAGTTGCTGGCATGGATGTGGAGAGAAGGGAATACTTCTACACTGCTGGTGGGACTGCAAACTAATATAACCTTTATGGAAAGAAGTATGGAGAATTATCAAAGAGCTAAAAGTCAACCTTCCATGGGAAGAGCATCCTTCAAAGGGGATCTTTCCAATGGGATCCTGCAATCCCATTACTAGGTATCTACCCAAAAGAACAAACAAAAATCATTTTACTACAAAGACATTTGCACCAGAATGTTTATTGCAGCTCAATTCACAATGGCCATGTTGTGGAAGCAACCCAAGTGCTCATCAACTTATGAATGGATTTACAAACTGTGGCATATTTATACCATGGACTCCTATTCAGCCATAAGAAAAGATAGAGACTTTACATTTTTTATGTTTACCTGGATGGAGCTGAAACACATTCTTCTTAGTAAAGTATCTCAAGAATGGAAAAAAAAAAAATTGACGTACTCAGTACTGATATAAAACCAATATATAAACAACTACAAGCCCACATGAATGACAAAACACAAGTATAGTCCAGCAAGGAGGAGGGAATAGGAAGGAGAGAGGAGAGGAGAGGAGGGAGGGAGATTGGCCGGTTCTCACCTAATGTGCACAATGTGAGGGTGTTCAGCACACTCCCTGGGTGAAGGGTCTACTACAACTTGAAGCTTACTTTAGAATTGAAAACTAAACATTTGTACCCTCATATTAATTTGAAATTTAAAAAAAAGAGAGAGAAAGGACAGTAGAAGATAGAGGGAGAGAGTTAAGGAATGAGAAAGAGTAAAGAAGAACATTTTAGGCTTCAAAAATAGCATGAGAGTGGAGGCCCAAAAAGTATAAAAAGTGTTTAATGGACAATGATTATACAGATTTTTCTGTATCAAATGTAGGTGATGCTTACCAATGTGGTTAATAGCATAGGCGCTGGATTCTGACAGATTGGTTTAAATTCAAGTTCATCCATTTAGAGTGGACCTCCCTCAGGCAGATTACAAAATCATGAACAATAGTTGGGATAAGATAAAGAGCTAGTTCAGTTTGTGTGCTGGTTACACAGATGTGTTCAGTATGTGAAAATTTATCTAGCTGTACAATTATGTGCTATGTGCTCAATGCATATTATAAGTCAGTAAAAAGAGCCTCTGTGTGCATGTGTGTAAAATGAGCTAATGCATGTGTACGAATGTGGACATTAACATTCATTGACTGAATGTTAACTTACTATTCGTAATGTATTCAGGACAGGGAACTATCAGAATAAGGTCTTCGCAGAATGTTGGAACAGCGGTGAAACACCTCTATGACCTGAGGGGTCATCTTGCAAAGATGAAGGTATGTTCACAGTGATGTTTAGGAAGATTGTCCTAGTGTCAGTGTATAGAATGAACTGTAATGACAGATGGCATGAAGCAGGGAGACCAATGAAAAGATTTTGCTGTCACACTTGAGTGGGTTAATATGGTCCTAAATCAGGTGATGGCAAGGAAGAGACAGAGAGTCCAGGAGGGAAAAATCAATAGAATTGGAAAGTGAGATTCAGTAGGGAAAGGAAGCAAGGATTCAAAAATAACTTCCTTGGTTTTTACAGTGTGAGTGACTACAAGTCAATCTGATAGGAAAACAATGAAAAGGAGGTTGATTTTAGATAAATCAAGTTCCAAGTGTCAGCATCTCATTGGCTGCTGGAAGTGTCAATCAACAATACAGGACCCTATCCAAAAAGTAGCACAGCATTTACAAAACCCAATTAATAGGTTCACAAAATGTGAATAGTTTTTTGTGATTATTACATAAAGGAAAATCCAAAGATCTGGTAGAAATCAGGCTCAGTGTCTCACACAAGTAATCCTACCACTCTGGGAGGCTGAGCAGATGGATTGCCTGAGCTCAGGGGTTGGAGACCAGCCTGAGCAAGAGTGAGACCTCTCCTTTAAAAATAGCTGGGTATTGTGGTGGGTACCTGTTGTAGTCCCAGTTGCTTGGGAAGCTGAGGCAAGAGAATTGCTTGTTTGAGGTTGCTGTGAGCTATGAGGCCTTGACACTGTACCAAGGTAAGACTCTATCTCAAACAAACAAACAAACGAAAAAAACGAAAAGATCTGGTAGTTCAAGGAGAGTATTTAGGGGGTGTGATTATGTGCGCATTTCATGTTTATCTCTCTTTAAACTTAAATTATCCAGAAAAAAAGTATTCATCTGAAAAAAGTATCTATTTCAACCCATGGAAATGTACAAAATCCCCAAATTTAGATATTTTTCTGGGGAGTTAGACTTCTAGCTATAGTGGATAGAGTTTAAATTAAATGAATGCTACATTTTTGTTAAAGTGAAAATACATTTTTGTATGCATCTGTATTTTCTTTCAAATAACTTATATTGTCTTCTAAACTTACTTTTTTTTTTTTTTTGCAGCTTTTTTTTTTTTTGGCCGAGGCTAGGTTTGAACCCACCACCTCCAGTATATGGGGCTGGCACTCTACTCCTTGAGCCACAGGTGCCACCCTAAACTTACTTTTAGGATATTTAGAAAGAGAGGGTTAATTTTGGGTATTTACCAGTATAATTACATTCTTAAGAACATTCGAATATATCTACCAAAAACCTGACTAAATCATAATCTATTGAAAACCCACATTCCTTACTTTAAAAATTCTAGATTAAAACCTTACCCAAGACTGCATTAATGTCATTTCTGTTTCTCTGGGAATAAAATGAAATAAAGTAGTAAGAGTGAGTTTCAACACTGGGATCCAGGGAAAGTGTGTCTGTGTGTGTGTATGAGAGAGAGAGAGAGACAGAGAGAGAGAATGTTTGTATGTGCGTGCTCATACACACATGAATGAATGCATATGTAATATGAAGGGGTGAAAAGAGAATTGTAAAATAAGTTTATTCCAGTTCTTATCTAAGTGAAATTGATTTTATAATTAAATATTTCAAAAAAATAATCCAGTGGGGTGATGCAATATGTTGAGGCAAGAAATATTAAAAATATCTTTAAAATATTTAAAAATAGCTATTTAAAAAGAGTTCTGTTACTCAAGACTTCTAAATTTTTCTTAATTCAAATGTTAACATCTGTATGCCAGAAGATGCAAAGAAATCCAGTGGCACAGAGGATTTTCCTCCATCAACCATGCCTCAGAAATAATAGTACCCTCTCAGCAAGCATATTTGAGGTACCCAAGGGAATGTGGAGACTGTGTGAAGTCATCAGCAAATGTGCTTTTGAAGTTAAGAACTGGAATTTTATTGCTCTACAGGCTTGCTTTCTTCTCTATCTGCCTGAGACAAAAGGCTGGTTATTCACTGGTGACTAAATCAATGCAACTTTTTGATTATCTCCTAGCAACTGCTATTATTATATAAAATGGAAAATGTTACATAATAAAATATATTTAAATCACATTACCTGGGTGATGGGCACACTTATAACTTTGAGTCAAACTGCACAAAAGCAATTCATGTAACCAAAATATTTGTATTCCCATAATATTCTGAAAAAAAAAAAAAGAAAAATATTCTAAGATATAATCCCCTCCCTCAAATAGCCTAGTTGGATACTTGGGATGTAACACTTAAACAAGAAAGATCATATAAAACATTATATGTAATTTGATGTGTAAAAAGCATATAATATAAAACAGTTTGGGATTTAAAAGGGAAGGAAGCCAAGCCTAGTGATTCGCCATGTATAAACACTAGGTTAGATGTCTTATACTTGCATCCAGACTGTTGTTCCTCACTGCTATGCCATCAGCCTTAAAAGAGTGCCTTGGATTGGTAGATGCATAATAAACATTTGTTGAATAAATGAGGGAATAATTCCCCCAGATTCATACGTAGATATTCCCATTGTGCAGGTGTTGCAACTGACACCTTGAAAGGTAAGTAATATTAATTACCCTTAATTATTACCTTTAATTACATTGTGACACAAGATGAGATTTAAATCCGGGTATGCCTATCACCAAAGATCTTACCTGTACCTCTGAAAGTTGGCAGAACTCAATGGAAATGATCCAGTTCCATACTGATTTGGACAAAAATATGTAGTCTAGGCAAATTGGCCCAAATTCCAGATAAGATTATTTTTTAAATGAATATTATAGTTGGTAATATGAAACATTAAAATTATTAAAACTCAGGTACACCTAATTTAAGCTCATAGTTTGCCAGCATATCAATATTTAATTCCCCAAGAATGCAAGCATTGTTTTTAAAGGGATGTTTGTATTTTCTTATAGTTAAAAATGAGCAGATGGCAACATGACCTTCAACTTTGTATGGGAGTTTTACATCCAACAGTAGAAAGTGCCACATATAAGATTCACACTTGACTAGACTGGTGACAAGTGCCACTCCCCTCCTAACAACTTACAAAAAATGCTGATACAGACTAAGGAGAGGAAAAGCCAGGTGTAAAATCTTATCTGAAGCTTTGGCTTTGAAAATGACCTTTATATACAGTGCAGAGTTTCACAGTTAGAAATAAGTACTCCCCTCCCAGAAATATTTACATAGTGTTAGTAAATATTCTACTGTGAATTACAGTGCATTCGGTTTAATAATAAAAATTGAAACTTAGAATCGAGATCAATAAGATAAATTAAAAACAAAATCATGAAAAATAAAACATCTGGTATGAGAAAAAGTAGTGAATTTGTCTTAGATTACAATGAAATGACATGTCTTATTTGTTTATGTAAGAAGGTATTTGTCAATGTTGCATATTTAATACAATAAGGTGCATATAGCACAATATGGTACATGCAGTTTAGGAGGGGCACCATCAGACATCAAACACCTGTTTTCAACACTGTGGATTTGGGGGTTTCAGTGTTGATATAGACAGAGTTCAAAATAGTAAATTGGAGAACTTCCAAATAACAAGTATGTCTTTTTGTCAAATTAAATTTGAAGACAATTGTATGTTATGTATGCTTTCTGTTCTCACTCATCCCCCCCGTACCCTTGGACTCATGCGGTATCATCTTGGTTAAAATAGTCGTAATAGTTTAATTTACTGAATGATGTGACCAGGTATAACCTGATTCATATAAATTATCTCCTATAAATCTCCTCAATAGCCCTATGACACCATGCTAGCTTACAGATAAGCGCCTTTTTAAAAAAGTCTATTAGCTATAGTTCTTCAGAGAAACAGAATTGTAAGATACGATTCTTTATCATATCAGGACTGTATGTGTGTGTGTGTATAGTCCTGATATCATACATACACATGCACACACACATGAATAACATTGGAATGTATATAAAATAAGGCATAAGGAGTTGTCTCATATAATGATGTTGACTGAGAAGTCCCACAATCTGCCTGTATGCTGGAGACCCAGGAAAGCAGGTGATATGCTTCCAGTCTGAGTCTGAAGGCCTGAGAAGGAGGAGAGCCTTCTCAATGGTGTGAGTTCCAGCCAGAATGTAGAATAAAACTGGACGTCCCGTTCAGAGAGAGTTAAGCTGGTAGCGTGAATTTTCCCTTACTCTTCCTCTTTGTCCTATTTAGGCTTCCTGGAATCTGATGAGGCCTAACCACTCTGGGGAGGCCACATGCTTTACTCAGTCTACAGATTCAGTGTTAATCTCACCTAGAAATGTCATCACAGATATACCCAGAATAACATCCATCAAACATCTGGGCACCCTGTGGCCTAGTCAACCTGACACGTATTAACCATCATAGTGAATGAATGGGATTATAGAGGACAGTTTACCTGTGTGGAGCCAGGCATGGGAGAGCAGCGGAGCAGGACCTGCACCCTGCATCTTCCTCTGGAAATCACCCTCCTTTCCCCAGTCTTCATTGCCTGTTCTTTTCAGACAAGCCTCAGTGCAGTGTGTTGAGTGTTAACTCCAAGTGATCAGAGTCAGCATCCCAGACCAATCATGTCTTCCATCCTAGAGCCTTAACACTGCCAATTCTGAATTTCAAGAAATAAAATGATAAGCATCAGAGGAAAGGAAAAATAAGAGTGGTTGATGAGCTAAGAGCAGATCAAAATAGACTATAAAGGACAAGAAAATAAGTTGGAATTTAGACTAAGGACTATAAAGCATGGTGACCAACCTGCTCTGCTTTGCCCGAGACTCTCTCTGTTTTAAAAGTGATGGTCCTCTACTAGGTGTATATCCAAAAAACCAAAAGTCAATTGGCAACAAAGACATTTGCACCAGATTGTTCATTGCAGCTCAATTCATGATTGCCAAGTCTTGGAAGAAGCCCAAGTTGCCCATCGACCCATGAATGGATCAATAAATTGTGGTATATGTATACCATGGAATACTATGAGCATTAAAAACAGATGGAGACTTTACCTCTTTTATGTTTACATGGATGGAACTGGAAAATATTCTTCTTAGTAAAGTATCTCAGGAATGGAAAAAAATATCCAATGTAATCAGTGCTATTACAAATCCAATTTATAATTACTCACACTTTCCTATGACAGATGAATCACAACTATAGCTCAGGATGAAGGAGGGAAGGGGAGGGGGATAGAAAGGGAGGGGGTGGTTAGGTAGAGGGAGGGTTAATGGTGGGACCTCACCTATGAAGCGTATTGCAAAGGTACAAGTCAAATATATCAAGTATTGAACACAAATGTGATTAAGTAAATGAGATGAAAGCTATGTTAATTAGTAGGATGTAAGCACTCCAATTTGTACAAATAATCAACACATTGAATCCCACAAAGGCATAAATATATTCATGATCTATGTATGTATGACTTAATAAAAAAAAAAGTGATGGTTTTTGGCTCAGCGCCTGTAGCTCAAGCTGCTAAGGCGCCAGCCACATGCACCGGAGCTGGTGGGTTCCAATCTGGCCCGGGCCCGCCAACTACAACCAAAAATAGCCGGGTGTTGTGGCAGGCTCCTGTTGTCCCAGCTGCTTGGGAGGCTGAGGCAAGAGAATCACTTAAGCCCAAGAGTTGGAGGTTGCTGCAAGCTATGACACCCTGGTACTCTACCCAGGGTGACAGCTTGAGACTCTGTGTCAAACAAAAAAAAAAAAAGTGACGGTCCTGTGTCCTGGTAACCCCTTCAGTCCCAGGCAAGTGGGACTGTGGGGCACCTTACAATAGGGAAGTGATGCTCAAGTTGTGGGGTGGAAACTGTTTGTTTCCTAATCCATCACACAGTCGTACCTAAAGAAAATACAGTAACTCTGGGAGAATGAAGTGCAGAGGGGCATGAAAACTACAAGCTCAAATTTTCACCTTCAATTCAACAGCTGGGAATTACCCTAACAAATAGCTGAAGAAGTCACTAAAATGCTTACTCTCAAGTTATCTTGTGGGCTTGTCACAAACCGTCTGAGATGGGTCCTAGTCCAGGGATGACACAGAGGAGAAATAAAGATGTGTGTACAGGCTGAGAAGGGAAGAGACGGGGTGAGCATCTTTCTTCTCACACAATGGAATCCAATTGCAAAGGACAAGAACTAGGAGACAGGGTAGTAATATAAGAGAGAGGCAGTGAAGATAGGCCCAGAGTAGGTGGGTAAAGAGTGGAGATCCCAGTGACTTGGGTGCAGAGGCCAAGAAAACTGCAATAGCTAGCTTTGGAGTTTCTCATTAATTGAAGCCTTAAAAGCATATAATTATTTTAAATTGCATGCAAACTTTATGGACACCCTTATATAAATGATATGCCAAATACATTGTGTATCACAACAACCCTGAGGCAGAGGCAGTATTAGAAGTCATGTCATGTCACTGATGAAGGAGCCTGAGTTAGAGAGTGATAAAAAATGTGCATCGAGGCTTGGCACCCATAGCTCAGTGAGTAGGGTGCTGGCCACGTACACTGAGGCTGGTGGGTTCCAGTGTGACCGGGTCCTGCTGAACAATGATGACTACTGCAACCAAAAAATAGCACAGATTTGTAGTGGGCGCCTGTGGTCCCAGCTACTCTGGAGACCAAGGCATGAGAATCGCTTAAGCACAAGAGTTTGAGGTTGCTGTGAGCTGTGACACCATGGCATTCTACCAAGGGTAACATATTGAGACTCTGTCTCACAAAAAAGTGGGGGCATCATGGATTAACAAGTGACAAGGGTTCCTTGGGTTTGAGCATGAGAGGTTTACCACCAAGGCTCACTCTCTCAACCACTCTACTTTCTGCTTTTTGTTTTATTATTTCTATATAATTTATTATATATCCTAAATAAATAATATATTTTATTACATATAGTGATATATAGATGTATACTATTTAGTACTATAGATGGCACATGATTAATGATTGTTCATTTCTCACTATAAATACTAATAAAGTGTGTCAGTAACAATCATTCAGACTTCATATCTTTTGTGAAATATTTGTCTCAATTTACATACTGATTTCTAGTAACCTATGAAAAAGTAGTATTCCTTAATTATCAAGGAAAATGTGTAACATCTTCTTCTACTGCTTTTCAAATTCTTCAACCCTCGCCAACATTGTGTATGCTGATTTTATGCTGGACGTATCCCACAATTGTACGACTCCTTCCAAAATAGCACACATCGTTTGAAAGAAAGGGAATCTCATTAATCGCAGCTGCGTTGCCTTTCTTTGCCTGTGTGTATTTGAAGGCCTTTTGCAGCATAGCTACCAAAGTCCCGGTTGCGTTACTCCTTAGCACTTCTCCATTTTCCCTCAGTTTCCTTTGATCTCCTCTCTTTGTGCATCTCATTTGCTCTCCAGACATGGCTGTGCCTCCTGTTCAGCGCATATCAACCTTGGTTGACACCTGCCTTGTGCATTTGTTCCCTGTAGTCAATATCACTCTGTTTTCCCAGGGCACATTCAGCACAGAAGTCACATTTATAAAGGCCCTGGGGTGGGTGGTAGGAAGGCATGTCAGAAGAAGGGGGGGCTAGAGGGACAGTGGTGGACACTGAGGTCCAGGACGAGAAGGGAGTCAGAGGATGGGGCCTCTGCATCATGGCAAGAGCTTTGAGGTTGCTTTAAATGTAATGGAAACTGAGCATGATAGGGACTGACTAACATCCAAAAAGGATCATTCTGTCTGCTGCGTGCAGACTAGACTCTATGGAGCAGTTCTCAGCCTGTGGGTCACGACCCCTTTCTAACAATGAAAATACATCCTGCATATCAGATATTCACATTATGAGTCATAACAGTAGTAAAATTACAGTTATGAAGTAGCAGTGAAAATAATGTTATGGTTGGGGTCACCACAACATGAGGAACTGTATTAAAGGGTCATGGCATTAGGAAGGTGGGGAACCACTGCTCTATGGGGATAAGGGGGGAAGCCACATCACCAAGAAAGGTCCAATATTCCAATGTAGCCCAGTGGATTTCTCTTTACCAGTATTAGGTAACTGTTGCTGGGGGGAGGGAAGCCTTATTCAATTACTATACAGATCATTTGAATTTGGAGGCCGTGTAAATTCTGAGAAATGTCAGCGGAAGAAGAGGAGAGGCACAAAGAAGAGTCATGAAAGCCTTCGAGGCCCTGAGACACAGAGAGAATAAACAAACATGGTGGGCTCCTGACTCCCTCTTCCAAGGAGGGAAGGCTCAACTGCCACTAGGCATAAAGCAGTGGTGTCCCTGGAGAAACAAAAAAATAAAAAATAGATCCATCGTGTTTGCTAATGTCCAAGGTATAACTGTCTGCACCCACACCAACTTCAGCTACCAGCGGGAAGCCTAAGAGTTGGGGAGAGATGTACACAGTAGTTCTTGTGAGCCGGCTGCAGCCACCCAGCAGGGCATGAGAACAGCGTGAACGTTTCCAGCCACTGTCCCGTTGGCTTCTGTGAGTGGATGTGGGACCTCAATGCTGCATTACCCAGGTCCCATTTCACCTCATTTGCCCCTTGAATTTCCCTTTAAAGAGTTTTCATGGACTTTCTTTACTTCCCAGTTATCACAAACAGAAGAAGCCTACAAAAGGTGTCTTTAAGTATCAGGACATAGTATTTAAAGTACAGTCTGGGGGCTCACCCCTGTTACAATGGTACTTATCTGTTTTAAAAAGAAATCATCAGTTTCTATTCCTCACACCAGTTCTATTAGGCTTACAGATCCCTAAACAGATGCGGTTGTTAACAAAGTGGAGAAACAGAATTCTATTTAGTACCCTGACATTTATGGTATAAGTGGAATTAGTTTTAATTAAAGCATTACAAAAAAACCTACATTGTCTACAAGTCAGAAAAGTTTCCTGGAATTGTTGGCTTGGCAGCCACAAAAGTATTATGTGTTTTAAGTGTTATTTTCTATTCAATTACTCTCCAGAAGCAAGCAGGGGATAGCAGATCTGTGGGAGAGCTTTAAAATTAACTTATCCTACCAGACCACTGAAATTCTCTTCTGTGAACTGGGGAACAGATCCAGTGCACGAGGAATGAACTGCACCACTACCATTATTCTTGGCAATCTAAATTAAAGTCTCTGCGCCCTGCTTTCACCTGGTTTCAGAAGCGATCTGTTAAAAATGACAAGAAAGAGCACACAAAAAAAGATGTCGTTTTCCCCCCCTTCCTGGGCTGATACCTTTGCATCACTAATAAGATGAACTCACAAGCCATAGAAAGCATTTGAAAACCCCAGAATTGTTTTCAAGAAGGTAACATTTTACAAAGTCAAGGGTATTTGAGCTTCCAGCAGCCAGACTGGGTATGAGGAAGTATAGAGCTTAAATGTATGCTTTCCAAATTCCCAGTTCCTTTATATGGAGTGATTATTAAAAGTCAAGTTCTTAGGTTTTTTCGCCATATCTTGGCTTTTGTGAATGATGCTTCAGTGAACACTGGAGTGCAGACTTCTCTTCCTTTGGGATATATCCAGTAGAGGGATTGCTGGACCCTGTGTTAATTCTATTTGTGGAGGGATCTCCTTACCATTTTCCAAAGCAGCTGTACTAATTCACGACAACATCACCAGTTCCCTTTCACTACATCCTCACCAACATTCATCTTTTAGCTTTTTGATAATGTTGATCTCATAGACGTGTGGTGATACCTCCTGGGGGGTTTTGTTTGCACCATGTTTTATGGTGCTTTTGTTTTATTTCTCTTAGGATTAAGACATTGGACACTTTTTCACATACCTGTTGACCACATGTATGTCTTCTTTTGAGAAATGTCTGTTCAATCTAAAAGAGAGAACTTTAAATATTCTCACCACAAAGAAATGATAAATATTTGAAGTGGTGAATACACTAATTTCCTCGATATGATCATTCTACAGTGTATACACGTATCAATCAAAACATCACACTGTACCCAATACATGTATGCAATCATTATTTTCTATTATTAGAAAAAAAGTAAGTTCTTAATTTGCAAAAGAATCTCTGCCAATACACCTGCTAATTAAATTACTAATCATGTAATAATCCCTAACGTTGCATTACCTGGAAAATGGAATGACAAGGTCATAACCATCCAAAGCATCGCTTTAAAAGACTTGGAGAGAAGAGCTAAGTAAGCTATGGCTGGATGCAGAGGCGAGATGATACGAGAACATTCAAGTGGGCACAGTTCATTAAACCACCTTCCCGTGCTATTCAGAAAATTGTGTTCAACAGTAACCAGCTCATTTAATACCTGGAGTGTACCATTCAGATGGTTAAACAAATGCGATTCATATAAGCCTCGTCACCCTGTAATTCACATCTCATTTGCTCTTTCCTTTGTGCTAACATCTGCTACATCACTCTTACTATCTGGAGAAGTCTCGTAAACTTCCCTGCTGAAAACTTGTGAGGTAACGATCAGATCCATCCACATGATATATGTTCCACCGTCTCTTCGAAATGGAAAACACCACTTAGCATTTAGACGTTAGGAACACCTATGCAATTTTTAAAACCTAAACCTAAAGAGGACCAAATCCTGCTTTTCTGAACCCAAAGTCGTATTCCTGAAATCTTGTGTTATAGAAGTCTAATTCAGCAAAATATTCCTTTACACCCACTGAACACTCTCATAGTGAGGAAGCAGCTGGTGTGTCTGATAACCCTATGTGCTGACGTTACAAACCCTTCTGAATTTATTTACATGAATATGCGTGCAAGTGCCAAGCCTTCCCATTGTCCTGGGCAGGTGCTGACCCCAAACATTTCTCATGCTTGCCTCTTATGTCTATCCAAGACATGCAGGGCTATCTCTGATAAGCTATCACATTTTACAAACTAGTAAAGCAGATAGACCCTATAGATCTCTTGTAAATTTTAATTAAATGCTTTATTTTTTATAAAAAAGTTTTGTAGTCTAAGTGCCTGTTGAACTATAGGTGAAGGAGGAGGTAAACCATCCCTTTCAAAGATTAATGTTGATAGTTGCAGGAATTCTCCAGGGCCCTGACAACACTGGCATTAAGATGATTTGGCTTCCCCAGAGTGATCACAACATTTATCTATAAGCCAATTTTATTGATTGGTTGATTTTATATATTTATTTTTTTGAGACAAAGTCACCCTCAGTAGACTGCCATGCGTCACAGCTCACAGCAACCTCAAACTCTTGGCTTAAGTGATTCTCTTGCCTCAACCTCCCAAATAGCTAGGACTACAGGCATCCACCACAACTGGCTGGGGTTTCTTTTGTTTGTTTGCCGTTGTCATTGTTGTTTAGCAGGCCCCGGCCAAGCTCAAACCCACCAGCCTCAGTGCATGTGGCCAGTACCCTACTCACAGAACTACAGGCTCTGTACAGAGCACCCTACTCACAAGCCTATTTATTTATTTTTTGAGACCTAAGTCTCGCTTTGTCACACTGGGTAAAGTGCCATTGTGCCACTGTAGCTCATAGCAACCTCAAACTCTTGGGGTCAAGGAGATCCTCCTGCCTCAGCCTCCCGAGTAGCTGGGATTCCAGGTACCCACCAAGCACAACACCTAGATAATTTTTCTATTTTTAGTACAGATAGGGTCTTACTCTTGCTCAAACTCCTGAGCTTGAGCAATCCACCTGCCTCGGCCTCCTGGAGTGCTAGAATTACAGGAGTGAGCCAACCTACCAGGCCTATAAGGAAATTTTATTGCAAATAATTTTGGCCAACCTCAGATTAACATAATTTTCTAACAAACAGATTTCAAGCCTCACTTCAAAGACCAACAAAAAGCTTTACACAATTTGCAATAGTCATTGCCATGTCATTTGAATGTACTGTATGCTTTTGTCCAAAATATTGAGGACCTCTTCCACAGAATGTAGATACAAATGATTAGTAAGATACACTCATATGTTGTCACTAATGTCAAGAAGTTTTCAGCCTTTTTAATGAGGCACATACAAAACCACATTTTGTTGTGATAGTAAGTCCTATGATGTTTCAGTGAGAGCAGGGACTATTGCGTCTTATTCTCCGCCGTTCCCAGTGCTTCTTATGATGGTCGTGCACGGTAGGCACTCTGTTAGCATTGATTGAAGGACGGAAAGATGGAAGTACAAATGCACGATCGTGGAATATAAATGGTGTACATTTTATCCAGACTGGAATCCAGAGACTGTTTCCTGGAAGGGCTTAAATCTAGGGTGACCAGATTCTAACATCTGTAAGGCGGGACAATATGGCGGAGGGAGGGGGGGCATGGAGGGGGGGCGCAGGGGACGGCTCAGGGCAGGGCCTGACAACAAGGCAAACTTTGATAAGCAGTTCTCGATAATCACTTCTCAGCAATTATTTATTACAGTTTAACATTATAAAATTAACAAAAATAATATAAAACTCATATTCTGACGAAATAGCCATATGGCGGCCAAAAACCGTATATTCCCTTCTTGTTCTCCAGCCCGTTCGTGCAATTCTTTCCAAAAATTGGGACTTTTTAAAAATGCCCCGAGACGTGGGACAAATTGTTGAAAAGCGAGACTGTCCTGCCAAAATCAGGACGTCTGGTCACCCTACTTAAATCTAAACTGAGTCTTCAACCATGAATAAAAATGGATTTGGCAAAATGAGATGAAAGGGGGAATAGAGATTTCCAGGTAAATGATATAGCATAAGCATGGAGTCATGAAAAACAGTATTGTGTCTGGGAAATAGAAGCAGTTTGGTATCATGATGGGGTAAAGGGAAGAGCTGGAGAGAGGCAGGGGTCACAGCAGCCTTTGGACGCCTCACTGGGAGTGGGTCTGCAGCTGTGGAGAGTTTCAGAGAAGACAGGAACTTGGTCACAGTTGCCTCTGTGATAGCTCAGAGCTTTGACTCTAAGGGCAATAGATCAGTGGAGAAAGATGAGAAGAAGGAGAACTTGAGGCCAGTTTAAAGCTATTATAAGAGTCTATGTGAGAGGTACAACAATGACAAAGTGAGGGCTGTAATTATAGATATAGAAGGTAGCAAAACATTGGAGAAATTGTGGGTGGTGTAATCATCAGGACTTGGTAATAGATGGGGAATGAACAAAGGCAGCATGTAAAGGTTTCCAATGTGGTCACCACCAACTGAGTTAGTGAATACAGAAAGAGTAGATTTATGGGGATGGGTGTTGCATCCAGCTTTTGCCATTTTGAGTTCATGGAATAACCATGTGGATATAGCTCATACACAAATGGATATGTGGGAGTGATGTTCTTGGGAGAGGTCTGAGTTAGAGTTACTTTTTTGGATTTATCAACTCATCAGTGGTAGTTTAAACCATGCAAGTAAACTGTATCACTCCAGTGCACTCTGCGGGGTGGGAAGAGATAAGCCCTGTGATCATCACCAAATAATGGCTGAGCATAAGAAGAAAAGCCCCATGCCAGAGGCAGAGCAAACAGGAGGAAGGCCCATGGAGAAAGGATAAATCGATTCTTTAAAGACTTAAGACTTGTCTAGTGCATCAGAATCATCCAGTAAGCTTGTGAAAAGTTTTGGTCTAGGGTAGGGTCCTGGAGTCCACATTTTAACTGGCTTCTCAAATTATGCTTACCCAGGTGATAGTTTGAGTTGGTGGGACAGAGAGTTTCCAAGAGAAAAGAATAGCCTTATATACCACTTGCTACAGAGAAGTCCATTAGAGGGATATAAATAAGTGCAGGCCTTTTGGAAATACTTTGAAGTATGTATTAAAATTTTTGTTCTGGATCAGCGACGGTGGCTCAAGCGGCTAAGGTGCCAGCTACATACACCTGAGCTGGTAGGTTCGAATCCAGCCAGGGCCCGCCATACAACAATGATGGCTACAACCAAAAAATAGCCGGGCATTGTGGCAGGCACCTGTAGTCCCAGCTACTTGGGAGGCTGAGGCAAAAGAATTGCTTGAGCCCAGGAGTTGTAGGTTGCTGTGAGCTGTGAGCTGTGATGCCACTGTACTCTACCCAGGGTGACAGCATGAGGCTCTGTCTCAAAAAAATAAATAAATAAAATAAAATTTTTGTTCTTTTCGTACCAAAAAAAGAAAAAAAAAAACCATACATATGAAAAAGTGCACAACATCACTAATCAACAGAGAAATGCAAATTAAAACCACAATGATATATCACCCGGTTAGGATGCCTTTTATTACAAAGTCTAGGCTCAGTACCTGTAGCTCAAGTGGCTAAGGCACCAGCCATATACACCACAGCTGGTGGGTTTGAATCCAGCCGGGCCTGCCAAACAACAATGACAATTACAACCAAAAAAAAAAAAAAAAATACAGCCAGGTGTTCTGGCAGTGCCTGTAGTCCCAGCTACTTGGGAGTCTGAGACAAGAGAATTGCTTGAGGTTGTTGGAGGTTGCTGTGAGCTGTGATGCCATAGCACTCTACTCAGGGAGACAGTTTGAGACTCTGTCTCAAAAAAAAAAAAGAAAGTCTAAAAACAAGAGATGCTTATACATTATACATTATTGGTGGTGAAACATTTTCTTTCCCTTCATCTGTATCCCCAAATGACAAGGAGAACAGACACAGTATTAGTCACAATAGCCATGGAAGGCACCATCATGGCCATGCATGTGTGCTGTGGGAGCTGCCTATAACTGCCCTCTTGTCACATTCAACTACATGGAGATTCTATATTGTTTATGTTTGTAATAATAGCCCAAGAAGAAAAAGCAAAAGACAGACTTAACATTGTTCTTTCTTTAAGATTTCAAGGTGCAGACTTAGTTGTATTTGTTGTTGTTTTTGCTTTTTAACATATTCAGAACAGCATCTGCCATCTGCATTGTGCAATCGGGTGACATACATTAACTGATGTCAGCATAGCGGAGTCAAAAGACTCTTCTACCCACCAAAGGGTCTGTTGCCCAGGCTTCTGGTATGGCTGCTTCCAAAATCAACAAGTCCCTCAAAGCCATTGGATCCTATGTTCTGCTGCAAAAAATTTCTGGAAAATATTAAATTGATGACTGTGGTTATAGACTACACCTTATTTTCTACAAAAATAATTATATAACTTTAAATTGCTTTTCTGATTCTAAACAAGATATCCTAAAAGTTCACACACGAAACTGTGCATATGTGTAGTCACTCAAATTAATAACATTGCACAGCCTTATAACATCATGGCTATATTCTGTCTAATAATAGAATCTGATTCTGTTACAGTAAATATGTCTGTATGCTTCATGGATACCTTCCTCCATACAAAAAAATTAAAAATTACACATTTAAATATTTTCTTTGACCTAAAAGTTCTCTTTAAAAAAAAATTTCAAAAGAAATTAAAATGTTTATGTGGGCCTGGAAGAGTACTGTGGGCTTTTATCACTGTCCTGACTGTGACTGATGGAAATTTAGCCCTTTATAAAATGGGTGTAAAAAAAGATATCTTGTGTAAGTATATACAGTACATAAAAAATAGATCACATCTAAATCTTAACTGCTAGATATAGAATAAATTTCTGGAAAATGTTGTTTAGTTGATGAGTCATAGAAAATTTAGTTATAGGGTAGCACCTGTGGCTCAAAGGAGTAGGGCACTGGCCCCATATACCGGAGGTGGAGGGTTCAAACTCAGCCCCAGCTCCCCCCAAAAAGAAAAGAAAATTTAGTTATAGAAAGTTTATTTGAATATTTGATACATTTGATTGCCTTTTTAGAGTATATGTAGGGTTTTTCTTTGAGTAACTTAAATACCCCACATCTCTTAGATTCTGATCCTATAAAGGTTGAGCTGATGATTCTTTATTTCTTTCCTTGTAGAGTTGAAAGAAAGGAATTTATGGAACATAATCCTTTTACATTTCATTTATCAGTTCTCTTCTGTGGCTGCTGTTCTCTTAACATCAAAGTTATCTTCAAGAAGAAAAGAAATCACAAGAAGGAAAATGCAAATTAAAACAAAAAAAGATACCATTGCACAATCTATAAATTTGGCAAGAACTTAGAAGTTGTGTAATATCAAGAAGTAGTGAGGGAGCTGTCGTGCGCAAGAGTGTCTCCATTTGCTGGAGATCCATCTGGCGGTGCTGAGTCTCATCAAGCTGTGAATACCACTGGACAGAGAAAGTCGGGCTGTCTCCCACAACCACAGGGGATACGTGCTAGTGTTGCTGGAATTTCTTTGTGTCGGGACCTGGGTTCTTTTTGTCTCATGGATCAGTGGCAGGACAGAGGTTGATGGAAAGATTGATAGACGGATTACTTATCAAGAGAGAGAAGCAAAAGAGGGAGAACAGAACCTCTGGCAGTGGAGGGGGGATTCAAGTCAGATGCCCCCATGTCTTTAGTCTAAGAGTCTGAGTCCTATTCAGCAGGCAGGGGTTTTTGGGGAAACATGTCATAATTGTCCAGAGGTCTGCAGGCAGAAAATAATCCTAAAATAATCTTCAAAATTAACAAAGGAATGTCATCCTTGTAGTCCTTTTCCCAGACAAGAAATTAGGCTGTGTGCTCCCTTCTCAAGGAGGAACTGCCTAGACCCAGATCAGGATGGTTTGTTCAAGACTTTGCTAGAACCTAGAGGTGAAGCCTAGAAAGGGACCTGTTTGTGCCTAAAGAAGGGGTTTGTGATGAGACTAACTTTCTGAACTCACCCAGGTGTAGACAGTGAGGATGGTCCCTGTCCAGCCCTGAGCCCTGTATCACTGGCAGCAGAGAGTTGGAGCCACTGTAGTTCCATTACTAGGGGGAGGGGTGAATAAATATATTATGTCCTTTGAATGTTCTTCAGCTATCTTAATTAATGAACTTCATAAATGACCATGGATCTTCAAAACAATATTGTGTAAAAAGAAAAAAGGAACAGAATGAGATTTGAGTTATGCTGCCATTCATGCAATTTACCAAGCAGAAAACACCACACATTTCCAAAAGTCCATATATCTAAATAAATGTTTCCAAAGAGCCATACAGCTAAGTTAATCTACAAATTACGTATTGGAAGGATATTTTAAAAATACACTAGGAGGGATGTCTTTGGTAAAGGAAGGGAGTTGGGAATGGAGACTCGTGCAACATTGAATGAAACAAAGAGAAAATGGCAATGGTGATCATTGCCATGAATTCACAAATGTTAAGTGTTGGTGGGGGGTGGGGCGGGCCTAACACAGCCACACAAACTCTTCCTCCCATCCTCCTCCTCTTCTCCTAAGACAAAGGACCTAGTTAGCCTACCCCTGAGAAGTTCTTGCCAAAGGACCCTGACTCACTAAAGCCCTCTGGGCAATCTGCAGAATTCTCCAATGGCCCCATATGAAAGGGGTCTCTACCTGCGCCTTGGGTGCAGACGCCATCTGTGTACTGCCCAGGCCCGTCACCCTCCCCTTTCAATAAACCTGGCCTGAACATCTTGCTCCAGTCTCCTGTCTGGGCGCGCCCACTTACACCTTTCATTGAGCAACTTAAGGGTACATCAAATTTTAACAGGGGAACCTCCTATGTGTAAAAAGTGGAGTTTGCAGTTATGGAAAACAAATGAGAGCACACTTTTCCCAAAAGAGCAGCCTGCTAGAACTAACCAAGCCCAAGACGTGCTAACCAGAGAGCTTCAAATTTTTCAAGAAAAGGTGTTGAACTTGATTTTGAGGTATGTTATCTTTTGATCTTAAAATATTAGTTATGGTAAAGTGTAATTTTTACAAATGGCTATTACCATGAATCTCAAACATAAAGGGAGTACATGTCAAATATTTTGCATAATTAATGAGGAAGGTTGTAAGATATTATAACTAGTTTATAGGAAATTCCAAATAACAGACATATGAATAGGCAATCAGGATTGGCCACATCCTGTATTTCTGGTCAATATTCCTAAGGCAGTGATATTCAGTCCTATCCTTGCTGGACACAACTCATATTTCTACGGACAAGACTCATCTGCATTAGGATTAGTATTTTATAGCATACGGAGTTGTAAAATAGCTCAAAGGTAACAGAAAGTACAGAAACCCAGGGAATCAGATAATGCAGGGAATGCTTAGCTTTCCACTAGGTAACAAAACAAAAAACAGGAGTGCTTTTGGTCAATTTCTAAGTATTTCACTTTCCCCCCTACAATAAAGAAGTCAATTGAAAAAGAATAACAACCACTTTATCGTACAGCAGAAACATAAGCTATCTGATGTACTCTTGGCTGCAAAGCCTCCTCTACACTTCTGACATACTTTGGAGAAAGAAAGAGTAATCCTTGGATTTGGTAAGGGTTAGAAGGTTTATAAGAGCTTTTTAAAATTTCTTTGCCTCCTTTCTTCACTCGCTCATTTTTCCTCATTTGTCATCCTCATGGATAGACTGACACTGGCCCTGTAGATGTAAAAACTGTCAGATAAATGAGCAGCCACAGCGGTGTTAATCACGCTGTATGGGTGGGACTCGGAAAATGATACCCCCCAATATGGGGCTGTGACAAGCTGAACTAAAGCAGCAGCCTCAGGGTCTCTCTCTGACTTTCTGCCACCTCCCTCTCTCTCCTCATCCTCTTTCCCTAAAGCACCTGTGGGAATTCTCCGTAATTTTTCTTTTTTAATCTAAGAAAATGTCTTTCCAAAGAAATGCAATTGTCTGAAGACCTCCCTCTGAATTCTATCAAATAACCAGTGAAGATAAACCACTTGAAAAGAGAAGAAATGGGAATCATCACCACACCCAGGCAGAGATTTCGTCTATCCTTCTGAGGGGAGCTGGGCAGTTTACCTGGAGGACTTTACCACCATGATAAATAAGACAACCTTTGTTCTTGTGCACTTCTACCCCTTACCTTCCTTCTAAGGTCCCATCTAGCTTCCAAAGAGAATCATTTCCAAAATAATGTCTGCCTCCTGAATCCATGCATCTCTCTCCCAGAAGAGTGTTGGCCCCTCTCAAGTCTCACACTTTGTGTGTGGCTGCTGCATTCATGTGCCAGTTAATACATTCCATATGCCTTTTTCTCCTATTAATCAGCCTAGCATAAGTTCAGTTTCAGCAGACCTTTACAGGGCGGAAGAGAAACTTCCCCTGGGCTCCTACAGTGTTAAAAAGAAGGGTGAATTGGAATGCACGCATGGCTGCATGCATCTTAAGGAATCTTTTTGACCAGATTCAAGCCCTTTGCCAGGGTGAAAGGTCATAACTTGCAGGAGCTGTAAGGAGAGAAACAAGTAGAAGTAAATTGCAAAAGCAGTAGGACATCTCTTGCGGAAAGCACAGCTTTAAAACTTGCATCAATTTCTAAGCTGTAACTTCCCATTTATTTTTTAATAGTAGGCAGAAACGGCTACGTTTTTGGTTTCAAAGTCACTTGATCTTTCTCAGGATTCACAGTTTGGCACTATGTCATCTAATCATATTTCCAAATTCAATCAGATTTATGCTATTTGTCTCTTTTGATTACAGTCCAAGGAGGAAAGCTTTGTCTTTTCAGGATAACTGGCCCCGTATAGCAGAGTAATAAATGCAGTCTGCGTTCTGATCTCAGCTTTTTCCAGAACCTGTGTTGGTATAAATCCTGAAACATTAACTTGAGCTAAGTTAATTGCAGTCTTGAATTTAAAATACCTACTTCATAAGCTTTCTCTATATGGGGCAATAATTCCTGTGGACTCCAAACCATTTTGTCAGAGAGTTAGGTGGGATAGGTAGATATACGGCCCCTGTGCCTGTTTCTAGAAAAGCTTTTGCCTTGCTGTTCAAATAATTTAATACTTGCTTATTTGTGTTAATTTGAATGGTGTGACCTGTGGCAGCAGACATATTTAATCGCCAGTACAGAACTTGCTATGTAAAAGAATAAATTCGTTCTGACTTAATGTTTCTCGTGAAAAGTATGCCATCAATTTCCCCCAGTATTTGGTTTAAATCAGATTCATCTCTGTCCTAGAGGAGGAATGAGGTGCAGACAGCGCCAAGGTGCTTTTTCAGCAATGTTTTCATTCGCTCTAAAAACAAGGACCTTTTCTGATTTGTTTTGCCAGGTACCATTCATCATTGGTGGCATTTTAAAGCTGACTCAAGGGCCCATCTCTGGTCCTTACAAGAAATTTTCACCCAACCCGGCTTTCGGCCAGGTATTGGTCTTGCAAGTGTCTTCATCAGAGGTGGCAGTAAAGCTGACCATGGCACAAATGGCCTTGTCAAAAAAGCATCCTTGCCTGGAAGATTACTGAATGCCTCGTGGGATCCCAGAGCAGAAGAGCTGATAGGTGTGGCAAAACCCAGGGACTCAGTTGCTGCTGCTCACACAGGACCAGAGAGGAATTTCTCTAGGCCAAGATTAGGATAAAAAAGTGAGAGAGGGTTGGGGGCAGGTGGAGGGAGAGAGGAGTAAAGTCTAAAAGAACAAAAGGCTTCCCTGTGGTGACTCAGCTCTTAGGAATTTGTGGAAACAACTTCCTGGGACTGTGAAAGGAAGGCTTGCTTTGGCTTCTGTAAAAGCCTGCACCCGCCTCTCATTGGTCATTAACAGTGACTAATGAGAAGGATACCCATGGACGGGACCCCTTGGCTGGAGATAAAAAGGAAAGGACAGAGCCAGCCAGGGAGCTTGGCCATTTGGGGACTCTAGTCCCCGGTTGGCTCCACCAGCTGAAATAAAGCCCTTCCTCTTTTAAACACAGATGTTCAGGTGTTTCTTTCTCTCCATCAGGCCTCATTTTCCTGCAACAAAAGTATAAATTTATTTGATATTAGAGACAGGAAAGAGAGTTAGGGGGCAAGAGAAGACAACAGAGAGTAGGGGGTGAGAGAAGGGAGGATGGGTTGCCAAGAGGAGAGAGAAAAAGTGCGATAGAATGACATCAAAGGAAGAAAGGAAGAATGCCAGCCCTGAGGTCCAGTGGGCAGCTGAATTTAAGGAGGAAAAATGCAAAAGAGTAATTGCAGTGGAATTCACAAGATATTGTGACTGTCACGGCTGTGTCCATTTTTCCTCAGGCAAGGGTGCAGACAGAGATTTTTCCAGGTATTTCCAATCTGTAGGCCTGATTGATCTTCCAGGATCAATCAGGAATCACATGAAGCTTAAAGGAACAAATTCTAAAAGACAAAGGAGATAGGGAAATGTAAACAGAAAGACTTTAGGCTGCACCGGGGTACTCAAGCCCATAATCTTGGCACTCAGGAAGCCTGAGGGCGGTAGATTATTTGAGCTCTGGAGTTGGAGACCAGCCGAGTAAGAGTGAGACCCCCATCTCTACTGAAAATAAAAAAAGTAGCTGGGTGTAGTGTCACAGGCCTGTATGTTGGGGGTTAGGGATTCCAGTTCTCCAAACCTAATTAACCTGGTTCAATTACTCATCTGAGCTAGAGAGTTCACCTGATGTATGGCAGTAATTGAAAGCAAAAATAGGCAGTATAAGTAGAGTAAAAGTAACCAGCACAGGTTTCAGGGTAACAAAGAGAGATTTCATTTAGGACGAACAAAGAGAAAGTTTAGAACACTTCCAAAGAGAGTTGGAAGTGGACCCTCTCATGAAGCAGCAGCGGTGAGAGAGAGAGGTGCAAAGTCTGCAGGGGTATAAATACCCCCTTTGCTTCCCTTTGAAACTGGTTGCAGGTCTTTCTTTGGCCTTTCTGAGTCTCGGGGCAATATTGCCCTTTTCTATTGGTCATTGATGGTCTCTTTCAATTGGTCATTGGTTACCTAGGTTACCCCGTGCCCACATTCTTACTGGCTGTCCAGGCTTTCCTTCTACTCCCCTTGAAGCCCCTGTCTTTTTGCCCCTTCTCACTATAATCCCAGCCACTGGGGAGGCTGAAGCAAGATCTCAGGAGCCCAAGAGTTTGAAGTTGCTGTGAGCCACGAGGACACCACAGCACTCTACGCAGGGTGATGGAATCATCCTCTGTCCATCTACGCCTCATCCTCCACAAAAAAAAAAAAGAAAAAGGAAAGAAGGAAAGAATGTAGATTTCCTTTGGATTGCTTAGGTTCCTCAATGGTTTGTGAAAACAGAAATTCACAGGGTGGAGGGTGGGGAGAGGGCAATAGAAAGTAGGCAGAGAGGTTTTAGGCCTTATTGACAAACTATGAGTTAATAATTTTTCTATTAATTCACCCCGAAGGTTGACCCTGTTCACAGAGTTGCCTTTGGGTGTATGTTCTAAGCAGCAAAGTGGAGAGGTCCCCCTGTGATTTCAGGGGCTTCCATCCGTAGTACCATCTGCTCTTTTCTTTTTGGAGCAAATGGAGTTAACAACTTCTAGAGAATTACAGTCCTTTACAAATTGTAGCTTCATTATAATCTTCTCTTTCATGGAGATTATGGGTAAAGACATTGAAAAGGCTAGTAAATGAATGATGTTTAAACAAAAAAATTAGTTATTTACTGGATTTAGGGGAAAAAAATCAGTGCATCTCTTTAAAGCAGGTTTTCAACCTCACACTATGGACATTGCAGACCCTCGTGTTTTGGACATTTGGCAGCGTTGCGTCCTCTGCCCCTTGTGACAACCAGACATGTCTTCAGAAATTGTAGAACCGCACACTCTCCAATCCCTTGATTACAACTGATTTAAAGTGAGGTAGGATTGTAAAAGGCTAAAAGCATCTGCCTTTATTTTTTCAAATTTGATTCATGAATAATCAGGAATACACCACTTGGAGAAAAAGCAGAGGGAACAGTGTAATATAATCAGTAAGGAATCCGCTCTTATTTAATGGCGGTTTTACACCAAGCACCAAGTCATAACACGCACTGTGCCGGGGCGCGGCAATTTGGCTCTGGACCGCTCTCTTCTTGTTGTTCTCTCGGGGTGGTAAGTGCCTCTCTATAGATTCCCCTCTCAGATTGGATAATTTGATCCTAAGCACAAATTTTATAAGTCAATTCCATAGTGGAAAGCAACACTTTTGAGAACAATAACAAATTGATTTTGTCTGCATTTTGTTTTACTCTGTTATAAAATTGCATAGTACTTTCCAAAGAAAGGCCACAGTTGTGAATTCTGTGTCAGATAACCGAGCTGAGCTATTTGTGTGAACTAATCAGCTCCTCTATTAGATCTGCCAATTAGTCTAAATTCTTCCTTATTATAGAAGATTTCAAGAGTGTAAACATTCTCCCCCAGTTAAAACCCCAAAGATTGTCAAACTGAGCATTTATGATGCCTTTTTGCAAACAACAAGGCCTCAGTGGCAGCTTGAATAGCCTTCCTACGGCTCACCTCTTCAGAATACAGAATGTGGTTGTTTAAAAATTGTCCTTAACTCTTAACTTCACCTCTGGGCCTGGGAACAAGCCACAGAGTCAACGATTATTAAGTAAATGAATCAGGTTTTTGCCATTTCTGTTGGTAGATGGCTTTCCGTCCTGAGAGAACCTTGATTTAATGGTACTTTTATCTTTCTTAATTATATTCAATTTGTGAAGAAAAATAAAGATGGTAAATTACAATTTCAAGATTGCCTCAGTCTGAGACAGGATTACATTTCACGATTAACAATCAAAACATTCCTTCCGAAAAGCCCTCTCATTTAGCAGATGCTCCTATCTGCCGGGAATAAGGGGACCGTGGTTTTAAGACTTAAGATCCAGGGATTTAACCTTCATAGGATTCTAAGCTTTTCTGAAGCCAGCATCAAAGCATTCCAAGTCCCTTGGCTGGAAAAAAGAAAGCAGGGACAACTCTTTCAGTTACCCACACCTCAAAGGCAGGAAATGGTGTCTCAGTGTGTTCCCTACTGAAACCTTAAGTTTTGAAACCACGGTCTCCTGATTCCAGGCTGACAGGAGCGTCTGCTAAATTAAGGAGGGCTTTGGAGAAGAAACGTTGTGATTGTTAATCGTGAAATGTAATCCTGTCTCAGGCTGTTCTAACCTTCTCAATCAGCGGTCTTTTCTTACCTAATTACACGATTCTAAGAAAATCTAATGAGGTGCTGTCAGATTTACATTGGAATTATTTTAAATGTTATCACAGTAGCCATGGTGATGATATATAAATGGACAAAATGCCAAAGATCTGGAGAAATGTCAAAATTACACCCACAGTCGCTCTTAGCATAGGCATTAAGTCAGCGTATTTTAAGCTTTTTGGATCCTCAACAAAGCAGGGTATTTTAGTCAGTGAAAAGAAGCAATGTAAGATGGAAACAGCTGAAGTTACACTATCAAGCTGCCTTTTTTTTTTTTTTTTTTAACTAATGCTCCAGCAGGTGAAAGCTGGGTTCAGATCCACTTCATGGCTTTTTAGTTCTCCAAGGATTGCTATTTGGCTTTTTGAAGAACTTGCAATACGGACTTCCTTATGGAAAATTTTGTTATGTTCATGCTTTAATTATGTTTCCTATGGCTCCTTGGGGAGCGGGAATAATGAAATAACATTTTATGTGTATTTACTTATAAAAAAATCTGGAAACAAAATAATTATAATACTCATTGATTCTCATTATCGATGAAGCTGCCACTTACAAGCATGAGGCTAAATTTCACATTCATGGGGATTTAGACAGCTAAATAACCACGAGCTAGATGCTTACTCAGCTCTAGTGATAAGAAAGTGAGGGCATAAAGAAACCATTTTGGAATGTTCCAGCTCCTCTAGCAACCTGACCAAAGATTATTTGCATCTGCCCTCACTCCCGTGACACAGAAGCAGAGTGAGCAGGGCATACATCATATCCCTTTTCTTGGTAAACAAACATCTTTTAGCCAGGTAGCTCTTTTATAAAGGTGATACGGAATAGATTTAGCCAATACATGGTATATATAACAGACTATGACTACTGTCTTAGTCTGTTTGGGCAGCGATAGCAAAATACTATAAACAAGGTGGCTTATAAACAGCAGTAGTTTACTTCTTATCATTCTGGAGTCTGAGAAGTCCAAGATCAAGGTGCTGGCAGATTCTGTGTCTGATAAGTTCCTAGGCAGTGCCTTGCTATGTCCTCAAGTGGAAGAAGAGATGAGATAGCTCTCTGGGGCCTTTTGTATAAAAAACTACTCCCATTCCTGTGGGCTCCACCCTAAGACCTAATCACCTCCCAAAAGCCCTACCTTCCAGTATCGTCACTTTGGGGGGTCACTATTTCAATATGTAAATTTTGGGGGCATATAAATATTCATACAACAATAACTACACCATCCAGAAACAATAGAAGATAGTGTTCATTGTTCTTTGCACATTCTTGGTCTTTTTAAATCTCACTCTTCACAAAACTTCTAACTAGGCATCGAAATTGGCATGTAAAACAAAATTAATCTGCTGTCCTAGAGGTAGAAGATAAAGACCCATATTTAAAAGTAACATCAACTTTCTATCTTAAAACACACTCATAGGCAAAGTAGAATAGTTCCAAAGAGTTCAGAGTTGATGCATCTTTAGTCCCAGTGGTGGCCATTCACGTCTTGTTCTACGTCAACTGCCCCATCTGGAGTTCCGCAATGTATAATCTCCTTAGTCATACAGTTATCAGTGGTGTCCAAATCAAACACACATCACTTGGGAACAGGTTCTTATCCACAACCAATTACCTAATTTTAAATACAGTTCTAGAAATTTGGCTGAGTTACCAAGTTTCCAAAATTTAGAAGCTCAGAAATGCTACAGGAAATTCTCTGGCAAGGAGGACAAACTGATAACTGACACCTTCATATCAAGCGAAGTGACAGAAAAGACACCTTAAATGGATTCAAGAGCTCAACTTGTTTAAGTTATCAGGATCCTTCTTCCTTTAAATAAGATCATTGCTGATAATCTCTGTTATGGTATCCCAGATTTATCAAGAAAAGTTCAGATTATATAGGCTTTTCTTCAACTGAAAAGATAGAGCAGAGTATTTGCAGAGTTTTATCTGTATTTAGTTTCTCTTAATTACAGATTTACTCTCTGCCTCTCCTATTCTGTTTTATCTACTAAACACTCCCATTGGGTTTCTCCTGTTATCTCTGTCTATAGATTCCCTGCTGGCTTCACTTGCCTTTGCTCTCCCTCTATCAGAAGAGAACTTGGGGAAAAATCAGGTTCAAGGATAACGTTAGCACCTAACTTTCAGAAAGGGGGAGGAGGTGGAACACTGTCTGATAGAAGACAGCCTAGCTGGACAGGGCGACTCCCATTTACCATTGCGTGACATTGGGCACATTATTTAATGTCCTTGGTCTTCAATTTTCTCTTGTGTAAAAAAGGTGGGATAATAAGAACACCCGCATCAGAATTGCTGTGAGGATTAAATACATTTGCAAAGCTTGGAACAACGCCAGGACCCATACCGATGGCATAGGAAATATTAGGCATCATTATCGTTAGGATTGCTGTTTTGTTGTTGATTAAATCATTAATAAACACAAGACGTGGTCCTGGTGTCTGAGTCTTTGAATTACGAAGTCCATGAAAAGAGGGATTATGTCTTTCTCCTTCAGCCTTGTATTCATATGCATGACGACAAGAAGCAGAAAGAAAGACAAAGGAAAAGCATGAAAAGAAATGAGACGTGAAAACAAAATCCAGGACGAACTTCTCTACTTGAGAATTATTTTCTATTGGCCCAGAATCAACTCATAGTTCTGGAAGCACTTTACGTAGGCTTTTTAATCGTAGCAATTATCCAAGCATATTGTGCAGTAGTATTCATTTAAATGCTGATCTTTTCCTGGAAAGGAAAGTTAAGGGCAGAGAATGTGCCAGATATTTCCTAGAAAGCCTAATTTTTTTTTTTTTTGGTTGGACAAAAGAAAAAAATAAGCAATTCCATTGAAAACTGTTTATCAACTTAATTTTTAGGAATTTTATTTGTGTATAGACCTTCCTAAATTTGCCTTCTCTTGCCTCTGGGAGATCTATCCGGACAGGGTCAGAAAGAGCTGCAGAAGGGCAGGTGGTGTCCCAGACAACGCAGGACTTCTTGTGTGTGTCCCAGACACCACAGGCTACAATTCTTCAGTGTACGTATCACTAAAGGGGGAGCATTAGGTTGTGTTCGGAGAATTAACCAAGTCCTATGAACAAGGATGCCCATGAAATGAGCACAGGTAATTATGCTAGGCAGGGTTTGATTACTCTATCACATCCGTTTACCTTTCCCGTAATTCAGAGCCATGCCTGAGAGGGCAGGACTGCCATCAGCCCTAGTCAGTGATTCCAGGATAGCAAATGATAAACATAATATGCAACTTGGCCCCATAACAAACCCGCTTGGAATAGTGCTTGAAACACCATTTCCTAATAGCGTCATGGGCCCCTGGATGTATTTGGTTCCTTTTTCCTTCATCAGAGCTGATTGCTGTTGAGGGTTCACATGCTACAGCCAAGGAGCTCATCCCTGAAGCCACCTTCGCTTGTTAATGATGTCCAAATCAATACCTTAACAAGTTTTTTTTTCTTTCCTGTTCCAAAGAGAGGAAAGTTATAAGAAAGATTATTAGATAACTGAAGTGTGTTCATGGCAAGAAGCAGCCAGAAAGTTAGAAAAGGATTGCAAAGCGTGTGTGTGTGAGTGTGCGATGTGCACATGGTACGTGGTGAGGGTGAGGATGTGGGTTAAAAAGCACAAAGACAAATGGAATAGAAAGTCTCATGTGTCAATGGAAAGGTTATGAACACCAACCAGGAGAAAAATCTTCTGACAGGGTGAAAGTTCTTTTAAAATAGTTAAAGCAAATAAAGGTAACCAAGCAGGCGTCTTTTCCCTGAAATCTTAGTCATTTTTAAAGCAAACACTTGACTTGTTCTTTATTTCTCCCACACAGCGCACACGCGTCCACACGCTGGGCTATTTCTGTAGGGAAGTACATCAGGGCTCCGTTCCAGAATTGCTTGCTCAAAATTACACAACTTGGAGCGGCTTTCCAAAACACTATTTCTGACAGATGCCAGAAAGATTTTTCTCTGTAGTTCGGGTGTGGTTGAACCTTATGGTCTGGTATAGCTATAAGGGCATCAAAGGGAATTTTCCCAAGTGGGCCTCTGGTTCCTTTCAAGGAGAACATATCCTGAGGCAAGAACTATTTGGTAATAGATTTGGGGTCTGGTTGATGGAACAGTCCTTTCAAAATTATCCCTCTACAAAGTGCAGTGAGGTATACATACATATACCCGTTACGTGGGATCTCTCTGGGTCACTTAAATATTGATGTGATTAGTTTGACCTTCATGCCTGCCTTATGAGAGTAGGAAGCCCTACCCAGTATTTCAGAAGATTACCATCTCATGGCCCATGCTGTGTCCTTCTTCTGAATCCAACAGAAAGTTCAGTCTATTCCTCAACTCCAGTGGTGAAAACATAGATAAATCAAGGAATAGTGTTACCCATACTATGCATGAGTGAGCCTCATGAGTGATTTTACTAAGCATGTGGAAGTGGGTTGGGAGAGGCGCATTAGATATCTTCATTTATAGACGGCCCACTAGTTACCCTCTAACCAGGGCATTTCCCACACCGCTCACCACAAATCAGAAGGAGCCTTTCTCCATCTCCCTTGTTTTTCCTGCCTGTCATCCTCTCGGCTTTGCTCACTTATCCCTCTCCTTCTCAGAAGCCAGATTTTCTTTCCCCTTCTCATGAGATGCAATTAGACTTTCTCCTCGTGGGCCTTGGCTTGTGAGTACACCGAATGCTACATACATACAATGGAGTATTTTCAACCTTAAAGAGGAAGGAAAGTCTGATACAAGCTACACTGTGGGTGAACCTTAAAAACAGCATGCTAGGTGAACCAACCCAGACACCAACTAAGAAATACTGCACGATTCCATTTGTACTAAGGGTGGGGCACCTCGCACAGGCATTGAATAAAGGCAGAAAGCAACCCTGAGGTTAGCAGGGCTGAGGGAATTAGAAATGGGAAATGACTGTTGGCGGGCAGAGAGTTCCTGTTGGGAATGATGAAAAGGTTCTGAAACACACAGTGACGTTCCTCGCACAACATGGTTAATGGACTCTAACGTCACCGAATCGTACACTTAAAAAATGGTATTGCTTCTCAGCCTTTTGGCTAAGATCAAGTGTAAAAATGGTAAAAGTGGTGAACTTTATGTAATTATGGGTCAATGGATTAAAAAATGAGCTTTGCTATTAAGCAAAAAAAAAAATGGTATCATTTAATTAATAAATAGACAAAGATTTTGAAAATTGCTATCCTTAACATTATAAAAGTAAAGCCAGGTAGATAGATAGGTTAATATGCTGCTGATGGAAGACAAGTACACATTGCATGTCTGGAAAGAGAGATAGCAATATGTGTCATGAGAATTCAGAGTATTGATTCAATATTTTGATTCAACATTTTCCTTTCTCTTAAAGAAATAATTTGAGTGAAGGCAAAGATCTGTGTATTAATTCTTCATTGGCATGTTTTGTTGTTATTTGCTGTGTGATTGGCACTTATTGTGTTGTTATTAAGGTCCCACATGAAGTAGCTGGGTTTGTTGTGTCAGCATTTAAGGAGATGGATTTTCTGTGTTGCTGAGACATCCTAGTGGGAAGCTGGGAAGGGGTGTGGTCAGATAGGTAGAAAGTTGAGTTGATCCCCTCTGTTTTGCACTATCAAATATTTGTAAGATCCTATTTAACTCATGGTTTACATGGATAGTGTTAGAGATGTTTAGAGTTAATAAGTCACCTATGCCATAGCAATGCTATATAAAAATTAAGGAAGAAAATTCACAGTAACATACCCACAAACATATACTCTCTCTCTATTCCAGAATCCTTAAGTTCCTATTAGAATGTTCCTTAACTTTTCATCTTTTTCAGAGTCTCCTTTTTAAAATCTGACCATTTAAGCCCTGACCCTTTCATTTCATCTCTCTGGGTTGAGCTAAAAAACAATGCTAAAAAATCCTTTTATCATAAGGACATTTGCACTAGACTGTTCATTGCAGCTCAATTTACAGTTGCCAAAATGAGGAAGAACCTAAATGCTCGCCAACCCAGGAGTGGATTAACAAGCTGTGGTATATGTACACCATGGAATACTATGCAGCCATTAAAAGATATGGAGACTTTATATCTTTTGTATTAACCTGGATGGAGCTGAAACACATTCTTCTTAGTAAAGTATCACAAGAATGTAGAAGCAAGAATCCAATGTACTTAATATTAATATGGAGCCAGTAGAAGATCTAATACATACCCACATAAGAGAAAAACTCAAATCAATTCAAGATGGAGTGCAGGGGAATGAGGGAGCTGGCAGAGAGGAGGAGGGAGGGGGATGGCTCTGCTCCCATTTAAATGGCACAACATCAGGGTGGATGGCACCTCTTGGGGGTGGGACACAGTTATAAGAGAGACTCTACATAACAAATGCAAACACTGTAGCCTAATTCTTTGTACCCTCAAATTAACCTGAAACAATAATATAAATTTTAAAAAAGAAAAACAAGTAATTTAGATCATGCTTACAAAAAAAAAATAACTTTTCTATTGCTGTTTAAGTAACTTGTTTCACAGATTCTTCTCAGCACATGCCAGAAGACACAAAGCTTAAAATTGAGAAGTTTGAAATCAGAACAAAAAATTAAACATTGCCTCAGTGAATTTGATTGTATGCTATTTCAATACTTTGATTTTCAGAGTCTTTCCACAATGATATGTTATACAAATTTATGCTCATGAGTTTCAGACTTAATGCCCTGAACCACTTGTGATTAGTGTTCTGGTAGCATCACCTGTCATGTTATAGAAACCCTACAAAGATAATTATAAGTCTAACCTAAGGTTTAATTTCTTTAACATGTTCTTAAAGATTTCATTCATTAGGTTCTTGAGAAGTTTAGGTATACCTCCATTTCAAAACTCAGGCTTCTTTAAGTAAGGGAGAAAATATCTTTCCAAATTGTTCATTTTGACCCTCATGGGATTGAAGTTGTAAAGAAAATACTTATAAAACAAAAGCTTAACTCAATATTTCTGCTGACATAAAAATAAGGTTGCCTACCAATTTGTTTCTACTCAAATCAAATATTTGAATTAAAGTGCATAAGTAATCTGAAATAAACATGGATAAATTACTTAGTTCCTCCCTATTCTGAAAAGAATGAGCACACATAACGTGTCTTTCACACATTCGATAGTAGGCTGCTGTTAGTACCTTCTAGATCCTCTCCAGTTAGCCAATTAAAGTCTCTTTCTGTCTGAGCAGAACTTACTCTATTAGAGTAGGGGAAAGAGATCAATAAATAACCAAATAAATCTATAATCCTAGGTGGTGGCAATCACTATGGAGAAAAGTAAAATATGGGAAGGGATATGGAGTGGTAGGACAGGGTTGCTATTTTATAGTAGATAGCCAGAAAATGTGCCTTTCATTGGTAATGATTTATTGTTACTAATAGATTTTCTGCCTTGGTTCTGGTTATAGAATGCTGTAAAAGAAACCTTCCTAAAACTTGATGTTTTAAAATGATGACAATATTGATTTTGGTCACGAATCTGCACTTTGTGTTGGGTACCGTGGGGACAGCTCGTCTCTGCTTTGCTTGGGGCCAGTAGGGGCTGAAGTCACAGAAAGCTTGCTTGTTCATATGTGTGGGGCCCGAGCTAGAAGGACTCACTCAAGCTCCTGGGGACTAGAATAGCGGGGACCCTTCAGGCATCGCTCCCTGTCTCCATGGGGTCTCTCCAATATGGTGGCTTCCAGGTAACTGAATCCCTTACAAGTCAGCCAGGGAGGTATTGTAACTAGTCTGGGGAGTCACATGGCATCACCTCTGCCATATTCTATTGGTCACAGCAGTCACAACCATGCCCAGGTTCCAGGGGAGAGGAAATAACCCCAGAAAGTTCTGGAACAGCAGACAAGATAGAAATATTGCTGTGGCTTTTAAAAACAATGCCATGGGATATCTCTTTGAACTTACTATGGAAAATAGGGAAAATAACTTTGAGCACAGACTTCATTTGTTCTCCAAGGACAGAAGTGGAGCTAATACAGCTTTGAGGTGTCAGCTCTGCCTTAAATGTCTGGGCTACATAGCCTTAATCTTGTTGCTTTTACTCTTAACACATTCGTGATGCTGGCATTTCACAGAATTCTTTTGTAATGCATTCCTTTTAACATGCTTATGAGAAAATGATCAAGTGTAGATGTGTATCACTTTCATGTGAACTACACATGAGGGACCAAGCTTGTGGTGATTCACATCATTCAGATCAACTTGAAATATACACCACACTGCCACATCACCACTTCCAGACTGGTAAACACCACAATAAGAGGTTATAAAAAGGATGTAATAAATGGTAACAGCCCAGTGCCTGAGAACGTTAAGTACAGACCCCATCAGACTCCAATTCTAGAAAAGTAAAATGGCTACCAAACATCCTTCCCTTGAGGTCTTCGGTTCATTCAGAAAGGACGGCAGCGGCACAGATTACCCCACTCTTTCAGAAACCTTTTTGTGCCAGAACCCCTTACTTACACTTTCCTTATTAAACTTTGTGAAGATAAGGTCTCCTGTGGGCAGTCCCTGTTCTTATATCTCTCTACTCTTAAAAGGTCCTCAAAAATTTGACACCAGTTCCCCTCCCCAAAGTCTCTGCCAAAGCCCATCGATGAGAAATAAATATTTTACTGAAGATCACTTGGGCATATGAGGAAAAGTATATCACACTGCACAGCATAAATTTAATTTAAAAAACTCTTCTCTGCCAAGAGACAATGATCTCATCTCACCTTCCCTTCTCTAAGCACACACGCCTTTAAAACATTCCCTTTATAACTTGCAATAGCTCAGGTTTCCCTCTGTTTACAAACCCACACACAACTCAACAAAAGGATAGGGATTGCTTAACACTGAGTATCTATCACTGTTTGGGCAGGACCCTAGAGTGTCCCAGTCACACTGAATTGATCCAGGGTAACTCCCCAGGTCCCCTAGCATAGTGGTTGCTCAGCCTGGCTGCACACTAGCATTGTGTGAGATGCTTGAGCTATACCCCAAACTCAACCAGGTCCCATATGATCCTGGTGCAAAGTGCAGGAAGCCAGCAACTCCTACCCTGTGCGGATATCCATGGCATGCCATAATACTTCTACAGCCACCTCCTTCTCATGCTTCTTTCACCAGGTCCCACTCCCCTGCCCTTACACTCATAAGGTATCTCCATTGCGGAAAGGAGACAAAATAATTCTGTGGTTAGGACTTTGCACTATAGATTTTGAGAAGTGTTTCTTTTAGTGATGGCTCAATGATTGCTACAATTAACAGGACTCATACTATTTTAGCATGTTTCACATAAAAATGTTAGGAAAACTTTGCAAAGGAATATAAATGAATGAGTGAAATGCAATTGTGCCTTGGTACTCTACTGCTGCTGCAAACGGCAAGTGCACATGAGTTTAGCTGGTATTTCTCCCCCCACAAAGAATATGTGTGTGCCTCTGTGTTCTTTTGTGTACTTGTGCACCCAACAAATGGTGCACTTTATAGGCTACAATGATTTCCTGAGGTAATTAACGTGAGGCTTGTAGCACAGGACTACGGTGAGAGTGCAGTGAGGTGATATCTGCCTCAGATATACAAAATTTAAGGGTTAAAAAATAATTTTTATGCAATATTTTTCAAAATCAAAATCAGTGCTACGAACAAGATGTTAATATTTCTAATAAAGACAAGATGAGTAATAGCACTTTCCCAGCTAGGTTGAAACCTGAAACAAGGGGAAAAAATGAATAAAATAAATCCCATCTGTATAGGAATTTTACTATTTTCTTTAGCATGGATTTCTTAGACTTATTGCAATTTTTTAAGTGTTAAATTAAAGATTGTTTTGATTGCTGTGTTCTTTTTCTTTTTGGTATCCCCTTAGGTTTTGCACGTGAGACAGGTGCCACATTCACCTGGCCTTAGTCCTGGCCCTGCAATGGGGTCCGGTACCCAGTGGCTCCTCACTAAATGGCTGCTTTGTCCTGAGCAAGTCCCTCTTTCCCATCTCTTGCTCAATCTCAGATGTGCAACAGCCTTCAGGTCTAATAGCAAGTAGCTGCCCAACCCAAGCAGGTCCTCCTCTTCCCTTACTCCACCCGTGGGAGAACTGGGCACTCACCACACAATCCTAGTCATGGAATTTTCACAGTTTAGAACTCAATTGGCTTCATCTACCTATTCTCGTTTCCACACTTGGATTCCTTCTTTAACATTTGGACAATGTCCTCCTACTTTCCAGAAAAAAATCTATCTGCTTCATTCTTTTTAAAATTAAGTCTGATTTTCACCAAATATTAGAAAGCTATAAGAGAAAGGCATTTTGCTTACTTACTATTATTGTGACAATATTACCTATTCATTCGTTGTTGAGAATTTGAAGAAGTCCATTTATAGTATAAGCAGCTATTATGCCATGGGAAAAACACTAGTCTTGGGGTAAAAAGTTCTGGATTCAAATCAAGGCTCTCTATTAATATTTAAAGCTAATTGTGTGATCTTGGGCAAGATATTTGAGTTCATTGTATTTTCTATTTGAAAGCTATTTTCATAAGCTAAAGTATAACACATTTATGTGGTTTAATATCATAATCAGTGATAATACTGGAAATTTAATAAGAATCTCTGAGCTAGCGTTAGACTCTAGACATCAATATTTAAATCAATTCTCTAAAAAATATATCTTCAATTGCATAAATATAAGTTATGAATCCCAGAAAACAACTTGCATGATGTGAAGATTTTGTGCATGTGTTATAAAGCAAGTATAAAAGAGGTAATGAATTCTACATTCCTATGTAATATTGTATGGTCAGTATTATTTTTTTTTAATTTTTCATAATGATTTATTTATATAATAAAATGAAATTCCGCATAGCAGAAGATTTGTTCAATAAGTGGTCCCCAATTTTTTTGGTGTTTTCGCTGTTAATTTCTTTTTTGGAGGAGCACATATGTTTTAAGGTTTTCTAGAAATATACTGGAGAATCATGCATTGCAGCCAGCATTGGAGGCAATCCTGGGTCACAAGACTGCAACTCCTTTGCTACTGGTCCTATAATGACAGAGACTTTCATTTCACCTTCATTGTTTACTGTGACCTCTGCATTATCTTCTAAATTAAAAAACACGCCATCTTTTCTCTGGTGTGACTTCTGCTGTCCTGTTACCACTGCCAGATGTACCTTGTTTCTCAGCTCTGGTTTGCCTTTCATAACTGTGGCCATCCCCATGTCACCCACACCAGCAGGGAAGTCTATTGAATCACCCCTTGATCCCCTTCTCAGAGATGATATACAGATTTTTGGCTGTATTGTCAAAATTCTTGGCGGTGTTGTCAGCACAATGATCACAGCTCCCACCGGAAGACCCAGAGAAATCCAGAATTTCATGTTGGAAATCATCCTCACTTTGACATCTTGGATGACTGGATTAGGATAGAAAGCCAGTATTAATCTCTTAATACAATTTGTTCTGTGTTCTTGCTACTTTAGTGACTCTGCTATTTTTGCATGTGTTTTAACTACGATGTAAATATATAAAAAATATGTCAAAGTGTCCATTTATATCTCAGACACTCAGATTATCGGGCACCACTCTCAAAGATTCTAATTCAGGAGGTCTGGGCAAAGGTTTAAGAATTTTAGTTTCTACAAGTTTCCAAGTGAAACTCACATCCCTGAGAAAGGATTTTATCCAGGTATTCAGGCACAGTTCGAATCCACAGTACTATGAAACCACATAAAGAGAGAGAATGGGAAATAAGGCTGAGTTTAATCCTCTATTGTTATAGCAACCAGCAATCGCCATGATCACACCCATGACAAAATAAATATCATCGTATAGTTTCTTGAGCTGTCAATCAAATTTTAATCCAATTGATTTTTTAAAGGAGTATAAATAATTCTCACTGTCATATGACTCTGTGGGCCTCATTCCATCATATGAGCTCATGAGACACAATTGAGTTAGCAGCCTTTTTTTTTTTTTTTCTCCCTACTGTAGATTTCAGACTTTGATTCTGAATTCTGGTTCCAGAAATTTTCTTGGCTTTGACATTGGCCATTATCTCCTCACTCTGCCAACATGCTTTTAAACTGGTCCAGCCCCTATCTGGGCAAAATGCCCTGATGAAGCCAGGAAGCAGAGTTGATTGCTACCAAGAAAACCATGCCCTTTTTGTCTGTTCCTGTAATCAGGTTGGAAGGCAATAGCTGGAAACTTCATTCTACTCACGAGTCAGAATATTCCAAATCCCATCTGAAGCGTTGTTCATTTGAAACCAGAGCATATCCAGCCATCCTCACTAGCGTTTTCTTGGATCTCAGTAATATTTGTCCAGCATTGCCCTCTAGTGCTCGTGGGCATGTTTCTGATTACACCTTGCACCTCATTTACTAATGAGCGAGTTGGGAATTAAGTTAAATCATTTGGGGAAAGATGCCCTCCCCTAATTTCACAGCAGACAGAAAAAAGTCAAGATCCACGAAGCGTGAGAAATGTTAGGAGTGCTTCTTGCCTGGTCATCCCAGAGTACATTATATAAATTTGTTGTGATCTTCTACTTTCAATCATTTTGTTCTGACAGATGAGATTTGTTCATGCTTTTGACCTACCCAAGAAGAAACACAGTGTAGGATGGGAGGTTATTGGAATGAACTCATTTAAGCCACATTTTTCTTTGCTCTGTGCTACAAGTTCCTTTCACTTTGAAAACATAGGTTTTCAAAACACACGATAAGGGCAACTTGCATCTTCAAGAGAAGCTGAAGCATTTCTTTCAGGATTAGTCACAAACGTTCTGGATGTTCTTTAGTTTGGGGCAGGAAGCTTGTTATTAACTTTAAAAGTGTCTGAGAATCCATACGGAAGCGTCCCCTTTCTGCCTAGAAGAAAAAAAGAAGACTCAGATGAAAAACAGAGAAAAGAAAATTAAACAACCGTACGTGTTTCTTTTTGAACTTCTTCTTCCTAGACTAGGCAGGTAGCTCTCTGCACAGCATGGCCACCCAAGGTCATGGGCAGTGTCTACCATGCTCATCTGTTCAGGTGACAGGAAAAGTGCCCTCTAAGTTCTGGTCTGAGCAGCCAGAATGCAAGTGTACGACCTCCCTGATCTCCAGAGCTGTTTTTTCGGAGACAGGGCTTTTGTGTTCTAATTAGGTGAGCAGCACAGCTCTGAAGAGCAAACATACAGTGGGATTGTGCCCACTGCTTTAGCAAGCCATCAGTGCTTCCCGGCAGTCACGTCCCTGAGGACCGGGACTAGGTGCTGTACAGTCTGGTCATTTCTGTAAAGAAAAAAACCTAACTTGTCAACTCTCCCAGTTAATACACACCAACTAAAAAAAATACACTTTTAAAAGACTTGCCTTTAAAATTAAAATCAACAGAAAGTGATAAAGGTCCAAAGGGAACCACACTAAAATGTGTTTTAAAGCAATGAAATTATCAGTTGTTTAAATTTTCTCATTAGAGTTTTCTTGATAACCTAAATTTTAGACAAAAAGCAAATGTAATAGCTTTATAAGGTATAAGGTATAAGTCACACATCATCAAATTTGCTCATTTCAAGAAGACAGATCGATACACAGTGTGTCCATGAAGTTCATGTGCAATGTGAAATAGTTTAACATAGTAAATGACACACAAACTTCATGGGCACCCTGCCTGTTAGTAAAAGTGCAAAGTTGTGCAATCATCCCCACACCTAACTTAGGACATTTCCATTACCCCTGAATGTAACTTTGTGCATATTCGTAGCCAATCCCTCTTCCCACCCCTAACCCCTGAGAACCAACGATTTACTTTCTGTCTCTCCTTATTATGCCTTTTTCTGGCCAGTTCATACAAATGGATCCCATGATGTGTGGTCTTTGTGTATGGTTTCTTTGATTGATGGTGATGTTTTCAGGGTCTATTCTTTTTGTAGCATTGTAGTTCCTCATTCCTTTTGGATAATGTTCCATTGTAGGAGATATAGATATCTCCTATTTTGTATATCACTTCATCAGTTGATAGACATATGGGTTGTTTCCGCTCTTTGGCTGTTAAGAACAATGCTGCTATGAATGTATTTCATTCCTCTTGGGTAGGTAACTAGCAGGGGAATTGCTGGGTCGTATTATAACTGTATGTTTAAGATTGAAGGAACACGCTGAGCTATTATTTGCAGTGGCTTTATCATTTGACATTCTATCCACAATGTATGAGGGACCAAGTATCTCCACATCCTCAGTAGCAATTTCGTGTTGTTGCTGTTTTTTATTTTAGCTCTTCTGAATTTCCTTAATAACTATTATGAATTTCCTTAATAATTAATGATGTTGAGCATCCTTTATTATTTTAAGCCATTAGTGGGTCTTCTTTGCTGAAATATTTATTCACATAATTTTTCTGCTCTTAAAAACTAAACTTTTTTATTCTAAAGCAATTTTAGATTTGCCAAAAAGTTACAAAGATTGCACAGAGAGCTCCAGTATGCCCCTCTAGTTCCCCATCAGGAACGTCTTACATGTACACGGTACATTTGTCACAACTAAGAAACTGACATTGATATATTACTAGTAACTAAACTCTAGACTTTATAAGCATCTAACCTGTTTTTCCTTTAATTTCCTTTCTGTTCAGGGTTCAATCTAGGTTGCTACGTTGCACGCATTGCTGAATCTCGTGCATATCTCCTCTGGTCGATGACCGTTTCTCTGTCTTTCATTGTTTTTCATAAGGTAGGGAGTGGTAAAGAGAGCTAGCCAGGCATCATTAGCATATCCCCAGTCTAGGGGTGTCTGATGTTTTTCTCATAATTAGACTGGAGCTATGGCTTTTAGGAAAGAATATAACAAAGATGAAGTTTTTTACCTGCTTTTAAATTGGTTGCTTGTTTTAGTTATTATTGATTTGTGCTATTTTATGTTTACACACACATGATTATTTATTACACATAATTGTTTTAAATTATTTTTTTTTTGACAGAGTTTCACTCTGTGCCCTTGGTAGACTGCTGGGGTGTCATAGCCCACAGCAGCCTCAAACCCCTGGGCTCAATCAATCCTCTTGCCTCAGCCTCCTGAGTAGCTGGGATTATGGAGACCTGCCACAACTCTGGCTAGCTTTTCTATTTTTTATAGAGATGGGGTCTCGTTCTTGCTCAAGCTGGTCTCAAACTCCTGAGCTCAGGAAATCCACCTCTCTTGACCTCCCAGAGAGCCAGGATTACAGCGATGAGCCACTGTGTCTGGCCTCACACATAATTTTCAAATGTTTTAAAATTGCATTTTATCTAATTACTAAACATGCTATATAAAAATGTAAGCACAGAAAATACATATTGACCTTAGCTGAGTGAGGTAGAATATGAAGAAAGTATTTATTCTGCAATCAGCCTGGAATGCAACCATCACCTTAATAACTATTGTTCTTGAACAGACATTTAAAAGTCATGTATATAGTCTAACTTCTAGTAGATTTAATTCAGCTAGATTTCCCTGCCAGCATCAGAATTATTTTGTCTTTCTTTGAGCATTGGATAAAAGTGAATTGCTCTTGAGGGCCATTGCCTACCAAAATGTGTATCTTTTAATGCTGCAACATCACTTAATGTGGCATAACATTTGCAACATAAAACATGGAAATTGGGACTTTTTTAGAAAGCCCTTAGGTTCACATGTCCCAGCTGTCCTACCTTTTGACGCTCTCTCTCTGCTTTTTTTACAGCTAAAGTCAATATATACATTTGGCTTTATCCAAGTTAAATTCTCCATATGATGTGAGGCTGTGTGAGAATGGTTATAATCTAGAAAACGCACCACATGAACAATGAAGTGGTTTAGATATTAGTGCCATTTTCTGTGGGTTTTATAGGCTGAACTGTGGCTCCTTCCGTCCATATATTTGAAGTTCTGATCCTTCAGAATGTGAGCATATTTGGAGTCAGATTCTTCGAAGATGTAATCCAGTTAACCTGAGGTCATTGGATGAGCCCTCAGTCAGTGGCTGCTCTCCTTCTAAGGAGGGGAAGCTTGCATGCAGAGATGTGAAGAAGGAAGACGACAGAAAGATGTGAGGAGAAGAGGGCCGTGTATGAGCCATGGAGAGAGGACTGGAACAGACCTCTGCTCACAGAACCAACCCTGCTGGTACCTCACCTTGGATTCGCACTTCTGTAAATTTCTGTTGCTCAAGTCACGCAGACTGTGGTCCTTTTCCAACAGTGCAGTAGGGGCTGGCTTCTTCAGGGGAGGTGTCGGTCTGCCTGTCCTAAAAGTGAGGTGTGGAAGGGCGAGAGTGCTCAGAGCAGAATCTCTGGGGACACTGACCTGATCAGCATTTTGTCAAGCTCAGTGTTCAGTGAGCTGGTGGGGGCCTCATCCGGGTGGCAGAAGGGAGAGCTTGCAAAACATCCCTGAGTTCTCCATGGAGACCCTTCCACCCCTCTCCCGCCAGAGTATGGTCTTCCTCTTTCCCTTTCTCCCTCCCCGGTACCTGTTCTTCTGTCTGTTGTCTCCTGGAATCCTAAGTGATCCCCATTTATGCTCTGGGGTGGGAGTGGGTGGAGAAGAGAAGGAAATAGAAAGGTGAGGAAGACCCTCGTGGTATAACAGAGAGAATCAAGGAGTTAGTGGGAGGCAGGGAGAACACACGTTAATACTTACAAACGCTTTCTTGTTACATTCTAATATGTGATTCTTTGATAGCACAACGCATGAAGACTGATGCAGAATTCTTCACACACACACGTACGCAGTTGCTTATTCCATTTTTGTTCCCTTTAAAAATGCACCAACCATTTGTTATTTTTATTACAAGTTATTACCATCAGCTAATAGAAATGTTGAAATGAAACCTACTTAGACTATTATGACAATGAATGTCAAAAACACTCTTAACAAGTTCACATAGAGTCTCCATCCTTATACCAATGTACCAAAGCTACTTGTAATAGACAAGAACATTTAAAATATATCCTGCTATAAGGAAATCTCAATGACTATATCCCCCTCCCAAAAAAAAAAAAAAAAGAGGATGAAGAAAAAGGAAAAAAAAATCAGCTTTCCAAAAATAAAAATGAGGCAGATGGCTATGCACTCTAAGATAGAGCTGGCTGACAGATTCTTCTAAATATTAAGAACACTATAATATTTAAATATTCAATTTAAAATCAGTGTTTCACTCAGCTTTTCAGGAAAACAGTCCTATTCTGTTAGGCTAGGATCATCTCAGTTGGGAATATTTTATTTTAATCATTCAACCGATAATGTATCAAGATGACTTTGGGACTAAAACCACCAGAAAAGGCCTTTGGGGATTTGATGGAACAGAAGTAATTACTATGCCATTCTCGCCTTGTAGTTGTCTACAGACTATGAAGAGAAGATGAATTGGTAAGGAAAGCCAAGTAGTGACCCCAGGGTGCTAAAGAAGAGGCCAGGAAGGCCCCGTGGGAAAGCACAGGCTGGAAATCTGAAAGTCTGGGGTTGACACTCTAGCCCCAATTTTTTTTTTTTTTTTTGAGACAGAGCCTCAAGCTGTCCCCTGGGTAGAGTCCCGTGGCATCACAGCTCACAGTAACCTCCAACTCCTGGGCTCAAGCGAGTCTCCTGCCTCCGCCTCCCAAGCAGCTGGGACCATAGGCATCCGCCACAAGGCCTGGCTATTTTTTTGGTTGCAGCCTTCATTGTTGTTTGGCGGGCCGGGGCTGGATTCGAACCCGCCACCTTAGGTGTATGTGGCTGGCACCTTAGCCACTAGATCCACAGGCGCCGAGCATCTAGCCCCAATTTTGAACAAGTTTATTGACATATAATTTATATACATATAATTTGCCCATTTTGAGCCTGTGGTTTAATGGCTTTTATTACAGAGTTGTGTGACCATAACCATAATCAGTTTCAGAAGGCTTTTACCACGCACACCCCAAATGTCTACTTGTTGCCTATTCTGCACATTTCATGTAAATAGATTCATATAATTTCTAACCTTCTGTAACTTGCTTTTATCACTAAAAATCATAGCACATATCAATTATTCCTCTTTACTGCCAAGCAATATTTCATTGTATGGATATACCACATTTTCTGTATCCATTCTCAGTTAATGAATATGAGGACTGTTTCTCTACCACTATTTTTTATCTGCTATGTGATCCTGGACAAAATTTTTTTTTTTGAGACAGAGTCTCACTCTGTTGCCCTGGGTAAAATGCCATGGAGTCATCATAGCTTTGGACAATTAACCATATTGATTAAGAGCTCAGTAAAGCTCTGTCTCTAACTGCCTGGTTTTAAAACCTCATACTACTACTTACCATATGTGTGTCATTGGACATGTTTACTGAGATCCCTATGCCTTGATTTTCTCATGCATAAAATGGAGATAATAATAGTATCATTTAGTGGAGTTGTCTGAGAATCCCACCAGTTAATACATTACAAGGCCTTCTGCATGATCGCTAGTCCATTGTGTATTCTCAGGAAGTAGTAGTAACAATTGTGGTCCTCTTAATATTATGGTCCCTTTCTGATTTTCTTATCTCTTTATCTTAAAAGTCACAATCTGGGAGGCTCCTGTGGCTCAGTGAGTAAGGCACCGGCCCCATATACCGAGGGTGGCGGGTTCAAACCCAGCCCCAGCCAAACTGCAACAACAAAAAAAATAGCCGGGCGTTGTGGTGGGCGCCTATAGTCCCAGCTACTTGGGAGGCTGAGGCAGAAGAATCGCCTAAGCCCAGGAATTGGAGGTTGCTGGAGCGACTCCGCTGCACTCTACCGAGGGCGAAAAAGTGAGACTCTGTCTCTACAAAAAAAAAAAAAAAAGTAACAATCTTTCTTCAGGGGGACTCTCTGGAATGAGCTTCTAGATAATGTTTTCATTTTTTTTCTCTTTTCTATATCATCTGGATCAATATTGTTACTCCATGTATCCCCCCCCCAAAAAAAGAATTAATTCCATTAAGGCTTTCAAGTGTATTTTGTTAGAGTTCTGAAAAATTATTCTCATAAGTCTCTAAATTCATCTTTATCTGTGAACATTTCCACCTTTTCATGCTGATTTTTTTCTCTTTTATTCTTCATTAGTATACCTACAGATTGGTTGGACCATTTTATTGGTGTGTGAAAATATACCCTGATACCTGATACCTTAACCCTTTCATTTTTAATTCATTCTTTTCTGCTTTCATCTCTATTTATTAAAGTCTTATTTGCCTTTTTCCTTTCTGAAGTTAAATGATTGATTCCCTTATTTTCATATTTTCTCATATATTTACATATGTTTGGTGTATAAAATTTGCCTATCAACACGACTTAGTTAAACTTTGGTATCAGGTATTTTTATCATCACTTTAATATTTTTAGCATTAATGTCTAAGAGTTGTTTAGAGAATTAGTTATTTTTAATCCAAGGGTTGACTTTTTTTGGCTTGTTTTCTTTCTACTATTTTCTTATTTATTTCTATTTTATTATATTTTTGATGGTATTATTATGTAGGCTTTAAATGAAGATACATGCTTTGTTAAAATTATATATTCAAATTTATTAATGATATCTGAAATCTACATTAAGTTTTGTATCTTTTGTTCATCACGGGCTTTCTGAGATGAGTTCATGTTCTTTAATATGACGTGTTTCTTTTCTTTCCTTCCATATCTTTAAATGTGTATTTTGATTTCATTTTTTCCCCCTTGTTTCCTGGTACATAAAAAGGGAGATGATTTCTGGAATAGTGGACTCTTTCCTCAGGAAAACGATCATAACTGGTGAAAATTATTAAAATTTACTTTTAAAACATTGTTTTTAATTTCTGGAAATATTTCTAAGAGCATGTAGCCGATGAAGAAATAATTAGGAAAATCTACAAAAACTTGGAAAGCAAAATAGTAAGCGAATAGTCATCAAAACAGCTTGGTATTGGCATAATGATACACATAGAGTTCAGTGGGATTGATTGGTCAGCACAGAAATAATCTTTCACATCCACATTGCCAAATAGTTTCCACAAGGTGCCAAGGCAATTCAGCTGGGGGGGGGGGGGAATGGTCTCATAACAAATGGTGCTTGGAAAACTTGCTATCTACATGCAAAACAATGAAGCTGGACCCCTTTCCTCACACCACAAGGAAAGATGAATACAAAATGAACCATAGACCTAAGTGTAACGACTAAAATGATAAAACTCTTAGAGGAAACTGTAGGAGTACATCTTTATGATCTTAGGTAGACCAAGTCTTCTTACACACACATAAAAAAGAACACAGACAAATTGGATTTTGTCAAACTTAAAACTTTTTGTATTTCAAAGTACATTATTCAGAAAGTGAAAAGTGTTCGTGTATACAACATGTCTCCTGAGTGAAGGGCTCAGCTTCAACTTGGATTAGGGGTTAGCCTCAACCTCTAACAAACAGGTACAATGTAATATAATCATACATACCCTTATAATATTTTGAAATTTTTTTTTAAAAGAAAGTAAAAAGTAACTCAAAGGAAGGAGGAAATATTTACAAGTAATGTTCTCAGGGGTTTTGTACTTCTTAGAGTAAAATGTCCAGGTTTCTGAAAGTCCTTTCTTAAATTTTCAAGAACTCCTAATAATATCTAAAATTCTCTAGCCTTATCCACATAATCTGTTCTGTATTGATATTTCCAGAGAAAACAAACACTCCCTTGCTGGTTTCATACCCCCCTGGTACTTCCCCAACCCCAACAGAAAGGCCAGGCTTCTCCGTGGCTCCCATGTGGCCTGGGGCCTCTGCTTCTGATGTCTGTCCTGTCCCTCTCCCCCTGCTGAGCTGTGGGGCCTCTACGATCTGACGCTTTCACTCCTCTTCACTGAGAAATCAAGGAAACCTTATAATCCAAGGAGTAAGTAATTTTTTGTGTCTAAAGAAAAGGGAGACAAAAGAGAGAGCGAGGAAGATCTTAGGGAAAGGAAAGGAAAAAGAAAAGACAAGAAAAATAGTGCCGTCAGCTCAGGCGACGTCTTCGAGCTGCACAACGCCCAGCAAACCTTATGGCTACAATGGAGTATTGCAAATGTATTTTGCAGAATCATGTCATACAAAGCAAGATTTTTTTTTTTTTTTTTTTTAGACGGAGCCTCAGGCTATCCCCCTGGGTAGAGTGCCATAGCATCACGCTCAAAGCAACCTCAAACTCCTGGGCTCAAGCGAGTCTCCTGCCTCAGCCTCCCAAGTAGCTGGGACTACAGGCACCCGCCACAACGCCTGGCTATTTTTTTGGTTGCAGCCATCACTGTTGTTTGGCGGCCCGGCTGGGGATTCGAACCCGCCACCTTAGGTGTATGTGGCTGGCGCCTTAGCCGCTTGAGCCACAGGCGCCGAGCCAAAGCAAGAGATTTTAATAAGGAATTCACACACGCACATATGTGGACTTGGAGCCATGTCAAAAAGTACTTAAATTTTACTGTTTGCAAGTAGTCCATAGAAATTTCGTTAAGTCAGGTATCTTGAGAAGTAGTAGATTGTATGTTGAAAATTACACTGAAATAAAGTAGGAATTGTTAATGTATGGTATTTGTAACTGTCAACTTTTTAAAAGGTTTGCTGTTTTAGTTACATACTAAAACATTATCATTCTGCTTTGTCTATAAGATGTGGTCAAGTACATCCCTGGGCTTCTGTTTCTCTTCCTTAGCTGTTTGTTAATGTTTTATTCTGAAGTAAACATTAGTTCCACGCACAAATTCCCGAACAGAAATTGTTTATAGAGTCCACACTAATTATTTTAACTGTATACACCTGCTGAATTCAAACACAGTACTTTGTAGGGTGACTAATTTTTGAAGTATAGCAGGAAGGTGTTAGGTAAGCTACACTAGTTTAACAACGTGAGCAAATGTTTAAGAAGGAAAAACTCTGCCAATGGCTAAAAAATACAAGCTATTAAAAATTAGGTTAGAGGAAAAAAAGTAGTCTCTTGACTTCCTTCAGCCAGTTAGTGGAAATTTCAGGACCAAGTTCAGCTTTCCTTTGCTTGGGCAAAACTACTAACATCACAAGAAATGACAAAGCTACTCTGCCCGTTTTGTGTGTGTGTGTGATATTAAAACTACTGTTCAAATCCCAACCCCCATCCAACCTAAATGTCTCTTCATCCAGCCCAAGCCCCAAAGAGACCAACCAACCACTTCAAGCTTATAGAAGCTACCTTACCCAAATCCACAGGGAAAACTTCCACACTGCTGCTGCTTAAAACAATAATTACTATGAAAAAAAATTTACCTAGGAAGTCATTTCTTCTAAAGAAAGTGTTTCCATGCAAGAATGCTCATGATTGGGATTTGCTGGTACTCATCTCTCATTCATTAGGAAATGGTCTATTTGGGAGAATTACTTTTCAAAATAATATTACAAGAGGCCAGGTTAATGCATAAGGTGCTGAAGTTTAAATGAAAGAACATACCCATCTTTTAAAAATCTCTTTTCTCCTTTACATATGAACTCTTATTGCTCCTCAAAGGTAAACAAGGGTTCCTGCTAGCACATGCCTGCTTTGCTTCAAGGGCCAGAGTGTTTCCAGTTTTATCCCAGCTCATAAATGTTAACTTACATCTCTTTGCACTCCCAGAATCTTTCACCAAAATAAAATCATAGCTAGGGCTTGCTTTCCTCTTTTTAGAAATGGGCCGTTAAAATGAAATGTTGGTTCACTGCTCCTTTCTGAGAATGGTAAGAGGTGGCTTTGAAGATGACGTTTCATTAAAGAAAAGTGTAGGTAGTCTGATAAAAACCCTTCCTCCTTTTCTGTAGGTTTTCTTCTCCTTTCCCCCTTCCCTCTTTCTTTCCTCCCTGCTTCCTCTATTTCCTTTTTCCTTCCTTATTTTTCTTTTTTCTTTGGCTATCTATAGTAATCCAGAGAGTAGCTAGTGTTTGTTAAGCCAAATGCTATATTCCTGCAATTTAAAAAGTTATTCTTCATTACTGATCTATAATATTTCCAGAGGATATTAATGATATGGTTTTTTTATTTGTTTGTTTTTAAGAGTTCTCGCTATGTTGTGAACTCCTGGGTTAAAGTGATCTTCCTGGTTCAGATAGTTGGGACTGCAGGCACATGCAATAGTCCTGGCTATATACTTTCTGAAACACAGAAAGGTAGTGGAAAAGTAGAATTAAAAGATGAAAATAAAACATCTAGACATTATTTCTCAACATAAATTCCATCCATTCCAAAAGTTATGACACTATTTTTTTAAAGCATAACAAATTTAATCAAAATTTCAGGTGACTGCTATCAACATTTGAGTGCAAATGTCCTTATGATAAAATGAATTTTTTTTTCTTCTACATAGATAGTTAGTAATGAGCTTGTGGGATCAAATGGAAAGTCTGCCTTTAGCAATTTAAGGATTCTCCATACCTCTTGCCAAAAAGGCTATGCTGGTTTGCAGTCCCCCCAACATTATCAAAGTGTCCCCCCCCCTCCACACCCACGCCAGCATCTGCAGCTTTGAGATTTTGTGATGTGCATTTCTCACTGGGGTTAGGTGATATCTCAAGGTGGTTCTGATTTGTATTTCTCTGATGGTTTGGGACGATCAGCATTTTTCATATGTTTGTTGCCCATTCTTCTGTTTTCTTGGGAGAAGATGCTGTTCGTGTCTCTTGCCCCCAGATTGGCCTGTTTGCTCTTTTCTTATTGACTTGCTTGAGTTCTTTGCAGATTCTGCTTATTAGCCTTCTCTTAGTCAGATTTGTAACATGCTCGTACCTTCTCCCATTCTGAAGGTTGCCTGCTTGCTTTGTTGATTTGTCTCTAGCTGTGCAGAAGCTTTTAAGCTTGATCAGGTCCCGTTTATTTATTTTTGTTGTTGCTGCAGTCGCCAATGGGGTCTTCTTCGTAAAATCTTCCTTGATGCCTAAAGTGTTAAGAGTTTTCCCCACACTTTCTTGTAGAGTTTCTAGAGTTTTTATCATTTTGTGTCTTAGATTTAAATTTTTTATCCAGCACGAGTTAATTTGTGTAGATGTTGAGAGGTGCAGGTCCAGTCTAAGTCATTTACATATGACTGGCCTGTTCTCCCTGCACCGTTTATTAAGCAGGCATTCTTTCCCCCAAGTTTAAAATACTTTTATAAGTGATGATAGACATTTAGTCCATCCCTAAGCAACTGAGGGTTTGGGGAATTCAACTATAACTATGTCGATGTGGTGTTTTCTATGTTATTTACTAAATAAAGTGCACTTCAAAGACTAAAATTAGGAAACAAACAGAAGTCAAATCCGGACTGAAAGGTGGATTTCCAGTGATTTCTTCCCATTGAAACTCTCAGAAAATTGTTCTTACTGGATGAGTGGAATGACCAGCAGCATTGTTGTGGTAGAGGACTTGCTGGGGGGCTTTCCCAGGCACTTTTTTACCATAGCTTTGCCTAACTTTCTCAAAACGCTCTCCTAATAAGCAGATGTTATTGTTCCTGGGCTCTTCAGAAAGTAAACAAGCAAAATGCACTGAGAATCCCCCCAAAACTGTTGACATGAACTTGGCTCCTGATCTTTTTGCTTTTACTGGACCACTTCTTCCTCTTGAGAACCAACACTTTGGTTATACTTTGTCTTCAGGGTTGTATTGTTGAAACCATGTTTCATCTCCTGTTACTAGTCACAGAAGAAATGCTTCTGGATCTTGATCCCATGTGTTTAAAATTTCCATCGGAAGCTCTGCTCTTGTCTGTAGCTGATCTGAGTGCAATGGTTTTGACACCCATTGGGTGGAAAGTCTACTCAGCTTTAATTTTTCAGTCAGAATTGTGTAAGCTGAACCAACTGAAAGTCTATGGTGTGGATTATTGTTTCTGCTGTTCGTTGTTGGTCCTCTTCCATTAGGGCACAAATAAGATGAGATTTTCTTCACAAATTGATATGGATAGTCTGGAATTGCAGGCACTGTCTTCAACATGTCAACATCACCTCACTCCTTACAAGTTACCCATCTGAAAACTGCTGCTTTCATTGGGTATTGCCCTCATAAACTTTTGGTAAAACATCAGTGATTTCATCCTCCTTCCATCCAAACTTCACCATAAATTTGATGTTCATTCTTGTTTCAATGTGAGTAGAATTCATGTTGCTCTGAGATCTTTACAAACTTCCTAGTGCCTCAAACTAAATCCCATTCAGACATTTTACAATAAGTTAGAATAGGCTTATTTGGGTGCAAAAAAAAATTGAAATCCGTGCATAGTTTTTTTCATAATACCACAAACTTTTGAATCTCTTCCTATACTCCAGGTGGATATTTATTTTATATAAACCTTTTACTTTTTTCTTCTTTCTTTCCTTCTTTTCTTTTCTTTGTTTTTTTTTTTTTTTTTTACAGGCTCTTACTTTGCCATCCTGGCTAGAATGAAGTAGTATGATCATAGCTCACAGCAACCTTGAACCTCAGGGCTCAAGTGATCCTCTTGCCTCAACTTCTTGAGTAGTTGGGATGATATTGACATGCTAACACACCTGGATAATTAAAAAGAAAAACATTTTTTAGTAGAGATTGAATCTTGTTATGTTGCCCAGGCTGGTCTAGAACTCCTGAACTCAAGCAATCCTGGCTTGGCCTTCCAAAGTGTTAGAATTACAGAACTAAACCACCCTGTTTGGCCCTACATATACTTCTTAATATGGATTTTATGGTTATGTGTTTGACAATCAGTGGTTTATGTCTAATCTTGGAATTTATGGTACCATATGCAGTATAACTTATATGCATAGCTCTAGGATTCTGCTTAACTTATTATTTTTCCAGAATTAGAAAAGTTCCCTCAAAAAAAAAAGGAAAAGAAAAGTTCCCTCATTATGAAAACTCATGAACCTGAAGAGTTTATATTTTGAGAAGCTAAACATGAATGAACAAATATAAAGAAATAATCAATCTTACTAATTGCCCTACAATTTAGATGTTTGTAAATAGATTTGATGAGGCTGCCTATATACTGTCATGGCTGATAATAACCAAGGTATTGTGTTTTACTGTGCAAATATCTTCCTTATTGATTGGACAGTGCCCACAGAATTCACAGGTATTTCTGTAAAGAATGAAAATGATTCTCTAAGGATGATGAGGAACTTCCAGCCAAGATACTTAGATGTGGGCAGATAAAGAGTTGATTTACTGAAGATTGACATAAAGTGAGCTGCTTCAGAAATTTATGTGCAGGTTTTTTTGCATCAGGATTTAACCATCAAGGAACCATAGTCTGCAAGAGCCATCAGATTCTAGGGCAGATACATGAGGAAAATTGGCAAAAGAGCAGGAAGACGTGCTTCTGTTTCTAAGCAGTCCTGAGAATTTCATTATCAGCTCCTATCTGTTACTGTTAAGATATTAAGAGGGAGATTATCATTTGCAAACTAAAAGCTTTCTGTGTTGCCCCATAATAATTGATTTTCTTTTTCATTAAAATTCTTGCAACCTAGCACTCCAGAAAAGTTGCAAATGTCTTTATAAAGCTTTATTTTTTTAAAGGAGAATAATCTCTCTCTTTTTATTTATTTATTTATTTTTATTTTAGACAGAGTCTCATTTTGTTACCCTGGGTAGAGTTCTGTGGCATCATCATAGCTCACAGCAACCTCAAACTCTCAGGCTTAAGTGATCCTCTTGCCTCAGCTTCTTAAGTAGCTAAGACTACAGGCACCTGCCATAGTGCCCTGCTAATTTTTCTATTTTTAGTAGGGATGAGGTCTCATTCTTGTTCAGGCTGGTCTTGGACTCCTAAACTCAAGCAGTCCACTGGCCTTGGCCTCCCAGAGTGCTAGGATTATAGACATGAGCCACCATGCCCAGCTTGTAAAGCTTTATTAGCAGATGATAATATATTCCCAAAGAAAAGAACTAATGTGAATTTCATAGATATATTTATAATGCTGACAATTCAATAAGTCTTGGCCCTCTAAGTATGACTAAAAGATGTCACTGCACTTAGGCAGCATTAGCAGGTTATACAAGAGTGCTCTTTAGAAACATTTCAATATATGTAAATGAAAGAAAACAAGCAAACTATCTTCAAGGAACCCAGAACCACCTTGCATAATACTCTACAATAAGCTCTAAGACTCTGAAATACATTCCAAAATCAATGTAACATTTCAAAGCTCAAACTCAATAACTACCATCTTTCTTAAAACCTTTTTGTATCCAAATTTTGTTGGTCATCCTTTCTTAACACCCTCCATGAGGGTGTACACATCTAAGAAATACAATGCTATAAAACCATGTGCACACTGGAAGAATTCAGCAATTAATGTGATCTATCTATCGGTATGATTTCAGGAGTAGGAGAAACAATGTGTGATAACTGTGATTCCACCATAGAAGTCCAGGTGGTTAGTGTTGTGTTGAAAATATTCTCTATTTGTAGGGAGAAGAACAGAGCAAAAAAAAAACCAAGACAATGGATAAAATTTTCTCAAATTTAAGGGTTTTTTTCCCCTCTCTTAAATCTTTTGCATCTGCTTATGATTTACCTGCAATAAATGAATTTTGGAAGAATTAGAAATTAGTGGTTTAGTTTTTAGGTGTCTGCTTATCATCGTGAATTTTTTAAGATTTTGTTTGGTTGCATGAAAATTTAATTAAAATAAATATCCCTGAGTACCATAAACTTAACCAAATTATGTAAGTTTGTGCTAACTACATTTGTAATGCCATTATACGTAATGATATTTTATTATGCTCTGAAGAGAACACTACAATTTCCAGGTGGTACAGCACTGGAACAACTTTAGGCACCACTGAACTATAAAACTACCATTTCTTTACATTAAAGCTTTTGGGCCAATTAAAAAGCAAACATCAGTGGGAACTATTATTATTCCCAATGTCAGTCATTTACAACTGAATGAATTTATGAATTGCCTTTTGATTATTCTCTAGCACCTTGTTTATTTTACCACTTTCCCCACAAACTAAAATTAATTATTGTTCAAACATCCTTTTTGTTGTCCCTCTCCCACACTAGCCAGTAAGTTCTTAACTGTGTCTCCAGGCACTGCAAATCACAGAATGAGAGTTCACTAATTATTTATTGATTGATTAAATTTATTTGATAGAAATCTTTGCACCAATCTCTAGTCTGTTTTCCTTTTTTTCATGATTTGTTCCATTCTTTGACAAATTGATTAAGTAGCTATATGAAGAAACAGATATCTTCTTGGGCTGTACATGACCTAGGGAGACATCAGCAGCTGTGGCCAAGCCAATGCCTGAGTCACCCTCCCCCAACTACAGACAACACAGCCCAGAGAGGGTCTTCTTCTACTTAGGAAAAGGAAGGGGAAGCACTCAGAGGAGTTTTGCAACTTGGATTAACTTGGTTTAACTGCAGTAAAATGAAGTGCCAAGCAGATTCCTAAGGCACCTGAGTCCAGGCCGTGGTTACTGGATGGAATTTCTAGTTCTACCCTGAGCCAGAAGGAAACCTGCTGCCTTAAAGGGCCTTCACAGGCCTCCTGACTAAAGAGCTCTTGGCCTTTGAATAAACACCAGAGGTAGCCAGGCAGCAGTCAACATGGGCTTTAGGAGGGGGAGGCTGGCTTCAAGTGTGACCTGGCTCTGGTGGCCATGACGGAGTGCCCACAACACTCCTCCCCCCAACTCCAGCACAGAGAGTAAGGAAGAGAGAGGGAACCTGAGCCTGGTAATCCAGGAAATTCTCTCGTATCTTATCTAAGCTCACCAAGACAATACCACTAGGAATAGCCTGAGCACAAATGAATATCAGCATCTCAGTGCTACTAATTATGAAGGATGTGGCTGCAAAGCACAGGAGAGTCCCCAAACCCAAGGCAGATGAACATAAAACAATAAACACTTTAAAATCCACAGCCATTCAGATGTCAGAGAAGCAGGGAAGTAAGTATACCTCGCTCCTAATAAGTGCTGATTTTGCCTGGTAATAAGCTCTGTAACACAGAAGAGGCCTTTAACAAGATCATTTATCTTTTCTTTTTAATTGCAATTTCAGTAATATCAACATTTTATGGCATATAGGTTATATAAATCCTCCCATCCCTACACTAGAATTATTTCTTTCATTTCACTCCACTAAATTACATCCTGATTGGCTTTTTAAGAATTTCATATCCATACCTTTTCCCTAAAGAACCAAAGTATCACAGGAAGCCATTAAGTGCAGCTCTGCTCTGTTTGAATGGATCATTAAGCCCAGCCCTTTGATATGCTGGTATCTGTAGCTCCTGGATGCTGCATTGAGGCTAACTCTACTGCCAACAAGGTTTGGTTTCTTTTCTCTCCCATTGAATACTACGTATAAAGCCTCCTATGATTGTGGCAAGAGCTGCTTGCTGGTCCCAAGTGAAAATCCATATGACTTTTTTTTTCATTTTTTTCCCAGATGACTGGCGTGGAGAAACACGCCTCTATTCTGTCTGTCCAAGCACAATGTATTTTACTAAAATTGCACGCTAACAGCCTGTGTGGGGTAAGTTGTCCTCAAACTAAGGCCCTTAAACATAGTTTGGTGGATTAGCTATATCCAAAGTACTCAATGAGCAGGGTGTTTCCTGGGCACCACTGTATCCTATATCCTATAACTTTGAAAGTAAAAAATCCAATCAGATTTCAATGAACCAGGAGGTGAAGCAATCCCCAAAGTGATATTCAACTCCTGCTGACAGAAACTCCACTTGGTAGATTAGACACCACTCCCACACATGGTTTGGCCATGGAAACATCTGAACACCTCCATTTCAGACATTGTCCTTCCCTCTCTTTTCTGTCACAATCTTGTCCTAAGTGCTTTCAATTTTCCCTTCAAAATAGCTTTGGCTCCGAGGCTACTTGTAGCACACAGCATGTCCACCTGGCGTTTTTGTTTGTTTGTTTCTTTGTATTCCCTTTCCTCCTTCTTATCTTAGACTCTCAGATCTTGTCAACCTGTCCCGTAATTCATTATTAAAATTCCCCTTTCCCACTCCCACTCACAGTTCCTGTCTTCTATATCCTTGCTCCTTTAACTTCCTTCAGCTGGAGAAATCCAAGAATATCTTCTTTCTGTACCTTATAGGGTCATCTGGTTAAAAGCACCAAACGAGAACACTGCAGGTGCTAATTGCAGAAAGCATTTCTTATTCTCCACCACCCGGTGTTCAGTCCCTCTCTAGGAAGGCACTCCTGGCCTGTTTGCAGCTATATCTTTTGGATGAGGTTAATTATATGAAGAGACACAGAGATAAATGCTCCCAGGGGTAGGAAAATAGGATCCTGATTCATAATGATTGCCTGTGTCCAAGGTGTAAAACTCTCATTATGGTAATTTCAAGCTGGAGATATCTCTGAATGTAAGATTGAGAAGCAATGTACAATAACACTCCTTTTTGTAATATTTACACCAGACTGATACAATAAACATACATAGTCTCAAGAGCAACTGGTAGGGGTCAGCAAACCAGATTGTAAATATTTTAGGCTTTGGAGCCATAAAGTCTCAGTTGCAAATATTTAACTCTGCTATTGTAGTATGAAATTAGCCACAGATTATACATAAATGTCCATAACTCTTCCAGCAAAACTTTATTTACAAAAATAGGCAGCAAATTGGATTTAGTCTGAGCACTGTAGTTTCCTGACCTCTGACATAGATAAAAATGAAATACAGCAAAGCAATTAAAATGCAACAAGGTTTTAGTATTTATTGCCTATGTATTTATTGATATAATTTATTCAGTTGTAGGTTTATATAATGTATAATAATATTTAATAATGTCTGTCTTGAACAGTGAGCTTGTAAAATTCTGGATCATTTAACAATCAGTTCTGGCGAACCAGTACCAGAAGGCTCCAGCTTACCACTGAATCCACCCTTGCTCTAGAGGAGATTACTCACTGAGGCCAAACAGAGTATCCAAACTACACAAAATCTCCCCAAAAACAAAAGTCCAGGACCAGATGGCTTCACATCAGAATTCTATCAAATCTTTAAAGAGGAACTAGTACCTATGTTACTTAACCCTTTCTAAAATAGAGAATCATGAGATGAACCCAGCTACTTACTGTCATTTGATCTTTGATGAGCCAATCAAAAACATTCAGTGGGGAAAAGACTCCCTATTTAACAAATGGTGCTGGGTGAACTGGCTGGTGACCTATAGAAGACTGAAACTGGACCCACACCTTTCACCATTAACAAAGATAGACTCTCCCTGGATTAAATATTTAAACGTAAGACATGAAACTATAAAAACACTAGAAGAAAGTGCAGGGAAAAACTTGAAGAAATCAACCTGGGAGAATACTTTATAAGGAGGACCCCCCCACCCCACCCTGGGCAATTGAACAACATCAAAAATCCATTACTGGGACTTGATCTTCTTCACAGCCAGGAACACACTATGTAAAGCAAGCAGACAGCCCTCAGAATGGGAGAAAATATTTGCAGGTTATGTCTCTGACAAAGGTTTAATAACCAGAATCACAGAGAAATCAAATGTATTAGCAAGAAAAGAACAAGTGATCCCATCTCAGTGTGAGCAAGGGACTTGAAGAGAAACTTCTCTGAAGAAGACAGACACATGGCCTACGGAGACATAAAAAAAAAAAATGCTCATCATACTTAATCATCAGAGAAATGCAAATCAAAACCACTTTGAGATATCATCTAACACCAGTAAGATTAGCTTACATCACAAAATCCCCAAACCAGAGATATTGGCGTGGATGTAGAGAAAAGGGAACACTTCTACACTGCTGGTGGGAATGTAAATTAATATGTTCCTTTTGGAAAGATGTTTAGAGATCACTTAGGGATATAAAAATAGACCTGCCATTTGATCCTTTAATTCCTCTACTAGGTATATATCCAGAAGACCAAAAATAACTTTATAACAAAGATATTTTCACCAGAATGTTTATTTGCAGCCCAATTCACAGTTGCTAAGTCATGGAAGAGGCCTAAGTGCCCATCAACCCATGAATGGATTAGTAAATTGTGGTATATGTTCACCATGGCATATTATGCAGCCTTTGTGGGGTTTATAGTCTAATGTTGGAAGCAGAAATTAAACAAATAATTATTATATATATGTATATATATATATGCATATGTCAGACAGTTTCTCATATTATACATATATAACTAGACATTTCTCATAACATTATGATCTTTTTTGTCTATACCATTCTTATTTAATGAGCTCCATATTGAAAGATGGGTAGGTTGTTTCCAATCTTTTGCTACAAAGTTATAAGCCTATGATGAGAAGAAATATAGCCATGGATGGGGGCATTACTATCAGTGCCTGGACAGGGTAAGGTTCAAATACTTGCTTGACCCTCAGAGAACATCCTTCCTTTGGATGAGCTGGTCATTCAGAAAACTGATGTAAGATGGTAATCTATTCATTCATTCAGCAAATAGTGATGGCCTACTCAGTGCTATATGGAACTTGGTCAAGTCAGTTCTCTTATAAAAGACACTGGGCTTTCTGCATATAGAAATGGAAGTAGTAAGATAGAGCTCAAAGTCATATACTATCTGTGACTAGGTTCTATAGGCACAAGGCATGACACTCAAAAGGTATAAGATATCAACAGTGAAAAGCAAATCTCTTTCGCCTGCCCTCTAGCAATCCAGTTCCCTGTTGTGAAAGCAGCCATTGTTGCCCATTTATTATGTTGTGTAAGAGAAGATACAGACATATCCAAGTGTGCACGATATGGGTGTTGTGTGAATAGGAAGGTGCTTCGCAAATGGAAGCATACTGTTCTGCACCTTGCTTTCTTTCAACTGTTATATACATATATGTACACACACATACATGTGCATATCAGAAGTCTTCCAATATTATATATATATAACTGGAATTTTTATGACATCATAATATTCTTTTGTTTGTCTCTACCATTTTTATTTAATGAGTTCCATATTGAAAAATGGGTAGGTTGTTTCCAAACTTTTGCTATTATGACTTCCTTGAGGAATTTTCTTACACGGTCATCTTGTAAATGTCTAGAGGCGAAATTATTGGATTAAAGGATATAAACATTTGTGATCTGGAAAGGGATCACTAATTGTCCTCAATAGTAGTTGCAACAATTTGCACTCCTACCAAAACTTCATGCGACTGTCTCCTGGTTTGCACACTCACAAGCACCAAGTGGTATTTAACTTCCATATCTTTTCTTTGCCGGTCTATTTGGTGATAGCAGCAATTCTTTATTTTTTATTTGCATTTTCCCCTATGAGTGAGGTTGAACTTGTTTTTCACACATAAAAATATGTTTAAATGCTACTTTTTCTTTGTCTGGGAGTTAACGTGTCATGCCCCCTGCAAACTTGTTTCTGCTAGATTGTTAGCATTTTCCTGTTGATCTACAATTGTTATTTTTATGTAAAGAAAATTTTACTTTAGTTAATAATTTCTATTGAAAATAATGTTCATTAAATATTATCTTTGGACTGCATTCATAATTTTTCCCACATAGAATATTATTATTACTTTGAAGTCAAATGTAACCAATGATTTTGAATTAGATATTCTCCTATGTCTTAGTCTAGAACATTTTTTCATCTTTTTGTAAACACTAAACATTAAGCATTTTTTACTCTTCTGGAATATATTTTGTTATAAGGAATAAATGAGTGACACAACTATTATTTCCAAGAAAGATATCTGTTTACTCGCACTGACATGCTACACTCACTTTATCAAATACTAATGCCTATTTACTGTAGGCATTTGGTCTAATTTTGGATTCTGTCTTCTGTTTTGTTTACCTAAGATGGTACATTTGAGGGAGGAGGAGGAGATCTGAAGATACAGTGTAATTGGCAACAGAACTTGATGGATTAGCAGAGTAAAAGGGTGGGTGTTGTACGCTGAGAATACTGAAAGGCAGAGAACTACTGAAAGAAAAAGTAAAGACATCATAATAGAACTTGGGGAGGAGGAGCATGGGGGACTACGCACACAGCCTTCCCCACCACACATTTTTCTAAGACTAGTTGCAAGTGTTTGTTTTTTCTGGGGTATGCTGTTGTTATTGTTACTGTTGTTCTTATATAGGCCTGAGTAATACAAAGTCACCCTCAACCTGTTAAGTACAACCATAATCACATAAACCTCTTCAATAGTACCTGGATATCACCAGAACCGAGTTCCTGCTCTTGACTCAGGCTTCCCATGTAATTCCCCTCTGTCTCCATAAACTTTAGGACAGTTCTTAGGCCTGTCTGTCAAACTCAGGAAATCCAGTCATGTTCTTCCACTCCAGGGAAGCCAGCTGACTGGTGGCATTTATGAATCCACATGAGTTTCTGGCCACTCTACCCTGATCAGCAGCCTGAGACCACTCTCCTGCTTCTGCTCTTGCCCTCTGATGCTGCTACTGGCCATGCACCTGGAAAGGGTGAAATGCCCTTCTTCCCACTCTCTGTTGAACTTGATCACGTGTGTTCTGCAAATGCCTCAAATCTCATGAAAACTTCCATGAATGCGACTGCTGAGTTTCTTGCTCAAAATCTGCCCATTAGGAAGGAGGGCAAGTAAACTAGAACCAACCAGTTTACAATATTGTTCTCATCTCTAAAATTCCTGACAAAAACAGCAAAGCTTACAAAGGTTGCATTGAAACTTGTAGAAATACAGAATGTACCTGGAGGTGGGACAATGCGTTGGGTACCAGGCATTAATGAGAACTAAAGTCCAGGCACATGTAATACCAGGCCCGGTCCAGGCAGGACGAGGTAGTGACAAATGAAACAGTGTTCATGAAGTCCCGACTTTTAAGGTTTTCACTGCTGGAATAATAATTTTAAGCTGCTGTAATTTAACTATGCCTCCAAGCACACGAAATCAATGATCCAACTGTAGAAAATGTCCAAATACTCATTTAGATTTCCTCTCTCAAATAGAAATGTAATTTGAGCTGTCTGGTTTTCTTTCCCTAGAAATTACATGTATAAAGGATTTTTTATTTTAAATCATCAACTTTATAAACAATAATAAAGCCTAAATAAGCAACTAGATCAATAATATTTTCCATGAAATGGCAGGTTTCCCTCCCTACTTCCTGCCTTTTCCACTTAGAATGCAACCATAAATGCTATAGCTGAATTAACAGGAAAAGCCCATTAATTCTCCTATTTAAAAAGATCCATTCTATTTCCTTTACTTTTGCCATGGGATAAATAACCACAGCATAATTCACAGGCAATTTAGTAATGATAGACAACAAATAAAGACAAAAATAAGAGTGGTGAAGATTTTTGCTGGCTGTATTTCTCTCATGCATTTATTCCATCTTCCACCCACATATTGCATTCATAGGGCCGTTTACTGAGGAGACTGGGGGAAAGATAGAAAATAGTTTATCTGTCCAAACAAAGGAACTATTGAGAATAAGCAAAGCATTGAATTTTCAAAGCAGCAAGTGAGTTCTCTGGGTATTATTTATTTTGGCATCCCTGTAGCAGTAATTCAGCTGGCCATAAATCCTCATACAAGGTTAGGGCTTTTGTGTTTCAGGTGTGTGTCCTGTCTACTTAAGACATGAAAGAAACGCACAACCTACCAGTCAAGGGCAGGAGCAAAATTATGCCACAAATAGGAAAAGAGAACAGTTACACGTCACCTGAGGACTCGAAGGGGATCTAAAGAAAAGCAAACGACCCAGCAAACCCTGCTCAACGATGTTTTGTTACTGTACCTAGACTATTCCAATATCCTTATGAGGATGTCAGAGAAGGAAGCCATTTAGACCTCACACTGTGTCCAATTTGGGTACCTCAAGAAAGACTCATCTATGTTCTTTCAGGGATAATGGAATTTACTATGATGATAGACTTAGGGAGAATCTGGAGCTGAATGATATGAGGAACCCAGAGAGCTCAGTGTCATCAACTAACAACCTAGCTTATGCCTTTTTCCCCTTTTTTAAAAATTTTCAAATTAATATGAAGGTACAAATTTTTAGGTTACATTGTTTTCAATTCTAAGATAAGGTTCAAGTTGTAGTTGAGCCCTTCACTCAGGGAGCATGCTAAACACCTCACATTGTGCTCATTAGGTGAGATCCCACCAATTGCCCTCCCTCCTCCTTCCTTCCCTCTCCTTTGATTCCCCTCCCCTTCCTAGACTATATTTGCATTTCATCATTTGTGTGGGAGTGTAGTTGTATATTGATTTCATATTAGTATTGAATATATTGGATTTTTTTTTTTTATTCTTGAGATACTTTACTAATAAGAATGTGTTTCAACTCTATCCTGGTAAACATAAAAGATGTAAAGTCTCCATCTTAAATTATAGATGAATAGTACCCCATGTTATACATATACCACAGTTTGTTAATCCATTCATGGCTGATGAGCATTTGGGCTGCTTCCATGATTTGGCAATTGTGAACTCAGCTACAATAAACATTCTGGTGCAAGTGTCTTTGTGATAAAATGATTTTTGTTCTTCTGGGTAGATACTTAGTAATGGGATTGTGTGATCAAATGGAAGGTCAACTTTAGTGCTTTAAGAATTCTCCATACTTCTTTCTATAAAGGGTATATTAGTTTGCAAGCCCACCAGCAGTTTAGATGTGTTCCTGTCTCTCCACATCTGGGCCATAATCTGCAGATTTGGGAATTTGTGATGTGGGATAATCTTGCTGCAGTTAGGTGATAGATATCTAAGGGTGGTTTTGATTTCTTTGATGATTATAGATGACGAACATTTTTCATGTGTTTGTTGGCTGTTCATCTGCAGAGAAGTTTCTGTTCATGTCTCTTGCCCACTTATAAATGGAATTGCTTGGTCTTTTCTTGTTGATTAATTTGAGTTCTCTATAGATCCCAGTTATCAGCCCTTTGTCAGATTTGTAACATGCAAAAATCTTCTCCCATTCCAAAAGCTGTCTGTTTGCTTCAGTTGTGGTACCCTTAGCTGTGCAGAAGATTTTTAGCTTAATCCCATGCTTATGCACATTGATTTTGTAACCCAAGGTGATGCTATATTCCTTGATCACTCTTAAGAGCTTTGTACTTAAGTCCCTGATATAAATAAATCTCATTGATTTATATTTGGTCTTGCTACAATAGCTAGGGGGGGATCTTCTTCATAAAATCTTTTCCCAGGCCAATATTATCAAGCATTTTCCCCACACTCTTTTCTAGAATTTTTATAGTTTCATGTCTTAAATTTAAATTCTTTATCCAGCAAGAGTCAATTTTTGTCAGTGATGAGAGTTGCAGGTCCAGTTTCAGTCCAGTTTCAGTCTTCTAAATGTGGCTAACAAGTTCTCCCAGCACCACTTATTAAATAGGAATTATTTTCCTCAGTGCATTTTCTTCTTTGGTTTATCAAAGATCAGATGGTGATATGTGGCTGGATCAGATGGTGATATATGGTCTAGATTCTGTATTCTATTTCATAGACCTATATCTCTATTTTTGTGCCAGTACAATGCTGTTTTGATCACTATAGACTTGTTATATAACTTGAAGTCTGGTAACATGATGCCTAAAGATTTGTTTTTATTTCTAAAAATTGTATTAACTATTTTGGATTTTTTCAAAAGTTATACATCATAATGAAATAGGATTCATCCCAGGGATGCAAGGTTGGGTCAGCATATGTAAATTCATAAATGTAATTCACCATATAAATAAAATAAAAAACAAAGACCATATGATTTTCTTAATTGATGCAGAAAAGGCTTTTGACAATATCCAGCATAATTTTTTAATAAGAACACTTCAGAAAATAGGCTTTGGTGGGACATTTCTTAAACTGATAAAGGTCATCTACAACATCTACAACAAATCCACAGCCAATATCACATTGAATGGAGTAAAACTGAAAGCATTCCCCACAGAACTGGAATGAGACAAGGATACCCACTATTGCCACTGCTATTCACTGTAGTGCTGGAAGTCCTAGCCATCACAATCAGGCAAGAGAAAGAGGTCAAGGGCATTCAAATGGGGACCAAGGAGGTCAACCTCTCACTCTTTGCAGATGACATGATCTTATATTAGGGACACAGCTACAAAGCTCTTAGAAGTGATCAAGGAATATAGTATCATCTTGGGATACAAAATCAATGTCCACAAATCAGTAGCCTTCATATATGCCAATAACCGTCAAGCTGAGAATAAAATAAAAAATTCTGTATCCTTTACAGTAGCTCCAAAGAAGATGTAATACTTGGGACTATATCTAACAAAGGACATGAAAGATTTCTATAAAGAGAACTATGAAACCCTGAGAAAAGAAATAGTGTAAGATGTTAACAAATGGAAAAACATACCATGCTCATGGCTGAGAAGAATCAACATTATTAAAATGTTCATACTACCCAAACAATCTATAGATTTAATTCAATCCCCATCAAAGCTCCAGCATCATACTTTAGGTAACTTGAAAAAACTAGTTTATACTTTGTTAGAGCTGAGAGTAAATGCTAGAGCCTTAAAAAGACACATAGAATTGCAGCTATAGTCTCAAGAGAGGAAAATCTTGGCTAAATAGTTTGCAAGTATCAACATTTTTGCTTTCTAATAATATTTACTCCTGAATATTTTAATCTATATAATATACCTGGCCTATCTGACTTCTCAGCCTAGATTTCTTGGTTTTGGTTTCATTGTATAATCTGTCTCATTCTCTTGGTATTTTTCTAAATTGGGTTCTCAGAGGAGGGAAATGCGTTGCTCCATGTCTTTCTCATGCCTTGTCATGAGCCAAACTAAAATGAGTCGCCTTTGGCTCTTATTGTCACCTGTGACCCAATAAACTATGGCAAATTGGTGAGTATGGTTCAAGATATGACCATTTCAGTAGCTGGGGCTGTTGTGCAGTCAGCACCCCTTTCAAGGAAGTACCAGGTAGTACCAGTACAACACCCTGCCTCTACCTTCTGAGATGTGTAAAAATTCCCTGCCGATGACTACTCCAAGACATTTATGTCTTTTGACTATTTTCACTGGTTTTATAAGAAACATATGTTAAATACATATCAACTCAATGATTCAATGATAACCAGTTGTTTGAATGTCTCAATTATAATATAATGGAGATAGAGATATTAACAAATTGGTACTCACTATCTTTACCCACCTTGGCTTCCAAGAAGGAGAGACTATTACATTTTTATTTATATATAAATTGGTAAAATATGTTCTTCTTTTGAGTCAAAATTGGTCTCCTTTAGGTTTTGACTGTGTAATTCTACATATCTTGACTTTTGAAGTTCTCAACTTTGGCTCCTAACTTGAATGATTAAAATGGTTCTAATCTAGACAAATGAATGTGTTTAAAAGCACTTACAAATACATTCCTAAATGTAAGTCAAGATCCTTGGCAATTAATCTGTTTCCATGATTTAGCACCATCACTTTTCATTATTCAAAGTGATAATCTTTTTATTCATTCAATGGATATTTATGTATTATGTACTATTACTATCTACTAATATAATTATTTTAGGTGCTGGTAATAGTGCCATAAACAACATTAACAAGGTCCCTACAATTATTTAGCATCCAATGTAAAGAAGACAACATTTAATTTTCCTTTCCTTTCCTTTCCTTTTCTCTCTCTGTCTCTCTCTCTCTCTCTCTTTCTCTCTCCCTCTCTCTTTCTTTCTTTTTGAGACAGAATCTCACTCTGTTGCTCTGGGGTTCAGTGCCATGGTATCATAGCTCACAACAACCTCAAACTCTTGGGCACAGCAATCCTCTTGCCTCAGCCTCCCAAGTAGCTTGAATTACAATCATCTGCCACAACTCCCAGGTATTTTTAGAGACAGGCTCTCGCTCCTGCTCAGGCTAGTCTAGAACTCTTGAGCTCAAGCAATCTGCCTACTTCAGTCTCCCACAGTGCTGGGATTATAGGCATGAGCCACTGCATCCAGCCACAACATTTAATTGTCAAATAAACATTTAATTTTAAATAAAGCAATGCAAAAACAAGACAAAGTGAACTTAATGCTTTAACATGAATTACTAAAAAATAAACTTAATTGTTGAAATATGTAAAGTTCACCTAGATTTGTAGTCCTGAGATCTTCATTGATCTTAGTTCTTTCAAAAAGACAGAAAATAATACACAGATTTTAGTTATACCACTCTGCAGGCCTACTTAAATGAGTATTATAATGGGATCATTGCTGTCAGCAATGTTAATGTCAGAAAGAAATCTTAGTGACTTTATACCTGCATAACAAATATATTTTAATTATTGTTCATGGGCTGTGTCTAAGTCATCTCTCTATATTCTCCATGGAGTTAATTATCCTTTACTTACCATTCTAATTTTGGGATGAATGGGTTAGAGGAGTGTGGTTGGGGTTGGAATGAATGGAGGGAGGAAATAAGGAAGAAAAGAAATGGGAAAAAGTGATTAACTTTATATACAACATTGAAGGAACCCATCGAGGTACCTTGATTCAGTCAACAAGAGTTTTCATGTGAGGGCTGTAAGAAAATGTTTTAAAATGCCAAGCATGTAGGATTAGGCTAGGTAGCTAAAATATAGAAGGAAGCGAGGCATTGATGTTGTGGTGCCTTCTAATGGAAGGTACTGTTCCACTTTATTGATATGTAGGAAGAGTGGGCATCAGTTTTTGTACCACATGAGTCTTCTCAGGCTGCCATTACAAAATGCCTCAGACTGAGTGGATTTAACAATAGAAAAGTATTTTTTCACAGTTCTGGAGGATAGAAGTCCAAGATCAAGGTGTCAGCAGGATTGGGTTTTGCCACGGGCTGTTGGAAAAGGATCCATTGTAGACCTCTCCTCTTGGTTTGTAAACAGCTATCTTCTCCCTGTGTCTTCACATTGTCTTCCCTCCCTCGTTCCATAGGTATCTCTTATAAGGATACCAGTCTTATTGGATTAAAGTCCACCCATATGAATTTTGGGGAGACAAAATTTAGCTCATAATGGTAGCAAATCTCTAGGCAACAAGCCTTCTCCTCCCTGCAATTTATTATCAACACTGCCATAGTATATTAGCTTTATCTTCCCTGTGGTCATAGAACATGTCACTCTACGCTTCAAAAGCACACATTCAACACCTTTCAGGATCTGAGACTGGTTTACCCTTTCAGCTCTATACCATACCCTCCTTATACCCTGTTCTTCTGGAACAAATCATTTATCTTAAACATACTTTCTCTGCTATTTCAGTCCAACCCACCTTTCAAGGACTTCGGCAATTATCGCCTTCTCCCTGAGACCTTCTCAGAACCATAAAAGATGCAAATATGTAGCTCCTCATGGAGTATAAAGATGGTGGACACTAGGGATACTTGTTGGGTTTTTGTCCTGGCCACTTACTAGCCATAAGCCTTCAAGCTAGTTAACCATTCTGGGCCTTGGAGAGGCTATAGCATACTACCCATCTCACACAGTTATGCCAAAGATTAAGTTAAACCACTTAGGTTAAAGGTCTGAGACAGAACTGGCATAATCATCACTAGCTTCCTCCTCTTCCTTGCTGCTTCCTACTCCTACAGTTACGTATGTACACAGGTGCTGCTCTTATATTATAGCACTCATCAGTTTGGTTTGCTTTATAATTGTGTGTGTGTGTGTGTGTGGTGTTCATTGCAGTAATGACCACAATTTACTTTGGTTTTCAAGCTGACTTCTAAAAGCATGTGAAGCCAGAAACTTTGGACATAGAAGACAAAGAAAAATTGTATACAGAGTGGAGAGACAAAGGAAATGGAATGAAAGAAAAGATGCAGAGTTTCATCCCATTCCCTCCACCCCATCTATATTCTCACAAATTTCCGTTGTATGAAAAGGTATAAAAGCCAACAAAGTTTAAAGAGGAGAGAAGACCTGGGTCATCCTTGGCAAAAGATTGTTTTCTTTGGATAAGTCAAAAAGTGATTTGTTTGATTAGTTTTCATGACATTTAGATTGAGTATTTAAAGTGTATTAAATACAGAAAGATGAATGGATAAGCCGGTAAAGCCGTACTTTCATCACTAGGCTCTCACCATTGGGTGCCTATATTCTATTCCATCCATTACTCCTCTCTACTCACAAAAAGAGCAGTCCATTCTATACTGCCCAACTATCAATAAAACAATCCTTAAAATATATATAGTGAGACTAATTGTTAAGGCCTTTTATAAACATTGGCTAATTAGTTAATCAATAATACTTAAGGAGCTTTCTTTCCCCACCATGGTTCCTCCTATGACTTTATTTTGTGTTGTTTTATTAAACAGGATTTTGACCGCCCATGCTACTAGCACATTTAGTCTATTAATGGTAGTCGTAAGTCAGAGCAGGCAAAGAGATTAACTCAGAGCCCCAGAAGCAATTGATACAGCCTTTATGCTTTTAGGCTGACGAATGCACCAGGAACAGCATTGTAGTGAAATGGACTTGCAGTCATGTGTTTGAGTTTAGAGTCATCTGGAGGCTTAATTTCTTTTCTGTGGGAACTGCAGGATGCTCTTAAATTCAGCATTTCCATATGTGAGCAATAGAGAAACATATGGAAAAGTTTTTAGGCAAAACCATATAAACATTGCTGCATTATTTGTTTAAACTCAAACAAGTTAATCACTTCATTTTAACAGGAGCTTCCAGACAAAATAGTTATTTTGTTTTTGTTTTCCTTGTTCAGATATTAACTGGAAGCTTGCGCGACCAGTTTAAAGTTAGGGCTCTTCTTTTTGTTGTTATTTAAGAGCCACTTAAGAGGTTACGCGATCTTGCTCTGCAGTCAGCGAGACCAGGCTCAAATGGGGATCCCCACACGAAGGAATTACAGAACCTGCACTGAGTTACAAATGCCTGCAATGCTTGGTTTCCTCATCTGTTAACAAAGAGTAGTAATTTCTCCTTTATAGAATTGCATTGTGAATATCACGTGTAATAACTCAAAACCTGAACAACAGAACAATGCATATATAATACGTTGAGCATAATCCCCACGCATGGAAAGCATCCAGTCATTTTAATGTTTCCAGGAGATAGTTTTCACATCAGCTTATTCATCAGGTTACTCGTGAACATTCAATGCAATGGGAAGCCTGGGACAGAAAAGAATTAAAAGCTAAATTTGAAGGGAAAATGATTATTATGGTCCCTCACAGAACTCTAAAACACTTCAGGTTTGCCAGTTCAATTAGCATTCACAATTACCTGCCACTATTGCACGTTCTTTTCTTTCTTTTTTTTTTTTTATTAAGTTGAAGTTTATAATAAGCATTTGAAGAGATAAAAGGGAAAAGGACTTTCTGCCCTCGTATCCTGCAGCTGAGCCGATAGGGCTCAGGTTTCATATCTACAGAAAGGGTAGCCAAATTAAGAAATTGGTTTTTGCATTGCTGTCTTCAGTGTTTTACTAGGAGTAAAGAAAGTGATGATCATTGGTTCTGATCCATCAGGATGAATGAAAGCAGCCCTGGGAGCCCCCTGCAGTGCCAGGTGTAGACCTTCTAGTTACTGAATCAAGGACAGAGCCTGGGGGAGGTTACAAGTCTTGAGGAAGTCTCAAGGGAGGGGACCAGAAAGGGCCTGCACACGTGGCGATTTCATATCAGTGACTCTTACTGATGACTACAGTACCATTTGAATATTTCAACATCAATATCATTACCCACAGCATACCAGTTGAGTATTAATTCTGTGTGTTTTCACAGGACTGGCTATGATCTTCATGCTCCAATTCATTGGAGCCCATTTCTTGTAGCACAGGCTCAAATAATGAATAAAGTTGATATGTTCAAAGCTCTACAGAGAAACAATGTAGAATAGTGGGAAATTTTTGAGACAGAGTCTCACTTTGTCGTCCTGGATAGCCGTGGCCTCATAGCTCACAGCAACCACAAACTCTTGTGCTCACAAGATCCTCTCGTCTCAGCCTCCCGAGTAGCTGGGACTAGAGGTGTCTGCCACAACACCTGGCTATTTTTTAGAGATGAGTTTTGCTCTTGCTGTGGTCTCAAACTCCTGAGCTCAAGCAATCCACCGCTTGGCCTCTCAGATTGCTAGGATTACACTCATGAGCCACCACACCTGGCTAGAAAGGTTTTAATAATTTGAACTCTAGAATCAGGATGACTTGGGTTTAAATAATTACTTAACAAGGTCATTTCATATGGTAATACATGTTAAAGAAAAGATAAATTAAAGGAATAGACAAGGAGGACTCATTTAGAAAGGCGGTCAACAAAGGACACTCCATCTGAGTGATATTAGAGCCCTGACCTCAATAGGAAAAGGCCAGTTACAAAAATCTGACCAAAGAACATTGTAGGCAAAGGAACAGCCAGTAAAAGGCTGTGAACCTGGGAGAGTTCAAGAAATATAATGATGGAAATATATGAGGAAGAGCATGTCATGAGATAATACCAGAAGGGTAGGCAGGGGCCAGATCACAGAGGACCTTGCCAGCCACCAGCATGGAGACCTTATTATAAGCACACAGGGAGGCTATTGCTGAGTTTTCAAAGGTGAGATCCTGTGATCTCAGTCTCTTCACTTAAAACACAGGCTGGTGTTGGTGATGGAACAACAAATGGTTAACTGCTCAGCAGAGTCCCTAAAACATTTGAAGCCCTCAATAACTACTAGCTCAGAAAGCTTTGGCTATAATTATTTTAGCCAAGAGACATCCTTGCCTCTCCTATGTGAGAGAAAATGGGAAAAATAATTAAGCCAAACACACTTGGCAAAGAACAAGGCAAGTGTTCTGGACTGGCCAGCCCACAGAGGCTTAAGTTGAATAGCTATAGACCATAATTCAGGCTAACAAACATCTTGTCTTTTTGTGGAGCTATGTCATGCTGAGACTACCGAGTTTATGAGCTTGATGAATCAGATGAAAGGCTTTCCCAGTGTTGTCTGATACTAATTATCTTTTAATGAAACCTTCTTGATTGGCATCAAAAGTACCCTGAAGTCTATTTTCTGGGCAACAAGCCAGTGCCACACAGTCAGCACCAACTTAATCCACTGGTGCCTTGCCATCGCTGGAGATTCCTTGCTTACCTTTTCCAAAATATAGAATCCAGGACTCACGCTCTCATTTCTATTATATGTCTTTGAATAGACATTTTCCTTAGAAATGGCATGTACTATGTTGAGGATTAACAGGGGGGAAAAAAAGTCCAATATTTACCTGCTTTCCTAAGACCAAAGTCTTTTTGATAGTGTGTTTCCAATGTATTTTCACTCATCTTTCAACAAATTGTGCTTTGAAAAACACTGTCTCTTAGCTTGGATTTACAGTCATCTGTTATTTCTACAAGAGGCAAGATGTTCCTCCTTTCCTCCCCTCTATCTTTCTATAAAAGAAAATGTTTGCTTTTTCAAAATGTAATAAAAGAGCAAAGCTTAACACAACTAAATGTGTCTTTCTAAACCTTCAGTTGCTGTGACTTTATTTATTCATTTAGACATAATCTCACTTTCTTGCCATTGGTAGAGTGCCATGGCATCATGGCTCACAGCAACTTCAAACTCTTGGGCTCCAGTGACCCTCCTGCTTCAGCCTCCCAAGTAGTTGGGACTATAGGCACCCACCACAATACTCAGCTGTTTTTTAGAGATGGAGTCTCACTCTTGCTCAGATTCCTGGGTTGAGGCAATCCACCCACCTTGGAATCCCAGAGTGCTAGAATTTTTACAGGTGTGAGCCCCCATGCCCAGCCTTGACATTACTTTTTTACATATTCAAGCTGTTGAAATCCCTCTGCCTCAGGACCCAAGTTGGCTATTGACCAAAAGACACACCCTCCACCTGAGTTTATAGAGTATGAATCCACCTAGCCACAGACCAGAAAGAAGAAATTATACAGGCTGTCAAGCAAGATGGTCTGGTTAAGAAGGGCTCAAGTGCTCTAATGTCAAGAGACAGAAGTAGATTGTCCTGGCAGCAACCAGAGCAGCAATTGATGTAGCCCTTTTCTTGTTGCTATGACCACGGCTCCAGAAAGTAATTTTGTGTTAACCTTTCCACCCTAAAATGTCATTGAAACCTCTAAAAATCAGTAGAAGATGATGAAAGGTTGTATCTGGTATTGGTCTTCAGTGAGTGATGGGGTCTAAAAGGAGGTGACAGGGTTTGGCCTTCCACTTTGAGGAAAGACAAGCTCTGGAGGCTCTGAAACTGATCGTGAGTAATCATGCTCACCACAGTGCAGATGACCTAGCTAGAAAACAGGGTGCCAATTTCTCAGTGTGCAATGGAAAATATGACTGCCACATACAACTGAGATTCCTCTATTTACTCCATCATTTAGCTCTTGACCTATGGCAGAGGATGCAAAATCATAACCAGAAGAAAACTTTGTTGAATCACTGTAAAGACATGAGAAACATTAAAAATTCCAAGTTACTAGTATTTTTTCTACCTATGGGCAGACTGCTTCACTGCAGTTTCTTTGGCTGTGAAAAACAGAAATCAACTCTAAATAGCTTATATTAAATATGAAGTTGACAAAAAAATATGGAAAAGCTCCATTGAGGGAAATACGGAACTGCTGAACTTTGGAAAAAACAAAACCAAAAGCAGCTGCAGCAATCAGGTTACGGGTTGATGTATTGGGGTACCCTTGTTTTGATGAATTATCTCCAACTGTTTTGCATTATTGTTCCATGCCAAGATATATCTTTCTGATAGACAAAGTTACCATAGCTTGGATCAAATGCTCACCCATTGGTAAGAGAGGGTCAAAGAACCTTAATGGTCCCACAAATACAGCATGCACTACAAGGTCTGACATTTAAGTTCAAGAACTCATCCTAGAAAAAGTGCTACATACCTCATTGCTGAGTGTCACCATTGTCACCTTCAAAGTTCTCCCCTAGGGAAGCTATGCACTGACACCAGGGCCTGGTAACCCTTTAAAGCATTTTGGACCTCTTTTTCTGGAATAGCCATCAAAGCTGCCTTCATGACTTTATCCCCATAAACTTGAGCTAACATGTCCCTAATTTCCCTTCCATTCTTGCAAAAATTTAACAAGAAATTTTCAAATACTTATTTGTTGCTCTAATTCAAGCTCAAACATTGTTGCAGTGGTCCACAGAAACACAACAACAATGAATGCCACTCAGCAGGATATTGCCACACATCAACATGAACACAATTCTGAGACAACAGCATACTGAGGTAATGAAACCTTACTGAGTTGTTTGTACAGTACTTCCAATGTAAGTGCACGATGGCAAGTTCATGGACTTAATTATCATACCTTGTATATTAGTGGGGGTTAGATTCCGGAAAGACAAAAAACTCCAATGAACCAACATGAAAATCCTAGGGCTATTAAATAGTCATAGAATCAGAACATGGAATTGTGTCCTTTTCTTTTTTATGTTTGATGCTTTAACTTCTTGGGGAATCACTGACCCTGGAAGGAATATCCTTTCTTACAGTTAGCTAGTTCCTAGAGCTAGTAAACGGAATAGCCTATAAATGTGTCTTCTATCTACAAACCATTCAATCCAGAGTCCACACCTACAACCACCTTCTTTACTGAGCTCTTCTTTGAGGATGCTATGCATCTGGCCTAATCACCCAGGTGGTGCTAAACAACTAGGACAGTCATTATGCCCATAGCTTTGTGGATTATTCCAACTAGCCAACTCTAAGCCTGCATACCCCATCTCATGTGTTGCTTGTAAAAACCGCAGTCATGTCTCTTGACACATTTTTCTCTGGCTCCTGGGTCCCTCTGCCTTTCGACCACCTGCTGCCTCTTCCTGTGGTCTTATGTGGTGTGGCATGCTTCCTGCTTCTAGGGAGCTATGTGTGAACTTCTCCTTTCATGAAAGTCATTTCCATGTCTGTGTCTTACCATACCATAATTGATTAAAACCCACGCTGGGTATAAGTAAAACTTCACACACATGCACACAATCACATACACACATTGATACGAGTCCCTGAATACAGCCTACTACTTCCTCTGATGCTCAGTTGACAAATCAGTTATTTGTTCCAAAGCTAACTTGAGCAAGAAATGATAAGTGAGACTCTGCAGTGGGACATCTTCCTAAGAATTAATTCTTCAAGGATAATTTGTATGGGCATTATGTGGGCTTTCCCCTGTTGACTTGACAGCTTGATCCTGTCATAAAATAGCACCCATATATAGGCCCCACATGATTTCAAAATATGCTGTCTATATTTTCCTGTTTCCTGTAACCAACCTTTAATCCCAGACCAAAAGCCACTCTTCAATTCCTCAAGGGAAGGGACTTTCTCATAAAGTAGAGAAATAATTTTAGAAGAAAAATAATGAGCTATATCTCAAATGTCACTGAGAGTAACACAAACAGAAACCTTAAATGTCCTCGTGACCTTTTCAAATCTCAGTGCTACCTGCAAACACCAACATCCGATTTTGATGTTAACACAGCATCATGAAGGTCAGCATCCAAGCCTCACTCGAAAGAGTTAATGCAATTTCCAAAGATCCTCAGCTAGTGCCCAGGGAATAGTGTGGGCATTTTGTCAATTGGTTCAATCCCTAATGCTTTTAAAGAGAGAGGAGGAAGAAAAGCTGCATCTGTGCATGCAATGACTATATTTTAGGACTTCTTTTACTTTAACAAAATTCCTGCTCAACATTTTAGGGAGTGTGATCAGGTTGGTGCCAAATGAAAAATGACATAAAGGGCTTGAGGGGAATCTGCACATTCTGAAGTCTGAGGTTTTTAAGTTCCTCCTGAGGGCGATTCTCCAGCAGAAGAAATAGTTAATTAAAACAAAAAGGACCTTGAATTTTGTGAAGGTGCTTCAGGTTTGGGGGGAGCTGGGATTTTCAGATTCATTTTCATTCTCTCTGTCTGTCTCTCTCATTTGAGCGCATAGCTTCAGTGTATGTTCTGACTTCCTACTTGGGGTGCAGATGATAGAAGGGCCAGAGGAACAGCAATGAAAAATCACAAAAATGACCATAGTTCAGATCATTATGCCGAGACTGCCAGGCCTCCTAGTTCTTCTACCCGGGAGACACTTAAATGGAAAGAGGTTTGTACCCTCAAAGCATTATTTATTGCTGTAGGCAGTTTTCTGTTTTCTGTTCATTGTTGTACTCTCCTGCAGAATTCCCTCACAGCTGAAGTCGTTAGGCAAAAGCTTGCTGAATACTTCAGGCGAGTGATGAGGACGTCCTCAGCTCCCCCTCCGGACTCTGGCACGAAAGCGAACCAGCCAGAAGCTATTAGATCTAATACCATCACTTTTTAGAGTTCACCCTGAGGTCTGACTTAGGAGAATATTCCTGGAGCTGTCAGGTTTTTGGTAAATTGCTGCACATCTCAAAGTTCTATTTGGGCACTAAACCTTTTTCAAAATCTAGAATCATCCCTCAGTCAGGTTAAAAATGGAATTAATATTTGAGATCATGGCAAGAAATCCATTAAAGAGAAGTTTCTGAAATGTGGGAATGGAGGGAGAGGCATAAGGGCTTTGTGGGTGAACGCCATTGGTTCATTCATTTATTCCTTCAATAAATGTTTATTGAATAGATTTTAAGCACAAGAAGTGTCTTTGTAGATAATTTTGTCTGGCTTTTCCTTAGCAAGAAGAATATAGACTAATTGAACTGGGACTCAAATACAGTAGAACCTCTGTAAGTTGACCACTCAGGGGACTGTAACAAACTGGTCAACATATGGAGGTGGTCAACATGAGGAACTTCTATTCAGTACATGTGATCATGTGATGCTTGTCTGTTCAATTGAAGGAGGTGGTCAGTATGGGAAGGTGATCAACTATGGAGGCTCTACTGCAATATATGGGCATGTCTGGAAGACTAATGGCTCCTTGGGATCAGAAATGGACACCCCCAAACATGGTCCTTTGACATGCTGGGCTCAATAAGGAGCCTCAAGGTCTTTCTGACTTTCCCTACTCTAGTCTTTCAATCCTCTGTTTCTCTTAAAGTACTACAGGAGTTGTACTCTGAAGTTCCCTTATCTTCCGAAAGTCCACACTTACCAAAGAATAAAAACAAATACCTCTGGACTCTCCCCAAACTTTTCATCAACTAAACTCATATTGAGAGAGAAAAGACTGAAGTCTGATAATACACTTGGATGGACATTTGTTACAAACCATTGTCTGCTCTATGGACCTAACGAACTTTTTCCTAGACCATTGTATGTTCTTCCAGCCCATTGTATTTCCCTAAAAGTTATTTACTACCCCTCCTAAAATCATCCTCACCTCTCCATCTCCTTTTCCTCTAAACAAAAGGATACAGAAGCATCTGTAAGCCCATTTGGGTGGTGGGTAATCACTCTGTGATTGGCCTCTGTACATATTAATAAGTGTGCATGAATTTTATTAATCTGCATTTTTCACTTGATTTTTAGTGAAACGTCAAAGGTGAAGGAGAAGTCTGCCCTACCCTCTATGCTACCAGTGCCTGAAGTCAATTTGCAGAGGGACTGAGAAACATTCAGGCAGAAAACTCCTACTAAATTTTTGATATGTCTAGAAAATCATGAATCCTCTTATATGTATTCTTCAAAAGAACACTGTGCAGTGAATTTTATTGTTTCCCTTCTTGTTTACATTATAAGGAAAGTGAGATCAAAAGAGGTCAAGTGCTTTTCATTCATTCCATTCAAAAGTACATACCAAGCACCTACCATGTTCAACCTTTTTTGTTGTAGGGATGTAGCCATGAACAGGAGAGACTAAATCCCTGTCTCTGTAGAGCTCACATTCTAAAAGTGAGTGGGGCATCAGGCAGTAAATATAAAGAAAACTCAACAAATAAGAACCTTCATGTTCACACACTCATGTGGACTGCAGCTGTAATTTCACATGGGATTTCCCATATGCGTTTGCCACCCTGCCAGAGACATCACAGTCTCCAAAGCCAGGCTTATTCTGGGTTGCCAGAGGGTTTACCAAAAGAACTTAGAAGAATTTGTGGATGCCTTGAGTTTTCCCCAACCCAGTCTTGTCAGGTTGCCCTTGCTGTTGTGTTCAACTTCATTTCACCTGCAGTGCAATGACGGGAGAGCTGCACAGTGGAAATCATGTGTGACTTGCCCTGGGAAAGCCAGATACTGGGTTTCTGAAACGCTGTGTATTCCTTTCATAGCACTCTTTGAAATTCTCAGCTTACATTATCTCTAATTTTGTTTGGCACAATTTTCTTGACTCTGCATACCCTTGAAAATGGGTCTACACATTCTAATTCAGGGACGAGAGTGTAAAGAGAGTTTCATCTCCCTCTCCTGGTAGTACAGCTGTGATTTGATTAGATTTGAAGGCAGAGCTATAAATGTATGTTAATAATAAAGAGAAAACTTTCACCCTAACGTACTCTGGAATGATAGAGAATGTGTGTACTGATGCACGTGGTTGAAAGGGAATCCGTAATCTACCCTCCTAGTATTGGCCCAGTTAGTATATTTTCAACATATCTTTATAGGTTTGTTTTGAGAAATCATCTCTTGAGATGTGTTAGAGAATATTTTTTTGAGTAAATTTATTTCAGGTTAATGTGAGGGTTCAAGCAACCAGGTAAAAAGAATTGATTTTGTTAGGTAGATTTGTCTTGTGGTAATGTCCCATACAAAAAGGTATGCCAACCCCCCTACCCCATCCTGATTCAGGGAGAGCACACCAACTCCCTCCCCTTCCCTCATTGCCCTCCCCACCAATTTGAATTGAAAGGAGTTTTTCTCCTATGTGGGCATGCATTGGCTTGTCTACTGGCTTCATATTAGTATTGAGTACATTGGATATTTGCTCTCCATTTAAAGAATAATTTTTTGAAAATGAGTTTGTTATAGGCTCAATTGTGCACCTGCCAAATTTCATATATTGAAGTCCTAACCCAAAGTACCTCAGAAGGTGACTGTATTTGAAGACAAGGCTTTTGAGGAGATAATTATGGTAAAAATGAATTCATACAGCAGGCCTTCATCCATGTGACTGGTGCCCTTATAATAGGAGATTAGGACACAAAATACTCACCAGGTGAAGACCTTGTGAACCAGCCAGCTAAAGCCAAGGAGAATGGCCTTAGGAGAAACCAACCCTGTCAGCACCTTGTTCTAGGACTTCCAGTTTCCAGAATCATGAGAAAATAAATTTTTGTTGCTTAAGCCACCTAGTCTATAGAACTTTATTTTAACAGCCCTGGAAAATTAGAGGTGTAACCATGAATTTTATAGAAATTTAAAATGAACACATACCCATTCCTATGGAAAATTCAAAAGGACAGATACACTTCTAGGCCATTAGGAATGCTGAACTGAATTTACAAATATATATCAAGTTGGTTCAATGTCCACAGGACAATAGGCAACTCATCTGATACAATTTGCATTTCTATGGATAAGAATGATTGGCCTACCAGTATGCTATAATTTATAGGACTATAAAATAGCTGGAAGACAACAAAAGGCAAAGATAACCCAGAAGAATCTGTTGGCAGGGTACCTGGCAATCTTTTATTGCTCATTCAAAATGTTTCCCAATTTCTACTGATAGAAACTAAGCCCAGTACAGAGGAACCTTGGTCTTACTGCTTTCTCTTAAAATGGCAGAGGGGATGGGCAGCACCTGTGGCTCAGTCAGTAGGGCACTGGACCCATATACCAAAAGGGGTGGGTTAGAACCTGGCCTCAGCCAAACCGCAACAAAAAATAGCCAGGCCTTGTGGCAGGCACCTGTAATCCCAGCTACTCGGGAGGCTGAGGAAAGAGGATCACCTAAGCCCAAGAGCTGGAGGTTTCTGTGAGCTGTGACACCGCAGCACTCTACTGAGGGCAACAAAGTGAGACTCTGTCTCAAAAAAAAAAAAAAAAAACGGTTGAGCGGAGACAAGTTCCCTCTGCTTCAAGCTATCTCTGTTTCACTTAGTGTTACCACAGTTCTAGTCTTGGGATTCAGCTTGCCTTAAGTGGGAAGATGCCGAGACAGAGAACAGAGCTCCTTCTTAGGGGCTGTGTACCAGTGCCTGCCATCTAAATGCTCTCCTTCCTCTGATCTGGGCCATCGTGGGGGAGAAATGAGGAGACTGCTTCTGATGTGAGACTGACCTCTGGGCAGATTTGAGACACAAATTCCCTAAACTTTTATTTTTAGTAGAGACAGGGTCTTGCTCTTGCTCAGGCTGGTCTCTCCAACTCCTGAGCTCGAGGGATCCAACCTGCCTCAGCCTCCCAGAGTGCTGGGATTACAAGTGTGAACCATCAGGCCAGGCCACAAATTCCCTAAGCTTTGAACACTCAAGAGTGAAGAATTGTTTTCTATTTTCTATGCATTTTTTCTCTGACACCCTCCTGGAGATACTGAATGCAAGATGCAACAAGGCAAAGAGGAAATACTGGAGGGGCGGATCAACTGGTAATGTTTCAAAATGCTGTCTTGACTTCTCACTTTGTATTTTTTCATCTCTGTGTTAAGCAATTTCTTTCCTTTAATCCTCATAATGTGTTCCCTAATGTGAGGACTCTCATTAGTGCCATGTTTTAGGTGAGACCTTGTCTTAGGGAAGGAAATATTTAAGTGATGGAACTGAGCTAGGAGCCCAGTATTGTGTGACTTCTAATCTCAGCATTTTAACCCTATGTTATACTACCCACTTCCTCCCTCATGAAAGGAGGAAGTTGAGCTTAAGTCAGCCCTAATCTTTTCACCCAGGCAGGTTCTCATTATCTCAGGCTGACTTTCCTGAAATATCATTCTAATTGGCTTCCATGCCTCCAATTCAGTGAATCTTTCCTAAGTTTGATTATGAGAAAAACACTTTGCAAGATGCTTTTTTGGTTTTATATTGCTACACAGTAACACTCCGCAAAACTTAAAGGCTCAAAACAGCAATGATTTCTCATTTCTTAAGATTGTGTGGGAAGACTGGGTGATTCATCTGCTGGTCTTCTGGGGTCACTTGTGTGGCTGCGTTCAGCTGGCAGGTGGGCTGAGATGAAGGGCCTTAGAAAGCCCCTGGCACGTGTCTGGAGCTTTGGTGTTGCTGTGGTCAGGGTACTTCAGTTCCACTCTATGTCTCAGCGTACTCCTCAGCCTCTCTCAGCTTCTCTCCTCTAGCCCATCATTCTCCAGAGCCTCTCCATGCGGTGCGGAAGAGGATTTACTTCCTAACTGCAGGGCAGCCAGGCTCCAACAGAGCATCAGAGGACAACTCCAGGCCTCTGGAGTAACAGGTCTTCTGCAGTGGCCTGTTGACCAGAGAAAGTCACACTGTCAACCAGCATCAGGGGAGAGGAAATCAATTTCCTCTTGCTGGAAGGAATATCAGGTCATCTTTGCACGGGCCAAAGGAAAGTAGCACATTCTTTCCCAGGCCTACCGTGCTGACTCTGGGCAGATAAATCACTCTGAACAGTCCATTTCGTTAAGTGATTCCTACAAATCTCAGTGGCTCCTGATTGCACATAGAGAGAGTTCTAACTCCATCCTCTGATGATTGGGTCTTTTGTGATGTGTCCCCACCTTGTCACTACTCCTTCATCAGCTCTCTTCTTCCTATGTGGCCCTCCCCCATCTCCCTAAACATTCCCCATTTGTGCCTCATTCTACAAACTCAAGACGACATTCAGGATAACTTCCCCAAATTCAACATTTTGGAAGATGCATTTCACCGTCTCTCCACAACCACTCTTGGAATTTTACAAAACTAAACTGGTCACTTCAGTGGGGAGACCAAACCAATTACTTAGAGCTATGCAGACTGATAGGGGGTTGTCTGAATTTGTCCCTTTCCCATGAGTTGTGAGTTGACAAATGTATCAATATACTCTACTATAGTGCTGTACCATATTCTGCGTATTTCAAAATATACTCTATACCAGAGACAAATAGGTAATCATCAGACCAATACCCGTGAGTTGCCGCAACACAACATTTTCAAGCAGACTTTTCTTTTTATAAAGGAAAACAAAATCGTGTCAACACTGATATAAATGTTTATTCATGTGTCAGGTCATTCCAGGCAGAGTTACGATGTGCAGCAGACAAAGACATTTATTACATCCAACACGGCATTTTTCAATGTTTTGAGTCACGTAAATGAACTTTCTCAGATTTCACTATTCAGGGACACAGCACCTAGAACGTTATCTAATGATCATATATTTTGTTTAATAAATAAATTCGGTTTGTCAAAATGATGTACATTAAACAGGATCCTTGAGAACATTTTTAAAAAAAGGATGGAGACCATCTTTTACTGTTTACATTCTTGTCTCTACTGCCTTGGCATTTTTAGCAAGTTTTCCCAAAACAGTCATAGAACTTCCAGAAAGGGCGCTTGAAATTGGGTCATTTTTCTTCTAAATTGTAAGTTTTATCATTCATCATCTCTTTGGGATATTGAACACACTATCATATATCTGCTCCCATTGTTCTCACACAATAGTTATCAGACACCGGTGAAAAATGATGAGAGAGAAGGTTTACATTTTTTAGTTATTATCGGGAGCTAAAAATACCTATCTTACGCATTTCAGGCAGTGTTCACTTAATGTAGAGTTCAAAAACGCTAAAACAGGTCTTAATTCAGTTTTACCTTTCTTCTCAAAAAATGTTTAACTCTATGAACCTTGACATGGTTTAATGAAACACTTACATTTTTCCACTTGAAAAGAACAAAACCTCAAACAGCAGGTAATTTTCCTCTAGATGGACCACTGAAGATTGGAATGTGTGAACAGTTAAGATTTTAAAAACACTGACCTAAGGTATTGAATTGATAAGACTTGGAAAGAAGCTAATCATGTATTTATGATGTGTCTACCCAATATTTTTATATTAGAACCATATGAGACCAGGTCTTAGACTTGCTCATAATTATAATATACTAGGTCTTAATTCTTACACTTCCCTGGATCATAGACCACTTTGAACAGTCATAGATGCATAAACAGAAAATTTTACTCCTAACATTAAGGGTTTTATGGGTCTTGGAATTCTTGGACCTTTAGTACCTGAAATAAAGACCCCTGGATGGAGCTAAACCTACCTAATCTGGTCCCTGCCATGTTTCCACCTTCATTTTGTACCAGATTTTGCAACCCTTTCTCTCTTTAATCCACCTTGCATTTCTTTTTGCTCCTCAAACATGCCCAACTCCTAATCTCAGGCCTTTTCACTGGTTCCTTCACCAAACTAGATCTATGCATGACTACATCTTATCATTCAGATATTCAGATCTCTGGCATCACTACCACAGAGAGTCCTCCTTCTAATGTCACACACTCTGAGAAGAAAGCCATTAGAAATTTATTGTGGCTCAGCGTCTGTGGCTCAAACGGCTAAGGCGCCAGCCACATACACCTGAGCTGGTGGGTTCGAATCCAGCCTGGGCCTGCCAACAATGATGCCTGCAACCAAAAAATAGCCAGGCGTTGTGGCGGATGCCTGCAGTCCCAGCTACTTGGGAGGTGGAGGCAGGAGACTCGCTTACACCCAGGAGTTGGAGGTTGCTATGAGCTGTGATGCCATGGCATTCTACCCAGGGTGACAGCTTGAGGCTCTGTCTCAAAAAAAAAAAAAGAAAGAAATTTATTGTGACTTTATTATGCCCCAACACACACATGCACATGGACACACACACACACACAGGCACAAAATCTATTGCATTATCCTGTGTTAATCTTTCCATGACCTGGTCACCCTGACAGCATGTACCAGCCCAATTGTGCTCACTGCTAGATCACTAATATCTTGTACCTAAGATGTACTGAATGTATATTTATAGAGTGAATGTATGGACAAAAGGATGAGTAGATGAGTAAACAAGACTCCTTTGAACTCAAACTGCATTTTCCTTTAAATTAATTGAAACCAATTTAGGTTACTAAACATGGCATAATATGTAAAAAGTTCTATTTAGTGAATGTACACATGCAATTTTAATAACTTGCCCAACCTGCCACAAGCTGAACTAAAAATATGACATGAAAAAAATGTTAAGTGGGTGATTTTTTAAAACTTCCCTTTGTTCTTACCATGAATGATCATTCATGTTTCGGCAGTGATCAAAGGCTCAGTGTTTATTAGGAGGGAATTCTTAGGAGAGAAGTGTTTTGACAAAGACTACACCAAAAGACAAACAAAGTGAATAGTAAATGAGCCGCCTGGATTAAGGGAAGGGAAAGACACATTTTGTCAGGGAAATTGCTCTGTGGTGATGAGATGACTCATTAGAGACTTTCAGGAAGCAAGACACATAAATCACAAGATTTATCATTTCATACCTGCTGTTCTCCACAGGTCCATTTTTGGCACTGGAATTGGCATCTGGGAATTTTATGTGCTGGATACACAATAAATGATTAACATCCCATTATTAAAATTCAATGCTGCGAGCTCAACTGTTGTTTTACCAAATCGTTGTCTGTGGATGTTGATATCTTATATACTGACTGAGTATACAGTCAGGACAATCTATCCTTTATTCTGATAGGAACTGTTGTCAATCTTACAACGTGGCCCTGATCTCCAGCAGTTGATTTTTCTCTCCAAAGATTAACAGTCTCTACGGGGAACATAATCTAGGCAAAATCCACAGCTATTTTGGAAGCCTCTGCTTGTATTTTCTGAAAGTTAACTGGGACTTTTTGATGGGCCCATTTACTCGGTGCCCAGAAGAAGGCTTTGCAACTAACAAATGGCAAATTGAATTGGCTTTTTCAATTATTTGGAGCACTGTGTTGATAACTAACATTTATCTGTATGTCCGTTCTCCATGGGGCTAGTTCATGTTGCTCTCCTATGTCATCAAATGACTAAAGAATTCCTTTGACCCAACCAGTCATTTTAAACTGGTTCTGTGTCCTGTTACTTAATATCTGACACCGGACTAGGATGTTAGCTCTATAAGGGCTACGATTATAGGTGTTCTGTTCCCCTTTATGTACATTGGATAGAGTACCTTCCAAATAGAAAGGCCATCAATATAAATTTCCATGCTAACTGAATGAATAAATGAGTGAAAAACAGACATATGCAATTTGGGGCTTTTTGGTCATCCGTACATTCAGTCATTTAGTGAGCCAGGCTCTACCCACAAGTAGTTTATTGCCTAGTGGGAGAGATAAACACACCTACTGGCAACCACGATATGATCTGATAGAGGCAACAATAAAAGTATAGGCAGAATGATATCGGAGCAAAAAGCTAGTAAAGAATAAAGCTGGGTACAAAAGTTAGGACTAGACAAAGCATCCAGCCTAGTAGGTTTGGATATGATCCTCTTGTAATAGGAGCCAACAGAGTATTTTAAATAGATGAGTAATCAATAAAGCTGGCATGATAGAAGTGGTATATGCCTAGCACTGCGGAAGATGGCAGAAGGGTGGGAGTTACCGCTCCAAAGCTGGTGAGAGACATGGCACTTGGCATGTCTTGGACTCTGGGAAATCCACATGAAGAGAAGGATAGGTGCAACCTTATTGCTGCCCTTCACAAAGTGGCTCCAAGTGAGGGATGCCATTTAGAGTTAGTCTTTTATTTTAAAATATAAAGGAACCATTCAATGTTGAAAAGATGAGGTGTGTATCTCCATCTGCACTGGCTTTGTACTAGGTGGATCTAGCTAACACAGAATTTATTTTCCCCAAATTCCCTTTCTTATACTTTGAGCCTCAGCATTAGCAGCAAGAGAAATGTTACCCAAATTTGGAAGGCAGAAGTGAAGCAGTAGCCACATCTTTCTACTCGAAATGGTGGAGTTGGGTACCAGATGCTGCGGAGCTGGTGTGCATTGTTACTAGAGCATTTTTAGTCTGAGGCAGCACCTGGATCACAGCTCTTCCTCCACCTTCTCTGAATCCTAGACCAAGTGTGGTAGCAGCCAACTGTAGAGGGAACCAGTTCTCTGTCAGGTCACCCACTGCATCAGGGTTGGAGGCACTAATGGGTGAACATGTAGCTGTCCACCGGTGTTCAGCGTCATCCTCTTGTTCACTCACACCAAGCTCTTCTCCTGAGTGCCAGTCACCTGACCTCCAACAATACTGTGCTCAGCCCTAGACACCTAGACAACAACCCTCGTGGGCTTCCCCACCAGCTCCCACAATTGTATCTTGCAAGTGCTAAGCCTGTACTCAGCCCCCTATTTCATAGCACTCCCAGCAGCTGTGCCCCTCTGACCACATCAGTACTCATACTTGATCTCTTTGCTGTGAATATTGTTGATATTATCGGGTATTTACCAAGCACATCCTGTGTGGCAGGTCCTGTGCCAGACAGCAGCTTATTTACAAGAGCTCATTTAAACTTCATGACTACGCCATGGACGATTGTAAAGCATGGTTGTGATTCCCAACTTATAATATAAGAAAACTGAGATTGAGCAAGGTCAGTAAGTGACCAAAGTCACATAATTAACTAGTAGCAAATCTGGGATTTGAACCCAGGAGTGTCTAAGTATTCTCAGTCACTGCCTAATTCACCTCCTTCCAGGGAGGCAGTGAGTGGATAAGGGCATGAAATGTGAAGCCAGACTCCTGGGGCAGAATAGCAGCTTCCCAGAGTTGTCTCTAAGAAGTGGCACCACTGCTGTCTTTCAGTGTCATCAGAGATAAAACAGGGGAAAGCGCTCTCACAGCACAGGAACATTTAGGGGACTGAGTGAGTTGGTACCCAAAGGAAGATGGCTGGCATCTACCGTTACCACTGAGGCTGCCTTCCTCACCCTCCATCCCTCTGCGGCTTTCAGCATCTCAGGGCCTTGGGTTCCTCTGCCAATCTGTTTTTTTGGCTCCCCCCAAAATTGGCTCTATTTCGTGTCGCACTTCCTGGGCTCCTTGTTGACGGCTACACGCCTGAAAATGCTAAAGCAACTCAATCAGGTTAAAAAGGAAATGACATCAAAAAGCCTGCCCAAAGAGCAACACTAATGGTGAGAATTTCAAACAGGGATACACATTAGGGTTTTTTGTTTGTTTGTTTGTTTCCTTTTTTGTTCTGTGTACCTGTTAAGTGAGCCATTTGCCGGCTGTTGTAACATCACTGTGTATTCCCGAGCTAGCTCAGCTGATTTATGCAGAGCAGCTAAGTGACATACAAGCAGCAGGATCCTTTCAATTTCCGCCCTTCCCTCAGAGCTCTCCTGAAGTTCTTCCACGTCCTCCTCGGTAAAACTTTCCTTGCTGCATGTATCAAGACAGCCTCATGGAATAGACTTGTCCCTTCTCCCCTTGTTCTCTGCTTTTTAGTAGGTGTGCTTTCATTCATTTCTATTGTTGTAATTATATTTTATGGCTTTCGTGTTCCTGCCCTGTTAGTATCAATTTGCACTTTGAATTATACCACCTATTTTCTCGTGAGAGCTATTAATCATGGACCAAGGGACAAAGTCCATTTCTTTTTACAATGTAGACCAAAGATCAATAGTCGTTATTCTTAGGTCTTAGATATAAGAAACCTGGAAAGATATCATCTGTCTAAATTCCAGTTTGCTTAATTCGAAACTAGCATTGACATAAGTCAATCAGTGTAAATGCGGAGGGGAGACAGGTGAGGGCACGTGTATAGTATCTGTATGCGTGCCTATATTTTGCACATAAATGACCTTTGTATGATAATTCCCTTTCATGTGCTCGACTTTGTCCTATAATTCTGGAAGTGTCGTAAAATTGAAAGGCAATTTGCAATTCACAAGAAAGAGAACTATGAAATTGATTTTAAAATAGAGAAAATTAGAGAGCAAATGGACTTATTTCATGTTTTCCCAAAGTACAAAGGTTTCAAATGAGAATTCGAGTTGTCCCTCCATTTATACAAACACAAACACTCCACTATTTCTCTTGACCCTTGTAAGAATGATTATAAAGGGTTGCAATGCTGAGTTTCTCCGAAATCTTCATTATCGCCTAACCACAAAGTTACACTTTTTGAAATGTAATTACTTCCTGTCTCTTCAAAAGTCTATTTTCTCAAATCCAGTGCAAATATATTTAAAAGGACAGGAGAGGAGAGAAGTGCGTTTTCATTTTCATCAACAGCGTCTACTTTTTAAGTTTCTCAGCTGCTGAGATTTTGCTTTCCAGGGAATGAAGTCAAATGATTTTAAGAGCAGCCATGGGTAATATACCGCAGAGACAACATGGATTTTTTTCTTTTTTTGCATAAGTGGTCCCACAATTTCAAAGTGGGCAGTTAAATACATCAGTGTGTCCATTGAACAATAGAAAATTTTAAGAGCAATCATTGGATGAAATTGTCTGAAAATATTGGAAGACATGTTGACTTAATACACTTTTTGAAATTAGCCATTCTTTTTTTTTTTTTTTTTTTGTGACCTCCTTGGAGAAGCTTTTCTTGCCTGCACAGAGTAAAAGCCAGTCCCCCATATCCCAGGACACGAGGCTCTCACCTTTCCTGTACGTGCTGCCTTGTGTTCTCCCACTGGAGCCCTTCTGGGGGCAGACACTGAGTTTCTGTTCAGATCACAGGGCCCACTCTGTTCTAACCAGTTTCTATGGCACATGGTTAGAAATCACTAAACATTATCAAAGTGAATGCAGTGTTAACACAGACTTGAAACGTCAAAAAATATAAATGTACTTTGCTTTTTTGTGGAGGTCAACATATAGGATATACCAAATCTGTTTTCCCAGTTGGGAGGTCAGTTTCTGGGATCCAGATCAAGTTTCTCATTTTACTTTACTTCTGTATTAATTTGCTATTGCTGCATAATAAATTATACATTGACAGCTTAAAACAATATCCCTTTGAGACTTCGCAGTTCTGTAGGTCAGCAGTCCTAGGGGCCTGGAATGGAATCTCTGTTTATGGTCTCACAAGACAAAAATCATCTGGTGTGTTGGTCCTGCTCTTATCTGGAAGCTCTGGAAAAGAATCTGCTTCCGAGTCAGAATGGCAGAGTGCAGTGATATCTCAGCAGGGTCACAGACCCCACCCACTTAACAGGGGAGGGATTACACAGCAACAACCGTCATTAAGGGTATGGCTTAGCTCATTTTTTACTGCTTAGAACAGAATACCCAAAGCTCGGCAATATATAAAGAAATTTATTTCTTACACTTCTGGAGGCCGGAAAGTCCAAAATCATAGCTCCACCTTAGGTGAGAGTCTTCCTGGGACACCTGCAGAGCCCAGATGCTGTTCCAGAGCCCCACAGTGGCATGAGATCTGCACGTGCTAATATGCTTGGTCAGTCAGGTTTCTCGCCTCTTCTTATGAAGTCACCACGTCCTCTCCCGTAATAATGTATTAATCAATTAACTCATAAATCCATTAATTAATGGATGAGTTAATCCATTGGTGAAGGCAGAACCCTCATAATCCAATCACATCTTAAAGGTCCCACCTCTCAGCACTGCAACACTGGGGATTATTTTTCAACATGAGATTTGGATGGGACAAATATTCAAACCATATCAGGGTTATTCTTAGAATTTTATCTACTACAATTTATTCTGCAACAAATGTTATGCACATAGTAGTAGTCAGTAAATGCTCAGGTATAAATTAGTAAAATGAATAACAGTAGAAGCCTTTGAAGGAACTGAGGTTGGAGAGAGGATAGGACAACCTAACCCCCATTTCCTCCCACCCACCCACAAGTCCTCAGCTGTTGGCTCCTGTCTCCAAGTCTTCAAAATACCGACAGTGTTGACAAAAGAGTATCAAGAAAGAAGGGCGACAATTAATAGATTTTATTCTAGAACGTTCTGATTACAGTGCTATATAGAGACATAAATTTGCTCTTTTTCTTTTTCCACTTTGGAAGTGTCAGTGCTTAGAATATTATCTGGTTCTTAAAATGTTTAAAAGTATTAAAAATATACACGTGCTAGTACCCATATGCTGAGGATATATGTAAAACTGCATGATGTCCCATATCATGTGCCTTCCAGGATGTGGCACAGGAAATGCAAGCAAATGTGGTCTCTTTTCTTGACACAGGTAGACAGGGATGCTCGCACACTGAGTTTAATGTCGTACACAAAAGCCACCTTTAGCCTCTAAACTTTCCAATCCTGGAAATCAAATCAACTTAGATTTGAGTGAGAGATTTCAAATTAGGATAATAGCTGTACCAAATGATACAGAAAACTGGTTTTATTGACTCTAAAGGGTGGAATCAATAATTCAGTCGAGATGGCTTACAAACCTTTATTCATTCCCCAGCGCCAAGCTAGGTGCTGTCAGAGCAGCTATCGTTTTCAAAAGTGATACAACTGTACCGACAGTGGTCCCATCCCCGGATGTAGATAGAAGGCTGATTTGTGATAGGCAGCTTGCGTCTGGCCACAGGAAAGGCAGTGGCTGCCCATGGGTTGTGCAATTGATTTAAATAATCCCTTCTTGTCCTAGCACTTGGGCTGGGACAGAATCATCAGCCTCATAGCTCTGTAGCCTGCCTACTACCTACATTTTCACTCTTCTCATGACTGTGCTGCTCAGGTGGGTGCTATGAGTTTCATCATTTTTGCTGTTTTCACCATTTTCTGCCTCTGTTGTACACATCATGTGGAGACCTGATAAGCTGAATCTATAAAGACAAGGTAATTCTATTTCCAGCATAATATTAAATGACTTGGCCTTCCGAGATCAAAAGAAATCAGATAACTGGACTAGAGGAATTCAAGAACTATAAAATCTGGTTGTTGTTGTTATTTTCTTGTAATATCATGGGAGCCTCCAGTAGTGGTCAAAAATTGGAGGGCTTTTTGCCAATCACTATACAAGATGCTGGGGTTACAGTTGTGAATTAAATAAAACCTCGACTTCCAGGAGCTCATATTCTAGTGAAGAAAATAGATTTTAAATAAAAGTGTTGCACATTTTATCACTGCCAGGGTAAAGTGCTTTGAAAAAGAGGTACAGGATGCTGTGAATCTGTGTAACGGGGACTCCAAGATCATTTGGGTAGGTTGAGAAATGTTCTCTGAGAAAGAAATCCTTAGATTAGGTTCTGGAGGAAAAGTAGTCAAAATAAGTCCAGAGAGGTGAGAAGAACATCCGAGGCAGAGGAAAGTAGGATTTTCAGGGCTGAACATATGTGAAGTTACCAAATCTGGAAAGGGTGTGGAATACAGATGAAATCAGTGTGATTCCAGAAGAGGATGTGAGGTGGAAATGGCACAAAGGCCGGCGAGGGAGAGAGATGTTAAGTCACATAGATTCTACTACTTCGTCAGGAATCTGGGCCTTACTCTCCCAGCAGGAGGGAGACTGCATTCAAATCGCTTAGGTTACACTGCAGTAACACACCCCCCCCCCCAAATCTTTGGGACTTGGCATAAGGAAACGTTTTATTCCTCACTCATGTCCTATGCATGGTCCATGTGGAAGAGCAGGGTGATATAAGCTCCACACTGCTATTCAGGGACCCAGGCAGTGAATGCTCTGACATTTTGTAGCAATTACTGTATCTGAACCACAAATCATCCCAGTCACCAAGGCAGGGGAAAAGAGAGAGTGCAGAATTATATATGGAGTTTTACTATTTCAGCAAGAGAGTGTCATGTGCCACTTCCATTCATGTGTCATTGCCAGAACTAGCTACGTGGCCCTGCCTAACTGCAAGATATCCCCGAAATGTAGGGGAAGAAATGAAATATTTGACACAGTCTCTGACAGAGAAGGTATCAAATGATTATAGGCAAGGGAAGGGCAGGCAGCCGATTTTCTGGATGGTTGCTAGGCAAACAACAAGCTGGACCAGTAAAATTCCTTTCAGACCAGGTGAATATCTAATTAATAATCATAAAGTCCTGCAGTGTTCATCTAGAGAAGAACAAGGAATTTGAAAATTCCTCAAAATAACCTCATGATCAGATGGGCAAATAAAGACTATATTATGTAATCTGTGGGAGTTAAAACTGGCAGAATCTCACCAAATGGGATCTTATTAAAGCTTGGGGACCTATCCAGGGGTACATTGCAAGGCTCTGCCTTTAGTCCTAAGATGTTCAATATTTTAAGTCAATAACTTGAATAAGGACTTGGAAACTATGCCATTGAACTTGTCATATGAATCTACAGGGCATGTAGTGGAGAAAATGAAAGATCACCTTGAGTTCAGAAAGACCAACCAAAGCTGATGTGGTAAATTTTAGCAGGGAAGACTATATAACAAGGCCTTATTTGGGTGTCACAAGACCAGATTGCTGTACTAAGGTAAAAATCAGGCACGTGCATTTTAGTAGCGACATGTGTGATGTTAACCTTCCATTTTGTATGAGTTAAGAGTAAACCCAAAACTGAGTTGCTAAAGTGTTAAGATCAAAAGAGAGTGGAAGCTTGAATCCCATCCCTATCCCTTCTGCTGTCAAAACAGCGTTGAGGTATTTATTGTTCAAAATAAAAAAAGAAAGAAAAAAGGAAAAGAAGGATACAAAGAAATCACTAAAGCTAACCAACTGTAGGAGTTAGGGTTGTGGGACACAATGCCCATGGTAGGAACTTGGACATGGAGAGAAAACAATACAATTAATTAAATTGGAAGCTGGATAAAGAGAGAGAAGTTGGGAACACGTGGAAACAACTTAAGAAAGATGTAAGGGGAATTAGAGGAGGGTCAAAGGAAAAAAGCTAGTGTGGTGAGGGAAAGGACAATCAGGAGAAAGGGGGCCTGCTGGGGGGACAGACAGACTTGAGAGGGATGTAGTGATACCTCTAATCACTAGAAGAGTTTTCAAATAGGAGGTGGATGGAATCTATTTGACCTTAAGGTACAGAACCAGGGCCAATAAATGCAAATTATAGGAAGGTAGATTTGGACTCAATATTCTAACAGCCAGACCTGCCCAATGAAGCAGTGAACTGCTGCTGAGAGAAGATATTCCCCATTGCTGGAAGAGTTGAAACAGAAAAACAAACAGAATATGGAATAGTAATTGTAGGCATTTATATAAATGCTCACGTTGTGCTAAATGCTAATTTACAGGGTGTCATGCGATGTTCATAAAAGCTTTATGAGATAGGTACTGTTATTCTATCCATTTCACTGATTAAGGAAACTGAGGTTTAAAAGCTTCAATGGTTTGGAGGAAGCAGGATTCAGCCTCAGGCAGTCTGAGGGCAGAGATTATTCTACTTTGGAGGTTTTCTTCCTGGGCAGAAATTCTGTTGAAGGGATTCAAGGATCAGAGGCACAGGAAGTCAGATGGTTGAAGGCTTCACAATGCCAAGACTTCAGATAAATGGGGAAGAACTAGGGGAAATATAAAGAGGACAATTAAATTAATTTGGGCCAATAAAATGCAATCACTTTAACACTTTCCTAGGCATCTTGTTTGCCCAAATTAAGTGTCCCAAGGGAGTTTCACCATAATCTCTTAAATTGTATAAACATTTCCCTCACAAGTAGAGTTTCTTGTACAAACGGAATACTCCCAGTAAGAATGTCCACCCTCTTCATGTCCACCTCTTCAGTGCCGGGCTTCTGGGCTATTCCTTAAGACTAGCAGGCTCCGTTTGGCCCTGGGTCTCTCACAACAGTTATTCCACTTGCCCTAAATATTCTTTCCAGGTGATTCCAAACACTGCTGACCACTTTTTCAAGTTTTTGTTTCAAGTTATCTTCTCAATGTGTCCTAAGTACTGTATGAAATTGTCTATCCCTTCTTGCTCTAATCATTCTTACGCCCCTTATTCACTGCTCTTTCCTTCTTAAGTAGCACTTAATTTTTCCTGGACTCACTTAGTATTTTCATTGGTTATTATCCATTTCTGCTGTTAGGATTTAAGAGGAGTGACTTGGTTTTGTTCAGTGATATATCACAGTGTCTGTGAATGCAATTGGTCCATAATAGGTACACTAAAAATATTTGTGAATGAATGCAGAATTTGCTTAGAAGTTTGCATCGTGTGGTCTGCTAAAGGGATGGGGAGTTGATTTTGAGTAGTAACTTATCCATTCTCCTCTTTAGCAATTTCAAAGAGTGTTGTGACTATTTTTGCTCCTGTTAATGATTATAGAGGTCAACAAACCCTTGTTATAAAAGGTCTGATGGGAAATATTGCAGGCTTCCCAGGCTATATGGTCTCTATTGTGTGTACTTTTCTCTGCCATTCTAATGTGAAAACAGCTATAGACAATATGTAGAAGCAACTGGAAATGAGTGTTACAGCAAAACTTCACTTACAAAATCAGACTTTTTTGGAAGTCTGGGCTGGAAGTAGCCCCACAGGCTATAGTTTGCCAGCCCAGACTCAATAGTGTCAGAAATTGAAAGCTATATTGATACAAATATGAATATCACTTCCAATTAATTAAGTCAACTAATATTTATTGCTGTCCTGCTATATGGCAGAGACTGTTCAATGGGCTGAGAAAAAAGCCACAAACAAAACAGACCACGCTCATCTTCCAGTCTAGCCCCAGGGAAGAAAATCCAGCAGGCAATTTATTGCAAAGGTGAAACACAGTGTCAGATGGTTATTTTACATAAATATAGCAGGCACGGTTTGTAAGGGGCAGGTGGTTCATGCTATGAAGAAACAAAGCAGGGTTAGGGGACACAAGGGAATGTGGTATTTTAAATAGGTTGAGAGGGAGGATTGCTCTAGTGTGATACAGGAGACAGGAGGGAAGGAGAGGAGTGGGCCAGAGAGACATTTAAGGGAAGAGTTCTCCAGGCAGAACAAGTGCGAATCCAGGAGGCTGAGTTAGTCCAGGGGTGTTCAATGGGCACGGAGGGAGGACAAGAAAGACAGTAAAGAACACACTAAGCCCCAATCCCCCTCCTTCCCAAGTCATCCATTTCTCTACTTTCCTCCTACTTCCTGCCGGAGGCCAAACTGTTACGTCACCAAGGCATACCCTCTCTCCCTTTTCCAGACCTACTGAGACCAGCTAGAGAGCTGTTTGCTTTCAAGTTCTTTTATGCACTCCTAGCAAATTATCTGAGAGAGTAATTCATATAAAGACATAAAGAAAGTATAAAACGGTCCCTTCCTTAGAATGTACACCTTTTAAAAAAGTAACACACCAAGACAAGAGGTGTCTTACAGTGAATAAGCTGAAATAAGAGAAGATGGGAGACTGGAAAAGGTTAATCAAAAATACTTAGAGGTTCATCCTATCCTGAAGTGCTCATTGTGGTTGGTGTCTAGACCTCAGATCTGTACTTAAGTTCTATCTCCCATTCTGTTATTAAGACCCTGGAGAGACCTCAGTTAAGTTGTTTCTCCTTTCTGGAAGTAAATGAGTGGGTTGGAGCAGACCCAGAGCAGCAACTATCCACATTAAGGCTACTTCCATACACATGGCAGAGATGGCCATTATTTATGGCTCATTTTGAGGCTGAACCCAAATGGAGCTTCAGATTCTTACTCAACACAAAATTTCAGGTAACAACAGTGGTCAAGGAGAGCTGGCACTTGAGATGCAGCATGACTGATCCTTAGGGATGAGATGATCTTTAAAATGCATTTTGTTTTTAAAACTAAATATCTAAGTTGGACTCTTGAAAATAAGCATCTGGTAAGCAAGCCTCCACTCCAGAAGAGCCACTGAAATTTTACAAATGCATTCCATGGGACAGCTGCCCTTCTCCTCACTGTCTATCGGAGCTGGACCATGGCAGCTTCTATTTCTTTCTTGCTTGGACCAATCCTCAGCTCCAAAGGTCCCCTTTGGCCAGCCACAAGGGGAAAACCAGCTGTTTGAGGGATGGCTTATCAGGGGAAGTAAATAGATCAAATTTAAGGGCTGTTTGTAAAGTTGGAGACCTTTTGAAGTTACTAGCACAAGGGGGTGGAAAAGAAGGAGAATAAAATCACCTCTGTTGTACCTAGAATTGACTTTACAGAGAGTTTCCAATGGCAGAAAGAAACTTACTGTGTGTTTCAACTTTATGCACCTTTGAACCAACGGAGCTCATGTCGACAACAAACATTTATCGATTCCTGGAATCTTGAATATTCTTTATTTGCCTACAGTGTTGAAAGGAGCAGTCCATGGCTGGAGGAAACCGTCTTGGCCCCGAGGCTGTTATGACGCAGAGTCCAGAGGATGGATAAAATATTGTTTTCCTTTCCCTTTAGGTCACCATTTGTCCTCTCCAGCATCTACTGCGGGTCCCTTTATGTCTTTGTCCTGTCCTCTATCCTTTCCTGCTTCCCGGTGACATACAGCTCGTCAGTATCTGTCACCCAGCAGAGTTGTGTCTTTTAGATATTTTGTCGTGAAGCATCTTTAACACTAATGCACTTATCCAACTACTGATCATATTTTATGGCATAACTTGGGTTTCTTTGTTAACAAACTTTTTTCCACTCTTGCTTTACCAAAGACTTCCCTAGATCAGGGAGGAAGAAAGTGGTAAGAAGCTACTGGAGGAAGGAAGGTCCCAGCCCTACCAGAGTGCAGCTCTGTAGGTCTGTCTTCTGCCTGGAGGTAAGGCATATCCATCTTCATTCCTGCTATAAGCAATTTCATGATACCACCAAAGGATAACACTGTCTTCCTGGGCTGCAGACCCCAAGGCCAGGGGTTCAGGATGAATCCCTGCATTTCATGACATGGCATTTATTTACTTCTTTCAGAATCTGATGGAAACTATGAAATTTTTCTCTAGAAAAATATACAGTTTTCCAGATTCATGTACTTCCTTGACTAGACTCATAGAGATTAATGAACTCTAGTTTATGGTGGAAGTTTAAGAGTGCCTTTTATCTTATACGTCTTGCTATAAATCACCAAAATTGCATTTATCTTCTTTCATGATTTCTTTACCTGCCTCCTATCAGATTTCAGGTAACATGACAAGAGGTTAAAAACTTAACCTTATGACAGGTAATGTAACATGGAGGTTAAAAACTTTGGAGACAGAAATTCTAGACTTAAATCCTGAACTGTCCTTACTTCCCAAGTGACCACGGGCCCATGACTTAACCTCTCTGGACTCTGTTTCCCTCTAGCAAAATGAGATAATAATGTCATCTCATTATGTCATTGTTAAGAGTGATGTTTAGCCTGGCAGAGCCTAAGTGCTCAATAAAAGGGCACTCATTTCATTATTTCCAAAAAGTAAAATAGAGCTGATTACTTTTTGCTATTAGTTGTAAAACTGAATTTTTTATTTTTGCTTTTATGAATTGTAATTAAAATGGTGAGCTCCTGAAATTCCTTGTTTGTATTAATAAATGGAAATCCAACTGATACACAGTTCTGACCTCTTATAACCTTCAGGGTTCGTGGTGTCATTGACTCTGATAGATGGGCTCGTAATGGAAGCACAAGCATACTCCCATGAGTGCAGAAAGAGCATCTACTGCTGGTGTTAGCATTCTGATTACATCATGAGCTGAGAGAAGTCATATTCCCTCTCAGAGACTCAGTTTTCTAGGTAACAAATTGAAGGTCATTGTGAAGATCCAATAAGCTAAAACATTAAACATCAGGATATTATTTGGTTATTTTTGCTTCTCTATCCCCACTTGTACCAGGCTCACAGCTTTCCTGTGGGGGGGCAGCAGCTAGACTGTAATAGCTTCCAACCACATTATACTCTCCAGATTGCTACTTTTAAACTCTAATCTGATGTGTCTTTTCCCTGCAAAAGCCCATGAATGGATCCCTTCAGGAAAAGTCCCACTTCCCAAGAATGACACCCAGGATCAGAATCAATCAGACATCACGCCCTCTACAGCCTCTTTATTCCCAATACTCACAGCCATGCACAACCACAACTCTCCTCCACACACTTGGCAATTTATTCACTATGAAAACCTTAAAACACTCTGCCTATGATATGAAGATTATGATATTATGAGGTTAAGACAGTATTTTGATAAGAAGAAAAGCCCAGTTAAAAAATGTTGAAATTCAATAACTTGGCCACTTGTCCTTTGGTACATGTGTAGTATCCCTTATCCGAAATGCTTGGGACCAGAGTGTTTTTGGATTTTGGATTTTTTCAGACTTTGGAATATTTGCAAACACATAATGAGATAGCTTGATGATGGGACCCCAGTTTAAATAAGAAATGCATTTCCATTTTATACACACCTCGTACACATAGACTATAGGTAATTTCATATAAAATTTTTAATAATTCTGTGCATGAAACAGTGCTTAGATTGTTTGGGGTTTTTGTTTTTTGGTGTTTTGGTTTTAGGGGTGTTTGGGGGGCTGCATTTTGACTGAAACCATTACATGAGGTTAGGTATAGAATTTTCCATTGGTGGCATCATGTTGGTGCTCAAAAAGTTTTGCATTTGGGAACATTTCAGATTTCTGACTTTTTGGATTAGGGCTAGTTAACCTATGGTAGAACAATGAAATAGAAAATGGTACATAGAAATGTACAGAACAATGAAATAGAAAATATGCTGGCTACTAGCATCTAAAATCCTCCTCCCAGAACATTTTGTTGTTGCAAATAATCACCCTTCATTGTATCTAGGAATACCTACCCTATAACCTATAAAATTCTTCTTTTTTGACAAGCAAGGAACCAACATAAGAGGGAGAAGGACAGCTTCCTTGTCAGGGAGCATTTGCTCTCTATATGGTGTCAATGTGATAATTACATGATGAAATCAATTATCACCATCACATACTGTATATGCTAAAAATAAGGTGTGACTTCTCCTTCCAGTTCAAGTCAGAAGTCCAATCTCAAGGGGCAAAATCAAGTGTCCACCAGGTCTCATTTGTTTTTGGAGGCTCTGGGGGATAATGTTTGGCCCCTTCTCATTCAGGCTGTTGGCAGAATGCAGCTCTTTGTGGTTAGGAGATTGAGGTTCACTTTCTTGCTATTTATCATGAGGCTGTTCGTTCCCAGCTTATAGAATCCACCCTGACACAATAGCTAGGGTGACCAGATTTTAACATTTGTAAAGCGGGACAACATGGTGGGGGGGGTGGCAGAGCAGGGGACAGGGCAGGGCGGGGCCTGACAACAGTGCAAACTTTGATAAGCAGTTCTTGATAATCACTTCTCAACAATTATTTGTTATGATTACAGTTTAACATTATAAAATTAATAAAAATAATATAAAACTCATATTCTGGCGAAATAGCCACATGGCAGCCGAAAACTGTATATTCCCTTCCTGTTCTCCTGCCCATTGGTGCATTCTTTCCAAAATTGGGACTTTTTTAAAACACCGCCGGCACACAGGACAAATTGTTAAAAAACAGGACTGTCCCGCCAAAAGCGGGAGGTCTGGTCACCCTAACAATAGCTCAGGCTCCTTGGTCCATCTTCAAACCAGCAATGGCAATTCAGGGAACCTCTCAGCCTTCAAATCTCTCCAGCCTCTTTTTTTGTCATTTCTTCTCTTTGACCAAATATTCAGCCTCACTTTTTCATTCTAAGGACCCTTGTGATTATTTGGGCTGACTCCATAATCCAGAATTCTGTCTGCATTTTGAGGTTAGCTGACTAGGAACCTTAATTCTATCTACAAACATAATTCTTTTTGCCAGAAAATGTAGCGTTCTCAGTTTCTGGGATTAAGACAGGGACATTCTTGGGGAGAATATTATTTTATTTACCACTTCTTCCCATGACTGTATTTGATCAAAGAGCAGCAACAATAACAACAAAACCTATCTGAAGATCTACTTTAACTAGAATCGATCTCAATCAATGTTAGCTGGAAATGCCCACAGAGGCATATGGTGGAATTGTTAACAAAGGAGTCAAGGACACTTAACATAGGTTTAGTAATTATTCCTGCAGGTGTGACCTCCCAATGGCAGGCATGGGATGTCTGTTGTCAACAAGGTTTTTAAGATCACTTAAAAGGCCACAGTAATTGAACAGCATGACTTTGTACCTATGGGTTGAATAAATAACCAACTGTCCTCAGGGTATATGAATGAATACTTGTGACTTGTGATAAAAATTTCAGAGACAGCCTCCTACTCAGAGTTTAAACATCTGAAACAACTTTGAGAGATATAAAGAGGTCAGAAGACTGCTTTAGATGATTCAAAAAGTATCCATAGTATCCCTTGACCCAAAGGCATTGGTGTGAAAGATGTTAGGAAGAGATGGAATAAGCTTATTTTATAAAATGTGAGAGTAAAACCAATAGTTTAAAATGAAAATGTATTATACAAGTGATTTAAATATACACTATGGTATTTACATTTAATATACTGATAATTTAAAAACTAAAAGTAGTTGGTTCAGAACTTTAGAAGTATCAGACATCATTGGAAAAGGTGAACTTTACTCTAAGGATTTGCCATATCTATGGTATCTGGCTATAATGAAGTCAACTTTATTTTCCAAATTGCCTTTCTAGTTTACCTATGGATTACAAAAAGTGACAATAGTCAAAAATACAGCTTATTTCCTTCAGATGCAAGAATTGGTAATATTGAATTAATATTGTGAATTTCCATTGGGACTCAAGTTGTTTCCATCCAGACAATGATACAGTAACAAAAACATGACAAACATTAATGCTTCAAACACAATTTTCTCATCCTTTTAATCTGGGGCTGTGGGAGCCAAACTAATTAACTCAAGTCACAAGTCAAACTACCTCCTTTTTCTGTTTATTCAGGACAATAGGCCGCCCCATACCAAGGACCTTATCATACCTAGGTGTTACAGCCCACATCCTGACCCCCTCCCCTTTGTCCCACTAGCCCCCTTGTGCACTCAGCCCACATCCTGACCCCCTCCCCTTTTTGCACTCACCACTCTACTCTGTACTCGCCCCACTTGTGACCTTTATCCCTTCCTTCTCATTTGCTCACCTGAGACAAAGAAGACTCGTCCCTGAGCCAATCAACCCTGAACACGATCACCCTGTACCTATCAGTTTGGGACAGACATGGTTTATGTACCAATAAGGGGACGGGGTGGGATGGACTAATGGGAGGGAAGATGGAGAGGTATAAAGAGAGTTTCTAGATAGTCTATAAGGGCTGTTCCCGCTTTTTCTTAAAGGGCAACCCAGGCTCTGAACTTGAATGAATAAAATTCCTCGTGCCTTTACAGCGATGTTCAGACTCTCAGAGTGGTGCTTGAATTAAGTCTGGGAGTTAACAGGGCTTCCTTAGAGTTCTATAATTTTTAATATCCCAAATAGGAAATACCCTGACTACTAGCAGCTAAAATTAGTGTTTTGCTCATACATTTCCAATCCCAAATACGTCAGTGTGATAATCTCTTTTCCAAGCCCAAATTCACAGCTAGATTTTTCTTGGAGCATAACTACATGTAATAATAATAAAAAAAAAAGATGTGGTATTTGAGGTAGTGGGTTAGAGAGACCCCCAAACGGCTTGCTGAGGTAACAAACATCAATTGACAAACATATAATTTATTACATTTCTGTGTTACCAAACACTGCAGTTTATAGGAGTTCAGAGCTCAATTGTTTAAGTTATGAAGTGAGGCTGAATGACGTAGAGAAAGAAGGGAGGGGACAAATCACTTAAGCTTTGGAAAAACTCAAACTCTTGAGAATTTAGGAAGTTGCATCACAGAGTTGAGTCTGCATCTTGGGAGGATCTCTTCATCGTCCCTGTTAAATTTGTGGTAAGGGCAACAGGACAGTCCCAATGTCTTGAATGTGATGAAATTTTTTAAGAAAATCATGAAGGGAGCTAACATCTGTGTGCTATCCAGTATGGGAAAAACAGAGGCAACACGCATAGATGAGGGACAGTGAAACTCACAGGTTATACACAGAAGGAAACGGTTGTAAATGTGCAACTCTGGCTCCTTACAGTAAACCCTGGCTATTCTGTAAACAAAATATTTCTTGATTATTTATAGCTTTTTGACCACTTTATTTGAAACTCTGATATTTTAAGAGGCAGAGTAAACACAGAGATGTTTTGCTACATTTAGCAGGTTGGAGTTCATTCCAACAAATTCCAGTATTTATAAAATTTAATTCCAGGTACTTTATTTTTTAAAAATGTTGATGTGCACCTACCCCAAGAGAGAAGATTTAGATGTCAAGTACCGTATGGCCACTTTCGTGCTGAAACTGACAAGGCAGCTGGAAAACTGGTAATAGGTTTGGGTAGTTACGTTTTATTATGCCTGATGCACACACACAAAAATTAAATTAAATAGACCAATTGAAAAATGAAGCTGTTGCGAGCTGATCTCTGTGGAATCACTGAAATGCAAGGGGAAAAATATCAAAAGCAGCAAATTAAATTCAAGATAATCAGCCCTGTGGCTTATCCTCCGTGGATTGTCTAATCTAGCTCTGCCTAATTGCATTCTTTGTAGCGCATATTATTTTTGTTTTCCCAGTAGTGTTATTTTTTTTTTAATTTTTAAGTTGGGGGGGTACATAATATGATCACTATCTCTTTATGTTATAAAATATCATGATTCTGAAAAGAAAAAATTCATGGACTATGTAATGTCAATCACGTCTCTTTATGAGAGTGTGTGTGTCCCATTCATTTAGTTTAAAATGGGCCTGGGAAAACTATCCTTTATTTTGAGAACAGTTGGTTTTTAAGTCATTTATTTACCTAATTTGCATGAGGATATAGTTAAAGAATGCTGATATATTTGGGAGTGGAATTGTGCTCTGTCCAAATGTGGCTATTTTATATTCCAATTATATCCTTCCAAATAACTAAACAGATTATAAAGGAACCACTCTTCTGGCTTTCACAGTCGCACTCACCAACTCCCACACACATTTGCATTGTTTACATTTCAACATTTGTAGCCAAGTTTAGACTTCAGATATATCATGGCTTTCCTACTCCTCCCATCCCTTTGAAGCCCAAACAACACAATAATTAACACCCCTTGGAAGCTTTCTTAGACCTTGGAGCCTTGTTAAGTTTTGTGTGTTTCCTGAAGTGACCCAGCCTGGCAGCTCTCATGACCTCATCTAAGACACAACAGCGAAACTAAAAAATAGAAATGGCTAAAAGGAATATGTTCTCCCAGAATCTGAATCAAAAAAAAAAGCAATTTACTCAGCTCTCCCATGGACGAGACTTTATCCTAGCTTTTGTGTAACAATTGACTCTAAATCGACAGTGTAGCAACTGCAGAGCACAGGGGAAAAACTTTTTTTGAGCCATTCTGTATAAGCACTACATTGAGTCCATTCCTGAAAACCAAAGACATCCGTAAACTTCCCTTTTTCTCTTACTAATTATAGGAGGAGAATGTATAGGTCCAGTGAAATGTACGTTTCCCCTTAACCCCAGAGAACCTCACTCACCTGGACTTCCATGCGCCCCTCCCTACCATGATCCGAGCCAAGGTTTTCTCCTGAACCACATTCTCCTTTGGTAATTTGGACCCATCCGTGTTTTATTTCAGAGATTCTCCTTCTCAGTTATCTGTGGACACTGCGGTGTGAGCCAACTAAACAAGGTAAGGGGAGGTGATTGTAAATGGCAAGACTATGATTTTCTTCTCCAACACTACTTGCATTTTAAAAGGAACTATCTTAGGTGTGTGAAAGACCAGAATATGTTGTCCCAAATATAAAGTGTTGAGCTGAGTAAAGAAGAAATAGATGCAGACACGTTCTACACAGATTTACAGAGACAGGAGATACCCCATCTCCACTCCCTTCCAGCCTCTTAAGATAACCTTACACCTTATCACTCTGAAGATGGTACCAGAGGAATTGCTTTGCTAACGAACCTTTCTCTGTGTCTACAGAAGATGATAAAGTTCATAAACTTGGAAAGGAGACTTTATGTCTTGTAAAGAGTTGCATTTTGCAGGCAGCATTCTGATACTCTGGGATGGGAGGCTGGGAAACAGGCACTTAGATGAAGGGCCTACAGGAACAAAGTTTACAGGGAGCAGAGTGGCCAAGTATACATATTAATAAGCCATAGGAGGAGTCATGAATATTCATGAAGGGAGAAACATATAATTGAGGGGAATTGAGCTTCCTGCCCCTGATGGGTCCACTGCTCAAAAAATGATGGCAGAGTTAGAATGATCCAAGGGTGAAGTTTTCAGCCCTCTGATGTCAGAAGGAGAAGCCAAGGACCTGAAGGTATTGAGTGTGCAGACTGGCCAGAGCCCCTCTGCATGGTGGGTAGTCTCCCAGCTGGAAGGAATGCTGGTCAGTTGCCTTGAAACTCCTAAAAGTAGCAGCAGCATAAGGCATTGACGGAAGTCAGTGGTGGAGCATATTCGTCCAAAGAGATAGTTTAGCTCTTAGAGAAGAAAGCCTGATGGTGGTTAGGAGGGAGGGGTATTGTTGCTCCCCAGCCAGGTTCATCTGCCAGCTGCCCAAGAGAAAGCCTATGTCCAGAGACAGCAGGGCGAAGTTTGTTCCCCATAGTGCAAAACAGGGAGATGGGAGAAATTTCTCAAATCCTCTTCCCTGAGAATGGGGGTGGGCAGGGTTTTAAAAAACAGTTTGGTGGGCAGAAGATTAGGCAATCAGGGTCTGCTGATAACTGGTCTGGGGGCAGAACCACCATTCCTTTGGTATGGGCCACTGTCTGGGTGGGTCAGCCAATCCACTGAAATTCAGGACCTGGAGGGTATTTCAAAAACAACCTGTAGGTTCCAAACAAGTGATCTTGTTTATGGAGAAAAGATAAAAATCTTCCTGGCTACTACCTGTGCCTTCTAGAGGACCCACGATAGAGAAGGAAACAAGGGCACAGTGACTATTATCACTGATTATTATCATTGTTTTAGCTAGACCTGCTCCCTCACAGAGTTTGATGATTATAATTGTTTCAGCTAGACCTTTTCCATCACAGAGTGTTGGGGCCTCTGGATCTTGCTCTGTACCCCTTCATCAATTTTAGGGTCATTTCAGAATAATAAAGTCCGCCTGATCTCCTGTCCAGTTGTGGCCAAGAACTCAATTTTAAGGTTTCTGTAGAGTACACTTGACAAACAAGAGGGTTCAGTTGGTGGGGGGGGCTTAAAATTTTGTTTTTATTTCTTATCTGCCATTTATTTGCCTTCCCACAAGTTGTTGCCCCTAGAGCTTTAAAAGTTCTTTACCTTTGTCTTGTTACTTCTCTGAAAATTTACTGGGCTTTTTTGCTTTTCCTTTTGTTTTTATTTTATTGTTGTTGTTGTTGTTGACTAGGCTCTATAAGTTAGAATTCAAAGCCATCTCTTTGAGAACTACTCATTCCCTAGATGCTTCTCATATACACAGGGTTGTCATAAAGTTTGTGTGTGATTTAAAATAGTGTGTAATTTAAAATTGCACATGAACTTTAGGACACCCTGTGTATGAAATATACATGTTAATGCTTTCATGTTTGTTTTTCTCTTGTCAATCTGTCTTTTGTTATAGATGTTATTCCAACAAATACCACATCGGAATTAAAGAAAAACATATACTTCCCCTACAGAGGAAAGGAATCACTTTCTAGTGCAAATCAGTCTTTCTGAAGTTGATACACAGCTAGCTCTTCATTACTGCTCCTACTATCTTCACAGGTAGAGGGATCTTTTCACCCTTCGACTTTGGACTTGGGAAATTGACCTGATCTAGCCAGTGGTATATTAACATAGAAATAGGAGGAGAGGCTTGAAATGTGCTTCTCTGGTTGGGCTTGCCCTCTTTAGTTTCTTTTGCAAAGAGAAGAACATGTCACAGGTCCAGGGAACTGCCTTGGAACAAATCTACAGCTTGAGGCTGAGTCCAGGCTCCATCTGTGGGACCTTAGTAGACCTGCAAATATGTGAATGGGAATTAAATACTGTAGTATGTCACTGAGTTTCGGGGTGGTTCGTTTTATAGTATTTTTTTGGCAATAGCTGGTTACTCTGAGCTGAAGTTCTTTGTACAATAACCTGACTCTGGCTAAGATGATTTTTGAAAAAAATTGAAAGAGAAGGATAAATAGTTGCCACTAGAAACAAAGGTAAAGCTAAAAAACCAGGGTTCAGGAAGTATAGAGACAAAGCAGCCCCAAGCATCTAGAAAGCATCAGGTAACAGTAAGTCTCTATAAAGCATCAAAGTCAAGAGAAATATGGCCGATTTTATTATTTCAGTTATTCTCAAGATCCAGGGAGACTAAGATTGGTCAAACTCAGGCTTATGAACACCCTTACACTCCTTGGCCTATAAACTTTAATTGTAATCTACAGGAGATATCTAGATATGCAAAGGAAGAAAGATTATTTAGAAGAGAAAATTGATGTTGATTTCACACAGATAACAACCACAGGGACCGCACAATATTGTGGCCAGGGAACATTGCCACAGAGAGACAAAAGGATAGGATACACACATGTACACACAAATACACACATGCACACATAAATACACAGGGCACTGTGAAAGTTTTGAGACAGACTATTCATTATTTCACTTCTTTTTAAAATTTTTTTTAATTTCATGAATATTAATTTTTTATTTCATGAATTTTTTTTATTTCATGAATATTCCTTTATTCTATGAATATTCACAGAACATCAACTATAGGCAAAACACTGACACAATCATTGAAGATAACATTGGGACAAATACATCAATTTTATGAGGAAACAAAAGCACTATCCACAAATCAATTATGAGATAAGTGTACTCGTTACCACCACTCCTAGTAAAGCTGAAGATCCCAGCTAGTACAGTCACGATAACTTAAAAATCCCAATGGTCTGTAAATAAAATACAAATTTCATTACTTCCGAGTTATCAAGTTACTTGCAAGTCACCAAAAACAATAGAAAAATTCAACAATGTAGTTAACTTCAAAGCATTATTTTACCTCTAAAAAACACAGCCAGCAGCCCCCTTTCTGATTCACCGGTGCCAAGTTTCAAATTGCTCAGCTTACTGTTGTTACTGAAAGGACTTTATTTGTTTCTGCCCATGTGGATTTTATGTTTCGGGACTTTTGTGTACCTCAATACTTTCATAATGACCCATATGATGAGATTTGTTATGAGATTGTCTCATGCAATTATGGAATTATGGAAACCAGCCAGTCGCACAACAAGCTGTCTTCAAGATAGAGAAGGAGGAAAGTCAGTGGTGTGATGCAGTCTGATTCTGAAGGAGTGAGAACCAGGGGAGGCAGTGGTGTGACTCGCACTCCAAGGTCAAAGGCCTGGAAATTGGGGGTGAAGGAAGTGGGGTTTGAGTTCTGATGTGAGTCTCAGAATCTGAAGGCTCAAATCCCAGGAGCTCTAATGTACATGGAGAAGATGGATATCCCTGCTCAAAAAAGAGGGAGAATTCTCAACTATAGGCAAAACACTCTTTCTCTGCCTGTGATCTATTCAAGACCTCAACAAGACCTTGGATGATGCCCAGCCACATGTTAGGTGTGGATCTTCTTTACTCAGCCTATTGATTCAACTGCTAGCTTCTTCCAGAAATATCTTCATAGACCCCCCAGAAATAATGTTTTACCAGCTATTTGGGCATCCCTTAGCCTAATCAAGTTTATAGATAAAATGGACCACCAAGAACAGTTTTCAAATATTTATCAAATGATATCTTATCAGTAACACATTGCTCTGGTTGTTGGGTAAATTTCTTAGAAATGTGAGTCCATTGGGATAAATGGAAGAGGATTGTATAAGGTGTCAAAATAGACTCTTTTTGGCAAATATTTCACTATACCTACTGACATTTATGAAATGTAAAACTGGATTCAATGAAGTCACATTCCTGATTCTTTCATGAACTCACTTAAACCAATTGGTTATTAATACTCATACCTTCAAAATGAAGGAAAATTTTGTGTTTCTTACTTCAAGGTCATAAACCCCTACCCCACCCCTACCTCAGTTATCACAGCCCTTAAGGATGCTCTAAATATTGAGCAAACAACTTTTTATATTACGTTATTTAATTGTCGCAACAACCATTTGAGGTAGTACATTATTAGCTCCATTTTACAAACGAGGAAGCTGAAGTGAAGAAAAGCTAAATTACTTCCACAAAGTCAGACTGTTAGTCACTGGTGACCCTACACTGAAACTCCAGGTCTGTTGAGTCCCTGAGCCAGAGACACTAAGCTCAGTTATTACCCCACAATGAAGTAACACACGTGAGTGTGCTTTGAAAATTATAAAATACTGTACAAAGATAAGAGATTATTATTTTCCATAAACTAGATTGGATTTTTACCTTATAGTAAATGACTTGTCTTCATCCTGGTCTTCCTAAATTAGAAAAGTATACAATAATTCACCTTTTTATTTACCCTGAGCATATTATTTCAAATTCTGATTACTCAAGAAGAAGGATAAAGACGTAAAGAGAACCCAGATAGACGAGAAGAGGGGGAGAAGCAGTTTAAGAAATGAATAATGTGTGTTTTAAATAAGCAAGAACCAACCAGAGGGTTGTAGTAGCTAAAATTGATGGGACCAGAGTTTTTTTAGAGTTCCATAGTATTAAAATTCTCTCTGCACAATGACATCTGAGGCTCAGCATTAATCAAAATGTGTTAAAATTAGCAGGCCTTGGCTCTGTGCCCATAGCACAGTGGTTACGATGCTGACCACATGCACCAAGGGTAGTGCTTTTAAACCCAGCCCAGGCCTGCTAAAACAACAATGACAACTGCAACAATAACAACAACAAAAAATAGCCAGGCATTGTGGCAGGCACCTGTAGTCCTAGCTACTTGGGAGGCTGAGGCAAGAAAATCTCTTAAGCCCACGAGTTTGAGATTACTGTGAGCTGTGAAATCACAGCACTCTACTGAGGGTGACATAGTGAGACTCTGTCTCCAAAAAAAAAAAAAAAAAAAAGCAGGTCTTATTTAGCAGGAAAATGAAATCCAGAAGTTATGTCAGCTGTTATTTTGAGTATTGAGACTTCTCCCCTTGCCAGCCAATCAAGATGTGGGGTGCTTTAAAATTCATTGGTTTGTACATGAGAACACAAAAATGCTCAGATCAATACTCGATTACTTGTAATGTGCGGTTGTTTTATGAGAAGATGGGCTGATTTCTGCCTTAACTCACTACTATGATTCTAACAAAAGCTTGTTTAATGGGAAGAACCTGGAAAAGTTGGCCAGAATCATGACAAGACATTATGTTTAAAACATGTGACATATTAACATAAAGATGGCCCACAAGAAAAGGAATCCTTTGGTATTATGTAGCTGTCACCAATTCTTAAAGATTCAGTATGCACATTAGGTTCTGAGAGGTTCTGCAATTATATTTCTTTTACCATAAGATGCCTTGTGGTAGGTAAGTAAATAAAATCACATCCCACAGGATCCCAAAAAACACTTCATGGGAATTTTGTATAAGGAAAAATGCTTATATTAAAAAATGAAGAAAATATATTTTCCAATATTGAGAAAAATAAATACAGTGACCAATCTAATAGTGTGTTAAAGCATCAGAAGGGCTTCTAACATAGAATATGTTGATTTACATCTCTCCTGAGGAGAAAATAAGCATAAAAAAGTTTAAGGAGCAGCAAAATGAAAAGTGTTATGAACAGGGAAAAAAAAAAGGAAGGAGCTCATCAGAGAAGATGGTTCATGGGCTTAGGCACAACTCAGATTTTTAGAGAATGTCCAATAGTTTAAGTGTGATTGCAGAGTAAGGAACTACACTGAGAAGAGAAGCTGAGAAGATTCCATCTAGCCCAATAATTGCTTAGTTATCTATGCTTAATGTTCTTTCTGTTTCAATCCAGAAAGCTCCTATCTTCAAAATAAGCACTTTATGCAGAAAGATAAAGTTTAAAAATATTCAGTGTGGTCCATAAAACCAGTCTGCATCATTATCAAATGTTTTAAACGTGACGTATGTGGAAATAAATGAGGGCCACCCAACTGAGAACAAGCAAAGGCCACTCAGTGAGCGTTTTCAACAGCGGGAGAGTCACCACCATTGCTTGCATTTGGCAGAGACTCGAAGGTGGGCAGAAGAGTGGGAAAGCTTTATCTTGGGAGAAGGGGGAAGGCTTCAGGAGTGTGCTGATTGGAGGCTGTTGGCACGAGAAAGTGCAGCCAGACTAAAACAGTCTCCCTGGAGGTCAAGTAGACCACAGGAAGGTGTAGGGGAAAGTAGGGCTCTCTTGGGAGCCCCTGCAGAAACCCAGGTCAGAGGTGTTGGGCCTTGACTAGTGTGTTGGCAGCAAAGGTGGTGCAGGGTAACTGGTTATGCTGTCTAGGTAGGGGTGACTGGATTTTCATTTTGATAGAAAGAGTGAAGCCTAGGATAGCTGCAAGGGTTTTAATCTGAGAAACTAGAAGTTTGGAACCGAAATTGGATGGAGACGGAGAAGGCTGGGGGTGGAGCAGGTGTGTTGCTGGTGAAGAGAAAGAGATCAGTTTGGGACATGTTTAGGTTTGAGAGCTCAAACATCCCAGTGCAGAGATCAAGGAGACCCTTGCTTGTAGAAATGAGGAGTTCAGGAGGGGTTTGGAGAGATTGAATCAGGAAATTGTCCAAGTCCAAAAGAGCAAGACCCTCTCCAGCCTGTGAGTGAGGCCACATCAGGCACAGGATGTCAAGAGCTGCCACACAGCTCCATGATGTCATCTCTCTCGCTTCCTCACAGCACATGAGGGTATTGAGGTCAGGCCTTCTCAAGATCACATGACTGGCAAGTGTCTTGAGTTCAGAGCTGTCTAAGTTTGCTCTGGCTGACATAACAGGTACCGTAGACAGGGCAACTTTAATGGCAGACATTTATTTTCTCACAGTTCTGAGATTGGAAGTTTGAGGTGTAGGTATCAGCAGGGTTTATTTCTCCTGAGGCCTCTCCACCTGCCTTGGAGATGGCCACATTCTCCCTATATCCTCACACGGCCTTTTCTCTGGGTGCCCACATCCCTGGTTCCTCTCCCCATTCTTATGAGGGCACCAGTCATACGAGATTAGGGCCCCACCTCAGTTACCTCTTTAAAGGCTCTACCTCCAAATACAGTCACATTCTGGGGTACTGGGGATGAGGGCTTCAACATATAAATTCAGGGCAGATAGAATTCAGTCCCTAACAAGAGTTGCATCAAGATTTTCTGATCCTAAATTCACTACTATTTCTACAATATCACAGGAACAGAAAGTCTTATTAGCTCAAAATATTGCCTACTCAGTAAGGCCCTCCCTGGCCAACTTGTTTAAAATCGCAAATCCCACACTTCCTTGGGGCACTTGCATTCATCTCTCCTGCATCATTTTTTCCCTCATAGCTGTCATTTCTTAATACATATGGTTTTTCATTTATGTTGCATATTGTCCCACTTCATCAATACGTAATCTGAGAGGATGGGGATTTTTCTGTTTTATTTACTGCTACATCTCTGGCACATAGAGCCTCACACATCCAAGTGTTCAATAAATATTTTTGACTGAATGCATGGATGTGTCAATGCATAAATAAATCTAAGTAAAATATCTTAGCCCACTTGAATGCTGGGACGAGATAAGCATGCACTCAGCAAACCAAGAGGAAAGCTACCCACATTCTGAAAACAGGGTCTCCATCTGCCCTGCCATATAAATAATCCCCACATGAGAACAGGCCATGGCAACAGCCCAGAACCATGGTGCTTTCATTCCATTGCTATTTTTTCCATGTAGTGCTCAGGCTTTCCAGACTGGAGCCTTCCAGCTCAGAATTTATTCTTGTGTATCTCTCCAGGGCAGTCATCAAGTATGCGATGTCACCAAAGCAGAAAGCATCGAGAAACAGTTGCTAAGTTAGCAGGAGTTGATCAAATTCTGGAACCCTGCTCCAGGGCCTGACTTCAAAATACGCCTTGGGAAAGAGGCAGCCGGGGTTGTGTGTGGGAGTGTGCACATTTATAGATGCAGTGCTCCAGTGGGAGAGTCTTGTGCTGAGAAGAAATGTTTAAAAAAAAAAAA
>NW_003852410.1:12978171-13044614 GCF_000181295.1 Otolemur garnettii
AGAGAAGAGTAATTGAGTAAACAGAGAGAAAGCAGAAAAGGAGTGAAGGGCATGGTGGAAGACGTCCTATTCCCGCAGGAACCGCGAAGCAGAGCTATTGTATCAGTAAATTACTATTAATGTCCCAGGGCGGCCATAACAAAGTAGCACAAAGTGGGTGTCTCAACAACGGAAATTGATTGTTTCACATGGGGGAGGCTGGAAGTCGGAAATCGAGGTGTCGCCAGGGCCATGCTCCCTCTGAAAACTCCGTGGGATCCTTTCCCACCCCTTCCTAGCTTCTAGGGGGTGCTGCCAAGGTTGGTGTTCCTCGGCTTCTGGCTGCATCTCTCCGTCCCTACCGTTGTCATCACAGGGCAGGTGGCTGGTCTGTGTCTTCTCCTTGCCATCTTGTTACAAGGACACCATTTGTACCGGCGGCTTAGAGCCGGAACGCAGCTTCCCTCCTTTCTGTACAATTCAGCCCAATTGCTCTTTCAAACTCCCACTCTTCCAGGTAGCAGAGTTAATTCAGTCAACGGAGGGTCATTTTAATCGATTTATTGCCTAAACCCGCTCGCCGTCACTGTGCCTGTGTGCCCAGGAGGATGGAGGAGGACAGGCATTATTGCCGCCCACCGCATTGGTGTGGGAAGTGTCTGCATCACAGCAAAGGCCTGGAGGTCTCAGCTCTTCCCTGTTTGATCCTTCTTTTCCCTCTTAACCTTGGTCCTTTCAAGCTATTTCCATGACCACCCAGAGATAAGAGAAATATTTTGATGTATTTCTTATGATGACGCCTCGGGCACGTTTGCCTGCATTGCCCCTGAAGCCAACTCTACATACTTTAAAACTCCCCCAAAATGCTGAGTGTCAGGGAGCTGTGTGTGACCCGCTGTATTCCCAGGGTCAACCAGGAAAGGAAACACAGGTCTTCCAAGTCCTTGGATCCCTCCAAACTCATCTGAGGTTTCTATTGCATTGTACCCAGAGATTAAGTCCAGGGCCACATCTTGAGGCCACGGGGAAAGGAGCTTCTAGGGCTGGAGGTAGAAAAAGATGCCTCTCAGATTTTTTATCATTTTATCTTCATCATTATTCTCCCACATTTGTTGTTTATGTTATCAGCTCTGCAGGCCTTTTGAAGCTCAAACACCCATTTTTTTTTTTTTTTCTGTTTTTCTGTTGTGCTAACTATTCTCTGAGGCAATGGACACTCTTCCTCTTGCTGGTATGGGGAATAGGCAGAGGATGAAAAGGAGTTACGGGGAATCAAAAACACATCAATTGATACATTAAAATAGGACCCCAAACGTGCACAGTGTGTTAATACCTCACATCTGTAAATTATAAAATAATATCCAAATTGCATCCTCTTTGGAAAGCCATTTTAATTATCAATAAATGGAAAGCAGCCTGACCGACATGTTTCTTATGCACGTGAAATGATGTTATGAATTAAAAACCCACAGGTGCCTAGAACAGAGTAATGTTTGACAGAGATTAGTGGTACAGGAATTCATAAAATTATTGCTGCTTCCTCGCATGCTTACCACTGGTGACGGGGCTATTTGTAATTCCCCCAGACAGCCCTACACTAACCCACCTTTGAACTCCTCCTCCTTCTCTATTGAAAGGTCTTTGAACTCTTCCTCCTTCTCTTTTGAAAGGTGACATCTCTGAATCCTGAAACCTTTTGAAGTCATCCCTTTTTATCATTGTTGAGGGAGCACCTTCCAGATAACTGAAAACCATAGACAGGATCTACACTAAATGCGTGATTTATCACTGGTAAAAATAGAAAGAAAAATAAAATAAGAGGTTGAATTGAATTGCCACCATGTTAAAGCACTTGTGAGAAAATTGCAATAATGAGCTAAAAATCAACTCTAAATTTGTTACGTGGGGAAAACCTCGGGACAGCATAAGCAGGCGACATTCTTTCCCTTCAAACACATTGAGAGGTGAAGATGTCATTGATTTATTTTGTCATTTAATTTCCGTTCTTTCTCTTGGCCTTAAGCCACAGATGCTACAAGCCTCTTGGTCGGACAATCAGAATTTTCTTTCTTCGCCCATCATTTTCCCCGTTGGCAGCATTCCCGTAATAACAGCCTGATGAAAATGTGCTTTCTCCGGTGGCTCCTACTGTCTCTGAAAAATTTCCAAAGGGGTTTGGGCAGCTTCTATCAAAGGCGAGATCCAGGGGAAGGTTCAGATGGGTTTTAGAAATCAGAGTGGCGTGGCTTTCTCCCTAATTGCGTATGCATGCTCACAAGGACAGTGGGAAGGCACTCTTCAAAGTTGGGTCTCTTCAAAGATTTCACAGTGCTGGAGGGTGTTCGCCAAGACTCGGGATCCCTGCTGGGGTTCTCCTTCTGAAAGGTCACAGAACTGGAAAGCTGATTTCCTTTTAAGATACCACCCAGAGAGAGGTTATTATCACATTAGACTAGTTCCCGACTGCTAAGAGGAGACTTAGGAGTACCGACTTGAAAAGATGCTTCTCTTTTGCATGCCATTTTGAGAAGCCTCCCATTTTTTTCTCCCAGTGGGTCCCCACTCTACCAGTTTCTGCAAATAATGCAATCCAAACCTCTTGCCTGACCTTAGCTTGTTCAAATGTCTGCTATGACTTGGAATAATTATTATAACAAGGACCATATTGTCTTAAAGAACAAACTAGCACAAAGATTGTATAGTGTCTCAAACACTATACTTAATTTGTATCCTTACCCATCCAGTTTATTCCTCTTCCTGGTGGCTTTAGAATGCTCCTGATTATTCTCCAATATCTACCCATTTACTCAAACATTCAAGAAGTATCATCGAAACTCTTCCATGTGGCAAGCACTGAGTGAGGTCTTGCAGATGATCAACTAATATTAATTCAGAAAGGAACATATTTGAGTAGCTTCAGAGCACTGAAGCTTCAAATTTTCCATTTCCCAACCTCTACTCTTTGATTTTCTTTCAACTAGGTCCTTGTTAGTAGAATCATTTACTGCTACTAACTACTATAGATAATGGTGCCCTAGCACGCATGATGTATTCTTATTTTATTCCAAGCTAGGATTGGTTCTTGTCAATGTTTCACATAATGGAAGTGTTTATCAAAACATGCCATCATGAACATGGAAGTAGGAATCCTTAACCACAGAAATTGGTAAGGAATCTGATTTATATCTATTGGCTTTCAGCTGTTCCTTGCTCAGGACGTGTCTCTGAGTTTAGCACCGATGGAAATGTGTAAATAGGGCAGTGCAGTTTTGCCAACTTTGATTTTGTCAGCCAACAAACAAATTAAATAAATTGGAAGCCTAAAGGATGAAGCAGAGCTTGTCTGCTTGAAGATACCAGATCCCTAAGCGGGACTGACGGTGACCTGAGAACCAAGGGCTCTGTCGAGGATGAAGGGAAAACCAGTGGTGTGCTGGAGAGACACTAAACAGAAGCTGGGACCTGAATGCCTACCTTTGTCATTTATATGCTAGTGCAACCTTCCTGTAGCTGCTTGGACTTAGTGATAGATTTATGTCTGAGTATGGGAAAGGAATATGGGGATACTGGGTGGCAATATTGTGTAGAAATCAAAAGCACAGGCCCCGGTGTCTGTGTCTGGATTCCAACACCAACTAGGAGTTGTGAATATTTTACTAACCTGGGGAAAGTTATTTTATTCCTGTGACTTAATTTTCTTATCTATAAAGTATTGGTGTTATGCTCGGTGCCTGTAGCTCAAGCAGATAGGGCACCAGCCACATACACCAAGGCTGGTGGGTTTGAACCCAGCCCAGACCTGCCAAACAGCAATAACAACTACAACCAAAAAATGGCTGGGCATTGTGGTGAATGCCTGTGGTCCCAGCTACTTGGGAGACTGAGGCAAGAGACTCTAGCAAGCCCAAGAGTTTGAGGTGGCTGTGAGCTATGACGCCACAACACTCTACCAAGGGTGACAGCTTAAGACTCTGTCTCAAAAAAAAAAAATTGGTGTTAATGATAATAATAGCATCAACCTGAAAAGATTTTTTTTGTCAGTATTAAGTGAATAACAGCTCCTGATACACAGTAAACCTTTAATGTATTAGCTATATGGAGGAGATCAGGGTTTTTCAAATATTTCCAGCTCTCTGCATTCGGGACAGAGTTGGGTTGAATTTCCTGGCCTTTGAGACTGCTCTGGGGCAGAAGCAGCATCCTTAAGCACAGGAATCGGGAGCTGGGGGCAGAAGTGACTGGGCTCCCCCACACAGCCTTGACTTGCTGCAGTGAGACAGACTGTGCAGGGTTCTCCCTTCCCTTCTGCCAGGCGATGTGCCGTGTAGTGGCAGCTTTAGTAGCCCAGGTCCCGGGTAAGGGTGAGGGATTGAGTTCCAGCCAACTAGTGATGAACGCATGAGCAAAAGACACATCTTTATTATTTTAAGTCACTGAGATGTGAGGGTTTGTTACCATGGCATAAACTACCAATCCTGACTGATGAAATGATAATTATGGTCATTTATTAGAGAATAAGAAAGAGACAAAACCAAACTTTATGTTAAGTTTGTCAACTCCACTTGTTCTTTGTTTTTTAGTAATGACTTTATTAAGCTATAATTTATATACCATACAATTCACCCATTTAAATAGTACAATTCAGCCTTATTTTTAGTATATTCACAGGTATATTCATGCAAGCATCACCATGGTCAATGTTAGGTAATTTTCATCACCTTGAAAGATACACTTTAGCCGTCACCACCTAATCCCCCAGCACCCCAAGACTCTCACCCAACACTAAGCAAACACACCAATCTATCTCCTGTCCCTATAGACTTCCACATTGTGGATGGAATTATATTTATGGAATCATATAATAATGGTTATTTTTATTTGACATCTTTTGTTACACAACATTTTCAAGATTCATTCATGGAGCATGTGCCAATACATTGTCACTTTTTATGGCCAAAAAATGATACACTGTATGAATAGACTACATTTTTTTTTTTTTTTTTTGGCCATTCATTGGTTGATGGACATTTGGGTTGTTTCCGCATTGTGGCTATTATAAAGAATGATGATGTACGCATTTGTGTATAGTTTTTGTGTGGACATAAGTTCTCATTTTTCTTGAGTGTATACATGGAGGTGGAATTGGCTGGGTCACATGGTAACTCTATGTTTAATGACGTGAGAAATGGTCAGACTCTTTCCCCAGGTAGCTGTACCACTTGACATTTGTTTTCTATTCCCACAGCCATTTTACATACACACCAGCAGGGCGGGAGACTTCTTCGCAATCCCATCACCGTTCCTTCTCTGATTCTCATTCTTGTTACCCTCGTAGGTCTGAGCCAGGGGCTCACTGTGGTTTGCTCTGCACCTCTCTGACGACTAGTGATGCTCAGCATCCTTGCATTTGCTTATTGGTCATTCACGTATCTTCCTGGAGAAACATCTATTCAAGTTCTCTGTCCATTTTAAAAATCAGGTTGTTGTTTTGTTTTGTTTTGTTTTTGAATTGTAAAAAATTCTTTATGTTTTCTGAAAGTAATTCTTATTGGATACACAACTTATAAATATGCTGTCTCATCCCAGGGACTGTTAATAGCATCTTTTGATGCCCAAACTTTTTATCCAATGAAGTCCCGTTTCTCTAATTTTTCATTGTTGTTGCTGTGCTCTTGTTGTCATAGCTAAAAAATCATCCCCAAATCCATGATCACAAAGCTTTCCCCTAAGTTTTCATCTGAGTTGAGTTTAAGGGTTTTAGTTCTTACCTTTAGGTGTTTGATCCACTTTGAATTCATTTTTTAACATTTCTTGAGGTAACAGTTCAACTTCATTCTTTTGCATATGGATATCATTTTACCAAACCATTTGTTGAAAAGAGAATATGCTCATTTTATTTGTCTTTCATTAAGCAAATTACTTGAGATTGACCATACTATTGCATTTATTAATAGATCGTTTCTTTCTTCTTCTTTTTTTTTCTTTTGGGACATAGGCCCACTCTTTCACCCTGGGTAGAGTGCTGTGGCATCATAGTTCACAGCAAGCTCAATGTCTTGGGCTTAGGCAATTCTCTTGCCTCAGCTTCCTGAGTAGCTGGGACTATAGGCATTAGCCACAGTGCATGGCTGGGGTTTTGTTTTGTTTTGTTTTTCAGTATTGTTCAGGCTGGTCTTGAACTCCTAAGCTCAGGCAATCTACTTACCTGAGGCTCCCAGAGTGCTAGGATTATGGGCGTGAACCACTGTGCTATTTTGGAGTTGTATTTCCTTATGTGAGTATACAACAATTTGTTTATTCATGCCTCTATTGATGGGCATTTGTACTGTTTTTAATTCGGGGCTATTACAAAGAAAGTTTTTATAAACATCATGTATGAACATAAGCTTTGATATCTCTTGGATAAATACATGGGAGTGGAATATATTTGGGAAGTATATATTTAACATTGTAAGATACTGCCAAACCATTTTCCAAGGAGGCTGCTTGGGTCTACATTTCTACCAGCAGTGGATGAGGTTTCCAATTGCTTTATCTACACCTGGTATCAGAAGACGTTTTACTTTTAATCATTCTAAAAGGTATGTATTGTTGTGGTTTTACTTTACATTTCTCTTATGACGACTAATGATGTTGAATATAATTTCATACACTTCTTTGGCATCTGTATACTATCTTTTGCAAAAAGTCTGTTTGTATTTTTTGCCTGTATTTTAAATTAGACTGTTTTTTTTATTTTGTGTTTTGTAAAGTATTTATATATTCTGGATACAAGTCCTTCATCACATATGTGCTTTGCAAATAATTTTTCCCAATCTGTGGCTAGTCATTTCATTATTTTAACAGTTTCTTTTGAAAACCTTTTTTAATTTTAATAATATTATTTGACCAATTGTTTTTTCATATACAGTCTCTCTCTGTTGTTTGGGCTAGAGTGCCATCACCTCAGCCTAGTTCATAGCAACCTCAAACTCCTGGGTTCAACCTATCCTTCTGCCGCAGGCTCCTGAGTAGCTGTGACAGTGTATACCATCATGCCCAGCTAATTTTTCTTTTCTTCTCTCCTCTCCTCTCCTCTTCCCTTCTCTTCTCTTCTTTCGGTTATCCCAGAGATTTTATTAGAGACTTACTATTTTTAGTAGAGATGGGGTCTCACTCTGCTCAGGCTGGTCTCTAACTCTTGACCTCCAGCAATCCTCCTGCCTCAGCCTCCTAGAATGCTAGGATTATCTATGTGAGCCTGGGGCCTGGCCTAATCAGTTGCTTTTTAGTGAGTCATGCTTTGATATTATATCAAAGAAATATTTGCCTAACCCAGGGATACAAAGATTTTCTCTTATGTTTTGTTCTAGAAGTTTTAGGTTTAATATTTAATTATATGATTCATTTTGATTGAATATTTATATGTAGAACAAGATAGAGAATTTTTGTAAATGAATATTATGTGTTTAGTCCACATTCGTTTGAAAACTATTCTTCTTCCACTGAATTACACTACACTTTTGTCAAAAATCAGTTGTTCCACTATGCATGGATATATTTCTGAAATCTCTGTTCCGTTTCATTGATCAGCTTGTCAAATTGATGCAAATATTACAATGCCTTGATTACTATAGCTTTTTAATAAGTGTTTAGATAAGATTTTTTCTTTTTAAAAATTGTTTGGGTTATTCTATGTCTAGGCACATCCCTTTCAATTTTAAAATAATTTTGTTAATTTCAGAATAAAAACCCAGCCTGCTGACACTTTGATTGGGTTTTCAATTATTGAGTGAATAGTATTGAAATCTTCTATTATAGTCCTACTTAACTTTTTGAATATATGAAATAGAGTTATGACAGTTTTAATATCCTTGTCTGGGAATTCTAACACTATGTCAGTTCTGATTCAGTTTTGATCATTTGATGTTTTTCCCCATTTTTTTCTTGCACAGTAATTTTTTATCAGATGCCAGACGTGGTGAATCTTACTTGTTGGATGTTGGATATTTTAATATTTCTATAAACATTCTTGAGCTCTGTTTTGGTGTACAGTTTATTTACTTGAAAACAGTTTAATTTTTAGGTTTCTTTTTTTTTTAAGATTTGCTAGGTAGGACCAAAGAAGCATTTAGTCAGGGCTAGTTATTACCCATTACTAAGACTAGACCCCTGTGAGTACTTTCTCTAATGTCCTGTGAATTATCAGCATTTCTAATCTGGCTAAAGAGAGCAGACTATTCCTGGATCTTTCTAAATGCTCTGTATTACTTTTCATAATCCTTGGAGATCCTTTTTTCCCCTGGATTTCTGATATGTTCCTCAGACACATGAATATATCAGTCCTCTGCTGAATATTTGAGAGAGATTCTCTGCCATTTTCTGGAATACTTTCTGTATGCAGCTCTCCCCTTGGTAAGCTGCCAAATCTAATAGCTTTGGTCATTTCAGATTAGCCCTGCTTCTTCATTTCAAGGAGTCTACCAGGTTCTACCCCCTGGTTTTGTGGCCTGGAAACTCTTGTAATGCAGTTAGCTGGCTCCATTGTAGAGCTCATCACACATTTTTCCCTGTCTTTTAGGTATCACTGTCCTTCACTGCTTCATGGTCAATGTCTCAAAAGCAATTATTTCACATATTTCGTCTGTTTTTTTCTGTTGTTTCAGTTGAGAAGATCAATCCACTTATTTCACACTGCATGGAAGAAGTCCCTCTCCTAATCCATTTTTTGATTAACTAAAACAAGCATTGATTTCTACTGGCAGACTATGGAAACACGTGTGCACTCTCCATAAGCAGAAAGATTTGCCGAAAGCAATCGCGTAAATTTCCCTGAACGCACAAAATGGGAAAGTAATCTGTCGTTGACCAAGATACCCCAAGTGTTTTTAATATTTAATACTGCATTGAAAAAGAAATAAATTATCAAAAAGATAAAAAGCACAAAGTTTTCATGGTATGATTTAAATATTCTGTCTACACACATCTCTTAATAAGCCACCACCACCCTTGGAATTTTATAAGCAAGTTTGTTGTCATAAAACCACTACCCCAACTCTACCCAGATGGTAGTGTTAGTCTGAGGACCATTGAATGCTGGGACTTTCTCCAGTTTATTACAATTAAACACCTGTGCTAAATAAGTTGTGCAGCTCCGCTGTGGATTTAAAGCCATGAAATAGCAGCCATCAAAATCCCTTTCTTATTTAATGGGATGAATGACGTGCGGACCCTCCAGATGTTGTTTAAGGATAATATATGATATCTAGAGCCAGGCGGTCCTCTAGTGGCTTTTCAGACTTTGGTGAATGCTCTTGCATTCATTCTCCCCGCTGGGTGTCTCATAGAGGTGACACTGTGTTTGACATTAAATATTGAGATTCTGCATGCTGATTTATCATGTCCTTATTTTCATATTGTGGCAAGCCCACCGTATGTTGTTCTGGAAAAGGCATAGAAGTTGTGTGCAGGATTGCATACGGATTAACAACATGGGCTTGAACATCAGACAGATTAAATCCCAGCTCACTCACTTATCAACTGTGTGACCCCGGGCAGGTTCCCTAAACCCTCTGGCTCTCAAAATCCACCTACTTCTCTAGAAAATAATGTCAGACTTTTGTGAGGATCAGATGTGATGATGTATGTTAAAAAGCTAAGCATCAGGAAATGCTCAATAAAGGTGACAATCTGATACTCAATCAATTTGTAACTATCATAGTAAGTACTGCCTCATTTTCATCATGTTGCATAATAATTTCCAACATAAGCATTATTTTCAGAGTCTGATGGGACATCCATTTCTAAGTAGTTGATATATTGCCTTACTTTTCCCAGACAGATGTCTCACATTGGCGGTCCTCAGGCAAGCTGCAAATGGTTTTTAAACATTAGCACCAACATTAATTAAAAAAAGAAATTTCTCATAAAATCCAAATTTCAATTAAAAGCTTCAGATTTCTGTCTCTCTAAATGTTTGGAACATGTTTGAGCAGAAGACTTGCGATTCCACCTGTAACAGGAACTGGAAACTGAGAACCCGTCTGTTACTGGATACAGGGCTGTGTTTGTCAGGGAAGGGTCGTTCAGCGCAGAAACTCTTAACTTTTCTATCTGCTTTGCCCCTTCTATTTGTGACACTGCTTTTGGCTACTCATTCTCCCTGAATGAGCTGCAATAATGTATATGAAGTATTGGGAATAAGACCTGATACAGAGAGGAAAAAGACCCTAAATGTTCTTTGCCTAAGGAAATAATGAAGGTATTTGTGAAGCAGAACTAGACATTCTACCTTTCAGTTGTTTGGGAAGTGACCACGTGTTGCCACCCAACATGAATTCTTCCCTTGCATCTCTGAATAAAACCCCTAACGTGAGCTAGACTCACTACTGAACGCAATCTAGACTCCATGGAGCCCCTTCCCTTTGGTATGGTGATGCCAATAAGAGGAGAAGATGTGTGCAACTTTGGGTAACATCATTAACAAAGGAAAGATACCTCTTTCTTGACTTTTTGTTCTTTCTTTGGGGTTAAAATGTGAAAACAATGGCTGGTTTTTAGCAGCCCTGTTGTACAACGAGGTAGAAGACATGACTTGAGGATGGTGGGAAAACAAACTGAAAGGGATGTGGATTCCTGACACTCTTTATGCCATCTTCCATGACCTGGAATTACCTATATTTACATCAAAGGAGGGCATATTTCAATAATGTTTAAGCACTATTACTTGGGAGTTTCTGTCACTTGTAGATGAACTTTTTTTTTTTTTGGCCGAGGTTGGGTTTGAACCCGCCACCTCCAGCATATGGGGCCAGTGCCCTACTCTTTTGAGCCACAGGTGCCACCCACTTGTAGATGAATTTAATCCAAACTGATACCATTGTGTGGCACATGAATATAATAGTAATTGCATCTCTTGTAGATCATAGAATGAATATCCCAGAAACTTCATAATTTATGAGCATTAATTAGGTCTTCCCTAAGGCTCCTCTACATTTAAATAGTTCACTCTGAAATATTTATTTTGTCATTACTTCTCATTAATTTCTTCTATGTACATTAAATTTTGTTGTATTTTAGTATTAGGCATTTATCGATTATATTTTGTCTAACAGTTTTATTGAGACATAATTCACATACCATGCAATTCCTTCACTTAAAGTACATAATTCAAAGATTTTTAGTATATTTGTAAAGTTATGTGACCATTATAACAATCACTACATGTCACCTCCAGTTGCATTCCATGGGCTCAAGCAAATCTCATATTCTTAGATAGAAAAGCCTCCTATAGACAGAGGTCTTGTATTAAAGAGCAAATATTTTGAAAAATAATGCAATCTAATATACATGTTACCCCCACTAAACATATATCAGGGGTCATGGCAATCAAAATATGTGGTGGAAGAGTTGTCATGTGAACAGGTTTTTAAAATAAATTTCTGACTTCAAGTTGCTGATACAGAGAAAGGATGTCAAGAAGAAAGGGTCATCTCATCATAAGTTAATATACAGAAGAAAATTATCAGGTCTGATGGAGTAAAGGAGTATGGAAAGTTAGGAAGTAGCTAATGCAAGGCCAAACATTTTGGAGAGTGTTGAATGACAAACTACAGTTGATTTTGAAAACCAATTACAAGAATAAGAAGATGAAAATAATAAATAAGAGAAAACAAATATTAATTTCTTTGTCTATGACAGACATTGTGATATATATTTTTCATACCATATCTCCATTAATCATCATCACCCTTTTGCAGGGGAGACTCAAAAAGGGGAAGTTACATGCCAAACATCACACCATAGATATTTTCTACTTCTTCCAACTCAGAACCATAATATCAAACAGGAAAAAAGTCTAAAATAATATGCACTAAATTGTTAACAATAAGCCACATAATGGGTAAAGTTTCAAGGACATTTCCATTTACTTTTGTCCTCTCTAATTTATTTCAGCAATGCTTTGTGGTTTTCACTGTGCAAGTCTTATACTTCCTGGGTTAAATTTATTCTAAGTATTATATTATTTTTGATGCTATTGTAATGAAATTGTTTTCTTAATTTCCTTTTCAGAGTTGTTATTGCTAGTGTGTCAAAATAAAACTAATTTTTATTTATTGATCCTGTACCCTGCAGCTGTGCTGAATTCATTTACTACTAGCTCTACTAGTGTTACTTTATGTGTGTGAATTCTTAATGATTTGCTCTGTATAGAATCATGTCATCTATGAGGTTGGGTATGGTGGCTTGTGCCTGTAATCCCAGCACTTTGGGAGCCCAAGGCAGAAAGATCACTTGATGCCAAGAGTTTGAGATCAGTCTGAGCAATCTAGCAAGACCCTGACTCTACTAAAAATAGAAAACTTAGTGAGGAGTAGTGGTGGGCACCTGTGGTCCCTGCTACTTGGGATGCTGAGGCAGGAGGATCTCTGAAACCCAAGAGTTTGACATTGCAGTGAGCTATGATGATGCTACTGCATTCCAGCCCAGGCGACAGAGTCAGAGCCTGTCTCAAAAAAATGAATTGTGTCATCTATGGTCATCTGTGAGTAGAAATCGTTTTTACTTTTTCCTTTCTGATTTGGATGCCTTTTATCTTTTTTAAAAACTATCTAATTGCTCTTATTAGAAATTCTAATCGATTGTTGAGCAGCAGTGACAAAGTGGGCTTCCTTGTCTTGCTCCTGATCCTGGGGAGAAATATGTCAATTTTTTAACCTTATTTTCAAACTTGGGCAGCGCCTGTGACTCATTGAGTAGGGAGCCGGCCCCATATACCAAGGGTGGCGGGTTCGAACCTGCCCCAGCCAAACTGCAACAAAAAAAAAAATAGCCGGGTGTTGTGGCAGGTGCCTGTGGTCCCAGCTACTTGAGAGGCTGAGTTTATGTTTTAAACATAAAAACACATAATTTTGTTTAGAAAACTAATAAAATTACAGACAAATCCAATGAAGTTCTTAAAATACAAAGCCGGCACTGACTTCTCAACGATCTGTGTTAGAATAGGACAGATCAAAGCTAAATGAAAGCTAGAGGAATTAGAAAGAAGGACACGTGTGATCACAGGGAGATACAGCTTTCCTAAGGGGATGAGAAAGAATAAACAATCACTGGGATGGAATGAGGCCTGTAACATTTGGAATGGGATGGCCACCTTGAAATTTGACACGGGGATATGTTTGCCTATCGCCTCCATGAAGAGAACCAGAAACGTGAGGATGGGAACTCCCAGAATAGTGCAGTTCCTAGTTACCACTAAATACAGTTAGAAAGTTATGGAAACCAACATGGCAAAAGAAATTATAGCCCAGTAGAAGTCTACATAACCGTGTTTTAGGGAAGAAAAGCAAAACTGCAGAGAACAAGCAGGGAGAAATCTGCTCCATTTTAGCGATGGTCAATCTCTCATTAGACTGGATATTGTGGATTCTGTATTTATAGTTTCCATTGAAAACTCTTTTTTTTTTTAAGACAGAGTCTCACTTTGTCACACCCAGGTAGTGTGTCGTGGTGTCATCATAGTTCACAACAATCTCAAACTCCTGGGCTCATGCTATCCTCCTGCCTCAGCCTCCCAAGTAGCTGATATTACAGGCATGTGCCACTGCACCCAACTAATTTTTTCTATTTTTTTTTTTTTAAGACAGAGTCTCACTATGTCACCCTCAGCAGAGTGCCATAGGGTCACAGCTCACAGCAACCTCAACCTCTTGGGATTAAGCTATTCTCTTGCCTCAGCCTCCCATATTGCTGGGACTACAGGCACCCACCACAATGCCCAGCTATTTTTTGTTGTATGAGTCATGGTTGTTTAGCTGTCCTAGGCTGGATTCAAACCTGCCAGCGTTCAGTGTATGTGGCTGGCTCCGTAACTACTGTGCTATGGGCGCAGAGCCAATTTTTCTATTTTTAATACACGGTCTCACTCTTGCCCAGGCTTGTCTCCATTTAATACATTTTAATAGATGTCAGACAATGGGCAAAGTTTTCTATTAATTTTGACAACAACCTGTGCAATATGAATTATTTGCTTCATTATATAGAAATGGAAACTGGAACTCAGAAATGTTATATGCTATACTCTACCTAAATGGGAGTAGGTGTTAGAAATAAAATTTGAGTCTAGAATTTATTCTAAGTGTTATAATTTTGGTAGATGATATAAAGGGTTTTTTTTAAGTAGATAATTATATTCCTATTGTATGATTGGGATGGGAAAGGGCATGGGGCAATAACAAACACCCCTGAATCGCAGTGGCTTGAAACAACTCTTCAAATTTTAGTCCCCATGCAATTCTTTTGCCCAAACTCCAGTAGTCCATTATGCCACCATCTCTCTTTTTTTTTTTTGACAAAGTAATATTTCTTTGTGAATAGTTTCAACATTTTCTTTAAGCGTGGAATAATGTAACAATAGAAACCGACATCTACCTATTTAACTGACATTTTGAAAAATAAAAAAAAAGTACAGAAAAGCATTTTAAGCTCCGTAAAGAAAAGAATCATACCAAATTCCAGATATTACAAGAATAGTGCTTCCCGTCATTTCATATTGTCTAGTTTTAATATAAGCCATCCAAATCAAAACTGAAAATAAGACTTGACCACATGAAATTTGCCAGGAGAGTTTTTATTAAAGAGTTTATTAAAGGACAGAAGTTCAGCTTAATCTTCAGCAGAATGAAGGATTGCAGCCCATTACAATATCCAAAGAGATATTGAATTTAGTTTTGACATATGGGCAAAGTAAATCTTAGTGCTGTGTGTGTGTCTTTGTCATACTGTGTGCACAAAAGCCCACCATGTTTCTGACCCATGATAAATTTGTAGATTTTCCTGTCTTCCAGGACTATAATAATGTACCACGTATTTAACAGCTAAATTTGCATATAGAATGTATCATTGACCTTTGAATTTCAAAGGACGAAGATTTACAAGGACGCTCATTCCAAAATAAACCATTTAATTTGTGTCCCTGTGTTCTCCTGAAGCAGCAACAGAAATGCAACATGCTGCCAATTCACAAGAAAAAAAGAGAGAGAAAATATTTCTCCAAGTGGGAGATGTACCAATATAATTTGGAAGCCAATAGAAATAAAATCCAATTTTTTGGATTCTTACTGTAAGCCATTTGTTTTGGCTGTATAATTGCAAATATTAAAAAAGTATATAATCATAGTGAGGTGATTCTTTAAAATAATAGAATTTTAGAAATCATGCATTTTTTTTTTTTTTTTTTTTTTTTTTTGCAGTTTTTGGCCGAGGTCGGGTTTGAACCCACCACCTGAGGTATATTAGGCCGGCACCCTAGTCCTCTGAGCCACAGGCGCTGCCATGCATGTTTTTTTCTCTTTAAAGCACCTATTCAAGTGGGATATAAGGAATCTATATTTTTTGTTCTGCTCTTTTCTTTTCAATATTGAACTCGCTCTGCCACCACTCACTTCTTAGCCATTTGTTTCCTGAGTTTGTATTAAAGAGTTCTATAATCGTATTAATTTATTCCCCCCCCTTTTGTTCATTTGCACATGCGTTGATTACTGTTGAGCACTTCCTGTGTGGCCTGGCCACTGGGAATGTAAATGTAAACCCCGCTCCTGCTCAGGGGAACCTGGCCCCTTAGACCTACCACTGAGAGAGTGAGAGGGAAGGGGACAGGATAACCAAGTGAAAAAAATAAATGAAGAGGCTAATTCCAGAGAACGCCAGTGCTACAAAGGAGAGGAAACCGAGTGCTATGACGGAGCGGCTGGGTAGTGGTAAGTAGCTCAACTAGGAACTTCAGCTGCTCTGAGAATGTGATGGTACGTTTGGCAGCCAGTGATGAGAAAGAGTAGACTCAAATGGAAGAATAAAACTAAGACCTAAAGTTGAGCACAAGCTCTTCTTATTCAGAAAATAGAAAAGTTTCAATCCACAGGGCCAGCCTGGCTCTCTCTGCATCCTGTTACCTTCCTCCCTTAGCACAGAAAAGGAACGTCATAAATGGGTAAGAGTTTGGATTCTGCTGCTTCCTCCCCTGTGAGCCGCAGTTTCCTCAACTGTAAAACAGTTACATTAGTCAGGGTTTCAAACAGGAAACGGATGGCATCCCCGAGTTCGGTTTGAGGAGGCTTATTGGCAAAAGAGATAATTGCAAAGATGTAGATAGCAAGAAGGAAGCATATATCTGAAGTCAGGATAAGTAGCCACAGAACTGTCACCTTATTGTCCCTTTAGCCCCCAAGGGACAAGGTAGGGAGATGTTACTGGAGTCTGAAAGGAGAGAGAAGAGAAGCTATTTTGAGAGAGCAGTGACCTGGCCATGGCCACCCTCCTGGCAACATGACACAGGCCCACGACTCCACACAAGCCCACAGTGGGAGGAACCAGGCTCGGACTCTGCTCTCTTTTATACCTCCAGTCTCCTAAAGATGCTTCCTGCGGTGGAACTGAGCTGGAAGCCAGAAGACAAGAGGAACTTCTGTGTCGTCCATGGAGGAAAATCTTCTGGGATGAGAAGCAGGATGGAGAATGCCTCTGGCAGGACACACTGATGTTGCTGGGAGCTCACACACATGCCTCTTACACCAGTGCTCTTGAGGAATTTATAAGACAATACGTGTCAACTGCTTAATTTTTAACTCTCTTCTTCAAAATAATCTGAAACAGATTGCAAATATTTGCTAAATCCACATTGGATTAGTGGTGTATTTTCTGTAGTTTCTGGATGTTTGCAATATTTCCTAATATTAAAAAGTGCCTGGCATTGTGTCTGGATCATAGTGGGTGCACAGTCAGTGTTGGTCACAAGGATGATAGCAACAACAACAGCACATTTCACCAGCATCTGCATCTCAGTATTTTTTCTTAGCCCTCATGCTGCGTCTCACACCTATAATCCTAGCACTCTGGGAGGCTGAGGTGGATGGATTGCATGAAGTCACAAGTTCAAGACCAGCCCGAACAAGAGTGAGACCCCCATCTCTAAAAGTAGCCAGGTGTTGTGGCAGGCACCTGTACTCCCAGCTACTCAGGAGGCTGAGGCAGGAAGATAACTTGAGTCCAAGATTCTGAGGTTGCCGTAAGCTAGGACACCATGGCACTCCACTGAGGGCAATAAAGTGAAACACTGTCTCAAAAAATAATAATAATAATAATAATAAAGTAAAAAATAAACAAATACACACACATATATTTTCTTCGCTCCTTACAAAAGTCTGCTTTGAAAAATCCCATCAAGCGTGATAATTCAACTCTTCCTCCCACAATGTGCATGATTTCTAAGAACTATTTCTAGCCGACTTCTGTATCCCATGTTCTAAACTTTTCTTTTAAACTTCCCATGAAGCCATCTCTATAATTAGTTTATAGGCACTCAAACTGTAAACCATCCTCCCCCCTAACCTGCTGCTTCTCCTGTGTCCTTTTTGCTTTTAATTAGAATAACCATTGAATCCACCCACTTACTTCCATTGACGCTGACATCCCCATAGTTCAAAGTCGTGCCCAGTATTTCCTGAATGTCAGAATCTAGTAGGTCTCCCTGTATCTAGTTTGGCTCCTTCACACACCACCCAGAGTGATCTTTTTATAAAGTGGCTCAAATCAGGTAATTTCCTGCTTGAAACCCCTTCCTGGGTGTGGTTTGAGGATCTGCATATTAAATAAACTACTCAAATAACTCGGCACAATTTCTACACCCTTTTGCTTCCAAGTTAATTTTTTTATTTTCTCTTTTATTTCTTTTTTTCTCCACCCCCCCCCCCATAACTCCCTGTTTCTCTTCCCTTCCTTTCCCTTCTTTTCCCTTCCCTTCCCTCCCCTTTGTCCCTCCCTCTCTTCCTTTCTCCATCTCTCCCTTTCTCCATCTCTCTCGCTCTCTGTCTCTTTCTCCCTCTCTTTCTCTCGCTCCCTCTCCCTGTCTCCCTCTCTCCTCTCTGGCTACAGTGTCAAATATACCTGAGTTCAAAACCCAACTTTGTGTCTTACTGATAGGGAATAATATACTTCATCTCTCTTTACCTAAAAATTAAAGATAAGACATCTATGCTACAGGGTTGGGGTGAGCATTAAAGGGGACGATATCAGCATGATAACTTGCGAGGTGCCTGGTAGACACTGAAGACTTAGGAAGTGCTTGCTCTTAGTGCTCGATGATGGTTGGTTTTGTTGTTGTTTATCTTTTTAAAATTAATCATCATTACTCAATTTATGAATAAAACCCTCAGCCTAGCATCAAGGACCACATTTCCATCAATATTATTCCCCCCTCCACACTTTAGGCCACCCGCTCCTCATGTGCTGGCATTTTCCCTTGACCACTGACTCTCTCTCTGCCCTTGCCAGACCCACCCACTCCATTGCCGGCTCAAAGGCTAGCTCTGTAGGTGCCTCAGCTGGCTATGATCACTCTTTCCCTTCATTTTCTATAACATGGAATTCCATTATATCTATGATATTATACGAGGTCTGACAATTAATTTTGTGAACTCATCCTAGAACAAGTGCTACATACCTCATTGCTGAATATCATCATGGTCACCTTCAAGGTACTTCCTCTGGGAAGCTGTGCACCAATGCCAGCACCTAGTCTACCCTTCAAAGCAATGTTGGAACTCTTTTCTGGAATGGCTAGCTGTATTACCCTTGATGTCCTGAATAGCATCAAAATGTCTTCCTTTGCAATATTTCCTTTATCTTTGGGTAAAGAAAAACATCACTGAGGGTCAAACAGGTGAGTAGTGAGGGTGTTTATTTAATATAGTTATTTGTTTACTGGCTAAAAACTCCCTGTTACATTGTTGGGATGCAAGAGCCATGAGTTGCTGGACAAGATTTTGAATTACAATTTTCCTAACCATTTCTCTATAGATGTTTACTTGGTCTACTATGCTTCTCACAGTTATCTGAAAATTTTGACACACAATTTGACAAACTTTTGCAATGTTTTGGTCAGTTCTGCTTGTTACTGGCTACCCTGACCTCTCTTCATCAGTGACATTTTCTCTTCCCTCAGAAAAACATTTAATTCATTTGCACACTGCCATTTTCTTCCTGGCATTATCCCCACAAATGTGGGCTAACATGTCCCTGATTTCACTTCCACTCTTGTCAAATTTAACAAAAAATTTATGAATGTTTGTTCATTGCTCTAATTCAAGCTCTGACATTCTTGCAACAACACATCCTTTGATAACAATAATGAAGTGCCAATCAACAAGACACCACCACACATCGACCTGTCCACAACTGTGGGACCATAAAATATGAAGGTTATGAAAACTTACCAAGTTGTTTGTACAGTGCTGCCAATGTAAACACATGGTGGCAAGTTCACAAATTGTCAGACTTTGTACTATATATTTTATTTTTAAATGAGTTTTTTTCTCTTATTAGACTGTTTGTTATTTAAGAACACAAATTATATTTCAATTATCACATAGTCTCCAAATTCTTACTCTAGATGTATTCTGCTCTATAAATATTTATTTGTTAAGTGAGAGATTTTAAAAAGAAATGAATCTTTTCCCCTACCTTTCATCTCAGGAATTCCAAGAGCTTATAGAAAGATACAGGCTGAAAATCAGACGTCACAAAGGGACAACTACAAAAAGCATGTATCTGCTCTGCATTTAATACAAGGATTTTATAAAAGACTTCTCAAAGCTGAAAAAGTAAAATGAATTAAACACATTTACATACTGATGGTAAAAGAATAAAATTAGAACAATCTTTGTGGAAGAAAATTGGAATATATATCATAGCCTAAAAATATATGACATATAAAGCAATGAATATCACTTTTAGGAATTCAACTGAGGGAATCATCAGATATGCAAATTGCAACATTATTTATAATGTTGAGAAAAAATAGAAATAACATAAATGTTCACTAATAGTTGAATTGTTAACTGGCAGTTCCTTTATTCATAATATTTTTTTTGAGTGCCTACCTCAGGCCGGACACTGCAAAACAAAACACTCACAGGATGAGCTCTTGTGACTACTGACAATTTTGATTTCCAGGAGGAAGATAAGCTATGAGAGATGGTGACATGTATAACATTAAGAAAATAAAAACGACAACACAAATTTCCTATACCTATGATCTTATAAAGTAATTTTTTTCTTTCAAAACTATACATGCATAGGAAAATAAATGGAAATAAATATGCCAAAATGTTGAGTGACTAGCTAGTCTTTGGTTTTAATGTAAACATTTTCTGTATGCTTTAATTTTTCTACACAAATATGTACTAATTCGTAATGCCAAAATGTTATAGAAAGGGAAAATGTTACTGGATTCAGGGAAAAGTGTGGGAAGGTTGTGGAAGGGAAAAGAAAAAAACCTCAGGCTACTGAGGCAGGTAGACCCTTACTTCTCCAGTGCCCCATTCCTTAGCTAATTCTTCCTTCCCTGCAAGATGAACCAGGTCAACTTGCAGGACACCTTCAAAGTCTTTTTCTGTCTTATGTGACCCTTGAATCTTCATGAAGCCATCATGTTTTCGTTCAGACTAACATCCCTTATATATGTGTATATATGAGCGTGTGTGTGTGTGTGTGTGTCTGTGTACAAAGAAATGCTCAAGTTTTAAGACACTGAGGACTAATTCAGGAAGCTGGTTGAAAACTCAGATACCCCACCCCACCCCACCTGATCATCTGTACTAAAACCTTGAAATCTGCATTTCTAAAAGCACTTATCTTGTCAATTCTCAGTTGACTCCACAGGATGTCCATAAAATTTGTTGCACCCTATTTTAAATTGCACACAAATATTATGGACATCCTGTATGTTGACCATCACTGGACGAGACAATTATGGTGTGATGATGGCTTTTCAGGTGTCATCCTGTGCCTTTCCAGCACCTCCCATGGGAGACTAAGGGGCTCACTGGAGGGAATCAGGCTTATGCTATATCACCTGGGTGCAAAGTCACACTTTAATAGGCAGACAAAGCCTGGAACGTCTGGCAAGTGAGAGGGAAGACTCTGGGCTTAAGCAGGAGAGCACAGGAGGATGTGCACTTTTGGGTGATATTGTCAGTCTGTGTGGGAGAGAAGGCTGGAAATGCAGGTGAAGGCCAGTCTGGCCAAGGATCTGAATGTCAGGTCAAGAGTTTGTACCTTTTTGGGGGGGGGGGATAGGGAAAGGTGAGTCATTGAAGATTTTAGAGCAAGAAGGTAAAATGAGATTTTCTGTGTATTTCAACAATGCAGAAGCAAGCAGAGCCAGAGCACAGGCTTTAGAACTCACAATGGCCTAAGGTTGGGCCTAACTCTGCCATTTACTAGCAAGTAAGTCAAGTTCATGAAACTTTCTAAGTCTCAGTTTCCTTATCTCTAAAATGCACTTAATACAAGCTTAGAGTTTCTATGAATAGCTTATACTCTTATATAAATTCAGAACCAAGCATCCACTAAATATGCAATAAATGGAGCTGAAGAGAACTTCTTGTGGAATGTAGAACACAGGTAAGGTGAAAAGATGGGAGTCAGCAAGAGCAAAAGAATAGAGCCTGCAGTATCTGATATGTCTGTTCTCTGACATATCGGTCTTGTCTTCTCTCAAAGACAGCAAGGCTCTTACGGTGAGCACAGGCCTGGGAATGAAGCAGTCATTGCTCTAGAATAGTATTTCCCAAAGTGGGTCCTCCAACTCCTTTTATTCTCTGGCATGGTAGTCTCTCTGTAACTCCTATTGCAGATGGTTCAGAGGTTGTCGGAGAGATTAATTAATACATTTTTACAAGCATTTCACAAGTATGGGACGTAAGCTTTATTGTGGACTGGCCTTTGCATGGTTGGGCTGTGTATGTTCTATCAAGACTGATGATCAGTTCATCTCAGCTAACATGCAGCTGTTAAATCTGCTTTTTATTCCTATTGTATATGTTATATTCTTATTCTAAAAAATATGTTCAAGTCATCAAAGGGGGTTCATCAATACCTAAAAGGAGTAATTAATTGTTACGTAATTACTACAGCTCAGATGGAACCAGCAATAGGAACAGTGACTGAGACTCCAGTGCAAATCTATAATACGAATGGGTATTGTGTTAAGAAAAAATGAATCTTATGTGATAAGCTTATCCAGGCTGAAAAAGTAAAAATGGAGATAGAAAATATAAGGATAAATGTTTTAACCAATGCATGTAATGAGATCATTAAGCATTATAGAACTTCATTATAAAACTCTATCCGATATGTGAATAAAGCCATAGAACCGTTCACGTTATCTTGAAAGCAATGACCTTTCTGTTTTTCCTGAATAAGCTCAACGTCATGCTTTCCAATGTAAAATTGATGACTTTTGTTGTCAGTGATGGAAAAAAGACCAGAAGTACAGAGACATCTTTCAAGGTTGCATTCATCATGGCAAAACACAGGTATAAGTCACACTAGTGCCAAGAAGCTAATAAAAGAAGCTGCCATGTTAATGAAAAATAGGATTGCAGGGAAAGCAGAATGAGCTATTGGCAAAATTCCCTTATCAAATAACACTGATGGATGTTGCAAAGTATCAATGGCATACATTGTGGAAGAGCAATTACACTCTGGTGCGTCTGCTTGTAGATATTTCACTGTAGACCGGGGCTGCGCTACTGATGATGGGAGTATGAATTCGTTGCTCCTGGCAAATGTGTAGAACATGAATGAAGGAGAAGTGCCTGACAAGTTTTATTCTGTTTATCCAGGCTGTGACAGAAGAGATGTGTTTGTTGGTTCACAATTCCTTTTTGTCATCCACGAACAGCCTGCAAAACATGCATTCAGATAAGTCCTGTTGGAGTCCAACCATCCATGTGTGGCAAGGAAGGATTTTGCTTTGTCAAGAAAAAAGATTTGCACCTAAATGTCAGTTCACAAAAAAAGAAAGAAAGAAAGAAAAGAAATTGACACAAAGAAGGACATAAAATTGAAAGAATGAATGTAAGATCCTCTTCTACTCTGAAGTATGCTGGGTTTCAAAAAAATGTTGTGGCGGGGGGTGGGTGGGTGGAGGGAGGGTGATTGTGGGGTCACCTCTATAGTTTATCTTACAAGGGGACAAGTGAATCTTTCTAAAAGCAGAGTATGAATGTCTTAATAACTAAGAAAATGACAAGAAGGCTACATTAACCAGTTTGATGAGAGTATTTCAAATTGTATATGAAAACATCACACTGTACCCTGTGATTGAATTAATGTACACAGCTATGATTTATAAAAAAAAAAGAAAGTTGTTCAGAAAGCAATTATAAAATGAAAAGTGATATAAAAACACTTTTATGATATTTCTCTTTTTTGTTAGTCTTAATTATTTATTTATTTTTTTATTAAGTCATATACACATAGATCATGAATACATTTGTGCATATGTGGGGTATGATGTGTTGATTTTTTTATACAATCAGACATGCTTACATCAAACCAATCAACATAGCTTTTGCCTCATTTACTTGATTATTGTGTTAAGACATTTATGTTCTACATGATATTTCTAATAATAATTTAATTACTGCTATGGTTTTAAGTCACTTACTCATGTGGTATATCTCATAAATATAGCATTGTTGATAGACTGAATCTATTACTTCAGGGCCAAAGCCAGAATTTCTGGGGGGTTTTGTTATTGCTGTTGTTTTGTCTTTGTTTTTTATGATAAAATTCAAATATTAAGGGAGACAAAACCATGGTGCAAACAACTCAGCCACTGAGTTGAGCTGAATTCTTAGGTCATTTTCTTCACAGATCACAAAAATAAGTTGAAAAAGTGTATTTAAAACTTTAAATGTAAAGCATAAATAAATTATTTAAATATAATTTATCAGTGAATTAAAAAAAAAAAAAAAACCCAGCTCCTGCTATCTCCTGAGGTGGGTAACCAGCTACCCAGCTTTTCAAAGGAGCCAGCTGCATAAGCTTTGAATCACATGGCATTCCCCAAATAGTCTTCTGTGAGGACTCTTCATTCTTCGTTCATATTTCATATGCTTATTGGAAACTATTGGCTAGAGGAACAATAGTTGCTACCATTTGTGATAGCAAGATGATCTGGAATCTTCTAATATGGTAGCAATAAAGAATAAGAAAAGCTACCAACTACAAGTAAAACCTGACCACTACTTATGTCATCAAGCTGAGTATAATTCTCTAAGAGGTCGCAAGTGATAGCCTCATTTAGTGGTAGTAGCCTCTGAATGTATTTTATGTGAGTATCAAATATTTAATAAGAACTGAAGCTCTAGTCTAGGCCCCACAGGCTGTCCTACTAGTGATTCACAAGTGGAGTGATCTCTCTGTACTCCCAATTGTTCCATCCATAAAATAGGGACAGTAATGCTTCTCCTTTTTTGTGCTCTAAACTTTATCTTGCCTATTTTAAAGCATCTCCAAAATCTGTAGTCCCTATACATAGTAGGAATGAAATATGTTCCATGCTGGAAAAATTCTAGGAAAGTATTGAGAAGAATTTCTAGTGCTGACACGAAGCTAAGGGCAGAGATGAAGTGGCTGAAAGTATCTGTAATAATCAGTCTGGAGCTGATTATTCACCTTGGGAGGCTGCAGAAGGCTTTAGCTGAACATAGAATCAGCTGCCCAGCTTTTTGAAGGAGACAGGCTCATAAACTCAGAGCGGATGGCATTCCAAAATCAGTCTTCATTGAGAAATCTTTTCATTCTATGTCTGTATTTCATATTTTATTAACCTTGGAAATACTATTAAGTGATATATCTAAAAGCATTGGCAATTAAACTGACTCAGCAGAAAAGAATTTCAGAAAGGGATTACTAAGACAAAGTAAGAAGGTAAGAATTGAGATCATTCTCCTTAGTCTTGTGACCAGACCGGTCATTTTCTTCATACACAAATCTGGCTCTGGAAGGAAGATAAGGACTCCTGACCTGGACTGACAAGTATTCTTTAACCTGTCGTTGAAAATATTTAATTGACTCACCTTGTTTTCCCTCAGAAGAGAGTATATCAGCCATTCTCACTGTTAGCAAGATACAGGCACAGGGATTGCAGTGTATGTAGTTTACAGAGATTTTTAATATAATATTTAGCATGAACCTAAAACCAAATGAAAGGGAATGTGAAAAACAAAAAATAAATCAAAACTAAATTGCAAAGAACTTCATAATCTACTGAGAGTAAGAGCAGACAAAGACAGATTGCTGTGTTAAAGTCAACTCTATAACCAAACTGCCATAAAAACTGACCATGCCAATCTAAGGAAACACAAAAATTAGGATTATATAGGTGTGGTCCCGCCTTTTACCCTCCCTCTGTCAAACCTCCCCCCTCCACTCCCTTCCCACTCTATTTCTCTCCTTCATACTGGGCTATAGTTGGGTTCTATCTTGCATAAGAAAATGTGAGTAAATATAAGTAGGTTTCATGAAGTACTGAGTACATTGGATACTTTTTCCTCCATTCTTGAGACATTTTACTCAGGAGAATAATGTAGCCATGTCAGATTGTATTAAAAAAAAATCAGCACACTGTACCCCACATATCCATGAATGTGTTCATGATCTATGTGTATTTGACTTAATAAGAAAATGACCCCAAAAAATAGGATTATAGAAGACAAATACAATTCAGAAAGAAATCCAGTAATGGAAGTAGAATGATCACTAATGAAAATCTGTACCCTAATTGTAACGCAAAGTTTAAAAAGTAAGATGCATCCAAGCTTTTTGATGGGTCAAACACAAAGTTTACTGTAGATTTGACTGGAAAAGGCAAACCAAAGTGGGAACAAATGTTGGAAAATTTGGTCAGTGATATGAGGATGTTAAAGTACTAGATTCTGTGTAGTTTATTTTAAACTAATTATAATCAATTAGTTTGCAATTCATTGGACTTTATCCTACTTCATATTTTCTCTCCATTGGAGAATGAAAGAATAGTCAAACAAAGCAAGACTGTTTTTTAGGAAGAAGGATCTTCCTTTATGCAGTAGAATATATGTAGACATCATTCAATCTATCCACCAACAAGGTCAGCCCTGCCCTTGGATGAGTATTTAGAACATGAATAAAATGATTCATGAGCCGTCAGTGACTGATTTATCTTTTTATAAGCTCATCATTACTATTAATTTATTGATTGCCAGTATGTTACAAATTCCATTTGCATGAATACTTTAATATAATGTTAAACATGTAGAATTCTTTAGAAAAAAAAGACAAGGTAAGATATACACCATATTATCTTCACTAAATTTTGGGAAGTTATATAAGTATATAGTATGATTAAAGTGCAAAGGAAAACATTTGGGAAAATAGACACACCCACACATTATTATAACCATAATCTCTCACTTATTTTTGTTTTGGTCAAATGGTGAAACACAAATAATGCTCAATACTCACCCCTCACCCCTCACACAAAGCCCACAAAAGTAGATGTCCTTGTTTCTGAGGAAGTAAACATGAATACAAGATGTAAAGAAGTAAAATTCATAATAAATATACAATATTTCCAAAAGTCTCAATACCAAGGAGTCAACATTTATCAGCAAAACAAAAAAACAAGAAGAGAAACAAGAAGTAAACATACTAATAAGGTAATTTTATTCACTTATCTAAGTCTATAACAAGAGAAATGGAGAAAGGCATAGGTAACCATTACAGAAATAGACCCTATATGTGTCTGATATATATGAAGATAGTTACCTGTACATTTAGAGAGAGAGATGTATATAATTCTATATAATGTAAAGGAGAGCATACTTGCTTTAAAATTTCCACAGAGCAGGCATGAAGATGTCCCTGTAACAGCTTATCTTAATATTTTTCAAAATGTTATGGGGAAAAGGGAGAGGGAGGGGAGGAGAGAGGAGAGGAGAGAGGGGAGGAGGGGGGGAGGGAGGGTGATTGGTGGGACCATGCCTATGGCTCATGTTACAAGGGTACATGTGAATCTTTCTAAATGTAGAATATAAATGTCTTAACACAATACCTAAGAAAATGACATGAAGGCTATGTTAACCAGTTTGATGAAAATATTTCAGATTGTATATAGAACCAGCACACAGTACCCCAGGACTGCATAGCTGTACACAGCTATGATTTCATAAAAAAAAAAGAAAGGGAAAAAAATATTTTTCAAAATGTATAGAGTTAGTAGTCCCTGCTTCTGATGAAATATAGGCAGAATTTAATTATAAAATAAAAAATATCCTACAGCATGAATATATTTTAAAAACCCTTTATCTCAAGCAATCATAGCTTCAAAAAGATGTGAGGTGGGGATGTTGAGTTTAAATTATAAGAGGAAGAGATTGTCTTTGAAAGTAGGAGGGACAACACTGCCCAAGAATCTGAAAGGAAACAAATAGAGAATATGTGGAGACAACGTTTGAAGGAACACACAATCAGGGTCTGAATTTTACATTAACTTAAAATGTTACTTTACACAACATTTAAATTGGAATTCCAGAGATTTTCTATGTATGTACAGAAAATTAAGAATTTCAGCATGGCGAAAATACCCCAAATTACTTACAAAACAATGGGCTATAATTGTTCAAATACACAAAAAGAATGTTTCTCATGTTAAAAATGCACCTATAAATTGACCAAAGTTTAATATTAGACAGAAAGTAATCAAAATAAAAGTTATAGAAGAGGAAATGTAAATGAACAATAAAGAGATGCCATTAGGGAAAAGTAAGAACAATACCAAAGTGCTCGTCCAATTAAAAAAAAAATCAAAGGTTGATAACCTCTGTGCTGGTAAGGGTATATAGAAAGGGACATTCTTATTTCTTGCTAATCCATTAACCAGTAATTAACATGGGTTATTTCAAAGGGATGTAATTGGAGAAAGGGAGCAGCCAATATATCTCTATGTAATTTGCACTCCCCAAATAAGCACACATTAATTCATAGTTCCAAAACTCAAGAACAGACTGGGTGTGGTTGCTCACACCTGTAATCCCAGTACTCTGGAAGGCCAAGGCTGATTAAGAGACCAACCTGATCAAGAACGAGATCACTGGCTCTACTAAAAATAGAGCAATTAGCTGGGTATAGTGATACTTGCCATTAGTCCCAGCTCCTTGGGAGGCTGAGTAGGAGAATCACTTAAGTCCAGGAGTTAGAGGTTGTAGTGAGCTATGATGACACCACTGCACTCTAGCCTGGGGCAACAGAGTGAGACTCTGTCTCAAAAACAAACAAGCAAAATCTCCAATAACATAAATTCAATTTAAAAGTTGTTAAATGTAAATTGATACTACCTTATATCAGAAAAAAAAGTGAGCAAAAAGAATGAGGTACCATGACATGGAAACAAATCCATCTTTGTATTTAACAACAAAAAAGAAAATTTCAGAATATTATGCATATCTCCCCATCTGTGTAAATATAAAAAGAAGTACACATATGTGTTTGTATATGTGTCTAATAAAAGTTTCAGGAAGCATACAAAGCACTTCAGGGTTTTTTCTCTTCTGGAGAATGGCATTGAAGTGAGTTGGAATAAGCTGAGGGAGGAATAGAAAGGTTTATGTCTTACATTTTATGGGGTTTTTTACCTTAAGCACATACATGGCATAAATATTTTATATAATATTTCTTTATTGTATAATTCATGGAAAACATCTATGTATCAGTGCTCCATTACATAATGCAATAAGAGAAATTGTGACATTAAAATGGAACGACAGTTAAGCCAACACCCAGAAACCCAAAACCTAGTGCAGCAGAAACAGGTAACCTACAAGCAAATGTACAAGGAGGAGTAGAAGAAGCCAAAGGATAATCATCAGCACTGATAATTATGATTCTGGTTTGCAATTGTAGATAACATGATGTTGATGGTAGTGGTGGTCAGAGTAGTAGTGGAAGAATGATAATTGTGGAGATTGGAATGCTAACAGTCTGCGAACAAGAATGGTGCACACTGACCACCCTCAAGGAGTTTGCCACAGGTTGGGATACTTCGCCATGGGTAGATCCCTGATAGTTAATTTACTAAATTATCTTCATTATCTCAAATGTCTGCATGGAGTTATAGCATAGAAAAACAATGATTAAAAGTAAAACAAGTCAACCATATATATATTCCCACATATTTTTACATATATGTACGTGTAATGTGTGTGTGTGAACTTCGCATGAAAGTCATCCTTTTTCAAAACAAGTTAATTCTGTTTTAAGAGGTGAGCTGAGGCTGAGTGAGACTAATCCCTGGTGCTCTTCCACGAAGGCACGCAACTCGCAATGTCCTAATTTAATCACAGGGAAGAATCCAGATTAAAATTCCCTCTAAATAGTAAAGCTGGGAGTGAAGACATTAGTGGGCTCTAGAAATTACTTATCTGGAGATTTCTTATTTCCGGCCAGAGATGACGACCCCTCTTTCCTTTTCCTCCCCCTCTCCCCTGCTCCTCTCCTCATTTCTTCTCTCTTTTAAATCAGAATTCCACGGGAAGAGACTAGAGACAGCATCAACTGGCATAAAAAGAGGCAGGGAAAGTGGGCAGAGTATTTATCCATCATGTGGCTGCCACTCCAATAAATCTCTCATCTCTATGTCACCTGAGAAATGAAACTGCCTTTATGGGCCGGCTGGACCTGTGGGTGGATCTGTGGGGGAACTCCAGCAGTTCACGCTGCTTCATGCACAGGTGTTGGATTTTATTTTTACTTAAAAAATACCAGTCGACGTCTCTGGAGGTCAGTGCCAGGTATTTCATGGACTGGGGAAGCCAAAGGCCATACCGGGCTGCCACCGATCTTCTCTTGTACATTCACATCTTTCCTCCACTTAATGTCCAGCCCTTTGGTAATCTCCAAACCCAGCACCTTCTTTCCACAGCCAGAGAGATGTTGTCTGGAGCCCGTTTGCCCCTCTCTCTTTACATGGGATAGCAACACACTGCATGTTCTGCCACCTGGACTGCCACCACGTCCCCAAACTTGTTAGATAGCTTCCAGCAAGTTTATTCTGCTGAGCAAAAAGTGGTATGTTTGTGAGTTCTTCATGTCATGTTTTCACGTGAAATATATTTGAACTGCATTAGAATTGTAAATTTCCCCGTTTTCTTTAAACTTGCAGGAAGGAGAGATTTCAGTTTTCATTTTGCTCTACTGGCTTGATTGTTCATTCATTGGTTTCTTTCTTCCCTGGTACAATCATTTGCCTATTCATACACTCACTCAGTCGCTCAGTGTTTCATCATGAAAAAGGACACAGCCTCTTCAGCCCATTACTGACTGGACAGAAGTGGGGAAATCGCTTAACCTTTCTGGGGCATCTGTAAACTGGAAAACCTCCCAGTACCTTCCTCCTAGGACTGCTGTAAGGGATAAAGAACATCTTGTGTGCGAAGCACCACGAAGGGCTTCTGGCACAGAAGGCTTTGCCAAAGTGTAAACTACTGTGACCCATTCATTCATCCATTCAGAAGATTATTCATTTAGCAAATTCTCCATGCCAGGCATCATACCTGCAGGTGATGCTGCAGCGTACAGGCCAGATAAGATCTACTTTTCTGGAGTCTTTGCTTTATTGAGTATGCTATGAAAATAGACACGCAACAAAGAGAGGAGTCCGATATATTTCAATGACTGAAGTGACAAGTCCGCCTTGTCAGCACCTAAGAGCCTCCCTACTCCTTCCCTGTGCCCCAGAAGACCCTGCTCTCACCATCCATAGTGGGCCAAAGGGATGTGCCAGCAGGAATTCGTGCTCCAGGTACCCAAATCCCCAGAATCCTTTTCCAAAGAGCCCTAGTCACTTCTAACACCTCCCAGAGGGCTTTCCCACGCTGTGGGGGGAGCCGTAGGTATTCAGGGACCCCCTAGATGGGAGGTGTCACTGAAGGATAGTTGTTGTGGGAAGCTGAGGTCTTGAATACCTGTAGCATTGGCTGAATTGTCCATCTGTACCTGCTTAAGGGTCTATCCGTGGTTAAAGACAGAGCCAGTGTTTGGTAGAGCAGTGAGGGAGCTGCCCTGAAGTTTTTCCCCAGCCCCATTCATAGCAGGACCAAGCCTGAGGGAGATAGTGTAGAAAGAACCTGGGGTATGGGTGCTGGGAGAGTGGTCAGGGGAGGCCCCTGAAAAGAGATGGTGTTTTAGTGAATCTGCGTGACAAGAAGGAGCCAGTTTTACGTAGCAGTCAGAGCAGCGACTGCCCCATTCCTGGAACCAGACAAACGCATCTCCTTTGAAGCAATAAAGGAAGCCACAGGTGCCCGAGTGGAGTAAACCTGGGGACAGTGACAAGCGATGGACTCAGCAGGAACATGGAAGCCAGGTTATTGTAGGCCCTTGGAGGTGGGTTAAAAATGTAGGTTTCTGGATTCTAAGAAAGTAGATTTCCTAAATTAAGCATCACAATCTTTGGTGAAAGTAACTGGGAATCCCAGGGAGATCTTTATGCACACTGAAATTTGAGAACTGCTGTGAAACTTCTTAACAATAATAGAGAAACCTACATCAATAACCATTCTTCAAAAAGCATCAAGGCTTTAAATGCTTTTTATTGAAGTATAACATCAAGTTTTCTGCTCCTTTATGAAAAAATTGGAAAAGGCATTAACATCTTCCTGAAATAATCTCTTCTGTAACTGGAGTCTTCTAGGATCTTAAGGATTTAGAATGGCAGTAAGGAGAATGAGATAGGAGTAATGGAGTGGTCATCTAATTTCAATATTTTATGATATATCTGACTAAAATATCACAATAAAAAATAAATAATGAAGCTTTGTAGCCAGGCACAGTGGTTCATGCCTGTAATCCTAACACTCTAGGAGGCCAAGGGGGGTGGACAGCCTGAGCTCACAGGTTCAAGACCAGCCTGAGCCAGAGCGAGACTCCAACTCTATGAATAGCCCGGCATTGTGGCAGGTGCCTGTAGTCCGAGCTACTCAGGAAGCTGAGGCAAGAAAATCACTTAAGCCCAAGAGTTTGAGGTTGCTGTGAGCTACTCTACCCAGGGCAAAAAAGTGAGATTCTGTCTAAAAAACAAACAAAAAGAAGCTTTGTAGATTTGATACCAGATTTTTGACTTTGGATTTCTAGGCTCTTGGTCTCGATGATTCGATGAATGAATTGATGGACCACAGGATGGGCAGTAAGTTAGGTTTTATTTACAGAGGTATTATTACAGCTCTTATAAAGAGCCAAACCTCCTTGCAGGGCAGGATGTAAGTGTCACAGCTCTTACAAAGAGCCAAACCTCCTTACAGAGCAGGATGCAAGTGTTACAGCTCTCACAAAGAGCCAAACTTCCTTGCAGAGCAGTGTATAAGTGTTACAGCTCTTCCTCTTCTCCCTCGGAAGTCTGCAACAGTCTGCTGAAGTCTTGCTCTTCTGTTCTATCTTCCTTGCCGATCTGCGATGATCTGCCCCTAGGCACTCTGCTCAGGGGTTTATATAGGGGCAGTTGTCCAATGAGCTGAGAGCTTAGCTGATTGGTCTATAAAAGAGACCAGTCAGGAGCAGGATTGAAAATGGACCAATCAGAGATGCACTGGAGGAACTGCCAGTGTTTTCCTCTGATCTGCCCAGTCTATTTTGTTACTGGAGCCTCTGGTGGAAGAGGAAAGCTTCCCGGCTTGCTCTAGCCTGCCAGTGACTTTGCTGGCTGCTGCCGCCAAGACAAAAGTGGCAGGTTCCCCAGCCCCACTCCGCTGAGCTGGCTGGGATGCCACTTTTCCGGTATCAGATTAATTAAAACTTCAAATTTTTTTTGACCTAAAGTTTATCAACATGACATGTTAAGTTGGTTATATCGTGTTCAAGATTTAATATTTACCATAATATGATGTCCTTGTTTTAAAAGATAGAAATTTATTAGATGCTAGTAATGACTCAGGAAGTGGGTAAGGGGAACTGGTTCTAGCTTTAGAGAAGTGGCTGTGAATTGTAGTTATGCCTCACATTGCATGACTTCCTCAAACCTCAGTCCCATTATTTATAAAATGGGATTATTAGAAATCATATTTTTCTAAGACTGCTTTAAGGACTGAGGCTTTTTTAAGGTAAAATGCGTAGATGGTATCTAGTACATAATAACATGCCTAATAATGAAAAGATCACTGATATTCTTGTTATTTGTATAGGCATTTTGAATGATAGGAATAACACTTTCCATCTGTGGGATATGATTGGAGAAAAGTTAAAGTCCAATGTGGTCCATTTTCAGCTGGTAAAGGGAAGTCCAGCGAGGTTACTGGCCTTTGCAAGGTGGCAGCCTCATTTGAGGCATGCTGCCATGGAATTCAGATTCCACAGCTCTTCCACCCTGGTGGAACATTGCTGCCTTGGAGCTGTGATTTCTTTTCGATGCTTCTGGGAGAAATCTCTACATTCAGGAGCAATTTCCATGTCTTTCTTTAGATCAGTTCCTCAACTTTATGTAACCAAATACACATTAGGAATTTTACTTCCATGCTAAGTATGATAGATGTTCCAGAACCCAGTAGTCTGTTGGGAACTAAATTTGTAGTCAAGTAATGACAAGAAGGGCCATTAACTTTCTCTTTGGTTACCTCTTCTTTTTCTGACTATGCCTGATTTGGCTTGTTAGCTGTGCATTTGAAACGTCTCTGCGCCATAAGCCCTTGGAAGAATTGCATGAAATTTCAGCTGAGCTCTTTTGATTGTCTGCAGAAGTATTTTTCTTAGATACACATTCTGAGCCTGTTGAGTATTTGGTCATGTTGAAAGTGATCATACCGGCACACAGGTAGGCTTTAGAAAAGGAACCCAAGGACTCTGTAGATGTCTAAATAGTGGAGAATTAGCAAAAAGTTTTCCAAGCACATCTTGGTACAAGCACAGAGGTGCAGGATACAGAACTCTCACTTATCAGCAAAGCCATTTCAGCAGCTCAAAGATGCTACTGAATTTTGAGTCATCAGAGCCTGTAAAGCATTGAGGTGTAGACGAGGAGGGCTTGTACCGTGCATGTTAAAACCACACTTGTGAGAGTGTTTTGAGTGAATACTTTCACTTTTTTATGAACCACAGTGACATATATGAATAATTCATTCATGATAGCAAAAGTGTAACCACAGAGGCCTTCTCCCCAGGGTGTCTTGGTATAGCTATTGACAGAGCTAAAATGAGCATTAACAGAAGAACCTCACCAGGGAAGGATGGAGGGAAATGAGTAGCAGTTCTACTCTTGAGGTCATCTGTCGGCTTTTCCAGACAGAGCCCCCGTATAAATTCAGCTCCAGTGCCTTAAGCTCGAGAAACTAGTGTGTGCTAAAATACTTCCAAGGTATGTTTATGGGGAACTGTACATGGCTAAGGAGCATTTTGCATTTTTTCTTTGAGTTATGGGTGAGAAATAGGAAATCAAATATCCCTTGCCTTGACAGTCTTTCTTGGGATTTCTAGTGTTCTTTGTAGAGTTTAGAAAAAAATGCCTTGAAATGAGACATAGATATATAATGGTGCAGAAACTTCCCATCACACTGGCAGAAAGAGTCATATACTCCAGATAATTGCTTTGGACAGATGAAAGCAGTGGTGTCCAACCTTTTGGGACCTCTGGGCCACATTGGAACAAGAAGAGTTGTCTTGGACCACATGTTAAATATACAAACACTGACAAACGCTGATTGGGGAGGGGGGAGGTCCATATATAATTTTTGTGATATCTGCCACCACACATTAAGCAAAAAAGTCCTCACATAATAATCCTCATTCTTCAGTGGCCCATTTACAAAGTGCTTAAAAATCATTAAGGAGGTCTCAAGTCTGTGATCACTGATATAGAAAATGTGCATACTTTTTTGATATTTATTTTTTAAAGGAAAAAAGTCAGTGAAGTCAAACTAGTGGAAAATTTTATTTTGGAAAATAATGTACTGGTTTGGTGGAAATAGTTACAATTCTCAGTGAATTCTCTAGGTGCTCATCAGATATTTTGGTTCTAATTTTATTCGTAGTGTGCTTTATTCTTGAAAATAGTTGCTCATAAATCTAGGTGCTGCCAAAAAGTGATGACATGGATAGGCATAATTATGAAGTTAGGGATATTTGTCTCTAGGAAGATAGGCCCCAACCCATAAAAGTCCAGTAAAAAGATACAATCACATTTTTCATGAAGTTGAGTGTTGAGTTACAGCTACACGTAGTCCATTTGAAAATTGGCAGGTAACATATTTATGTCAACTGAGAATGGAGTTGCAAATGTACTAAGATATTGATCATTTTCCCAGAAATCTTGAAATCTGCATTCAAATTCTTAGATCAAGAAGCAAGTTGCATTTTTTTTTTTTTTTTTTTTTTTGCTGTTCTTAGTACTGTGTTTAATCAACATGTTGAAATGCAGAAAACTGCTTGCCTTAACTTGAGTTTACGTACTTTCATTATCATTATTATGGTTAGAGATGTGTAGACAAATTGGTTTTCACCTTGAAAATACATGTTCAACTCATTTAAATGAGCAGTTATAGCCACTAAAAATGCTAAATCTCTAATCTAGTTTTCATTGTCAAGTTCTGGCACAAGTTTGGTTTTTGATACCAGAAACAACTTGATATCATGTTGCAAATCATAAAACCTCTTCAACATTTGGCCTCAACTTAGCGATCCTCCTTCCAAAAAGTAAATGATGCATCAGTACTTTAAAGGAATTCCTGGAATAGGTGATGATTCAATCTTTTGGCCCTTGTGAAATTTACAGTCTCACTGACAATTCACATGTTGTTATTCATTTTTAAAGTTTTGTGCATAAATTTTCTTGATGTACTATATATAATGATACTTCATCAAATGTAAATCTTGGGTGGCAATTGCACCATTTTCTATAATTTAACAAATCCTTCTCTTTTGCCCATCATGACTGGGCCACCATCACTATGCCAGAGATGGTGACAATGCACAAAGAGAATCCCTTTAATATATATTTTACTGCTTTATATAAATCTCTTGGTGTAGTTGTATCTTTTAAGGGAACTAAAGAAGCCATTTCTTCAGTGATATTATATTGGTCATCAATACTTCTAATACAATTGGCAAGTTGAGCTATATATATAGTATCAGTGCTGTCATCCATCGCTAAAGCATAAAATTAAAATTATCAGCTTTACTCTCCAAAAGTCTTTTGATAGATTTTCCAATTTCTTCAATTTGCCTGGCTATATTCTGGTGAGACAAGCTCATTTCAGAAATGTTCCCCTTTTTTTCAGGGCAAATTATATCTGCCATGCTTTCCATACATTGCTCACAGTCAGTAAATAGTTTTGAATTTTTTTTTCTGTTAAATATGCTACCACACAACTAACTTTTACAATGGAATCTGTCTGAGTAGTAACTTTTTTAAAAAAAATTTCGTTGAGAAGGCAGACTATTTTTTCAGTTTCACTTTTTGTCTTTATGACACAATCCTTCATACACATATGCATTGAATTTGGCAACATGCTTGTGCATGTAATGCCTTTTTAAATCATAGTCTTTGAAAACTTTCACATATTCTCTAAGAGTTAAGCAGAATGTCTGATTATTTGCTTCAATAAAAAAGTAGTCATGTGTCCATTTTTCATTAAACAATCTTCCTTCATCTGTAATTTTTCCTTTGGAGGTTTCTGTTTTCTTTGGAGATATTGCAGAAGCCATTCTGGATTAAAAAAGTAATAGATAAGGGATTATATTTGATTTTATTATGAAAATTAATTGACAGGAAAATAGAAACCAAGCTTTGGTCCTTTCCACATCTCCACTGAAGATGCAGGGTGAGGCAGAGGGCTGATTGTAAAACATTGTTGAAGTGTGGAAGTACCCTTAATAATCAAATAAGAATGGTTCCCTGAATTCTAAGGAATATTAAATGCCTACAGTTGCAATGGTAGGTTGAACTATTATTGATAAGTGCTGCCTTGCCAAGTCACCACAGCACATGTAATGTCTGATGGTGTCAATTCAACTGTCTGCACTCAGAAGATAACACACTGCGCTGGAAGCCACACGCCAGGATAAAACTGAAGCCATGCATGTGTACAAACAATGCATGCATATTTATATTTTATGTGATATTGTGACATGGCATTGTTGTACACAAAGTTGAGACTCGAGAACCATGCTGCTGACTTCAACAAAATATCCGATAATGTTTTAATAAGTTTACAATTTTGCATTGGGCTGCATTCATAGCCATCCTTGGCCAGGCCACATGCAGCCCGTGGGCCTGGGGTTTGACACCCTGGACTGAAGATTGACAAATAATTAGTACAATTGCCAATGCCATGTCTAAAGCTCCAGTTATAATAGTAGCTAATAGGTGTGCCTTGTCTCATTTAACCCACAGAACAACCCCATGAAGTAGACTTGATTATAATTATCCTCCCATTTTAGAGATGATTAAATTGAGGCTACAGTAAGTAGGATAACTGGCTCAAAATCATCCAGTAAGTAAAGGTGTGTGCTTATATTTGAACATGTTTACCTGAGCAGAGTGTTAGTTCAGTATAATATGGTACAAAGAAGAAAGCACATGCACGTGCGCGCGCGCACACACACACACACACACACAGAAGAAAAGAAAAAGGAAAAGAAAAGGAAATGAAAGGAAAGAAAAGAAAAAAATAAAAACCAAAAAACAAACCAAGGCAGAGGCAGAGAGTTTTTGTTTTGCTATCCTGGGGAAAATTAGTAATAGAGAAGTATTATGAATTTTAAAATTACCTCCACATATCCAAAGGGCATGTTTTATTGGAAACATGTCAGGTGACCAGTCTGGAAAGACCAGAGTTCAAGACAGTAAGATTCTAGGCAGCTCACTGTGTGTACCGAATGTGTCAAGCTCTTTCTGGAAGAGGAGCGGGATGATGGCCGACTAGAGCCAGCTTTCAACCAAGCTCCCATCCAGAGGGAAGGATAATGACCAGAAAGTACCCAATAAAGCTGAAGATCAGGAGCTGAGCTGAGCTGAGAGAGAAGAGTGATAACTGCATGTCACCTCAGCTGAGGCAAGCTTTGACTCCAAGGAAGAAAATTATAGGTACAAAACTCATCCTAAAGAAAAAGAGAGTTAGGCAGTGCCTGTGGCTCAAGGAGTAGGGAGCCGGCCCCATATGCTGGAGGTGGTGGGTTCAAACTCAGCCCCAGCCAAAAACTGCAAAAAAAAAAAAGAAAGAAAAAAGAAAAAGAGTGTCTGTCCCCTCCCCCAAGAGCCTTTTTTTTTTTTTCTCACTGTGGGATCTCTACAAGTGGTGAACTGAGGACCTCTTGTCTCACCCCACAGGATGGAGTTGCTGGAAGTGGGGACTACTTCACCAGAGGACACTGCTGTTAGCCTGGGCATTCTCTTGCCAGGCATGAAAGGGGAACAAACATTTTCCCTGCCATCTTGAACTCCCAGTCTACCCTTCCCTCCTTGCCTTGCAATCCAGAAGTCTAACCCCTGCAGAGAACAGAGTGATTGTGGTTTATTGCTAGGACTGGGCATTGCAAGGGCCATGGTAGTAAAGCTGCTCTGAAATAGTGAGCCCAATAGTAGTACAGATAGACAAATATGGGAGGCTATTGAGTTTGGCTCTGTGAAAGTGCAAATCAGCAGCAAGTTCATGCAGACTTGCGAGCTGCATGAACCACCTGCACTGCACTGGCTAAAGTCACCATGGGTGACCCATGCTGTTCCAGCCACTGTCACTACCATGCCAGAGCCACGGGAGCTGCCTTGGAGCTGTGCAGGGACACCTCCCACAAAACTTCAGCCATAGTAGAGCGATCCCATCAGGGTCTAATTTTAGAGAGACACTTCCCCAACTCTGAGGACTGCCAGAGGGAGCCATACCTTGCCCTATAGGGATACCAAGGCTGTAGAGCAGCAAGGGCAAAGGTGCAGTGACTGAGGGAGAAAAACATTTGCTGTCTAGTTATTCTCAGGTTTGGACTGAGATCAGGTGGAACACTTCCCAGTTGCCAGTGAGTACCTGAGGTGGGCAGGCTTCAGTTCCCCCTGCCAGCTGGTGGTAGAGGGTGGTGGCTGGGTCAAGGGAGCATTGACTTTTCTTTGACTCTGGCAGGTTCAAAGCCCTGGCACATTTGCTTATTGGACAAAACTGGGCCACCGAGACTAAGTTACCAGAGACTGGTGGCGGGGTTACCAGAGACTCAGGTTACCAGAGACTGGCGGTAAAGGAGGTGCAAGGTGGGGAAGGAGGCATCAGTCCCTTGGTCCAACACTCCTACTGGGCAGGCCTTTCTGAGTCCATGGAGCACCAGAGCCAGCCACATGAGCTGCCAGTAGAACCCTGCTATCTAGTTGCTAGAGACCTTTGAAGTCTCTCACTAGAGAGTTAATGTTGACTTGAACAATTGGTTTGGAACTCTTGAACTGGGCAAATCACCCAAAGACCCTCCAAGGTGGTACCCTGGTTTTGTTGTAGTAGGTATAGTAGGAAGGTTTGATTTTCCTTGGGATGTCTTAGTTGCTTGTATTTCTCCACAGCTGAGACTTCAGCCCAGAGTCACTGATTCACTAGGATTGGACAGAGATCAGCTGAATACAAGACAGAGCCACCTAGCCCCACCACAACAAGAAGGTCCCCAGAGTTTATAGTACTGTAGTACTATATGGGTCCTTTGCAAAGATGTAGGGAAAAAGCTGCAGTCACCAGTCCCAGCTCTTTGGCAAAGGCCTGGTTAACCTGAACCCCAGGAGCTGCCAATCCAATCTCACCTTCCCTGCTGCTCATCTAGCTAAACAGTGAAAAACAATCATGGGGCAGAAACAGCAGAAAAACTCTGGCAATATGAATAATCAGGGTAGATCAACTCTCCCAAGGAAAGATAAAGTAGCCTCAACAGAAGATCCCATCCATAAGCAAATCCCATTCATAAACAAATGGCTGAGATGTCAGAAATCAAGTTTAGAATTTGGATAGCAAATAAGATTAACAGAATGGAAGTACAGTTGGAATTAGAAATTCTAGGAATAATTCAAAAGTTGTCTCAATAATTCAATAAGTTCAAAGACAAAAATCACAAAAGATTTTGACACATTGAGAAAAGAAGTTGTAGCCCACCAAGATATGAGAAATACAGTAGAATCCCTCAGTAACAGAAGGGAGCAGGCAGAAGATAGGATTTCTGACATTAAAGACAAAGCTTTTGAATGCTCCTAAATGCTCAAAGACAAAGAGAATTGGAGAGCAAAAATGGATCATTCTCTCTGAGAGCTGTGAGATAATCCAAAAAAAGCAAACATTCACCTCATAGGAATTCCTGAAGATGATGAGATTGCTTTGAAAGGCCAAGATGCCTACTCCAAGAGATAATCGAGGAGAACATCTCAAACATGGCAAGAGATTAGGAAATTCAGATAGCACACAGTTTAAGAACCCCAGCACAACTCAATTCAAATAAAGCATCTCCCAGACACATTATAATTAACGTCACAAAATTAATAAGAAGGAGAAAATATTGCAAGCAGGCAGGTGTAAGAAAACTATAACCCACAAGGGGAAGAATATTAGAATGACTGCAGATCTCTCTGTTAAAACTTTTCAAGCCAGAAGAGGATGGTCATCTACCTTCAACCTCCTAAAACAAAACAATTTTCAACCTAGGATCTTTTATCCAGCTAAACTGAGTTTCATCTATGATGGAAAAATTAAATACTTTAATGATATTCACATGTTGGAGAAATTTGCCATAACTAAACCAGCTCTCCAGGATATTCTCAGACCTAACCTCCATAATGACCAGCACAACACTCTACAACCAAAGTAAACTCACTTAGAAACTTTTGATCAAATCCCAACTTCCACAGTGACGTAAAGGATATATTGAAAATACCCACTGGACTTTTGAAAAATTTGACACTCAAAATATTACCAGGCTTATGAATAGTCTCAATTAATGTGAATGGCTTAAACTGTACTCTAAAGAGGCACAGGTTGGCTGATTGGATACAAAAACTCAGTTCAGACATCTGTTGCATTCAAGAATATCACCTTACCTTAAAAGATAAGCATAGACTCAGGGTGAAGGGATGGTCATACATAATTCAGGCAAATGGAAATCAGAAAAAAGCAGGTGTTGCAATTTTATTCTCAGATACAATAGGCTTTAAACCAACAAAAGTAAGTAAATATAAGGATAGTCACTTTATATTTGTTAAGGGAAACACTCAACATGATGAGATTTCAATTATTAATATTTATGCACCCAACCAGAATGCTCCTCAATTTATGAGAGACTCTAACTGACATGAGCAACTTGATTTCCTCCAGCACCATAATAGTTGGAGATGTTAACACCCCTTTGGCAGTGTTGGATAGTTCCACCAATAAGAAACTAAGCAAAGAAATTTCAAACTTAAAATTAGCCACTCAACAATTGGATTTAACAGACATCTACAGAACATTTCATCCTAACAAAACTGGATACACATTCTTCTCACCAGCCCATGGAATATCCTCCAAAATTGATCACATCATAGGTCACAATGCTAACCTCAGCAAATTTTTAAAAAATATAAATTATTCCTTATATCTTCTTGGACTATCATGGAATAAAAGTTGAACTCAGTAACAACAAGAATCTGCAAACTCACACAAAGACATGGAAACTAAATAACCTTATGCTGAAAGATAGCTGGGTCATAGATGAGATTAAGAAAGAAATTACCAAATTTTTGGAACAAAATTATAATAAAGACACAAACTACCAGAACCTGTGGGGTGCTGCAAAGGCAGTCCTAATCAGGAAATTTATAGTATTGCAAGCCTTCCTTAAGAGAACAGAAAGAGATAAGTCAACAACTTAATGGGACATCTCAAACAACTGGAAAAGTCCAACTCCAAACTGAGCAGAAGAAAAGAAATAACCAAAATTGAAGCAGACTTAAATGAAATTGAAAAAAAGAAGAATTATACAACAAATCAATGAATCAAAAAGTTAGTTTTTTGAAAAGGTCAGTAAAGTACATAAACCTTTGACTAACCTAATCACAAATAAAAGAGTGAAATTCTAATTTCATCAATCAGAAATGACAGAGATAAGATATCCACAGACTCCTCAGAAATTCAAAAAAATACTTAATGAATATCACAATAAAACTATCCTCAGAAATATGAAAATCTGAAGGAAATTGACCAATACTTGGAAGCACGCCACCTTCCTAGACTTAGCCAGGAAGTGGAAATGTTGAACAGCCCGATATCAAGTTCTGAAATAGCATCAACTATACAACATCACCCCAAAAATAAAAGTCCAGGACCAGATGGCTTCAGGTCAGAATTCTACCAAACCTTTAAAGAAGAACTAGTACCTACATTACTTAACCATTTCCAAAACATAGAAAAGGAAAGAATACTTCCCAACACATTCTATGAAGCAAATATCACCCTGATACCCAAACCAGGAAAAGACTCACAAGAAAAGAAAATTATAGACCAATATCTCTAATGAATACTGATGCAAAAATATTCAATAAGATCCTAGCAAGCAGAATCCAGCAACACATCAAACATATTATACACCACCACCAAGCGGGTTTTATCCCAGGCTCTCAAGGCTGGTTCAATATAAGTAAATCTATAAATATAATACATCACATAAACAAATTAAAAAACGAAGACCATATGATTCTCTCAATTGATGCAGAAAAAGCTTTTGATAATATCCAGCATCCTTTCATGATCAGAACACTTAAGAAAATTGGTATAGAAGGGACATTTCTTAAACTGATAGAGGCCATCTACAGTAAACCCACAGCCAATATTATATTGAATGGAGTAAAATTGAAAACATTTCCACTCAGATCACGCCAGGTTGCCCACTGTCACCACTGCTTTTTAATGGAACTCTTAGTGATTGTAATCAGGCAAAAGAAAGAGATCAAGGGTAACCATATGGGATCAGAGGAGATCAAACTTTCATTCTTTACAGATGATATGATTGTATACCTGGAAAACCCCAGCAACTCAACTATAAAACTCTTAGAAGTGATCAAGGAATACAGCAGTGTCTCAGGCTACAAAATCAATACTCACAAATCAGTAGCCTTTATATATACCAACAACAGTCAAGCTGGAAAAGCAGTCAAGGACTCTATTCCTTTTACAGTAGTGCCAAAGAAAATGAAATATCTGGTAGTGTACCTAACAAAGAATGTAAAAGATCTCTATAAAGAGAACTATGAAACTCTGAGAAAAGAAATAGTTGAAGATGTCAACAAATAGAAAAACATACCATGTTCATGGCTGGGAAGAATCAACACTGTTAAAATGTCCATACTACCCAAAGCAAACTACAGATTTAATGCAATCCCTATTAAAGCTCCACTGTCATACTTCAAAGATGTGGAAAAACTAGTACTTAATTTTTATGGAAACGAAATCTGCAAATAGCCAAGAAAGTACTCAGAAATGAAAACGAATCAAGGGGAATCACACTCCCAGACTTCAGACTATACTATAAATCTTTAATGATTAAAACAGCATGGTACTGGTACAAAAATAGAGAGGTAGATGTGTGGAACAGAATTGAGAACCAAGAGACACTTATCGTCATTTGATATTTGATAAGCCTATAAAAATATAAATTGGGGGAAAGACTCCCTATTTAACAAATGGTGCTGGGTGAATTGTCTAGGGATTTCTAGAAGATGGAAACTGGACCCACAACTTTTACCTCTCACAAAAATTGCCTCACTGGATAAAAGACTTAAACTTAAGACATGAAACTAAAGATTCTTGGAAAGAGTACAGGGGAAACACTTGAAGAAATTTGCCAGGGGCACCAGGGCTGGGGCCTTCCTAGACATTCCTTAGGTTTCTTAGGACACCATGAAGCAGCTCTTTCATGGGTGTCTGAAACCACAGATCCATCCCTACCATGGAAATACCAAGGCCCTGAGAAGCTGTAACTTGTCTTATGAAAGCTGGTCTTCCCACCACCCTCCAATTCTCTGGGCTGTGGTCTCTCAGGATCCATCCTCCCTTTGACTCCCCTGGATGTCTGGTTGGCCCAGAAGCACCCTTTTACCTCCAGCTGGTGGAAAGCCCACACCTTGCTTAGGTGTCTTAGGACCCCTACATATCAATGTGATAAAAAAGAGAAAACATCACAGAGGAAAGTTCAAGTATTACACTATTCAGAGACCACAGAGGGACAGGTGGCCCCTAAGGCACTATGGGGACCACAGGCAGGGCACTCTCTGACTCCCTAAACACTCTGGTTCACAAGACTTTGTGGTCCTACTTGGAATCAGCAAGACAGGCCACAAAGAGCTCAAGTCCCCATTGTTCCTTATTAAGATGTTAACCAGGTGACATCAGAGTGGGGAAGTCACTCACAGATGTATGCAACGCTGCCCTGCACATGGCCCAGAGACTCTTGTGTGACCTTGATAGTTCCCTCATGGCCCCTTTCCACTGAGTGTTTCTCATTAACTCCAAGTACTAACCTCCTCTTGCTGCCTACACCAGGGTGTGCACAGCCCCAGCTGTGCAGAGAGGACACAGAACAGCAAAATACCCAGGACCCAGCATTCTGGAATGAGATTTATTTGTACGGATTTGGAAGAAACAGAAGTGAGTTGGCTAAGAACCCTCTTGCGCTGCCCCCCATAACCATGGAAGAAAAGGCAGAGACAGGCAGTGAGGGGACAAGTACCCAGAAGTCACAGTCCAGGCTCAATGGTTGTCCAGGGTGGTTGGGGGTAGGGAAAGTCCAGGCTGTGCTTCTGTTCACTCCACTGTGGCTAGGAGGCCTTGCAGGGTTCAGGCTGCTTGTCTGGCTCCCCACCCAGCTGGGAAGCTACACCTAGTTAATTTCCCACAATGTGTTTCAGGATCCCAGGAGCTCAGAGCCTTCTTGCCTTCCAAGGAGACATGTGAAGTAGACTCTCAGGTATTTTGAAATGTATCCTATATTCTCCTTACCCAGGTCACCCTTCTGTGCAACACAGGCTGTCAACACAGACCAACAGAACCTAAGTCTCCACTGTTCCTTCTGAAAAGGTTAACCAGGTGACATCAGTGTGGGGAGGCCATGTGGGCTGTGGGCATCTCTGCCATGCACACAGCCCAGAGACTCTGGTGTTACTGTTGGGGTGACCTTGGCAGTTCCCTCAAGGCCCCTTTCCACTGGGATGTGAGGACGTCTGAAACTTGGTTCCCTGTGACCAACCCCCACCCCATTCCCTCCCTGTGCCACCCACTGGCCTTGTCATAATCAAACTTCTATGAGGTCAGTCAGAGACAACACATCAGTGATAGCTTGCTGCATCTGCCTGGGGGGATGGGGGTGCTAGCTTTATGTCTCCATTCCACACACACCTGAACTTCACCTTGCGCCCCACACATGTACACACAGAAAAAGACACACTGTCAATTTCAGTTTCTTTATTAAAAATCCACTAAAACTGTAGAAAGGAAAGAAGGAAGCGTGGCTGCCCCACACTCGCTTCCTTCTCTGGGCTCAGGTCTCCAGGTGGGTCACAGGCACCACCTTGTTCCTGCGGCGGATCTTCTGGGCCAGCGGGAGACAGAACATCTTGCGGAAGAAGTTCACAATCCTCCTACCGCACCCCCGCCGGCCCTGGACCACTTCAGTGGTGTCGTCATCGTCCACTACCTGCCCAGGTGGGAGGCCTTGGTCTTCTCTGGGTCCTGGCTGAGCTCCCGCATCCCCTTCTGAGCCTCCCCTAAGGCGGCTGGTGCTGGGGGAGGGAGAGGACACGGGGCTAGGGTGGGGGGCACAAGTGGGACTGGGAATGGGTGGAGTGGCAGTCTCTGGTGGGGTGGCGGTCTCTGGTGGGGTGGTGGTCTCTGGTGGGGTGGTGGTCTCTGGTGGGGTGTCTGTCGTTGCAGTGTATGGCCTCTGGCTCTCTTGCCCAGCCTGGATCCAGGGGTCTTCCATCATCTGGCGCAGGGTGGGCCTCTTGCTGGGGTCAGGGTTTAGGATCTTTTGGAGAAAGGATTTTAATTGGGGGGTAGTGAAAGCAGGTGCTGTGTAGGTGGTATTCACCACTGACCTTTTCAGTTCCTCTGAGTCTCGCCCGTGAAATGGGGCGGTCCCGGCAGCCATTGCGAAGAGGATTACCCCAAGGCTCCAGATTTCTGCCACTGGTCCCTTGTAGGGCTGCCGCAGGAAAATTTCTGGGGCCCAATACGCGGAGGTGCCACAAAAGTTTCTGAAGATCTCAACTTGGGTGAAGGTTGTGGCCAAGCCAAAGTCAGCTAGTTTCACATTGTTTTCAGAATCCAATAAAATGTTCTCAAGCTTCAGATCCCTGTGCAAGATGCCCTCTTCGTGAAGGTACTCCACGGCTTTCAGGAGCTGCAAGAATATGGCTCGGGCCTCCCCCTCCTCCATCTGGCCAGATTTGTGTATTCTGCCAGCCAGGTCACCACCACCTGCATGTTCCATTATTAGGTACACCTGATCCTTACCCTCTATGACCTCCAGCAGCTTGATGATATTCGGATGATCCAGGCCTTTCATGATCTCACGCTCCGAAGACGCACAAGCATGGTGTTTGCTGATGATCTTCACCGCCACCTCCCTCCCAGTTGGAAGGTGCCGAGCCAGCTTCACCTTGCCGAAGCTGCCCCGGCCAATGGTCTTTAAGAACTTGTAGTCCTGGAGGACCTCCTTGTCCAGAGACACGGAGCCCGCCCCAGGCACCATGGGGAGCCTGACTACTCTAGGGCTATGCTAGATAAGCTAAACTAAATAATCAAAAACAACAACAACTAACACTATGCTAAAAACACTAACAAACTATAGTAACTGGGGCACTAAATACGCTAACACTACTAATGAAAGCTAACTAGGATAAAAATAATATGTGAACTTACGCTAAGAAAACAAATAACACTATGCTAAGAACACTATGTACACTACAATAAACTACTCACTGGGAAAACTGCAAGCACTACGATCAAGGAAACACGCTATCTGAGGTCTAGTCCGCAGGTCACCGAAAGAAGCTTCCTGGGCTGTAACGACCAAAGACCCAGGCCCAGACAGCCCCTTATATAGGTTTCAGCCTCAATGGCTCTCTATGACATCAGAGGCTGAGAGAAATGGACCAATCAGGGTTGGGGATAACACAGGGTGGATTTTTTTTTCCTTTATGGGCACAAAAACATTTTCCTCTTACAAGAGAAACAAGTGCTTCTTGTTTACATGGGTTATAGAGATTGATACATTTGGTTTATTAGAAATTAAAACCTGTACAACATTTCAGTGGCCTTATCACTTATAATTTGAAAATCTATAATAACTTTAGGTTTTTAGAGACCTCATGATGTCTATATGGGAAGTGTTCCATTTCTTTTTTCTTTAAATTTGGGTTGGTGTTAGAAAGATGCCATAAATAGCTCCCATCATGATACTATACAGAAGTATTTTTGGGGTGTGTGATACACAATAAGGTCCATTATTAATATCTAGTGAGCTGCTAGAAAGATGACTCTCATTACTTTCCCACATGATCGACATCAGATTTGTCACCAGAAACCTTAGAGGTCAGATATCAGTGGGTTGAAATATTCAAAGTCATGGGGTAAGGGGAAAGTCTGTCTACCGAGAGTCCTATATCCAACTAACTGTGCTTCAAAAATGAGGGAGAAATTAAGACATTGTCAGATATCCGAAAGATGAGCACCAGCAGCCCTGCCCCTAGAATGGAGGGAGTCCTTCTAGTTGGAAAGAAAGGACACTAGACAGGAACTCAAAGCTTGATAAAGAAATAAAGATGGGGTGATGCCTGTAGCTCAAGAAGTAGGGTGCCAGCCTCATATGCCAGAGGTGGTGGGTTCAAGCCCAGTCCCGGCCAAAAATTGCCAAAAAAGAAAAAAAAGAAAAAAGATGTCTGGTAAGGCAAATACATGGACGGTTATAAATAGTACCTATTTGATTTAAGACACTAACGGACCAAAAAAGGCTATTATGAGCAGATGTTTGGACACATAATATGTACACATGTTATCTGGTGAGACCAAGAACTGAAAGAGCAATTAGGCAAGAGAGTGAAATTAAAGACAGTCAAATTGAAAAAGAAGTGTAAAGTTATCGGTTTACAAATGTGATCTCATATGTAGAAAATACCTAAGATTCCATAAAAGAAGTATAACAACATAAGCAAACTTAGGAAGGTTCAGGTATATGGAATCTCAAGGGATCCAGATAAACTAAAAATCTTGAAAAGGTGAAAACTTGGAGGTCTTATACTTCCTGTTTTTAAAATTCATTACAAGCACCTGAGTTCAAAACAGTGGTGCTGACATGGACAGACTTAGAGAGCAATGGAAGAGAACACTGAGCCCAGAAATAAACCTGCTCCTGGATAGTTAAATGATTTTACAAGAGTGCCATGAGCACCCAGCGGGGAAAGGACAGTCTCTTTAGCAAATGGTACTGGGATGACCGGACATCCACCAGCAGGAGAATGGAGTTGGAGCCTGACATGACACAATATGCAAAAATTAACTCATAGTGCATTGAGGACTAAAATGTTAAGGGCTAAAACTATGACACTCCAGGAAAAACCCATCAGGGGAAGCTTCAGGATGATGGACCTGGCACTATTTTTTGGGTATAACACCAAAAGCACAGGCTACAAATTACAAGTAGGTGAACAGGGCCACATCACAATCTAAAAGCTCTGTGCATCACAGGACACAACAGAGTCAATGGCAACCTATGGAATGGGAGAAAATACCTTCAGATCACACCAGATAACAGGTTCACATCTAGAATATTTAGAGATCTCCTATGTTTACAACAATAAAACAAATAGCCTAATTAAACAGTGGCCAAAGGATTTGAGTAGTTATTTCTCAAAGGTTGATACACAAATGGCCAACACACTCATGAAAAGATGCTTAACATCACTAATCATCAGGGTACTGCAAAGCAAAACTGCAAGGAAAAACCACTTTATGCTCCTTAGGATGGCTACTATCCAAACAGCAACAGAAGATGGTAAGTGTTGATGAAGATGTGGAGAAACTGGAACTCTTGTGCCCTGGTGGAGGGAATGTACAATGCTGTCACCACTGTTGAAACAGTATGGTGGTTTCTCAAGCAATCAAAGATGATTCATTCACATGGTAATCATGGTATCCAGCAAACCAACATCTGGATATATATCCAAAGGTATTGAAAGTACAATCTTAAAGTGGTATTATTTCACCCACATTCGTAGCAGCATTCTTCACAATAGCCAAAAGGTGGCAGCAACCCAAGTGTTCATCAGTGAGGAGTGGATAAACCAAATGGGTCTGTCCATACAATGAAACATTTATTCAACCATAAAAAGAAGGCGATTCAGACCCATGCTACCACATGGATGACCCTCGGGGACACTGTGCTAAGCCAGTCTCAAAAGGTAAACATTGTCTAGTTTCACTTATGTGACTGAATTCATGGAAACGGGAAGTAGAAGGGTGGTTGTCAGGGAGAGTGGTGGGAGTTAGGGAGTTATTGTTTAGTGGGTACAGAGCTTCAGTTTTACAAAATGAGTTGTACAGATGAATGGTGGTGACAGTGGCACCACAGTATGAATGTCCTTCACACCACTGAACTGTACATGTCAAAGGAACAAGGTGGAGATATTATGTTATGTGTATTTTGTGAGAATCAAAACAAATAATGTTTTAAAAATGTAATTAAGGCATTGATGGAAACAAAGGCAGGGATATAGGGCAACTGGTAGTAGCAGTTCCCATTGATGGAACCTTTGAGAAAGGTATTTGGCAATAACTGTCCATGCCCAATGGCCTAGGAGTCTCACTTTTAGGGAGACGTCCAGAAGAAACTCCTAAGTGTGCCGTCAGAAAGGACGGTGCCCGGATGCTCTTATCAGCCCCGTGGATCAGAACCCCAGACTGGAAGGAACAGAAATGTGCACAGTAGCCTGGGTCAGTCTACTGCCCTGTGTCCACACAACGGTGTAATATATGGAAATGTGCCTGGGGACGTGCAATGTGTGACAGGTGAGGAAGCTCGTGAACGATATGGAGCCGAGGAAGCCAGATACGGAAGAGTTTAGTACAGCATCAGGCAAAATTAGGCTTGTGCAGGTAGAAGTCAGCGTAGGGTTTTCCCTTTGGGACAAGCTAGACAAATGGGTCTCCAGGAGACTTTGGGGTGCTGATAATCTGTTTCCTGATCTTGGTGTTGGATATAGGATGTGTTCAATATGTGACGAAATAAAAGTAAGCTGTATAAAAAAAACAAAATATGTAAGTTGTATACTTTAATTTAATATACTTAAATTAAAAATTATTGTTAAAATCATCAGACTGCCTATCAAGCCTAGGATGAAAGAGAGACCCTCAGCCTGCCATGCCTTGTTCACTACAGGCAAGTTCACGGTGACCATGTGGTTCTCCCCTTGGTGCAGGGAGGCTGCCCCTGGGCTCTAAGCACTGCAGTGGTGTCAGGGTGAGACCGAGGCCCAGGGCTCCCGCAGGCTCCTGGGGAGGTGTGGCATGGCCACGTCCACCTGAGTGCCAGGATCACCATCACTGCCTACCTGGCCCTCAAGGTGAGCTGGGGCCCTGCTCCTCCTGCACTCACCTGCCTACTCCTTCTATGAGGTGAATTATTCATTTGCTCTGATGAATTCGGTAGAAAACCCCAATTGTTCAGAATATCTTGTGGCACACCTCCCTCTGCCTGTGACATTCTGGCTGAAAGCAGGAACCCATGTAGAGGAACAGAGCCTCCCCCGCAGGGGACAGTGGGTGCTGACATCGACGTGTTCACATGGGACAGTGCTTGGCAGGCTTTACAGGGCGCTGACCTGCCTGGCTGTCCTGACCAAGGCAGTAATGTGGGCTCCAAAGGCTTTGAAATGTTTCCAACAGGGGTCAGGGCAGAGGGGCACGTCTGGTCCATTCCAATCCCTTCAGCATCCCCACAAAGACCCAGAACTGGACCAGTGGCCTTTGGCACATTAGATTCCGAGGCCTCCACAGACCCAGGCCTACAATGGATTCTGCCCCTTGCCTGATGTCTGTGAATTCCTCTTCCCATCTGAGGAGGGAGGTGGCTGTGGCATGTGCAGTGTGGAGCACAAGGGCTCAGCTCCACACCAGCCCTGAGTCTGTGTCTGTGTCTGACACACAGCAGCTCTGTGCTCTGGCTCATTTAACTTCTCTGGACCTCACAGTCCTCGCCTATAAAATGAGGCTGAGATGACAGGCACCTTATAGGCTGTGCTGAGAATTACTGAGCTAATAAGCAGAGCGGGTATAGAAAGCAGTCTGGGAGGTAGTGAGTCTCCCAGAGGGTCAGTGAGTAAAACATGAGGACAAAGACTTGGCCCTCCCACCAAGGGTGGTTGTGGAGGCTTTGCACAAGGGCTGCCACACAGCAGGCTGGTGGATGGGTCGGTTCTTCCTGTGTCTGAACACTGCCCTGTCCACAAGAGGCCCGGAGGGGGTGAGCTGGTGGGAGTTCCTGCTCCTAGGGGATCCCCTAAGTCCCCAGCTGGGCCAGGCAGCCCTCACATTTCCCACCACCCAGGGTCACGCAGTGCTGGTCCCCAGGTGTGAGATGTTTGTTTCTCCCTCTGTCCCATTAGAGGCCAACTCAGTGACCTTAGGACCTTTCATCTCTGCACTTGTAGCCCTGAGCATAGTACCTGATACAGAGCAGAGTCCAAGCAAGGGGGTGGGGGTTTGTTAAGGTGAATAAGTGAGGAAATGTGCCCAGGGTCACCCAGCAGGCATGAAACCAAGGCCTCCTGACCCCCAGAGCAAACTCAGTAGCCCCTTGCAGGTGTGTGTTGTGAGCAGAGGCCCCTCCCTGCTCCTCCTGCCCAGCCATCCAGCTGGGCAGCACATGTCTGTGAGACCTTCCTGTCCCTGCTATAGACCAGGAGATGCCTCAGAGCAGAAAACACGCAGAAACCTCTGTCCTATGACCATCGATACTCAAGGGGAGAGAGAGAGAAAGGAGAGAAAGAGAGAGACCACCATCAGCTGATAGAAATCCCAGCTAGGCTAGCAGGCATTTTTGGCAACACCCCACCACACCTTCAGAGAGATGGAGCTTTTCAGCAGGACCCTGGGGAGGGGGATGTTCAGGGCCCTTCCTGGCTGCTTGGCTGGAGCAGCAGAGGCCAACCTTGAGCTCACTGTTCCATCTGGGATGTAAGGGTGAAAGAAAGGTAGTTGTATTGATAAACACAGAGATGAGTTAAGTCAAGGTACTGGGAACAAAACCCAAAGTGGCCTCGGCTTAACCAACAGAGTTTATTTCTCTGTCACGTGTGATGTTCATACAGGGGTAGTTTTGCCCCTGTTCATAAGGGATCCAGATTTCTGTCTTTCCACGTCATCATGCTATTCCGTGGCTACATCCTTTAGGGGACTCAGGGTCTAAAATGCTTGCTGGAGCTCCAGCTGTCACATCTGCTTTCCATATAGCCTCAAAGGGAAAGAGCTCCCATTTCAACTCACCCAGTTTTTTATCATTAGCCTTGCCCCGAGCTTAGAACAATTTCTCTCTACATCTCACTGGCCAGAAGTTTGCCCATTTTCCATACCTAGAGGCAAGAGAAGCTGGAAATTTTTTCCCTGGGAAATTTAGTACCCTAAAAAAGTAGTGATTCCTTCCTTAAGGAAGAGGGGAGTGTGGAAACTGGGAAGGCAGCTAACAGCCATTGCTGCCACCTGTATTTGCTGGGCCCTGTGTCAGTTCACTCTGCAGCCAGTCCTGACCACTGCTCATTGTGAGCTCACTGCTCTCCTTCAAGCCTGCATAGACATTTGTGAGGTCAGAGCTAGAGGTTCGGGCAGGAAAGGCTCCAGTGGCAGGGTGTGTAGCAGATCTATCTGGCCCTGGGACCTGTGCCTCTTTGTTCCAAGGCACTTCCATGAACCCCCAGAGCCAAAAGTTGAGTCTGTGCGTTGCCCTCATCTCAGCTCCTTGTGGAACCTTGTTCAGGGCCTGTTAAGTCTGATAGTTCATATGACCTCAGCAGACTCAGTTTTCAGGTTTATTTTTTTATTTCTGATTAACATGAGGGTACAATTAAGTTACGATGTTTGCATTTGTTAGGTAAAGTCCCTGTCATAGTTGTGTCCTACACCCGGGAGGTGTACCATGTACCCTTACATTGTGCCCATTCACTGGGACACACCAATCCCCCCTCCCCCCCCCCGACTTGACCTTTTCTCTTGTGTGGGTGGGTATTTGTTCACACTGCTTCATATTAGTATTGAGAACATTGGATACTTGCTTTTCCATTCTTGACATACTTTCCTAAGAAGAATGTGTTTCAACTCCATCCACATTAATACAAAAGATGTAAGTACCCCATCTTTTTATGATTGAATAGTATACCATGATACACATATATGAGACTTCAGTGATCCATTGATGTGTTGATGAGCATTTAGGTTGTTTCTGCATCTTGGCAATTGTAAATCGAGCTGTGATAAACCATCTGGTCAAAATATCCTTATGATAAAATATTTTTTTGTTGTTTTGGGTAAATGCCTAATATTGGGATTGCAGAATCAAATGAAAGGTCTAGTTTGACTTCTTTGAGGATTCTCCATACTTCTTTCCAAAGATGCTGTATTAGTTTGCAGTCCCACCAACAGTGTAAAAGTATTCCCTTCTCTCTGCATCCATGTCAGCATCTGAAGCTTTGTGGTGTGGGCTATTCTCACTGGACCCTGCCATTTTAATACCATACACAAACATTTACTCACGGTTAATTGAAGACTTAAATGATAAGAGCTAACAGGACAAAACTCTTAGATTAAACATAAGAGGAAAGCTTCAGGACAGCCTGGGTCCTGATACGTCCTACTGGTGGATTCTGAGGGATAAAACCCAATATTGAGAAACTTGTGTGGAATAGTGTTGGCTTAAGGGGACAGGGAGAGATCCGAATGCCTTTTTGAGGCTCTTGGGCTTTGAACAAGCCCAAGACTTTGAGGCAGTGATCAGGACCATGGCTATTGCTTCAGTCCTGGGGAAGGCTCAGCCCCACCAGCATAGGACCCCATCCCTTCTCTTTAGCTTCCTTTCTGGATCCTCATTTCCCTTTCATATGTCCTTTGTAGGAGGTATTAGGACCCACAGGACAGCTTCTGAGGGTTCATGGTCTATTTTCAATGGGCGATCTCAAGATGTATAAAGAAAAGTTAGGGAATTTCTCTGCTGACCCTGGGACATTCACAGAGGAATGCAAATACCTGGCTATTGTTTTTGATTTGCCCTGGAATGATGTGTGTGTCTTACTCTCACATTGATGTTTGTAGATGAGAAAAACAGGATTTGGGCAGCTTGGTCAGGTCTAAGGCAATGGTTCTCAATCTGTGAGTCGCGACCCCTTTAGGGGTTGAAGGACTTCTTCACCAGGGTTGCCTAAAACCATCACATACACCCTGTACAAATACAGGTGTATGAAAATAGTTTTATGGTTGGGGGTCACCACAACATGAGGAAATGTACAAAAGGGTCATGGCATTAGGAAGGTTGAGAACCACTTGTCCAAGGGGACCAACTCCATGCCCTAGTCAAAACTGCTACCTAGAAATCAAACAGTACAAGAGAGTCCAGGGTAGAATTGATACCAGACTTTCAGGTTCTTGGTCTCAGTGATTTGAAGAATAAATCTGCGGACCACAGATCAATGACAAGACAATTTATTTACAAAAACACTAAAGTTCCTGGTAGGGAGAGAAAACCCTAGTCGGGAGAGAAAAAGCTCTCTCCGTTTTTCTCTCTCCATCTCTCTCCATTTCTCTCCATTTAGTGGTATATATAGGTGCCTAGTTTCCTTCTATATGAGGCCATGAAATGAATGGACACAGTAGCTTTGCTGGGGCAAGGTGAATGAATGTACTAATGAATGGACACAGTTCCTTCCACTGGGACAAGGTGAATGAGTGTACTAATGAATGGACACTGTCTATTTACGGAATTGAGGCCTAGGAAACTTACATGAAATTGACCTACATATAGGAAATGGGGGTTCTGTATTTAGTCATAAGTGTAAAGAGGAAGGAAACACCAAGGTGCCGGTGTCTCCTCAGCAGTTGTCCGGTCCCTTTGGCTACTGGAGCCTCGGGTGGGGAGGGAGGCTCCCGAGGCTCCCCCCTCTTGCCTACGCTCCAGCCCGCTGGTTCCTCTACCTGCTACCACTGTACAAACACCACTAAGGTGGAAGGATTGGTTCCTCCAGCCCCGCTCCCCTGAGCTGGTTGGGGTGCCACTTGTCCTGTATCATTCCTCTCTTTCCGAGTAGAAACTCTAACTGCTGTTAGGGAAAAAAGGGTGAAGACTCGATCTAACTACTTCCTGCTGACTCGTGCGATGATAGAAGGGGCAGTTAGAGTTTCTCCGGAGGGACAGTGATCCAGGGATTCACAATAGAATCAGGTCTTGGACAGGAACCATCTTTACTGTGTGTGACTTGATGACATTTCTGGAAGATACAAATCTGATTAGGACATTAAAAGGCCAGGGTAGAACAGTGAGAGGAGGGGTTAATCACAGGTCAGGTTAGAGGAACAAAGTCAGTGATGTTAAAAGAAAACTCTATTAACACTTTCCTTGCTGTCTTCTAAACAATAAATTAAACCTTCCTTAGGCTCACAAGTGTAGGTGGACTGTGGCTGGCTCTCTTCACAGTCTGCTTCTGTAGAAGGAGGAGGGTCCCAGGATTTTACTCATGATTGATGTATCCAGGAGTCTATGCCCATAACTCTAACAGCTGCAGAAGAAGACAAGATAACAGACAAGGGACCTTCCCAAATTGGGGTTAGGGAAGGTGAATTAGTGGGAAGAGTTTTGATCTTGACTAGATCCCCAGGAGAGAAAAGCTCCTTTAGTGTTGAATATGAAAATGTAGTTGGGAGGTTTTCTAAGGATCTGTTGAAATTCAGCTAAAGAAGTGATATGTTTTACTAATTCTGTAGTCTCCAGATCTAGTAATAAATCATTAGCTAAAAAGGGTCTTCCATATAATATTTCGAATGGACTACAACCAAGCTTCTGAGGTAGATTCCTTATTCTAAGGAGAATAATGGAAAGTAATTTAGTCCAAGGGAGATGAGTCTCTTGAGTTAGCTTTTGAAACTGTCCTTTAATTTTGTCATTCATTTTTTCTACTTTCCCAGAGGATTAGGGTCTCCAAGAGCAGTGCAGGTGATATTGTATGCCCAGAGCTTTAGATATTCCCTGCATCACTGTTGCTGGCCCATTATTACTTTGCAAACTTTGGGGGAGTCCAAACCTGGGGATAATCTCATGTACTAAAGCCTTAACAACTTCCTGGGCCTTTTCTGTCCTACAAGGGAATGCTTCAACCCAGTTAGTAAAAGTATCCACAAATACCAGTAAATATTGTATGCCATGTACTTTAGGGAGGTGAGTGAAATCCATTTGCCAGTCTTCACCTGGGTATCTACCATGTTTCTGTATATCTGGGGGAGCTAGGTGGTGATTTAAAGGATTGTTTCTCTGACATATCTCACAAGTCCTTGTTATCTGTTTCATGACTTTGAATAAGTTTTTGCCCATAAAGAGAGCCTTAGCCATTTGATAGGTACTTTCGGTGCCAAAATGAAAGGACTGATGTATAGTTTTAAGTATTTTCCATTGGCTTGCAGCAGGTAATAGCAAAAGTCCACCTTTACTTTGTAACCAGCCTGATGGAAGTAGTGAACAGTCTCTGGATAAAGCCCACTCCTTCTCTTTTCAGGTGTCCTGAGGTGCATGAGGCTCAGGTGATCCCTCCCAAATAAGGGGTGCCACAAGGGGAATTATTCCTCTATGTGCTGCCATTTTAGCCTCTTTATCAGCAAGTTGGTTACCCGCAGAAATGTCATCTGAGGTCTTTTGATGTCCCTCACAATGAATAACTGCTACTTCTTGTGGAGCATGAACGGCTTGTAACAATCTGTCTATTTCATGATGATATTTTATGCGAGAGCCATTGGAAGTTAGATAGGTCAAAGCTCTGTCCTAACACTTGAAGAACATCTATGTACTTATCAGGGTCATCAGAAAATTTTCCTAAATCAACTTTAATTTGCTTTAAATCTGCTAGAGGAAACGGAGTGTATACTCACGCACTTCCCCTTTCACCCCTCGCAGTCTCAACCAAGGGACACAAAGAAGGATATGGTTGCCTTCTGGGGGCCCCCGTAGGACCAGAAAAAACTGTTGGGAAAGCTTCCCTCCTGGGGGTTTCTGAACACATGGAGGAGGGTGTGGGAGAAGTAGATGGTGGGTTTGATCTAGGTGGTAATGGTGTCTCCCTCAAGAATCCCTGACAGGTCTTACCCAGTTGGGGGGGGGGAGGTTGTTGTTCCTGAGAAAAAAGAACACTTGCACATAGGACACCTCAGACCACTTTTCTTCCTGTTTACAAAATGCATCTAACTGGAAAATGGTGTCATCATTAAGAGTACCCTCTGGGGGCCATTGTTCTCCAGTGGAGAGTTGATACTGAGGCCAGGCCTGGGTGCAGAAGAAAAATATACATTCCTTTTTCAGCGTCTGGGGATCAAACATGTCCCAGTCCCATGTCCCAGAATACAGCCCAGTGGGGTGTTATCTTGATGAGAGAATATGTTACCCATCTGTGAGGAAGAACAACCATCCAGAGTCTTAATTAATCCTACCCCGTACTCCTGAGTCGTCCAGAGCGTCCTCTGACCAACCCAAAAAGCCTTCCAACCAAACAAAAGTAAGTGTCCCTCCAATGTTTGGGGAAGAAGCCCTGAGGAGAGTGGCCTCCTGAGCCCCTGCACTTGTCTGGAATTAGCCACTCTTACCAGTGTAGCGCTTAGTGCCCACTGGGTCTCCTGTGCTTATATTGGGCCGGCAGCATAGCTCCGAGAAATCAGGTACCAGGAGCCTTGGTCCCACCTGATGCATGTATTCTGCCCCTTTCTGCCCCTTCCCCCTACTAGCCTCGGAGTATCAATCAAAGTGGGGATAAGCCCCATCCTGGAGAAGATGGCTGTGCGATGTGTGCACACAGAATCTGTACAAGCTTTGTCTAAATTCCCCGTAACAAAAAGGAAAGTAGGCTTTCAGCCTGAGCAGGGCTTGGTGTTAAATGCTATGTTTTCTAACTTCCCTTTCCTTTCCAAAGGTTAGCAAGGCAACAATAACTAAATTTAGTTACAAATCAGGGTTCAGTTGAGAGACACTTTGAAACTTTGTATCACAATTAGTTGCACTCAGCCCAAGTCCTAGAGAAACCTAGAATTCTTTTAGATTTCCCCACACCAGAAGAAATCAAATGCCCAGGGCCATGAGTGGTGGCCAAAGTTCAGGGCCATTCCCACCTTGGGGAGTCATCCTGGGCTTCCCTTCACAGGCCTCTGGTTGCCCAGACAAACTGTGGAGGGGAGTCATCTTGCCCTTTAACAAGATCAGTTTTTTCCTCAGACACATAAAAAGCCAATCTAATTTAAGTTCTGCAATGCAAGGCAATAAAAAGGATCTTACAACACACCTACAACATTTGAAACACTTAAAACATCTGAAAAATACCAGAATTAACCAGTAACAAATCCAACTAAATACATAAAGCAGTCCTTTACCAACATTCAAAGTATGTAAACTACAAGGAGAGAGAGAGAAGCAGCAGAGGTCTGTGGAGATAACTAGGAAACGTTTGGGACCAGCGAAGAGAAGAGAAGAGAAGATAGTAAAAGCGGGGAAAGCACAAGTTTTCAGAGGCCCCCCAAGTCCTGGAGTCAGAACCATTGCTGGGGACCCCAGGGCCTCTGGGTGCTACCTCCTTACTCGGCTCTTGACCAGGAGAAAGGAATAAACAGAGAATAGGTTCAAAATTCTTCCAACAGTCCCCTTGCCTCCTTTCTGAAGCCAGGGGGAATTAGCAAGTTTGCTCCCCAACGGCCTCTTGCCAGCGACCTGGAGGTCAGGATCTACACTATGCATATTACAGACGGTGGACATTCAAATTGTCAGTCTTTAACATTATCACTGTAGAGAAAAGCAGGAGAGAGGTAAGTGGTCTCATTGCTTAACTCAGATCATCAATTCCCTGTACCGGCCAACAAATCTGATACCGGAATTTCGTCTTGTCTCCTAGCTGGCTCACCAAATCTGATACCAGACTTTCAGGTTCTTGGTCTTGGTGATTTGAAGAATAAATCTGCAGACCACAGGTCAGTGGCAATGACACAGGACAGGTGACACCCCAGCCAGCTCAGCCAAGTGGGGTTGGAGGACCCACCACCTTCAGCTTGGTGTTGGTGCAGCGTCAGCCAGCAGAGGAACCAGCGGGGGGGGGAGCCTCCCTCCCCCACCAGAGCCTTCAGTAGCCAAAAGGACCGGACAACTGCTGAGAAGACACTGGCACCTTGGTGTCTCCTTCCCTTTGCATTTATGACTAAAAAACGGAACCCCCATTTCCTATGGCTAGGTCAATTTCATGTAAGTTTCCTAGGCGTCAATTCCATGAATGGACTATGTCCATTGATTAGTACATTCATTCACCTACCCCCAGTGGAAGAGAATGTGTCCATTCATTAGTACATTCATTCACCTTGTCCCAGCAGAAGAGACGTATCCATTCATTTCCTGGCCTCATATACAAGGAACCCAGGCACCTATATATACCGCTAAACGGAGAGAGATGGAGAGAGAAAAACAGAGAGGTTTTTCTCCCAACTAGGGTTTTCTCTCCCTACCAGGAACTTTAGTGTCTTTGTATTCTTTTTCTGTAAATTAATTCTGTCTTGCCACTGATCTGTGGTCTGCAGAATTACTCTTTAAATCACTGAGACCAAGAACCTGAAAGTCCGGTATCAGATTTGGTGAGCCAGCCAGAAGACAAGACGAAATTCCGGTACCAGCAATACAGAATTTATTTACAGAAAAGAATACAAAAACACTAAAGTTCCTGGTAGGGAGAGAAAACCCTAGTCAGGAGAGAAAAAGCTCCCTCCGTTTTTCTCTCTCCATCTCTCTCCATTGAGCGGTATATATAGGTGCCTAGTTTCCTTCTATATGAGGCCAGGAAATGAATGGACACAGTCTCTTCCGCTGGGACAAGGTGAATGAATGTACTAATGAATGGACACAGTCTCTTCCTCTGGGGCAAGGTGAATGAATGTACTAATGAATGGACACAGTCCCTTCCCCTGGGACAAGGTGAATGAATGTACTAATGAATAGACACAGTCTCTTCCACTGGGGGAGGGGAATGAATGAATGTACTAGTCAATGGACACAGTTTCTTCCGCTGGGACAAGGTGAATGAATGTACCAATGAATGGACACAGTCCATTCACGGAATTGAGACCTAGGAAACTTACGTGAAATTGACCTGGGCATAGGAAATGGGAGTTCCGTACTTAGTCATAAGTGTAAAGGGGAAGGAGACACCAAGGTGCCGGTGTCTTCCCAGCAGTTGTCCGGTCCCTTTGGCTACTGGAGCCTCCGGTGGGGGAGGGAGGCTCGGAGACCCCCCCCTTGCCTATGTTCCAGCCCGCTGGTTCCTTTGCCGGCTGCTGCTGCACCAACACCGCGAAGGCAGAGGCGGCAGCGGCAGGTCCTCCAACCCCGCTCGCCTGAGCTGGCTGGTGTGCCACTTGTCCTGTATCAGAATCACCAACTGGGTCAAAGAGGATCCCACCTCTGCAACCACATGCTAGTGTCTTTTATAAGGACATGAAGACTACTCAGGTAAAACCACTCAACTTTTCCAAATTAACAGAGCTGGTTCAGGGAAAGGAGGAAAGCCCAGCAATATTTAGAGAAAGAATCACTGAAGCTGTCAGAAGGTATAAAACCAGGACCCAGATCAGCTGAGGCAGAAATAGTGATTAATACATGATTGGCACCTCTGACTGTGATAACCCATAGGAAGCTCCAGAAGTTGGCCTTGGGCCCCCAGACATGTCCCGGCTACTGTCAGTGGCTTCCACTGTCCCTGACAACCAGGATATTTAACATAAGGGAATGCCAAAGGCCAGGTTATTGGGGGTGGCTTCTGTAGCAATGTCCACCCCAGACACTCACTCCAAGGTTCCCTGGGGATGGTGGAAAGACTTGCCACCCTCGTGAGAAACCTGGACACTTAGAGAGAGTGTCACGCCAGCCCCAGAAGGACCAAAGGTGAGGAGAAAAAAGCCATGAAGCACTGGTGGCCCTGTCCCCAATGGGGACATCCAGGTTATTGGGCATGGAGTGTCCCTTGATCACGGAAGGCCAAGGGTGGGGTCCAGACCCTGGTGGCCACGGTCATAAATGACCAGGCCTCAAGGGGCAGGGTTCCACACTGGCTCCACTCATCCCCTCCAAATCCCACATGAAGAACCCTGGGTAACCCTGGATGTGGCTGGTAAGCAAATTTCTTATAATTGATATTGGAGCCACCTATTTCATCATCAAAACCTTTGGCGACCCCTATCGTCCTCTTGTGTAACTATGGCATGATTGGTGACCCACCAGGAGGTATTATACCCCCATGTTATTATGTAGTTGGGAAAGAATGTTCCTAAGCCACCAATTTCTACTTATCTTGGAGGTTCCCATGTCATTGTTGCAAAGAGTCATTTTAGTCAAATTGGGCCTCAAATGCCATAGCAACACCAGACTATTATGAGCAGCCCTTGACATCGCTGTAACAGGGAACAACAATGACCTGCAGGCCTAGAGGGCACGGACCCTGGGACCTGGGCAGAGGGAAGCCAGGGAAGGCTGAGAGGGTTCCTCCAGTACAGGCAACTCTCAAACCAGGCCACCTTCTTCTGTTTGTTGAAGGAGGCTGGGCAACCTTGTCTTTATGGTGTCCTGATTCCCCATTTCACTGTGTTCAATCCCTAAACTGGCAGCACCTCTGTCTCTCTCCTCCCTCCCCTACCCCTGCCAAGTGGTAGGTAAATTACAAGCCTCTGTGCCTTCCACAGCTTCTCTGGTTAAGTTCGTCTCACTTTCTCTGGTGATTCCCAGCTGCCCTACCCGGGAACCGCAAAAGCTGTCCTCTGGATATTGAGACATTTGTATCACTGTGTTGGCTCTTTCCTGGGCAAGCCTCTGTGTTTGTTTTCTGAGTTGGCTGGGTTCCGCCATTATTGCTTTGCTAACTGAGAGGGAGAAGGGAAGGTGGAAACTTAGTAGCTCTCAGCTGGGTTTAGGGGCTTCCCTGCCCCAATGTCTGACAAAATGTCAGTTCAGGATGGGGTAGGGGGGCATCCCAGGGGACTCCCCACTGGACTGCCTCCTCAGCAACTGGAATGGCTAGGAAGGGTTGGGAAAAAAGGGCTCATTGTTATGTCACCTGACTGGAAGTTGGGGTAAAACACTGGAATTGTCTTGGTGTGATCTGTGATCAGTAGGACTATTTCTGGTATTGATGCCGGATTTTTGTCTTGTCTCCTGGCTGGCTCACCAAATCTGATACCTGCGTTTTGGGTTCTTGGTCTCAGTGATTTAAAGAATAAATCCACAGACCACAGATCAGTGGCAAGACAGAACTTATTTACAGAAAAGAATACAAAAACACTAATGTTCCTGGTAGGGAGAGAAAACCCAAGTCGGGAGAGAAAAGCTCTCTCCGTTTGTTCTCTCTTCTCTCTCTCTGTGCAGGGGTCCTCAAACTTTTTAAACAAGGGGCCAGTTTGCTGTCCCTCAGACCATTGGAGGGCCAGACTGCGGGCCCTGGGACGAGTCTGCTGCTAAGTAGGACAGGCAGCGGTGGCAAAAACACCCGGTGGGCCAGATAAATGTCCTTGGCGGGTGGCTTGTGGCCCATGGGCTGTAGTTTGAGGACACCTGGTAGGGATATATATATAGGTGCATTGGTTCCTTCTATATGAGGCCAGGAAATTAATGGACACAGTCTCTTCTGCTGGGGTAAGGTGAATGAATGTACTAATGAATGGACACAGTCCATTGATGAATTGAGGCCTAGGAAACTTACATGAAATTGACCTAGGCACAGGAAATGGGGGTTCCGTATTTAGTCATAAATTTAAAGGGAAGGAGACATCAAGGCTCTGGTGTCTCCCCAGCAGTTGTCCAGTCCTTTTAGCTACTGGAGCCTCCCCCCCCACTCTGCCTCCCGCCTACACTGCAGGCCTCTGCTTTCTCTGGCTGCCACAGCACCAACACTGCCAAGGCGGAAGCAGCAGATCCTCCAGCCCAGCTCAGCTGAGCTTGCTGGGGCACCACCTGTCCTGTATCAGTATCATTGGTTGGGTGAGAGCAGTCAGGTCATCTGAATTGTATGTATTGACAAAGATGCTCATGTGTTTAATTTTCTAGGACTTCCTAGTGTGAATGCCTGATTTCTTAGGTCACAAAATAATTAATTGGATAAATATAAATAAAATAGATACCATGTCTGCAGATTTCTCTGTACACAGCTAGTGAGGGGCATAGGGTATGCTATCCTAGGAAAATACAGAGGTGGCCTTCTCCTAACTATCTCTCTAGCCACTCTGAATCATCTTCTATGGCATGAAGACACTAAATTCTCAAGACATTCTCTTTTCATCTTTTATATCACTTAAGAAACTTGTAACAAAATGTTTGTGTGATTATTCATTGAATGCCCATCTTTAAAGGCAAACAGAAAGCCTATGAACACCATGTCTATTTCATTCACAGCTATGTTCCTAGGATTCCACACACCTGAGTCCAAGCATATAATAGGTGCTCAATAAATATTTACTGAACAAATGGATTTATCCACCACGGGTTACAGGAATATACATAGAGCTTGAGTCCCCAGATAAGCCCAGATAATTTCAAGTTTCTGCATTTCCCCCAGCAGTTGATTTGATAGGTAGATCCTCTGTGAGTAATATCAAAATCTTGCCCTCAGCTCATGAGCCTTATTTGTGCTAAGTCAGCATATTAGGTTCAAACAACTCAGTTAATGGAAGACAGAAGTGATTGGCATTATCTTCATTTTTAAAGAAAGCAAAGGGTCATACATAAACTTCCAACTGCATCCTTCATTTCTGTTAGCAAATGTATTTTTATGGAGGCTAATATCTCCTGGGTTTAGGCTAATTTTTTAAGCTACTTTATTACAAATCCATGCTAATTCACATACCTATTTCTGTAAAGGACAATTCAGAATGTCCTTTCTTAGGGTTTTCACTGCACTTTAAAGTTACTGGTGATGGAAAGTCTGGAAGTCTGGATGCACGTGGTTCTGCATATGGGCTGAATCAGGGAGGAGGATGTGTTGAGAAAAAGGCACGAAACATTCAATTAGTGAGGAAATATATGTGTAATGCCGTCTGAGTGAGACGTTTTTTCAACGTTGATTCAATGTATGGATTTGGAAAAAAAAAAAACACAAAAAGAGGTAACAACAACAAAAAAGGCTATCAATGTGGAAATGGGTTTTTACAAAGAAAGGACTGAACACAGAGGAATGGGTTTTTGTGGGGACCAAAGGCCCACACCTGCCTCAGGCCTCTTAGAGGGACCCACCTGTGCTGCTGTTATGAAAAGGAGAGACGGTCAGAGAGGAAAGTTCAAGGGTTACCCTACTCAGTCAGAAAACACAGGAGGACAAGTGGCGCCCTCCTACAGAAGGACAGCCAGGTCCCTCTCTGACTCACTAGTTTGGTGCACAGGACTTTGTCATCCTACTCAGGATAATCAGTACAGGCCAGCAGGACCTCAAGTCCCCATTGTTCCTTGTGAAGATGTTAAGCAGGTGACATCAGTGTGGGGACGCCATGCATGGTGTGTGTGTCTCTGCCCTGCACACGGCCCAGAGACTCCTGTGTTGCTGTTGGGTGACCTTGGAGGTTCCCTCATGGCCCCTTTCCACTGAGTATTTCTCATTATCTCCAAATACTACTCTGGTCCAGGCTGCCTGCACCAGGTGTGCACAGCCCCAGCTGTGCAGGGAGGACCCACAACAGCAAAATACCCAGAACTCAGCTTTCTGGAGTCAAATTCATTTGTACTGATTTAGAAGAAACAGGAGTGAGATGACTGAGAACCCTCTCACCCCACCACCCACAACCATGGAAGAAAAGGCAGAGAAGGGCAGTGAGGGGACAAGTGCCCAGGAGTCCACAGTCAAGGCCCAGTGGTTGTCCCAGCTGGTTGGGGGGTGAAGGAGTCCAGGCCATGCTTCAGGCTGCTTGTCTGGCTCCCCATCCAGCTGGGAGTCTAAACCTGGCCGACCTCTCAAACTGTGTTTCAGGATCCCGAGAGCTTAGGGCCTTTTGCTCTCCAAGGAGACATTTGAAGTGGACTCTCAGGTCTTTGGAAATGTGCCCTACATTCTCCTGAACCTGGTCACGCTGCTGTGCAACAGATGTCAGGGTTGCTTCCTGTTTGAAACTTTGTTCCCTGTGACCAACCCCCCCATCCCTCCCTGTGCCGCCCATCCCCCATGTCACAATCAAACTACTTCTATGAGGTCAGGTTTTCAGGGACAACACATCAGTGACAGCATGCTGCAGGGTTGGGGGTGTTAGCTTTCCACACACACCTGAACTTCACCTTGTGCCCCATACAAGTACACACAGTAAAAGATACAATTTCCTTTATTGAAAATCCAATAAGAAATAAAAGTGTGGCTTGGCCACCCCACAAGTCTCCTGGCTGGTCACAGGCACCACCTTGTCTGGGCCTCAAGTCTCCTGGCTGGTCACAGGCACCACCTGGTTCCGGCGGCGGTGGTTCTTTTGGGCCAGCGGGAGGCAGAACATTTTTCGGAAGAAATTCGCAATCCTCCTAGCACACCCCTGCTGGCCCTGGCCTGCTTCCGTGGGTTCGTCCTCCACTCCCTGCCCAGCTGGAAGGGAGTGGTCTTGGCTGGGACTTCCCTCAGCTCCCCTGTCTCCTGCTGGGCCTCCCTTAAGGCAGCTGGTGCTGGAGGGAGAAGACATGGGACCAGGTAGGGGGGCACAACTGGGAGTGGGAATTGGTGGGCTGTTGGTCTCTGGTGGGGTGTCCCCCTTCAGTGGGGTGGCAGCCTCCAGTGGGGTGTCCCCCTCTGGTGGAGTGTTGGCCTCTGGTGAGGTGTTAGTCCCTGGTGGGGTGTACCCCTCCGGTGAGGTAGCAGCCTCTGGTGGGGTATCTGTCTCTGGTGGGGTGGCAGCCTCTGGTGGGGTGGCGGTCACCAGTGGGATAGAGGCCTCTGGTGGGATGGAGGCCTCCGGTGGGGTGGTGGACTCCTGTGGAGTGGCGGCCACTAGTGTGGTGAAGGCCTCCAGTGGGGTGGCGGCCTCAGGTGAGGTGGCGGCCTCTGGCGGGATGTCTGTTGCTGCCGTGCGTGGCCTCATGGTCTCTTGCCCAGCCTGGATCCAGGGGTCTTCCAACATCTGCCTGACGGTGGGCCTCTTGTTGGGGTCCGTGATGAGGATCCTTTGAAGAAAGGCTTTTAATTTGGGGCTAATGAAAGCAGGCATTGCATAAGTGCCTCTTAAGATGGATGCTATGAGTTCATCGCGGTTCCGTCCATTAAATGGGAAGGCCCCGGCTGCCATTGAATAGAGGATGACACCAAGGCTCCAGATTTCTGCCTCTGGTCCCTTGTACTTCTTGCACACGAAAAGTTCAGGGGCCAAGTAAGGGGG
>NW_003852410.1:13044812-13065900 GCF_000181295.1 Otolemur garnettii
CTGGCCAGATGCCTGTACTCTCTCAAACAGGTCACCACCACCTGCATGTTCCATTATTAGGTATATATTTTCCTTACCCTCTATGACCTCAAACAGCTGGACAATATTGGGATGGTGGAGTCTCTTCATGATGTCAGGCTCTGCAGACAGAGACACGAGGCCAGCCACACGGCGTTTGTTGATGATCTTCACCGCCACCTTAGCGCCCGTTCGACGGTGGAGGGCCAGCTTCACCACAGAGAAGCTGCCCTCGCCAATCGTGTGTAAGACCTCGTAGTCCTGGAGGACCTCCTTGTCCAGAGACACGGAGGCCGCCCCAGGCGCCATGAGGAGCCTGACTACTCTAGCACTACGCTAGATAAGCTAAACTAAATAACTAATCAACAACAACAACAACAACAACTAATACTATGCTAAAAACACTAACAAACTATGCTAACTGGGGCACTAAATACACTAACACTACTAATGAAAACTAACTAGGATAAAAATAATATGTGAACTTATGCTAAGAAAACAAATAACACTTCGCTAAGAACACTATGTACACTACAATAAACTACTCACTGGGAAAACTGCAAGCACTACGATCAAGGAAACACGCTATCTGAGGTCTAGTCCGCAGGTCACCGAAAGAAGCTTCCTGGGCTGTAACGACCAAAGACCCAGGCCCAGACAGCCCCTTATATAGGTTTTAGCTCTCTATGAAGTCAGAGGTCCTGAGAAATGGACCAATCAGGGATAACACAGGGTGGGGTGATAGGTTTTAGCCTCAGTGGCTCTCTATGAGGTCAGAGGCTCAGAGAAATGGACCAACCAGGGCTGGGGATAAAACAGGGTGGATTTTTCTTTTCCTTATATGGGCACAAAAGCATTTTCCTATTGAAGGAGAAACAAGTGGTTCTTGTTTATATGGGTTATAGAGGTTAATATTTGTTTTATTAGAAATTAAAACCTGTACAACATTTCCATAGCCTTCACACTTATAGTTTGAAAACCTGTAATAATGTTAGGTTTTTAGAGACCTCATCTTGTCTCTATGGTAAGTATTCAATTGCTTTTTCTTGAATTAGTGTTGGAAGGATGCTACAAATAGCTGCCATATGATACTATACAGAAATGTTCTAGGGTATGTGATACACAATAAGGTCCCTTATTAACATCTCATGAGCTGCTAGGAAGATGACTCTCATCATTATTTTTCACATGATTGACATAGATTTGTCATCCAAAACCTTGGAGTCCAGATATCAGTGAGTGGAAATCTTCAAAGTCATGGGGGAGGGGGGGAGGTCTGTCTACCAAGAGTCCAATATCCAAGATACTGTGCTTCAAAAAGGAGGAAGAAATTAAGACATTGTCAGATATCCAAAAGGTGAGCACCAAAAGCCCTGCCCTACAACGGAAGGAGTCCTTCTGGTTGTAAAGAAAGGACACTAGACAGAAACTCAAAGCTGGATGAAGAAATAAAGACGTCTGGTAAAGGCAAATACATGGACAGTGATAAAGCCTAGCACTATTTTTTTTCTTTTGCCCTTTGATTTAAGAGACTAACTTATCAAAAAAGGCTATTATGAGTAGATGTTTTGGACACATGTAATATAGAGACACCAATAACTGAAAGAGCAATTAGGTAAGAGAAAGAAATAAAAGGCACTCAAATTGAAAAAGAAGGTGTAAGGTGATCAGTTTGCAAATGACATGATCTCCTATGTAGAAAACACTTCAGATTCCACATAAGATGTGTAACAACCAAAGCAAATTTAGGAAAGGTTCAGGTATATGGAATCTCAAGGGACCCCAAATAAAACTATCTTGAAAAAGTATGAACTTGAAGGTCTTACACTTGCTGTTTTCAAAACTCATTACAAGCTCCTGAGTTCAAAACAGGGTAGTACTGGCACGGGCAGACTTAGAGAGCAATGGAAGAGAACACTGAGCCCAGAAAGAAGCCTGCTCCTGGATGGTTAAATGATTTTACAAGGGTGCCATGAGCAAATGGTACTGGGATGAGTGGACATCCATATGCAGGAGAATGAAGATGGACTCTGACATGACACCACACATAAAAATTAAGTCACAGTGAATTGAGCACTTAAATGTTAAGGGCTGAAACTATGAAACTTCTACAAGAAACTCTAGGAGGAAAGCTCCAGAACAATAGATTTGGCATTGATTTTTTGCCTATAATACCATAAGCACAGGTTACATATTTAAAGTAGGTAAACAGGACCACATCAAAATCTAAAAGTGGGCCAGATGCCGTGGTTCACCCCTCTAATTCTGGCACTCTGGGAGGCCAAGGTGGGTAGATTACTTAAGCTCAGGATTCAAGACCAGCCTAAGCTAGAGCAAGACCCCGTCTCTAAAAGTAACTGAGCATTGTGGCTGTCCCCTGTTGTCCCAGCTACTGGGGAACTGAGGAAAGAGGATCACTTGCACCCCAGAGATTGAGGTTGCTGTGAGCTATGATGCCAGGGCACTGTACCCAGGGTGACAAAGTGAGACTGTTTCTGAAAATGAAAAAGAATAAAAAGAATCTAAAATCTCTGAGTATCAAAGGGTCCTGGAGATCATAGGCAACCTATGAAATAGGAGAAAATACCTGCACTCATATACCTGATAAGGGTTCACATCTAGAATATTTAGAGAACCTTATATGTTGACAACAATAAAGCAAATAACCCAATGAAACAACAGCCAAAGGACTTGAATAGATTTTTCGGAAAAGGTGATACACAAATGGTTGACAGGCTCATGAAAAGATGCTTAACAGGACTAATCATCAGAGTACTGCAAAGCAAAACCACGAGGAAAAATCACTTCACACTCCTTAGGATGGCTACTATCCAAACAGCAAGAGAAGACAGTAAGTGTTGGTGAACATGTGGAGAAACTAGAACTCTTGTGCACCAGTGGAGGACAATTGTGTCACCACTATGGGAAACAGTATGGTGGTTCCACAAAGAGTTAAAGAGGATTACCATGTGATCCAGCAATCCCACATCTGGGTATATACCCAAAGGTATTCAGAGTACCATCTCCAAGTGGCATTATTTCACCTACGTTGGTAGTAGCATTATTCATAATAGCTGAAAGGCAGAAGGAACCCAAGTGTTCATCAATGAGGAGTGGATAAACTGAACGGGTCTGTACATACAATGAAATATTTATTCAACTTTCAAAGGAAAGGAGATTCTGACACATGCTGCCACATGGATAAACTTTGAGGACACTGTGCTAAGCAGTCTCAAAAGGTAAATACTGTCTAATTGCAGTTACATGAGGTACCCAGTGAAGTCAAATTCATGGAGACAGGGAGTAGAAAGGTGGTTGCTGGGAGGCGAGGTAGGAACTGGGGCGTCTTTGTATTGAGGACAGAGTTGCAGTTTTATGAGATGACTTCTGTAGATAAATGGTGGTGACACCATAGTGTGAATGTACTTCACACCCTGAACTATACACTAAAGGTGCAAAGGTGGACATTCTATGTTATGTGAGTTTTATCAGAATGAGAATGAGTAAGGTTTTAAAATTTACTTAAAGCATTGATGGAAAACAAAGGCAGGGATGTAGAGTAACTGTAAGTAGCACTTTCCATTGATGGAACCACTTTGAGAAAGGTGTTTGGCAATAACAATGCATGCCCGGTGGCCTAAGAGTCTCACTTTTAGGGACACACTCAACTGAAACCCCTAAGGGTCCCCTCAGAAAGGAAAGGGCCTGGATGTTCTGAGCAGCCCTGAGGATCAGAGCCCCAGACTAGAAGGAACGGAAGTGTACACAGTAGCATGGGTCAGTCTACTGCCCTGTGTCCACACAACAGTGTAATGTACGGAAATGTGTCTGGGGACGCGCAATGTGTGACAGATGAGGAAGCTCGGGAACGATGTGGAGCTGAGGAAGCCAGATCTAGAAAAGTTTAACTACAGCATCAAGCAAAATTAGGCTTGTGCTGGTAGAAGTCAGGGTAGGGAGTCAGTCCAGGAGACTTTGGGGTGCTGATAATCTGTTTCCTGATCTGGGTGCTGGATACAGGGTGTGTTTACTGTGTGGCATAAAGAATGGAAGTTGTATATTCATGTGAAGTAACTTAAAGTAAAAATGTTTGAGTTAAAATCATCAGACTGCTGATCAAGCCTAGGATGAAGGAGGGACCCTCAGCCTGTCGTGCCTTGTTCACCAAGGGCAAGTTGACGGTGACCATGTGGTTCTCCCTTTGGGGCAGGGAGGCTGCCACTAGGCTCTAAGCACTGCAGCTGAACCAGGGTTAGAGCTGAAGCCCAGGCCTCCAGCAGGCTCCTGGGGAGCTACAACACGGCCACCTCCCAACTGAGTGGCAGTATCACTGTGGATGCCTACCTGCCCCTCCCCCCCACACCCTGCCCACTCCTTCCTTGAGGTGAATTACTCATTTGCTCTGATGAATTTGTAAGAAAACCCCAATTGTTCAGAACAGCTTTTGACATGCCTCCCTCTGCCTGTGACTTTCTGGCTGAAAGCAGGAACCCATGTAGAGGAGCAGAGCCTCCCTTGCAGGGAACAGTGGGTGCTGACATCCACGTGTTCACACTGGACAGTGCTTGGCAGGCTTGGCAGGGTGCTGACCTCCCCGGCTGTCCTGACCAAGGCAGCCATGTGGGCTCCAAAGGCTTCGAAACGTTTCCAACAGGGGTCAGGACAGAGGGGCACTTCTGGTCCATTCCAGTCCCTTCAGAATCCCCACAGAGACCCAGAACTGGACCGGTAGCCTTTGGCGTGTTAGATTCCGAGGCCTCCGCAGACCTGGGTCTGCAATGGATTCTGCCCCTTGCCTGATGTCCCTGACTCCCATTTCTCATCTGAGGAGGGAGGTGGCCGTGGCGTGTGCAGTGTGGAGCACACAGACTCAGCTCCACACCAGCCCTGAGGTTGTGTCTGGGTCTGACACACAGCAGCTCTGTGCTCTGGCTCTAATTTAACTTCTCTGCACCTCACATTCCCCACCTGTCAAATGGGGCTTAGTCCTCAGCTACCTGATAGGCTGTGGGGAGGATTACTGAGCTAATATGCAGAGTGGGTGTAGACTGCAGCCTGGGAGGTAATGAAGGCTCAGTGAGGGTCAGTAACTAAACATGAGGACAAAGGCCTGTCCTCCCCCCAAGGGTGGTTGTGGAGGCTTCACTCAAGGGCTGCCACACAGCAGGCTGGTGGATGGACCTGCTCTTCCTGTGTCTGAACCCTGCCTGGTACACAAGAGCCCCAGTGGGGTGAGCTGGTGGGAGATCCTGCTCCTGGGGGAGCCCCCAAGCTGTTGGCTGGGCCAGGCAGCCCTCACATTTCCTGCCATCCAGGATCACGTAGTGCTGGTCCCCACAGTGTGTGATGTTTGTTTCTCCTTCTGTCCCATTACAGGCCAGCTCAGTGACCTTAGGACCTTTCATCTCTGCACCTGTATACATGGGCCTAGTGCTTCATGCAGAACAGAAAACAACTAAGGATGGTTTTGTTTAGGGTGAAGGAGTGAGGAAATGTGCCCAGGGTCACCCAGCAAAGATGATACCAAGGCCTCCTGACCCCCAGAGCAAACTCAGCAGCCCCTTGCAGGTGTCTGCTGGGAACAGAGGCCCCTCCCTGCTCCTCCTGTCCAGCCATCTAGTTATGCAACGTGAGTCTGTGAGACCTCCCTGACCCTGCTGTAGGCCAGGAGATGCCCCAGAGCAGAAAATAGAAACCTTTGTCCCATGACCTCACACTCAAGTAGTGAGGGGGAAGGAGAGAGACAGGCCAAAAACTGGTGATTGAAATCCCAGCTAGGCCAGCAGGCATTTTTGGCAACACCCCACCACACCTTCAGAGAGATGGAGCTTTTCAGCAGGACCCTGTGGAGGGGATCTTCAGGGCCCTTCCTGGCTGCTTGGCTGGAACCACAGAGGCCAAGCTTGAGCTCACTGTTGCTGTCTGGGATGTAAGGGTCAGAAAAAGGTAGCTGTGTCCCTTAGCATGGTGGCTTCCTGACTGGACAAATATAAAGATGAGTTAAGTCCATTTCTTAGGAACAAAACCTAAATGACCAGCCGTAATCAATGGAGAAGTTTATTTCTCTGTCGTGTGTGATGTTTCATACAGGGGTAGTTTGGCTGCTCCTTATTCATAAGGGATCCAGATTTCTATCTTTCCATGTCATTGTGCCTTTCCGTGGCTTACATGCTTTAGGGGGCTCAGGGTCTAAAATGCTTGCTGGAGCTCCAGCTGTCACATCTCATTCCATATAGCCTCAAAGGGAAAGAGCTCACATTTCAGCTCACCTCGTTTCTTGTTATTAGCCTTGCCATGAGCTTAGAACAATTTCTCTCTACATCTCACTGACCAAAAGTTTGCCCATTATCCACACCTAGAGGCAAGATAATCTGGAAATGTTTTCCCTGGGTGATTTACTATCCTAAAGAAGTGGGGTACCTGTATTAAGAAAGAGGGGAGTGTGGAAACTTGGAGGGCAGCTAACAGCCATTGCTGCCACTGTATTTGCTGGTCCCTGTGTCAGTTCACTCTGCAGCCGGTCCTGACCACTGCTCATTGTGAGCTCACTGCTCTCCTTCAAGCCTGCACAGACATTTGTGAGGTCAGAGCTAGAGGCTCAGGCAGGAAAGGCTCCAGTGGCAGGGGGTGTAGCAGATCTGTCTGGCCCTGGGACCCATGTTTCTTTGTTCCAGGGCACTTCCATGAACCCCCTACAACTAAAAGTTGAGTCTGGGCCTTCCCACTCATCTCTGCTCCTCAGGGAACCTTGTTCAGGGCCTGTTAACTCTGACAGTTCAAGTGGTTTCAGCAGACTCAGTTTTCAGTTTAATTTTTTTTTTATTTCCGATTAATATGAAGCTACAATTAAGTTTCAGTGTTTGCATTTGTTAGGTAAAGTCCCTGTCATAGTTGTGTCCTATACCCAGGTGTGCCATATACCCTTACATTGTGCCCATTCCCTGGGAATCTCCCCTTTCTCCTCTCTCTTCCCCCAGTTTGCATTTTTCTCTTGTGTGACTGAGTATTAGCTCATGTACTAGCTTCATGTTAGTATTAAGAACATTGGATACTTGCTTTTCCATCCTTGCTGTACTCTACTAAGAAGAATGTATTTCAACTCCATCCAGGTTAATACAAAAGATGTAAGTGCTCCATCTTTTTATGGTTGAACAGTATTCCCTGATACACATATAACAGACTTTAGTGATCCATTCATGTGTTGATGAGCGTTTAGGATTTTTTGTTTGTTTGTTTGTTTGTTTTTGCAGTTATTGGCAAGGGCTGGGCTTAAACCCACCACCCCTGGCATATGGGGCTGGTACCCTGCCCTTGAGCCACAAGGAGCCACAGAGCATTTAGATTTTTTCTTCATCTTGGCTATTGTGAATTGAGCTGTGATGAACCATCTAGTAAAATATCCTTCTGATAATATAATTCTTTTTTGTTTTGGGTAGATGCCTAATAATGGGATTTCCCTAAGGGTCTAGTTTAACTTCTTTGAGGATTCTCCATACTTCTTTCCAAAGAGGGAGGTTGCAGTCCCACCAACAGTGTAAAAGTGTTCCCTTCTCTCCACATCTGTGTCAGCATCTGCAGCTTTGCGACTTTGTGATGTGGGCTATTCTCACTGGACAGTGACATTTTAATATCATACACAAAGTTAGCTCACAGTGAATTGAAGACTTCACAGTATAAAACTCCTAGGAGTAAACGCAAGAGGAAAGTTTCAGGACAACGTGGGTCCTGATACTTCCTGCTGGTGGGTCCTGACGGATAAAACCCAATATTGTGAATCTTGTGTGGAACAGTGTGGGCTTAAGGGGACAGGGAGAGATCCCAATGCCTCTTTGACTTTGAACAGGCCTGAGACTTTGAGGCAGTGATCAGGACTGTGGCTGTTGCTTCAGCCCTAGGGGAGGTTCAGCTCCACCAGCATAGGTTCCACCCCTTCTCTTTAGCCCCCTTTCTGGGTCCTAACTTCCCTTTGATATGTCCTTTGTAGGAAGTATCAGGACCCACAGGACAGCCTGTGGAGGGTTCATGTTCTATTTTCAATGGGTGACCTAGAGATGTGTAATGAAAAGTTAGGGAATTTCTCTGCTGACCCTGGGAAATTCACAGAGAAATGTGAATACCTGGCTATTGTTTTTGATTTGACCTGGAATGATGTATGTGTCTTACTCTCACACTGATGTTTGTAGATGAGAGAAACAGGATTTGGGCAGCTGGTCAGGTCTAAGGGGACTGATTCCATGCCCTAGTTAAAGCTCCCGCCTGGAAATCAGTACAAGGGCGTCCAGGGTGGAATCACCAACTGGGTCAAAGAGGACCCCATCTCTGTGACCACATACTAGTGTCTTTTATAAGGACATGGAAGTTATTCAGGTAAAAACACTCGACTTTTCCAAATTAACAGAGCTGTTTCAGGGAAAGGAGGAAAGTCCAGCAATATTTAGAGAAAGAATCACTAAAGCTGTCAGAAGGTATAAAACCAGGACCCAGATCAGCCGAGGCAGAAATAGTGATTAATACATGATTGGCACCTCTGACTGTGATAACCCATAGGAAACTCCAGAAGTTGGCCTTGGGCCACCAGATGTGTCCCAGCTACTGTCAGTGGCCTCCACCGTCCCCAACAACCAGGATACGTAACACAGGGGAATGCCAAAGGCCAGATAATTGGGGGTGGCCTCATAATGGAGCAATGTCCACCCCAGACACTTGCTCCAAGGTGCCCTGGGGATGGTGGAAAGACCTGCCACACTTGTGGGAAACCTGGACACTTTTAGAGAGAGTGTCACGCCAGCCCCAGAAGGACCAAAGGAGAGGAGAGAAAAACCATGAAGCACTGGTGGCACTGTCCCAAATGGGGACATCCAGGTTATTGAGCCCAGAGTGTCCCTCGATCATGGCAGGCCAAGGGGGGAGTCCAGACCCTGCTGGCCACGGTCATAAATGACCAGGCCTCAAGTGCAGGGTTCCACACTGGCTCCCACTCATCACCTCTACATCACACATGAAGAACCTTGGGTAACCCTGTCATCCTCTCGTGTAGCTGTGGCACTGATGGGTGCCTCAGCAGGAGGTATTATACCCCTCGTTATTATGTAGTTGGGAAGGGCTATTAGTAAGCCACCAACTTCTGCTTGTCTCAGAGTTCCAATGTCATTGTTAGGAAGAGTCCTTTTAGTCAAATTGGGCCTCAACTGCAATCTCAACACCAGACTATTATGAGCAGCCCCTGAGACAGCTGTCACAGGGAACAACAATGACCTGCAGGCCTAGAGGGCGTGGACCCTGGGACCTGGGCAGAGGGAAGCCAGGGAAGGCTGAGAGGGTCCCTCCAGTACAGGCGACTCTCAAACCAGGCCACCTTCTTCTGTTTGTTGAAGGAGGCTGGGCAGCCTTGTCTTTATGGTGTCCTGATTCCCCATTTCCCTGTGTTCGATCCCTAAACTGGCAGAACCTCTGTCTCTCTCCTCCCTCCCTTACCCCTGCCAAGTGGAAGGTAAATTACCAGCCTCTGTGGATTCCACAGCTTCTCTGGTTAACTTTGGCTCACTCTTTATCTGGTGCTTCCCACATGCCCTGCCCCCTAACTGCAAAAGCGGTTCTCTGAATATTGGGACATTTCTATCTCTGTGTTGGATCTTTCCTGGGGAAGCCTCTGTGTTTGTTTTCCAGCCACACTAATTCTGATGTGGCTGGGTTTGACCCTTATTGCTTTGCTATAAGGGAGGGGAAGGGAAGGTAGAAACATTGTCCTTTGCTCTCAGCTGGATTTAGGGGCTTCCCTGCCCCAATGTCTGACAAAATGTCAGTTCAGGATGGACTAGGGGGGCATCCCAGGGAACTCCCCACTGGACTGCCTCCTCAGCAGCTGGAATAGCTAGGAAGGGTTGGAAAATGGCTCGTTTTTGTCTTATGTCTCCTGAGAGGAAGTTGTGCCAAACACTGGATGTATCTTTGTGTGATCTGTGATAAGTAGGACTATTTCTGGTATCATTGGTTGAGTGAGAGCAGCCAGGTCATCTGAGTTGTATGTATTGACAAAGATGCTCATGTCTTTAATTTTGTAGGTCTTCCTAGTGTGAATGCCCAATTTCTTAGGTCACAGAATAATAAATTGGATAAATATAAATAAAACAGATACAGTGTCTGCAGATTTTTTCTATACACTGCTAGCGAGGGGCATAGGGTATGCTATCCTAGGAAAATACAGAGGTGGCCCTTCTCCTAACTATCTCTCTAGCCACTCTGAATCATCTTCTATTGCATGAAGACACTAAATTCTCAAAACATTCTCTTTTCAACTTTTCTATCACTTAATAAGTTGCAACAAAAAGTTTGTGTCATTATTTATTGAATGCTCATCTTCAAAACTAAACAGAGAGCCTTAGGAAGACCATGTCTGTTTCACTCACTGCTATGTTCCTAGGATTACACACACCTGAGTTCAAGCATAAATAGGTGCTCAATAAATATTTGTTGAACAAATGGATTTATCAACCAGGGGCTATAGGAATATATATAGCTAGAGTCTACAGATAACCCTAAATAATTTCAAGTTTATGCATTTCCCCCAGCAGTCTATTTGATACATAGGTCCTCTGTGAGTAATATCAAAATCTCACCCTCACTCATTAGCCTTATTTGTGCTAAGTCAGCATATTAGGTTCAAACAACTTAATTAATGGAAGACAGAAGTGATTAGCATTACCTTCATATTAAAGGGTCAGAAAAAACAGAAAGCAAAGGGTCCTACGTAAGCTTCCAACTGCATCCTTGATTTCTATTAGCAAATGTATTTTTATGGAGGCTAATATCTCCTGGGCCTATGCTAATTTTTTAAGCTATTTTATTACAAGTCCATGCTAATTCACATTCCTATTTCTGTAAAGGACAATTCAGAATGTCCTTTCTTAGGGTTTTCACTGCACCTTAAAATTACTGGTGATGGAGGTTTAATAACCAGAATCCACAGAGAACTCAAACGTATTAACAAGGAAAGAACAACTGATCCTATCTCAGGGTGGGCAAGGGACTTGAAGAGAAACTTCTCTGAAGAAGAGAGGCACACAGCCTAAAGAGACATGAAAAAATGTTCATCATCCTTAATCATCAGAGAAATGCAAATCAAAACCATTTTGATATATCAAAACTACTTGGAGATATCCTCTAACTCCAGTAAGATTACTCCACATCACAAAACCCCCAAACCAGAGATATTGGCGTGGATGTGGAGAATAGGGAACACTTCTCCATTGCTGGTGGGAATGCAAACTAATATGTTCCTTTTGGAAAGATTTTGGAGAATACTCAGGGATCAAAAAATTGACCTGCCATTGGATCCTACAATTCCTCTACTAGGAATATATCCAAAAGACCAAAAATCACTTTGCAACAAAGATATTTGTACCAGATTATTCACTGCAGCTCAATTCATAATAGCCAAGTCATGGAAGCAGCCCAAGTGCCCATCGACCCATGAATGGATTAATAAATAGTGGTATATCTACACCATGGAATACTATGCAGCCTTAAAAAAGATGGAAACTTTTCCTCTTTCATGTTTACGTGGATGGAGCTGGAACATACTCTCCTTAGTAAAGTATCTCAAGAATGGAATAAAAAGTATCCAATGTACTCAGTACTTTTATGAAACCAATTTATATTTACTCACACTTTCTTATGAAAGATAGATAACAATTGTAGCCCAGGATAAAGGAGAGAAATGGAAAAGGAAGGGAGGAGAGGAGGGGTTTGATAGAGGGAGGTAAACAGTGGGACCACACATATGGAGCATATTGCAAGGTACAAGTCAAATCTGTCAAGTACAGAACATAAATGTCTTAACACAATAATCAAGTAAATGAGGCAAAAGCTATATTAATTAGTTTGATGTAATCACTCCAAATTGTATTTAAAAAAACACATTGTACCACACATATGCATAAATGTATTCATGATCTATGTGTATATGACTAAATAAAAGGAAAAAATATTAAAAAATAAAATTACCTCCACCAATGTCTTAGCTAACTTAGCTAAATCACTTAATGTTCTGAACCCCTGTTTAATCATTTATGAAGTGAACTTGCTATGTTTCCCTTGACTGACCCTTAAGTCAGTTTTCATGCTTCAGAGTGCCCTGCACACATGAGGAGACACTACCCAGATGTGAGGAGGTCCTTTGCTGAGGAGAACTCAGAGGTGGAGACCATATCTTCAGGACATTGAGTTCACTGAGCACAACGCAAGGAAGGAGTTGCTTCAACAGCTACCTTGCAAACTCCACTTGAATGATTTCCAAAGAAGGAAAGTGTCCCCTGGAGGACTGAAGGCTCACTGAGGAAGCAGTGTCTAGGTCAGAGAGTCTCTAAAATGCAAATTATCTTTTACACTGCTGGTAGGACTGCAAACTAATACATCCTTTTTGGAAGGAAGTATGGAGAATCCTCAAAGAACTCAAACTAGACCTCTCATTTGATCCTGCAATCCCATTACTGAGCATCTACCCAGAAGAAAAAAAAAAAAAACTTTTACCATAAGGAAATTTGCACTAGACTGTTCATCACAGCTCAATTTGCAATCACCAAAATATGGAAACAACCTAAATGCCCACCAACCCAGGAATGGGCTAATAAACTGTGGTATATGTACGCCATGGGATACTATTTAGCCACTTAAAAGGTGGAGACTCTATATATTTTGTATTACCCTGGATGGAAGTGGAACACATTCTTCTTAGTATAGCATCACAATAATGGAGAAGCAACAATCCAACATACTCAACTCTAATATGAAAGCAGTAGATGTTCTAATACATGGTGGGGGGTAGGGGAATGAAGGAGCAGGAAGAGAAGAGGATGGAGGGGGTTGAGGGGTCATGGTATATGACACACCTCTTGGGGATGGGACACAATTATAAGAGGGACTGCACCTAACAAATGAAATCAGTAGAACCTAATTCTTTGTGCCTTCAATGAATCCCAAACAATAAAAAAAGAAAGAAAGAAAAGAAAATGCAAATCATCTAGCATTGGTTTACCTCAACTGCATGTGGCCGTATTCTGGTGAGAGAAGCCCTCTTTGAAAAGGATAAAGGAAGCCAATGAACCAAGATAAAACAGGTTCCAGAGAAGAGTGACTGGTGAATCAGTTCCACCTTCAGAATAGATGGTAGCAGAAGGTGCTATGGTTCCTTACCAGTAACCATGGTGAAGGGAAGTTTATAATGTTGGTTGAATGCTACAGTATCCCAGTGCCTCCTGGGATTGCTGTACACTTTCCCCCCCCCTTAGGAATTTGTAGCAAATACTTTAAACTAAAAACATGTCATTAATGAGAAGTTAGATGTACTACATATCATCAGCCAATTCTGGAAATTGAGTTGTAGAAAAATTTGGAATAGATGTTCCCAGCTTAAAAAGGAGTTTGAGGAATCAGGCAAGGCTAAATACCCAAGGGAAAAAGATATGTGTATGTATCTAATTTCACAGAGCCAAGTGGGTTGTGAAGCTAAAATCAAAAGATAAAATCAGTCATCACCATCATCATCCTTACAGCCCCCCACACTGAGAGCTAAAGACATATTATTTCACTAGATATTGTACATAATACAACATTGGTAAGGGTGACTGAATAACCCACCCCAAAACATTTAAAAAGTAAGCCTCTGTATTGAACTTAGTCCTGTGTAATTTCTAGATCTTAAGGTAAAACTTCTGTCCTGTACTGAAAATGCATCTTTTCCCAATACTGATGAGTGTGAATGGAGGTCAATGTATATCTCTTTCTTCAAATTAAAAAAAAAAAAAAACCAACAAACATTGGTAGTCTTAATTGTATTAACATAAAAGCTACTATAGTTCCCTCAAAACACCATAAGTAAAATTAAAAGGCAAGTAACAAGTCAAGGAAACATTTAAAGTATATGTGAAAAAGATTAGTTTATGAGTAACTCTCATAACTTATTAAGACATTTAAAAAATAAATACAGAATAAAAAGAAAGTAAAATGAACCATAAACATATATATTTTAAAAATCTGACCCTTTTCCTTAGTAATCAAATAAAACTACATTAAATCACTGACATAACATGGATTAAAAATAGCAATTGTAAATAATCTTACGAAAGATAAAATGAGACAGGCACTTTCATACTGGGGTTCTAAAATGGAAGATAATTTGACAATCTATGGCTAAAGTTTTAAAATATATAAATTATTTAGCTCAGTGATTTCACTTATAGGAACATATCCTAAGGAAATTTCAAGGTGAGGAGCTGTGATTTAGCAAACAGTATTGTCAATGCAGGGTTATTTATAAGGATACATAATAGTTTTACAAGAAAAAAAGAAGCAGGCTAGCTCTAGGATATAGAATGTATGATTCAAGTTTTTAAAAAGACTATGCATTGATAAAAGCAGGAAAAATAAACAAAACAGTGGTATCCACTGTATTATGTATAATATTTTCTTCTTTTCTGAGCTGAATATGTGTAACTTTAGAAATAAGAAATCATACTTTGGAAAGGAAGCAGTGTGATATGAAAATGTTTTTAAAAGAGGAAAAACAAACTCATTTCTTAACTACAAAAATATCTAAACTAGAAATAATTTTTAAAATGATGAAAACTCACTGTAACAATATTATAAATTTATAAGAGGAAAAGATGAGAGATGAATCATATTTTATGCATGAAATTTGTAGTACTCCAAGCAATTAGAGATAACTAGAGAGCTGCTGACCCCAGAAGAAAATAGAAGGCTTTGTTTACTCTTATTATAGATGGGGCTGTGGACTGAGGGTCTCAGCCTGGTTTGGAAGGCAACTTACAGATACAATAAGCATCATGTAACTTTCTGGCAACAACATAGTTGATAGTAGTTATAATATTACCTAGAAACTCAGTTGATCTACTAAAACAATAACAGGTCCAGTTTTTTAAAAAAAATTCTATTTTCAATTAGAGTGAAAGGAAAACTCCAGGTAACTTTACCATCTTAACCATTTGTAAGTGTATAGTTCAGTAGTATTAAATATATTCAGATTATTATGCAATGAACTTCTAGAACTTTTTCCGCTTGCAAAATTGAAACTCTATACCCATTAAACAACTCCCCATTTTCTCTCCTTCCACTCCCTGGAAACCACCATTCTACTTTCTGATTCTAAGAATTTGACTACTCTAGGCACCTCATATAAGTGGAATCTTATAATATTGTCCTTTTCTGTCTCCTTTATTGCACTTAGCATAATGCTTTCAAGGTTCATATATGTTATAGCATGTGATAGAAACTTCCTTTTTAAGGCTGAATAATATTCCATTGAATGGATATACCACATTTTGTTTATCCCTTTATCTGTCATGAGATGACAGCAATCAAAAATACACAGAAAGTATCAGGTATGCCAAGGATGTGGACAAGTTGAAACCTGTGTATTGCTTGTAGGAATGTAAAAAGATTCAGCTGCTATGGAAACTTGTATGGCTATTCCTCAAAAAATTAAAAATATAATTACTATCTGATTCAGTAATTCTACTCTGGGTATATACATGAGAGATGAGTCATATTGTATGCATGAAATTTGTAGTACTCCAAGCAATTAGAGATAACTAATCTCCCAAACAGAATCTCATAGTAATATTTGCATGCCCATATTCACAGCAGCATTATTCACAACAGCCAAGAGATGGAGATAATTCTTTTAATGGAACAATTTTACCACAACTTACATGTCATTTAACAAAAACATAAAGCTACTTAAGAAGTCAGCATCTAGCATCTGAAAAGAGGGGAAGGTATTGTGGGTAAAAAAATCAGCTCATGTAGGGGCACAAAAGCACTTTCGAAAAATCAAAATTATTTAAGAGTGCTTAGTTCTTTATGTGGTTCTTTAAATTGTCTCACTTAAGTTCACATTTTAACCTGCTGGTGACAGACTGATGTTCAATGTTTCTAACTTGTTTTTTTGTGACCCAGCTGAGGTCAATCCTATCTCTTTTATAAAGTCTTCCCTTTAATTCTCACTGATTTTTTTAATTAACTAGGTTATTTTTAAAGCACTTTTCCATTTACAGAGAAATAACACATAAAGTACAGAGAATTCCCATGTACTCCCCTGCCCTTCAAGCTTTCTCCTATTATTAACCCCTTGTACTAGTGTAGTATGTTTGTTACAACTGATGAAGTAATAGCATTGTTATTAACTAGCGTTTATAGTTTACATTCAGGTCCACTTCTGTATTGTACATTTGTGTAGGTTTTGACAAATACATAATGTCCTGTATCTACCATTATGGCATCACACAGATTAGTTATCACTGCCCTAAAAATCCCCAGTGCTTCTGAGCAACACCTCCAGTGGATTTTGAAAGATTAATATTTACATGGCAATGTAGCATTTATAGCACTTTGACATCTGGAAATACATGTGTGATGCATTTAACAGCAGTGGTTGATCATCACACACCTCTATGGGGCATGATTCACATAAATGCGAATTTGAACAGTGCTCCATGGGGCTACACAAGGGAGCAGCCTTGTACAAATAATAATGAGGTCTTTGATGACCATTTTCCTCCACACCCAATCTCTTATTTATCCCCCTGATTAAGTTACAGACAATTTTAGTGCAATGTGACTTCATTTCCTACCAAGGCATTCTTAGAATTGAATGACTTTCCAATTAAAAGAACCTGAAAAATCTTACTTTTTTCATTTTATCTTAGTTGAAATTGGAGAAGAAAAACATTTTTTTCTTCATTCAAGTTTTGTGTTAATCAGAAATAGTTAGATATTTATACACATACTGTAAGTTTCACCTATAAATTCTTCATAACAATGGCTGTCATTTCACAAAATTTCATTCATGCATCCATTCATTGCACTAGATATCAGGAAATCAAGATAACTGAGAATTTACCTCTGTACATTATGATTTGCAGTATCATATAATTTTGCTTATTTATTTTTAATTTATTTTTTGTTTCAGATTATTATAAGGGTACAAATGATGAGGTTCCATTGTTTAGATTTCTGAGGTAAAGTTCGAGTTGTAGTTGAGCCCTTCACCCAGGGCCTGTGCTGTTTATTCTTACGTTGTGCACATTAGGTGAGGGCTTACTAATTGCCCTCCTCTTCCCCTCTTTGCCTCCCCCCATTTTAATTCAGTTGTGTTCTTCTCTTGTGTGGGCACAGAGTTGTGTCTCTATTGGTTTCATATTAGTATAGAGTACATTGGACTTGATTTTCCGTTCTTGTGATACTTTGCCAAGAAAAATGTGCTTCAACTCCATCCAGGTAAATACAAAAATGGAAAGTCTCTGTTTTTTACGGCTGAATAATATTCCACGGTATAAACATACCACAGTTTGTTAAACCATTCATGCATTGATGGGCACTTGGATTGATTCCACATCTTGGTGATTATGAATTGAGCTGTAATAAACATTTTAGGGCAAATGTCCTTATTGTAAAATGAATTTTTATTTTCTTCTGGGTAGATACCTAGTAATGAGATTGCAGGATCAGATGGGGGGCTTACTTTTAGCTCTTTGAGGGTGTATTAGTTTGCAATCCCACCAGCAATGTAAAAGTGTTCCCTTCTCTTCATGTCTACACCAGCTTTGGGATTTTGTGATGTGTGCTTTTCTCACTGGGGTTAGGTGATATCTCAGGGTGCTTTTGATTTGCATTTCTCTAATGATTAGGGAGGATGGGCATTTTCATGTGTTGGCCATTTGTCTGTCTTCTTCAGAGAATGTTCCCATTCAAGTCTTTTGCCCACTTATAAATAGGATTGTTTGCTCTTTTCCTGTTGATTAGTTTGAGTTCTCTGTAGATTGCAGGTATGAGCCCTTTGTCAAATTTGTAGCATGAAAATATCTTCTCCCATTCTAAAGGCTATTTGCTTATGATTTTGCTTATTTTAAAAAGTCGTAAGATCAAAGATATCACAAATTTATCAAAAAAAAAAGGAGAAGGCATTGAGCATATAAATTTTAGGTGTAAATGGAAATTTCACAGAATAATAAAATATGTTTATCTCTAATGTATTCACCTGATCAAGACATTTTTGATGTTCCTGAAATATTTTATAATTATTTACAAAATTATTTATTTATTCATCTATCTATCTATCTGAGGCAAGCTCTCATTCTGTCACCTAGGCTAGAATTCTGAAGCACAATCATAGCTCACTATAGCCTCATACTCCCAGGCTCAAGTTATCTTCCTGCTTCAGCTTCCTGATTAGCTAGGACTGCAAGCACACACCACCATGCCCAGTTAATTTTACTTGTTTTGTTGTTGTTGTTGTTGTTTGTTTGTTTGTTTGTTTTTGTAGAGATGAGGTCTTACTATGTTATTCCAGCTGATCTTGAGCTTCTAACCTGACGCAAACATCCTATCTCAGCCTCCCAAAATGCTAGGATTATAGGAATGAGCCCATGCCCTGACCATAATTATTCTAAAATTTTAGATTCAATTATTAGTAGATTGGGTATCATGTTATGAGATAGCATGCAACTGGTTACTTTATAACACCTTTGGCTGTGAAATCCTATTTCCAAATGTCATATTTTTGATGGAAATTTAAAATTGTTTCCAAATCAGCTATCTATCCCTGTCAGACATATTCTTAAAAAAGGAATGCTGCTCGTGGAAGCCTGAAAGAAACTTTCCTTCTGTACTGAATGCTTTCCTTCTGTCAGCAACTATGCTCAGAATTCATTTATCTGCAAAAATCCATCCTTTCATCAGGTTTCTATGATGCATCTTTTAGTCCCATCACTTATTAATTCCCTTCCTCCTACTGCCTTTGTCCTCTTTAATCCCCTGCAATGTCATTTTCTTCTGAAATCTTGTCACCAAAGATCACTAGAGATACCTCATTATCAAAATCCATGAACCTATCTTTATTGCTCAACCTTATTAAATCATTTCCAGACTTGAGAGTAATTCCCTTTTTGAAAGTCTTGTTCATCCCTTGGCACAGCACTATTTGTGTTTTCATCTTCTCTCTCTCTGCCCATTCTTCATCTATTTCCTTCACTGGGCTACCTTCTTCTCTCTCCCTGCATAAGCACACCTCTTCATTTCTTAGCATGTTCTTTTCTCAGCTACACCCCATTGCCCAATGATCTCATCACCTCCTTCAGTGAATCACCAGGTTGGTGACTTTTCATTTGATACCCTGATTTCACTCTGCAACTACTTATTCAGGTAGTTCAGGTAGTCCTCCCAGCTTCCCAGGACACTACCACCTGAATGCCTGGGGACATATAAAACTGAGTATTCCATTCATCCATTCACTCACTCAACTTAATAAATTGGATCCCTCTCTATGTTAGACATTGCAGACTGGCCTAAACAAGATTGTGACTATCACTACCTTCACATGCCATTTACAATTTTATGGGAAAGAAAGTAACATAATAGGAAGGTGGCTCAACTCAAGAGAAACGCAGACTTATACTCCATGGCAATGGTTTATTTCTCTTGTTCTATTCACTCCACTTCTTCTCTTCTCTCTATCAGGTAATGGAATCTAGGGAAGAAAAACTGAAGACATCTCTAACTCCTCCTTCTTATTCTTTCAATGAGTCATATGAATTGTGAAGTAATAAATATCTCCCCTCAGCAATGGCTCTCAGATGCAGCTAATATTTTTTTCAACTGGATCATTGTGATAGTCTCTTCATTCATTCCAGCCTCCAATCCTATATAGGCAGTTTGCCCCATCATTGCTGATAATTTAATATTCTTGAATTGTCACCCTAATCAATCATTCTCCTGCTCATGCTTGTAGAAGTCTCATGACTTTCAATGAGCTACCAAATTCACCAGAGACCCTCACCCATTGGTAACCACTTATCTTTCTAGCCCTTTCTATTAATGCATCCACTCTACACTGTAAAAGGCAACTCTCAAACCTTGGCATGCATCAGCAGACTTCTGCACAGATTTCTGCTCTCCTTCTCCTAACTGGCACCACGTTTCTGATTCTGTAGGTCCAGGTGAGGCCTGATAACTTGGATTTCCAATAAGTTCCTAGATAGTGCTGATTCTCCTGGTAAGGGAACTTAACTGTGAGAACTTCTGCTCAGGGAAAACTCAGCTGCTTACTCTGTATTATTATGTGCCCTTTATTCTTCCACATAAAGTTCTCTACTCTGATGTTTTTCATTAGCTCACCCTTCTCTACCTGTGGACATTCTGCACATCCTTCAAGTTCTTTCCTTCCAGTAATATTTTCTTAGCCCCCCAAATCCATAAACTGTTCCTGAATCTTCATTGAAACCCCCCTCCCAGCTACTACCTAATCTGAGTCTGAGCCACCATATTCTCTGGCCCACACTCTTTCCAGAGCTTTGTAATTGGTCTCCCTAGATCTTTGTGATTTATCAAAATAATAACTAGTGCCATTTTCATGTATACATGGAAAACATACAGAGTAAATACACCATGCTATTATGGAGCATATTGAAAGTACAAGTTGGATCTATCAAGTATAGAATACAAATGTCTTAATCCTGTAATTGGGTAAATGAGGTGAAGGCTATGTTGATTAGTAGGATGTAAGAGCTCCAATTCGTACAAATAATCAATGCTTTGAATTCCATAATGAATGGCATAAATTTATTTACAATATATCTACAAATGACTTAACAAAAAAGAAAAAGAAAATAGAAAAAAAAGAAAGAAGTTTGATATTTGGGTCCAGTATAATAACTCTCTCCCTTTGAGTTTGTCTCTTTTTTCTGGCTCATATCATTAACACAAATCTTCCTTAAAAGTCTGTGTTTACATTACAACAAAGATATTTGTATCAGAATGTTTATTGCAGCCCAATTCATAATTGTTAGGTCATGGAAGAAGCCCAAGTGCCCGTCAACCCTTGAATGGATTAATGAGTTGTGGTATATGTACACCATGGAATATTATGCAGCCCTAAAGAAAGATGGAGACTTTACCTCCTTCATGTTTACATGGATAGAACTGGAAAATGTTCTTCTTAGCAAAGTATCTCAAGAATGGAAGAAAAAGTATCCAATGTACACAGTCCTATTTTGAAACT
>NW_003852410.1:13066050-13136553 GCF_000181295.1 Otolemur garnettii
GAATGTTTTAACTCAATAACTAAGAAAATGACATGAAGGCTACATTAACCAGTTTGATGAGAGTATTTCAAAATGTATATGAAAACACCACACTGTACCCCATGATTGCATTAATGTACATAGCTTTGATTTAATTTAAGAAAATCTAAAAAAAAAAAGTCTGTGTTTATTTATTTTATTATTTATTATTATTTTGTTTTAAATAATAAAAGTTTTTAAGTTTTTAAAATTTTTACTGATCAGATACAAAGCCTCAATAAATAATTAGCCATCAGGAAAACACAATGAACACATCAGATTGAAACACAATGAGATACCACCTCTCACTCATTTGGGTGGCTATAATTTAAAACTCAGTGACAGTGTGGAGAAAAAGTAATCCTCATACTCTGGGAATGTAAAATAGTGTAGGTGCTTTGAGAATCAGTCTGGAAGTTCCTTAAAGCATTCATGTAGTTATCATGTGACTAGCAATTATGCTTCTACGTAAATGCACAAGAGAACTTAAAGCATATCTTCTCACAAAAATTTGTACACAATCTTCATAGCAGCATTATTCATATTCCCAAAGGTGGAAACAATGTAATTGTCCATTAACTAATATATAAATTAAATGAATACATAAATAAAATGTGAATACATAAATAAAATGTGATATATGAGTATTCACGCAACAGAAAATTGTTCAGCAGTAAGGAGGATTGGAGCACTGATACATGCCAGAACATGGATGAACCTTGGAAAGATTATGATAAGTGAAAGAAGCCAGTCACAAAAGACCACACACTATGACATCACTTGCATGAAATTCCCAGAATAGACAAATCTATAGAGACAGAAAGTGGATTAGTGGTTGCCTGGGGTGGGCTGGAGTTGGGGAGTAATTGCTAATTGGGGAAGGGGTTCCTTTGGGGATGATAAAATATACTAAAATTGTGGTGATGGCTATACAACTTTTAATATATTAAAAACCATTGAATTGTATGCTTTAAGTAGGTCAATTGTATGATACATGAAATATACCTCCACAAAGCTGTTATTAAAAATCAAACAGGAACAAGCTAAAGGTTTAAGGATATCTATTTGGTTGAAGTCAGGTAAAAGTGAAATGAAAAGGAAAAAAGAAAATGAAATTGAAGCTGTGTTAGTGCTTTGAGCAATTGTTTGCAGTGGATCTGTATTATTCAACATTTACATTGATCTCAATGACCTGAACGCATTTATACTTGTTTTTAACCTGAGCAGATTCATGAATTTCTCTCAGCTCTTTAATTCAAAGACGTGAAAGCGTTTCCTTAGACTTTCCTATTACTTTTCTTTTTATACTCAAGTTCACCATGGCCCAAGGGATCATATTTAATTACAGTTTCTGCCTGTTACTGACTATTTGGTTCCCTTAAATAATTCTAGATTACACTGAACTCAGGAAATAGAGGAGAGAATCTACCCAATTAAAAACACACATTAAATCAATGTAAAAAAATTTTGATAAAAGATCTTAGGTCATATGTATAATAAAAGAAAGGTATTAACAAATATATTTGCAAACCTGAATATTGTATTTTGAAGGGGAATTATATGATATTTATCTACTGAGTATATTTTCTTGGTGTCAATATTTCTGTAGTTCTTCCGTTTATAACATATATCATCACAGAAATTCTGTATTCTTATCACAGTCAGAAGTGCTTTTCTGAAAACAGTAAAAATATATATATAGCCTTTGAAGTAAAAAAGAAAAGACAAAAAGAAAAAAATTCTCTTAGAATATTTGTCATCTCAAAACTTAAGATTGAACCCTAGTCATTCTACACAGGGAAAAAATGGGCCTCAGACAATTTGACAAGACTGTCAGTGTCATAGTTTGCCTGAAGTTTGCCTGAAGTCATTATGATGAACAACAAAGGAGGTTGAATCATTTAAACTAACTTAATTGCATATATGATTTTATATGAATGAATATATAAGATACAGGTTTTAGAGAATAACAGTTTCTAAGGAAAAAAATTACATGTCAAAAGAATAATAATGGATCCATAGTACTATTGTCTCCAAAATAATTATTCTGCATATGTTAGAATTCCTTAGAATATGGAAAGAAAACATTGAAAATTTCAATTTACTACTATACCTAAATGATTAGAAATTCATATTTAGTAATATTTGAAATATAGATTGATGGTATATTTATAAAATTTTAATAAATATGTATGCATTTGTATTAGTGCTTTTTGCTAAAAATATTACTAATGGACTAAGAGATCTACTATGTAGGTTGTAAGCTATTAACCAGCAAATGAAATTGGGTAGCAGACACGGGTCTCTAGATTTTCTTTGTGTTTAAAAAAAAATGAATTATTCTCCAAATTAAACAGCAGTAAATTGGACATAATATCTAGATTTCTAATTGATCTCAAGAAATGAGAAGATCTGAAAACAATGAATTCAGATTCCTGTGTGATGACAGTTGGTCAAGTGATCAAATGACCCTCTCTTTTACTCAAAATGGGCTCTCTGGCTTAAACAAATCTCTGTCATTCTGTATTATATTCTGCCTGGCTGGTTTTACCACCTTGTATTACCTGTATGGCTCTGGTATGCATTCAAGTTTGTTGCATAAACTATTTCTGACTAAAATCCTCAAGCCAAAATCCACAGGTATGAGGCAAAGATCCAGTACTAGTTCAATACCAGTTGACCCTCTCCTGACCATACAGCTCAGTGACATTTTTTGGCTTCTTTTGCAGTTATGTATGGCCATTTGATTCTGAATTCTATTAATGGAAAAGAAGTTTGATGCTCTTTCTTTATCTTTCCATAACTAATAGCTAGATACCAACAACCTGTATGATCTTAGAAGCTACATGTGCAAAATACAAAGACTCCATTCACCTGGATTCTTGTATGACTGCCAAGAACAGATTTCCCCGCACTCGTACATCACATAGAAAATTGGGTTCTAGATTAGCCTGTGTTAAGTCACTGATATTTGAAGAATTACCTTAAATTAACCAAGATGTAATTGTCTCTTCATTCATCTCCAGACTTATCCTCAGAGGAAATTTAGTAATCAATCCTGGAAAAAGGAAAGGGGAGAGGCAACTAAGGGAATATCGATTTGTCTTTTGTCTTATGAAATGGTTCTACTTTTTCTTTTACTTTCCATTTCTTAGATGGCTCCTCACCCTTCACTTCCTCCTTTCTCCATATGGTGTTCTTGAGATTGTGTATGAGTGGACTTCAAAAATTTTGAAGAAAAGATGGATTTAAAAGTTAAAAAAATAAACTATTTCTCGACATAAGCTCTAACAAGTTCAAGACTCTTTTGTAAGTGTTGATATCAGTCACTAACTCCATCCTTAAAGAGCTGAGGGTTCTAGGAATTTAACCAGGTCAAAATATTTTTTGTATTATTAAGTGAAGAAAAATAAGTGTCCTTTATTTAATATAAGAAAATAAAAATAAGTCAGAAAGAGCCAAATCTGGACCAAAAGGTGGATGCCTAATGATTTCCCACCTTTCCAAAATTGCCATTGTTTGATGAGAGGAATGAGCAGGAGCATTTTCATGATGGAGAAGAACTCTCTGGTGGAGCTTTCTGGGGCACTTTTCTGCTAAAGCTTTAGCTAACTTTCTTAAAACACACCCACAATAAGGGGATCTTATTGTTCTTCGGCTCTCCAGAAAGTAAACAAGCAAAATGCCTGGAGCATCCACCAAAAAACTGTTGCCATGCACTTTTGCCCTTGACTGGTCAGCTTTTGCTTTAACTAGGCCACTTCTACAACTTCTACCTCTTGGTAGCCATTGCTTTGATTGTACTTTGTCTTCAGAATCATACTACTAAAGCTGTGTTTCATGTCCTGATGTTAATTATTTGAAGAAATGCTTTAGGATCTTGATCTCACTCATTCAAAATTTGCATTGAAAATTTTTCTCTTGTCTGCAACTGATCTGAGTGAATAGTTTTGGCACCTTTTGAATAGAAAGTATGCTCACCTTTATTTTTTTCTTTCAGAATTGTATAAGCTGAGCTGATCAAGATGTCTATAGATGTCTATAGTATTGGTTAATACTATACTAATGTTTAGTTGTTAGTGATTGGTCCTCTCCAATTGGGGCATTAATAAGATTTTTTTTTTCCCTAAAAATTGATGTGGATCATCTGCTGTTGTAGACTTTAACCTTTGATATTATAATCCGCTCTTAAAATGAGTTATCCATTTAAAAACTATGATTTCTTTGGAACATTGTCCCTGTACACTTCTGGTAAAGCATTAACGATTTCACCATTATCCCACCCAAGCTTCATCACAAATTTTATGGTTTTTCTTGCTTCAATTATAGCAAGATCCATGTAAGGGATCCTTTCAAATTGATACTTTATCCTTGTCAGCAACTCAAACCCGGTTCTGTTCAGACATGTTATAGGAAGTTAGTATGAGTTTATTTTGGTGCAAAAATATTTTGAATCTTTGCATAGTTTTTTCTTCTTTATAAAATTTCAGAATATTTTAGGGGTATAAATGTTTTAGTTATGTGAATTGCTTTTGTTTAGTTTTAGTTAAAGTTATAAGTGTCCATCATCCAGTTAGTATGCCTTGTACTGGTTTGCTGTGAATATAACCTTCTCCATTTGCCCCCTCCCACCTGCTTACTTTCTATTAAGTTTTACTACCAAATGTGCACATGGGTATTGATCAATTAGTTCCAATTTAATGGTGAGGACATACAGTGTTTGTTTTTCCATTCTTTTGATACTACCCTTAGAAAATGGTATTAGTTCGCCATTTGTTATGTGTGAGTAGTACTCCATGTTATACATATACCACATTTTATTAATCCACTCATGTATTGATGGGAACTTGGATTGATGTCACATAGCAAGGTGGTTGCTATGTGGGATCCTTTACTAAAAATAATGTGTTCCACTTCCATCCAGATTAATACAAAGGCTATAAGGTCTCCATTTTTTATAATGGTTGAATAGTATTCCATGGTGTACATATACCACAGCTTGTTAATCCATTCCTGGGTTGGTGGGCATTAAGGCTGATTCCACATTTTGGCAATTGTAAATTGAGCTGCAATAAACAGTCTAATGCAAGTATCCTTATAATAAAAGGATTTTTTTTCCTTCTGGCCCAGTAATGGGATTGCAGGATCAAATGGGAGGTCTAGAGTGAATACTATTGTGGCATCTAATTGTGAATTGCACTGCAATACACATTCAAGTACACATATCTTTTTGATAAAGTGACTTTTTTCATTTGGATAAATACCCCCTAGTAGGATTGCTGAACCACATGATAGGTCTACTTTTAGTTCTTTGAGATGTCTCCATTTGATTTTCCATAGAGGTTATACTAGTCTTCAGTCCCACCAACAATGTATAAGACTTACTTTCTCTCCGCGTCTGTACCAGCATCTGTTGTTTGGGGGATTTTTTGATAAAAGCTACTCTTACTGGAGTTAGATCTCCAGTGAGATATCTCATTGTAGTTTCATTTTTCATTTCCCCTGATGATTAGAGATGTTGAGTTATTTTTAATATGTTTATTGGCCATTAGTTTACCTTCTTTTGAAAAGTTTCTGTTCATGTCTCTTACCCACTTTTTAAGGGGTGGTGGTTGTTTAATTTTTTTCTTGCTTACTTGTTGAGTTCTTTATATATTTTTGTTACCAGACCTTTATCAGATGTATAGCATGTGACTATCTTCTCCTAATCTGTAGGCTGTTTATTCACTGTATTGATTATTTCTTTGGCTTTGCAGAAGCTTTTTTTTTTCTTAAGTAATTCATACATAGATCATAAATACATTTATGCCATTATAAGATTCAATGTGTTGATTATTTGTACAAATTGGAATGTTTCCATCCTATTAAACAACATAGCCTTCACCACTTTTACCCAATTACAGGATTAAGACATTTATGCTCTACACCTGATAAATCCAACTTGTACTTGCAATATGCTCCATAGGTGTGGTCCCCCAGCTTTTCAATTTAATCAGGCCCCACTTGTTAATTTTTCTTGTTTCTGTGATTGCCTTTCAGGTCTTCTTCATAAATTCTTTGCCTAGGCTGAGACTGTAAGAGTTTTTCCAACATTTAATTCCAGAATTCTTTTAGTTTTATTTCTTAGGCTTAAGTCATTAGCCACATAACCAGAAGCAAAAACAAAAACCATATGTTTATCTCAATAAATGCAGAAAAAGCATTTGGCAAAATTCAGTTCCTTTCATGATAAGAACTTTTACTAAAATAGGCATAGATAGAAAAAACATAACTTAAAATTATAAAAACCACATATGATAGACCTATAGCCAACAAGATGCTGAATGGGGAAAAATTGAAAGCATTTCTACTTAGATCTGGAATTAGACAAGATTGCCCACTGTCACCACTTCTGTTCAACATGGTTCTGGGAGTACTAGCCAGGGTCATCAGACAAGAGATGGAAATCAAGGGTATACCAATAGAAATAGAAGAGGTCAAACTATCACTCTTTGCTGACAGTATAATCTTATATCTGGAAAACTGCAAAGATTCTGCCATGAGACTCCTGGAATTGATAAATAAATTCATCAGGGTCTCAGTTTACAAAAGCAATGTACAAAAATCAACAATTCCTATACACCAACAACAGTCAAGCTGAGAATCAAACCAAAGGCTCAATACCTTTCACAATAGCAACAAAGAAAATAAAATGCCTAAGAATTTATTTAACCATGGAGGTAAAAGACCTCTACTGGGAGAATTACAAGTTGCCAAGGAAGGAATTCTCATAGGATACAAATAGATGGAAAAATATATCATGCTCATGGGTTGGCAGAATCAAAATTGCTAAACTGTCTATACTACCCAAAATGATCTACATATTCATGCAATCCCCATTAAAATACCAACATAGTTTTTGATCTAGAAAAAAATAATTCTGTGCTTTGTATGGAACCAGAAATGAGCCCAAATAGTCAAGGAAACCTTAAGCCAAAAGGAGAAATATGGAGGCATCACTTTACCAGACTTTAAGCTATACTACAAGGCTATAGTAACCAAAACACCATGGTACTGGCCCAAGAACAAAGACATAGACCAAGTGATCAGAACAGAAGATCCAGATACAAAACCATCCTCACACTGTCATCTGATCTTTGACAAAGCAGATAATAACATACACTGGGGAAAAGAATCCCTATTCAATAAATGGTGCTGGGAAAATTGGATAGCTACATCTAGAAGACTGAAATAGGATCCACACCTTTCACCACTCAGTTTTCATAATACACATTTTCTATGAACTTTTTAGATCTCCTCATATAAGTCAAGGTGCTTTTAGTTGAAATATCAAAAAGCTCAGTCTGAACAATAAAAGCCACTTTTTGGCTCCCATGATTGAAACATTCCAGAGATAAAGCAGGCTTTAGGTATAGTTGAATTAGGGATCAGTATCAACTTCCCTGAAGCTCTCTAGCTTCCCCCCCCCACCCTCTGGCTGGTTTCCCTTATGGTAGCAAAATGGCTGAATTTGTCCCCATCTCACTAGCAAGAGAGTTGGGCTTGTGCTGATTGTTTTGTGCTAACTTGGGAGATAATCAATTTCACCCAAATGGCATGGTTGATGCTTCGTGGAAGGAGGAAAAGTGTCCACTGTAGGGTGAATGGAGTAGGAGGTAAAACCCATGTCAGAATTCAGTGGTAGAGGCTAGGTGTGGTGACACACACCTGTAATCCCAGCACTCTGGGAGGCCAAGGAGGATGGACTGCTTGAGCTCATGAGTTTGAGACCAACCTGAGCAAGAGTGAAACTTTGGTCTCTACTAAAAATAGAAAAAACTGAGGCAAGAGGATTGCTTGAGCCCAGGAGTTGGAGATTCCTGTGAACTATGATGACACTATGGTCTTCTACCCAGTGCAACAGTTTGAGACTCTTGCCTCCAAAAAAAAAAAAAAACAGAATTCTTTCCTAGTGCTATGACAGCCTAGTTAATAACAAGAATGCCCTCTATTTCCCCAATGCTTTATACTTTTCTAAGATTTTATAGCAATGTATTTGATTACATATGAGCCCACAAATAAATTTTTAGGATATATAGTCATATTTTATTGGACTTACTTTACATATCTATTTTAGGCCAAAAGTTGTTCAGGAATTTTCCCAGGACCATAGAGTAGTTAGTAGCATAACTAGAATTCAGTTCTTATAATGTCTTGATAAGTGTTTATTCCACCATGCAAGAATGCTTCCTCTCTTCCTTGGCTTTCTTTGAAAATGTGTTAGCCGAAGATTGTGTTATAATTGGGTTTCTGGTTCAGAAAATCAAAACTGCTACAAGGATAATTGCTTCTGTAAAGTACCACTGTGGCTGCTTTTCATTCTAAATTGCTAACTCTTGGAGAGTTCAGGTGGCCAAATACACCCTCAATTAGGCAGCTTACCCAGGAACACAAGGCTCCATTGAAGGACAAGGAGCAATTCAACTTCTGTTATGATCAAATGTGAGTGTTAAAGGTAAATACACAATTATAGTTAAGAAAGAAAACAGGCACTCATTCTTTTATGCTCCTCTGAGAAGTCAGTGTACTGAAAATTAAAGGGAGTGATAGTCTGGCCGCATATGAGCATAAGGCATTGATTAGAGTATTATTGCATTACAAGTTCATTGCTGTTGAACAGCAAAAGCATATAATTACTCTCCATAGAATGCAGTGCACAGAAAGCAGAGAAGTACATTTCCAGGCCCATATATTTAAATTACGAATGCAGAACTCATTTTCACCTAAAGAGAAGGCATCATGATTTGGTTATTCAATCATTTTTAAACGAAGATAAGGATTCACCAGAATGAGAAAGAGAGAGAAAAATGCTTTCATTAAGAGTCACATTACCATATTCAATGCAAAAACTATTGAACCAGAGAGGTATTTTTGGAAAATTGATTTGCCCACATTAAATCATACTGGAATAAAAAAAAAAAAAAAACTAAAGAAAAGGTACATATTCCAGGTATTTGAAATAATAGTTTGAAAGAACACAAAATTAGATAGGAACTTAGAAGTAAAAGGTTGTAGTTAAGCAAAGCAATGGGACACAAAATTGGTAATAAATCACTCACAACTGATTTAATCTCAGAAGTAGTGAGAGTATGTTAAGGAAGATACATGGAAAGGGAATCATGAAATCTGATTTCTTTTCCCACACCCACTGAAGATTTCTTATGAAGAAAAGTCACTCAACTGAGATGGTGGTCTTAAGCATGAAGGGAATATAGCCCACCAGTATTAACTCTCCACATCCTTACTCTCAACCTATAAAAACCCTAATTTCAGGCTGTGCACTGTTGCCCCTTCTGATTCCACATTGGGGGCAGTCAGTTGGCCAGTCTTAAATAGACAGACTACTATTGTAGGGTGACCAGACGACTCGCTTTTGGCGGGACAGTCCCCCTTTTGAACAATTTGTCCCATCCAGCAGTGTTTTTAAAAAGTCTAGATTTTTGGAAAGAATGGACAAACGGGCAGGAGAACAGGAAGGAAGTATATGGTTTTCGGCTGCCATGTGGCTATTTCGCCAGGATATGAGTTTTATATTATTTTTGTTAATTTTATAATGTTAAACTGTAATAATAAATAACTGTTGAGAAGTGATTATGGAGAACTGCTTATCAAAGTTTGCATTGTTGTCAGGGCCCGCCCCCCCCCCGCCCTGTTGTCCCAGGTTACCAATGTGAAAATCTGGTCACCCTATCCTATTGGCTTTTTAATTTGTCTGATGATCTTATCTTGCACATCATAACAAACTTCGTTCTAAATCCCCTATAAAAAAAGACCATAGGACAGTATTGATCCTAGTTTTTGTAGGTTTGACAATAGCTATGCTCTATTTTAAAGCAAATGGGCATTTTTCAATGTTGGCCAAACACATAACTACATGCAGCATATAGAATAAATGTATATTTTGCTACTTATTTTATTAAAGAACAATTACTTATTTTTAAAAAGATTTTTGAGTTCTAAATATTCTTTTTTTATTATTTATTTATTGTTGGGAATTCATTAAGTGTATAAGAAACCAGGTTACACTGATTGCATTTGTTAGGTAAAGTCCCTCTTACAATCATGTCTTGCCCCCAAAAGGTGTGGCACACACCAAGACCCAACTCTCTCCCCTCTTCCCTCTTTCTGCTCTTCCTTTCCCCACCATTTCCTCCTTCTTTATCTCTCTGCTCTCCCTTTCCCCCACCCACACCATGTCATTAATTGTCATTAATTGTCCTCATATCAAAACTGAGTACATAGGATTCGTGCTTCTCCATTCTTGTGATGCTTTACTAAAAATAATGTGTTCCACTTCCATCCAGATTAATACAAAGGCTATAAGGTCTCCATTTTTTATAATGGCTGAATAGTATTCCATGGTGTACATATACCACAGCTTGTTAATCCATTCCTGGGTTGGTGGGCATTAAGGTTGTTTCCACATTTTGGCAATTGTAAATTGAGCTGCAATAAACAGTCTAATGCAAGTATCCTTATAATAAAAGGATTTTTTTTTCTTCTGGCCCAGTAATGGGATTGCAGGATCAAATGGGAGATCTAGCTTGAATTCTTTAAGGGTTTTCCATACTTCCTTCCAAATAGGTTGTATTAGTTTGCAGACCCACCAACAGTGTAAAAGTGTTCCCTTCTCTCCACATCCACATCTGCATCTGCAGTTTTGAGATTTTGTGCTGTGGGCCATTCTCGCTGGGGTTAGATGGTATCTCAGGGTGGTTTTGATTTGCATTTCTCTAATAATTAGGGATGGTGAGCATTTTTTCATATATTTGTTAGCCATTGGTCTGTCTCTTTTAAAGAAGTTTCTATTCATGTCTCTTGCTCATTGATACATGGGATTGTTGGCTTTTTTTCACATGGATTAATCTGAGTTCTCTATAGATCCTAGTTATCAAGCTTTTATCTGATTCAAAATATGCAAATATCCTTTCCCATTGTGTAGGTTGTCTGTTTGCTTTGGTGGTTGTCTCCTTAGCTGTACAGAAGCTTTTCAGTTTAATTAAGTCCCATTTGTTTATTTTTGTTGTTGTTGCAATTGCCATGGCAGTCTTCTTCATGAAATCTTTCCCCAGGCCAATATCTTCCAGTGCCTTACCTATGCTTTCTTTGAGGATTTTTGCCGTTTCATGCCTTAAATTTAAGTCCTTTATCCATCTTGAATCAACTTTTGTGAGTGGGGAAAAGTGTGGGTCCAATTTCAGTCTTTTACATGTGGATATCCAGTTCTCCCAGGACCACTTATTGAATAGGGAGTCTCCCTCAAGGTATGGTCTTGTTTGGTTTATTGAGATTAGCTGGTTGTAAGATGTTAGTTTCCTTTCCTGGTTTTCTATTTGATTCCAAATGTCTATTTCTCTATTTTTGTGCCATTATCATGCTGTCTTGACCACTATGGCTTTGTAGTACAGCCTAAAATCTGATATGCTGATGCCCCCAGCTTTGTTTTTATTACTAAGAACTGTCTTAGCTATACAGGTTTTTTTCTTGTTCCATACAAAATGCAGAATCATTTTTTCCAAATCTTGAAAGTATGTTGTTGGCATCTTAATAGGGATGGCATTGAATAGGTATATTGCCTTGGGAAGTATAGATATTTTAACAATGTTGATTCTTCCCAGCCATGACCATGGTATATTATTCCATTTTTTAATATCCTCTGCTATTTCCTTTCTTAGGATTTCATAGTTTTCTTTATAGAGGTCCTTCACCTCCTTTGCTAGGTATATTCCTAGGTATTTCATTTTCTTTGAAGCTATGGTGAAGGGAGTTGTGTCCTTAGATAGCCTCTCATCTTGCCGTTATTGCCATATACAAAGGCTACTGACTTGTGGATATTGATTTTATATCCTGAGACATTACTGTATTTTTTGATGACTTCCAGGAGTCTCGTGGTTGACCCCAAAGGGGGTTCTCTAAGTATAAGATCATATTGTCAGCAAAGAGGGAGAGTTTGACCTCCTCTGCTCCCATTTGGAGGCACTTTATTTCCTTGTCTTCCTTAATCATATTGGCTAGAACTTCCAGCACTATGTTGAATAATGATGGTAGCAGAGGACAACCTTGTCTGGCTCCAGTTCTAAGAGGAAAAGCTTTCAGTTTAACTCCATTCAGTAAAATATTAGGTGTGGTTTTGTCATAGATAGCTTTGATGAGTTTCAGAAATGTGCCACCTATGCCTATAATCCTCAGTGTTCTAATTAGAAAAGGATGCTGGATTTTATCAAATGTTTTTTCTGCATCTATTGAGAGAATCATATGGTCTTTCTTTTTGCTTTTGTTAATAGGGTGGATAACATTTATGGACTTGTGTATGTTAAACCAGCCTTGAATCCCTGGGATAAAACCTACTTGATCATGATGTATGACTTTTTAGTGATAAGTTGTCATCTATTGGCTAGGATTTTGTTGAGAATCTTTGCATCTGTATTCTTTAGTGAAATGGGTCTGAAATTCTCCTTTTTAGTTGTATCTTTTCCTCATTTGGTATGAGGGTGATGTTTGCTTTGTAGAACGCGTTGGGGGGAGATGCCTTCCTTGTCAATTTTTTGGAATAATTTCTGCAATATGGGAATAAGCACTTCCTTGAAGGTCTGATAGAATTCTGGTGTGAAGCCATCTGGACCAAGGTATTTTTTTGTTGGAAGATTTTTTATTGTTTCTTTAATCTCAGTGCCTAAAATTGGTCTATTCAGGCACTCCATTTTTTCCTCTCTGAGTCTAGGGAGAGGATATGATTCCAAATATTGATCCATTTCCTTCACATTGTCAAATTTTTGGGCATAGAGTTTCTGGTGGTATTCAGAGATGATCTCTTACATCTCCATGGTATTAGTTGTAATTTCCCCTTTATCATTTCTGATTGAGGATACTAGAGATGTTACTTTAATATTTCTAGTTAGTCTGGCCAAAAGTTTATCGATTTTTTTTATTATTTCAAAAAAACCAATTCCTTCTTTCATTAATTTTCTGAATGATTCTTTTGTTTTCAATTTCATTGATCTCTGATTTAATTTTGAATATTTCTTTTCTTCTGCTGGGTTTAGGCTTAGCTTGTTCTTCTTTTTCCATTTCCATAAGATGGCTTGTGAGTTTGTTGATGCGCTCTCTTTCTGTTTTTTTGAATGTAGGCATCTGGAGTGATAAATTTTCCTCTCAAAACTGCTTTTGCAGTATCCCACAGGTTTGGTAGCTTGTGTCTTCATTGGAAGTTCATTAACTTCAAGGAAGTTAATGGTTTCCCCTCTTTTATTTCTTCCTATACCCAACCGTCAATTCAACAGAAAGTTGTTTAATTTCCATGCCTTTGTGTGGGGTTGAATGTTTCTGTTGGAGTTGAGTTCCACCTTTAGTGCCTTGTGGTCTGAGAAGATACAAGGTAAAATTTCAATACTTTTGATTCTGTTCAGGTTTGTTTTGTATTCTAGGATATGATCAATTTTGAACAATGTTCCATGGGGCAATGAGAATAATGTATATTCTTTATCTTTGGGATGGATTGTTCTATATGTGTCTATCAAGCACAGTTGTTCTAGGGTCTCATTTAAGTCTCTTATATCTTTGTTTAATTTCTGTTTAGAGGATCTGTCCAGCTCTGTAAGAGGAGTGTTTATGTCCCTTGTTTTTATGGGATTATAGGATATCATATTGCTCAGACTGAGTAAGGTCTGTTTCAAAAATCTTGGAGCATTTAAGTTGGGTGCATAAATATTTAGAGTTGAAACGCCTTCTTGTTGTATTCTTCCCTTGACCAATATAAAGTGACCATCTTTGTGTTTTTTGAGTTTAGTTGCTTTAAATCCACATGTATTAGAAAATAAGATTGCAACCCCTCTTTTCTTCTGAATTCTGTTTGCCTGAAAAATTGTCTTCCAATTCTGTCTTTAATACAGAGTTTTACTTTGTCTTTTGAAGCTAGGCATGTTTCCTGCTGACAGCACATGGATGGCTTGTGTTTTCTTAATCCAGTCAGCCAATCTGCCTCTTCAGTGGGAATTCAAGCCATTAACATTTATTGAGATAATTGATAAGTATGATAGTGTTCTATTCATCTTATTTTGTGAGAGTCCATTGCTTAGTTTTATCTTTTGCATCAGTGTGGAATTTAGGTTCTGTCCTTTAATTTCTGAGTTCTTACTTTGGTATTAATCCATTGTGATGCTCAGTGTGTAGAACAGGTTGAAGTATTTCCTGTAGAGCTCATCTTGTGATGAATTTCCTCAATGTTTGTATATCAGTCAGTTATTTGATTTTTCTGTAAATTCTAAAGCTTAGAATTCTAAAGCTATAGAATTCTGGGCTGGAAATTGTTCTGTTTAAGTAGATTAAAAGTAGATGACCATTGTCTTCTTGCTTGAAAAGTTTCATTAGAGGAGTACACAGTCACCCTGATGGATTTGATCCTGTAGGTCAACTGGTGCTTACTCCTGGCAGCTGGAAGAATTTTTTCTTTTGTTTTGACTTTGGATAGGTTCATCACAATGTGTCTTAGAGAAGCTTGGTTAGAGTTGAGGTGATCTTGGGTCCAATATCCCTCTGAAAGGAGTGTGTCACAATCTTTGGTGATATTTGGGAAATGTTCATTTATAATAAATATTCTCTAGTATGGCTTCCATTCCCTTAGGGCATTCTTCTTCCCCTTCTGGGATACCTATAACTCATATGTTTGAACACTTCATAAAGTCCCATAATTCTGTCAGTGAACATTCTGCTTTCTCTCTCATCTGTTCTGCCTCTTTAACTACCTGAGTTATCTCAAGAGCTTTGTTCTCTACCTCTGAGATTCTTTCTTCTGCATGGTCTAATCTGTTGTTGATACTTTCTATTGCATCTTTAAGTTCCCTAATTGATGGCTTCATTTCCTTCAGCTCTGCTACATCCTTTCTATATTCCTTATATCGATCATCTCTTATTTGATTCTGTTTTTGGATTTCCTTTTGGTTATTTTCCACTTTATCAGCAGTTTCCTTCATTGTTGCCATCATTTCCTCATCTGTATTATAAATTCCCTTCTGTCATTTATAATCTTTCTTTGTAAGTGGAATCCTCTGCTGCAGCTACCTCATAGCCACCTCGTGGAGGTGGTCTGGACTGGTTTTTCATGTCGCCAGGATTTTTCTACTGATTCTTCCTCATGAGTGATTTCTTTTATCTGTTTCCTTGTCCTAATTTTCCTTTTACTTCCTCCTGCTCAAGTTCCCATGCCTCTGGACTAGGGTTTAGATGAGCCCTTTTGGTATAGGACCAGAAGGGTGAGAAGACTGAAGAGCAAGAAGAGAAAAAAGAAAGGAAAAAAAAAAGAGAAAGGAGAGGAAGTGAGTAAAAGGGAATATTGACAAAAAGAAGAGAAGCACAGAAAGAGATGTACAGTAGAGTACTTTGACCCAACCTTAAAAACCTCCAGCCTCCAGGGGTGCCAGATTGAGTGGTTCCCTTGAGGTCAGCAAGTCTTTGCTAGTCTGTTCAGATACAGTACCCCACCTCTACCACGTAGAGAGGAAAGACAAAAATGCTATAAATCAAACCAAAACAAGCAAACAGAAAACTTCATGGGATAAAATTGGGGGGAAAAAATAATAGGGGTAGAAACACTAGAAAAAAATGAAGTTCTAATTGTTGAAAAAGGCAAAAATGGAAAATTATATTTAAACTAGAAAAACAAAGAAAGAAAAGGAAGAAAAAAGAAAAGAAAAATCTATAGGAAAAATGTTGAAATTAAAAAAAACAAAAACAAAAACAAAGCAGTATTTATATCTTGCTGAATATCGTCTGGGCGACAGGTCATCTTCTAGGGTATGAGATATTAATCACAATGCTGATACACCTGTATGAGATGGAGACTGGAGGCCTATGCTGAGTTCTCAAACCCCGCAAGGTAGAGAGCCTAAATCTCTTCTTAGCCCACTTAAAGGGCACTTTAAACTGCTAATCTTGGCTAAGCAGAAGCTTTTGCAGGAAAGCATTTATCACTGGGATCACTCCTGAAGTGGCTATCCACTTACCCAGTGTGCCAAAACCGGTCTCATTCTATGTCCCTAAGGGCTAAGACTGTAAGGTGTCTCAGTCCCCACCTTTGGGCTGCTTGGTCACTAGATTACTCACCCACTGTCTCCCACTCCATCCTTGCTCTGTGACCCCGAGGGTGGAGCTTGCTGGGGCAGTTGTCCCACAATGGCTTCGTGTGGCCCGCAGCCAAACACTATTAGCTCTGTCTGGCTCAGCAGCTCAGATTGAGGCCCTAGACAATATTTAAAGTCCTCCGCACTCTTGCCCAAGTTCTCCCAACATATTTCAACTGAGTGCCAAGACCAAAACAGCCAAAACAGCTCACAGGTAAGGCCTTTCCAGTTTGTAATCTCACTGCTGCTGTACTTAAAGCTGCCACTGGGATTAGACTGAATGAACACAGGCAAACACTTGCCAGTTCTCCACTGCTTTTGTCCTCCTCATGGGGTCCAGAAGTCTCTGGCTGACTCCCTGTGTCCCAAAAGAAATGTTTCTGGGCAGATCCTACCAGAGATGCCTGGAGTCTTCTCTCCCCAGACTCACTGTGCCCAGTTGCAAGGAAGCTGTTACTCAGCTGCCATCTTGCTCCTTCCTTCCTAAGTTCTAAATATTCTTTAGCATAACATGTTCTTTTTTTTTCACACTTAAGAAGGTCCTCACAATGTTATATTTATAGATCTTTCTGGCAGAGAAAAAGTGAAGCAGAAAGTATAAGCTCAATTTACTGTTTTCCTTAAAATTCTTATTCCTTCATTGACTCTATCAGGATCCTTTGGTTGCAAGAAATAGAAACTGTTACTGGCTAACTTTGGCTGAGAATGAATGTGTTTGAACTATGAGGCACAGCTCACAGAATCCAAGGAAAGTTAGAGACCTTGGATAAGAATGGGAGCCAGGATGGCCCCAAGAATGTGGTCTTAGAACTAAGTGATAACATGTCAAAGCATGAGTGGTGCAAAGAAATTTCCCTTGGCCTAGCTCAGGTTGGCCTTTGGGGAAAAGAAGGCATAAGCTATTGAGCGCCTCCTTCTTGCAAAAACAACTACAGTTGGGAAATGTTGGGAGTGAGTCATAATATTCTAAAAGAAGGCATATAAAATATAAATTCCCATGTAATGGATTTACTGATTTCACTTCACCCAGCTTATTTTAGAGTGTGAAGTGATGAGTATTGGTTTATTCATGTATTTGCCATGTAATCATTAATAGGAAAGGAAAATGTATCCCTAATTGGAGACCTTTTGTTAGTAATTGCTGAGACTGTCTAAGCAGATGCCTTAAAAGGAGCAAATATGCTGCAAGTTGGAGTCATACTGCCTTTGACATGAGGACATAATGGTTAAAGAATAGCAACTTGCATTAGTATTGTGTCTGAAGGCAGGAATAAAACACTACCTTTTTCTGTTCCCTTAATAAGCACCTTACTGTGTAATATATTATATCAAGTGTATTTGGTGACAGGCTGAACTGTGAAGGGTGTGCTCTCTTGTAACTCCTACGCATGTAAACAGAGTTGACTTTTACCAATTGTCTGGCCATCAATTCTCATGCAATACCCATAGGGACAAAGTAGATTAAAACAATAAGCTTGGTTGGGCTGTCATTTACAAACAGAACCTGATAGCTGCTGCCTAACTTCCGCACAGTGGGTCAGAACCACTGCTAGCAATTTACAATGTTTTAAAAACAGTAGGACAGCCCCCAGATCAATCCATCAATCAATCAGTCATTGGAATTTACATAGTGTCCTTAAGGAATACCCATCTAGAGAGCTTTACCAAACAAAATAAGCTCTGGGAAGGCCAAACCCCCAAATCAACTCTATTATTAACATGAATCTCTTTTGGTAGGGAATTAGTCTAATTTCAGAGACAGACATTATAAAACCTTATCAAATAAAACATTCTCTTGTTGTAGTCAGTGATGTATTAGAGATTACAAAAATTAATACAACTTAAAATGATCATCCCAAACAAGAAATTGGATGCTTTTTCTGCTTTTCCTCTTCCTTTTCTTTTTATTCATTTTCTCCTTTCCATCTTCCCTTCCCCTCCTCTATTATCAATACCATAAATAATTGTGTTTACCTTATAACCGTTAGTGTCTGTGGAAAGGCTCTTCCACACTAAGCTGAAAATTAATATGAAGAGAAGATGTGCATGACATCTTAACTCAACATTAATTTTGTCAATCTGGTTATCTGCGTAGGTGTTCTCTCGCTCCCTCTTTCTAACATCTGGAACTCTGCTCCTAGAAAAATGGCTTTCCCAAATAGAAGGGAACAGCTTATAAATCAGTGGTATACAAGGAGCAACCATGGGCTGTAAATAGTTTTGCTGCGATCATGAGCCCAGTTCCAACTAGGCAATGAATACCTGTCCTTTTGCCTCAAACAGTGGCTGGCAAACTATAGCCCAAAGGCCAAATCCAGATGGCCTCTTTCTTTTGTATGTGGTTTTATTGGAACATAGCCATATTGATTTGTTTGCCTATTGTGAGTTACCACTTCCACACCATATCAGCTTAGTTGAGTGGCAGCAACAAGGACTGCATGACCCATAAAAAAAATCTAGCCATCCTCTACCCTAGGACTTTGCTAGGTACTGAATAAAGAGGAAAAGTACAGTTCCTTTCTCTTAAAGAGTTGGTCATCTCTTAAAGAGTATGCCATCTTATTGGATTGAGAAAGTGATCATAGAGAAGATACTTAGTAATCAGATGAAATTTAAGAAATTTAAAATTTGTGCGGTATCGATTGCATTTATGTAAATAATTCAGAGAGGAGCAATCAGGCTGATGACAGCACAGAAAGCTCTGGGATGGAAATGAACTTTGTACAGAGGGCAGGTTTTTAATCAGAAAATTTCAGAGCTGGAAAGTATATTTGAAAACATCTGGTCCACAGGGCTCCCAACCACTCAGCCATAGGCCAGTGTCAATCTGTGATACATTTTCTCCTAATTACCAATAACAAGAAAAAAAAATACAACACTGCTGAGAATTTCAAGGAAGGGTTTATTGCATCGCTGCCCAATGTGTACCACGTCTTCTTGTAAGTGGTAAACATCAGGAAGCTAAGTCAATTCAACCTAAGAAATACCGCCTTCCTACATTTGTGCTGGGATTTCCTGTTTTCTCTTTTATGAAATGGCATTGAGAGTATGTGCTGTTTCTGTAACCATTTGTACTCTTCCTTGGTAAAATAAAATTTGGCCACTTGGTATTTGCTCCCTCAATGTATATGTTTTAATGTCCAATGTACCATGAGATCTGGGAAACTAGGAACTACACACCTGAGCAAGCTCTAGTCAATGTCTCAATGTCTTCTGAGTCAGTAGCACCAAATGCTGATGGAATTAGCTAGAAGGAGACGCTATGCAGACAACAGGAGGAAAAAGTAAGTCTCAGATGGAGATTTATCTTGTTGATTTCTTCCCAATTCATGGCTATTAAACTGCATTTTGCTTTTCTGACAAAAACTCAAAGCTCTAAAGTTCCCACTTCTATTGAGTACTGTTCTGTAGGGCCTACCAGGGGTTTTCTTAAGTTTAAGCAAATATTCAAACTCACAAACCCATCATAGGCCACATGTGACTTCAGTCTACTAAATAAGTTGGGATTCAAAATGCACAGTTCTCAGGAGGGGAGCAGCAGGCCATCTTCTTCTGTGGAAATCCCTGCAGCAGCCCATATAATAGAAATAATGGTCATCAGGGCTTTTGTTTCAAGGTGACAGCTCAAGTGTAAGGTGACCAGATCCACACAGGGCAGGTGCACTAGCACTCTGGCCCCACAGGAGCCAGTATCTCTTATAACAACAACATAGGCAGAATTTTCAGGGTGCATTCAAGGGACATATCTAGATACAAGAATACTCGCCCTACTCAGGGAAGCCCATAGCTATGGCTTCCTATTAGTTATAGGTTCTCCTCCCAGTCAAAATATAATCTTCCAAATATCGAGTCATTTTATCATTAGCAATGTTGCCTAGCAACAGGTGACATATTACCCTTGTCAGGTTACCAGGGGAACAGAGCCAAGAATTAGCAAAAAGGTTAAATTCCTATGCAGAAGGAAAAAGGGTTTTATTAACCCTTTTCATGGAAGTCCACACTGGACTTAGAATGGCAGGTGACAAGCGAACATCTGTTCCTCTGAAGTTACCAGGGAAACTGAGCAAGCAGGCTGTCCCATTCAGACAAGAGGGGAATATTGATCCTCTCAAGTAACATCCCGGAGGTTCTGAATTGCTATACAACTCTAAATAACAAGCTTTTAGAATAACCAGACTCTTAAGACCTCTTCCCAAATATCCTTTTTTCCCAGAAGCCCTCTCTGGCCACTGTGATGAAATTGCATCCTCTTCAAGCACTTCTTTGTCATGGCACCTTCTTCCTTCCCCTTCTACATACCTTCCACTGAATGCTCATTTTAACATGCTCTCTTTATTTCCATCTTGGGTATCTCCATCAGTAACATGTTGGCCACTTTCTCCTAGGGCCTAGCTTAATATCTGGAATGCTGTATGTACATGAACTAAGTAAGCCCTTGATGAATGAAGCACAGTGCTCAAAGCTATGAGTACTCTCTGACCTAAGGTCCATTGTGCAGATTATATGCTGACCATCTCTCTCTTTGCCAAATAAAAGGTAAGGTTCATGTGCATTAATCTCTTCCCCCTGAAACTTAGACCTAGATCTCACATATTAACTGGCCCACTGGTCTGAAGAAAAGTCTATAGGAAATATTCCTAGTCACATTTTAAACAGCTGCAAGTTTTATGTAAACATATTTTAAATGCAGAAAGAAAACAGTTCAGCAATGGTGTGGCATTCCTTAGGGACCCATGACTCTTATGAACATTGATGGAGGTTAAGCATGATGAATTTGGCACAGAGAATAGGGACAGCTGCTCTATTTCTACACAGATCATTTTGATTAAGACCCGACCCCAAGATTTAGCTAATCTGAAAACTGAAAGGAGAGATGCTGTCACACTTTGCCTCAAGGGAAAGCCAGTGCTTCAGCAAAGATCTAAAAGTGAAGGGTTTATTTTTAAAACCCACAACATACAAAAAGTAAAATAAGTTTTCCTTAAGAAAACTTTTAAATATAACCTACCTTTTCAGGCAAATTCATAAAGGAAAGGAATTCTGAGAAAACATTAAAGAAAAATCCCTCTCTTACAGATTCCTTAAGCTGCCTGATATTATAGCAGTAGTGCCTTTGATGATATTCTTTTGCTAATAAATTTTTAAACTGGAAAGAGAAATTGGCTTCCCAAAATGAGCATCAGCCTTGGGTTTCTGCAGCCAGAATTCTGATGTGATTCATTGAAATATACACTGGGGCCAATGAGGTCTGTGTTAGGCGTGAACAGCATGGCCAGGACTCCATGTCTAGCCAGCATGCCTGGAGGTATTGAGATGGGTCTATGTGGTGGGCTTAAATTTCAAAACCCCAAGATATCTGTGTACAATTTGCCACAAGGTTAAAAAAAAAAAAGGAGAGTCTTTTTTAAAGTTGGCTTAACATTTCTCTGTCTGTCTGTATTTACTCTGGAAACAAACAATAAGAGCAGGCAGAAAGAAGGGCAAAACATGTGATACCTTAGAATGCTGGGTTCTTGGTTTGCTTGTGAATATTGACAGATGGAACATATCACAGGTGACAGGAGTTTTAAGTGGCTTTCTGAGATCAGGAACTGCTGACTCAATGTCAAAAGGGTACTGAGAAATTCCCACCAACTCCAAAGTGGAAACTCCCTCTGGAACTGCTCCATCAGAGGATAGTTTGCTAAAAGAGTTTTCCGTTCAGTGGGATAGGTGACCAAGACGGGGTGTCGCCCTTTCCAAAAGTGGTATCATCAATTATCCACATATGCCATTATCTCCAAGTATGAATGTTTATTGCAGTCACATCTTGATAACGACTGAGTAGCGATCAAGATCTTCAAATCCGTCTTAGAAAACTACGTAAAATAGGACAGGCCAAAGCAAACACATTCAAAAAGAGATGCCACTTGCAAAAATATGCAAATTAAAATCATAATCAGATGCCACTTTTTTAAGCTATCAGATAGGCAAGAGGAATGATTACACCCAGTGTCAGCTGGGGTGTGAAGAAGCAAATATTGTCTCACACATATCGATGGAAAATTGTTCATTGGTTTTAACTCAGCTGTTTCACTTTTGGAAATTGATGACAAGGAAATAATCAAAAAATGTGGACAAAGTTATATGTCCACACAGGTTCACTGAAGTCTCATTTTCTTTTAACCCAGCTATCTTACGATTTTATTGGAGTATTGGAGTTTTCTTTTTCTTCTAAACTCAAATTTGCTCTATACATTGCAGTTGATCTAGATATTTCCTGAATATTTTAAAATCTATATATACTTCTGAAATCTCTCTATTGCTTTTCCTTTTAACTTCTTATTGAAGAGACTGTATTTTGTCCTACAGTTTCCAACAGTCTAGATTTTTCGGATTGCATCCCAATGGGTGTCCTTGTACCCGTGTCTCTTTCCTCTTTATTTCATGTAAGTTGCTAGAGAGATGCTGTAGTTTAATCAGTGTATACTAAACAGAAAACATGGCATTTATTTTAAATATGTATGAGAGGGAAGCCACGGAAGTTCAAAAGTAGGTGATTGGTAAACTTACCACCTGAAAACCCTAGAATATTACAAACCCATGCATTAAGAAATTTTAATGTAAATCATTCTACAAATATTTGTTGGGCCCCTACCATGTTCCAGATGCTGTTCTGGCCAATGGGGATTTACGGGTACTAATACAAACATCTGTCTTCACAAAGTTTGTATTCTAATGGTCAGTCAATAGACAAGATGGACTGGTAAAATAAATATAGTGAATATAGTGTTAGATAGTTAAGTAATTTGAATAAAATAAAACATAAATGAGGATTAAAAGCCTCCAGTGGACTTGAGAGAGTGAGGACTTTGAAGATAGGAACAGTGATTTATTTCTTAATATATCTGTTGCATCAAGCATAGTGCCTGGTGTGTAGTAGACAACAAAAATAAATGTTTGTTAAATATTTATGACTGAACTTCAAGCAGAAGGCACTGCCATGTTCTGGGGCCTCATGAGTGTGGCTCATGAGAGAACTCACAGCTGGTGCAGTGAAGGGTGGGGACAAGACAGGGGGAAGCTGAGAATAGGGCAGTGCAGAGCCGGGTTGTGTGGCTTTTACTCGGAAGGCAGTAGGGAGCCACTGCCAGATTTCACACAGGTGCATAGCTGTGTCAGATATTTGGTGTTGTAAAGGATCACTTTGGGAATGGGATCATTTCTGAGTGGCTCTTTTGGGGAAGAGATGGCAAGAGTGGAGACAGGACGGCAGTGAAGAGCCCCTGCTCACAGAGCCCCCATCCTACAGGCCGCCCACCGTGTTTCCTGTATGTCTCTCTGAGGACCTGGACCTAGGAGGGGGCTGGAGTGGGCGAATGCCGCAGCTCCCTTGCACTTCAGGAAGACACTTCCGAGGTGTATTCCATAAAGTATCCCGAGGAGCTAACAGGGGGTTAACCCACTTGGCCACGTGGTGACCCACTGCTTATCACATCCTTGAGGGGTCTGCTCCTTTCCAGCTCTCAGCTCCCCAGACCCTCACAGCACTGCTTAGAATCATGTCTCATATACAAGTTGCAGGAAGAAGGAAAGAAAGACGGACAGAAGCAGGGGAGGAAGGAGCAGGGGGATTTGGTAGGGGTGCACGGCGAGCTTAGGTGAGGTGACCAGTGACAGTCAATGAGAGAAAGGCAAGGGTAAAGTTCTGATGGAAATAAGGGACCCAGGCATGTGGCGTCTGTGAGAAAACTGTGCGGAAGGAACAGCACGTGCTAAGGCCTTGAAGCCGAGCATGCCTGGGTCTGTCCGCCGCTCCACAGTCCATGTGGCTGGGAAGAGAGAATGTGATAAAGCTAATAGGTTATAAAGTCAGAAAGGAAAGTTGAGCATGTCTGAAAAGGCACAGTAAAATTCGGGCTTTCACTCTGAATGCAATCCAAAGCCATTGTCATTAGAAGGCTCTGGGCAAAGAGCCACTTGTCTGACACAGCTGTTATACCAAGAATAGACTAAAGGGGACTGGGGGAGGAGCAGGGAGACCAATGAGGAGCTTTGTTCATCCTCCAGGTGAGAGATGATGGTGCTTTGAATCAGCACGACAGCAGTGCAGTTGGTGAGATGCCATTATAAATCACGTCACAGGAGAATTGTTATGATATCTAATTAAATGGCAGCAAAAACAACGAAAACCAGTAACAAAACTAAGACCTTAGGACTGTTTGTTATCACTTTTCAGAGCTGAAAAAAATTAAAAGGATACGTTTCCAAACACTAGTGACCTGATGTTTGGATGGTCGGTGCTTGCTTAAACCTTTCATGTTTCCCCGCATTATTTTTCTAATCAAGGGTAGATCTCATGATTTAAAGGCTCGAGGACCCAAAGGACCCAGTGACTAAATTCTCATTACCTGAGCTATCTTGAATATGCCTTTGGGGTTTTGCATTTCTACAGATCTCATCTCCATCTCCTCTCAGAGAATGGCTTTCTCTTCCCTCCATTGAGAATACAGAGGAAAAGACACTACAGTTGGTGTTTCAGAAGACACTGTCATTGGTTAACAACTAAGAGTCTTCCTACATAGGTCATACTGTAAGAACTGTCTAAACGAATAGTAAGTGAATATTGTGCGGTGTTTTGGGATACTCTCTTGAGGACATAAGTTAAGACATTATCTTCTGTTCTTATATCAAAAAGAATGTGCTATGTGCTACCTCGTTCTTCCTGTCTGGGTCAAGAGGGACCATTTTGATGGTTTATAGAGTCCAAGAAGAACATATCACTTAACCGGTTGAATAAATGCATTCTATCTATTTGAAGTAAATTGTGCAATTTTCTTGTTTTTCAAAAATAACTGAGTGTTTTTATCACCAGAAGTGTTTGGCATTGATACTTCTGGGACTCCAAGGATTCCTAGATAAATATTCTTTTCTATCTTATTAGAAAACAATTCCATTTTCATTTATTCTCTCTGCCTGGTGACTGGAAAGTATGTAAGAAGACAGTCAAAAGAATACACTTTTTCAGTGCAACTCTAAGAAAAGGTGGTTGGAGTAGCAGAATGAGCTAATGCACACAGGTGATTAAATCAAGCTCCCTGGCTAATCGAACTACAAAATTAAACAAATAGTTTTAGCATCTTTATATTTATAGGCGAACATTCATTTCATAAAGAGCTTAACTAAACTGATGGAGACAGCATACTTCAGTTATTTTCTAAGTAAAGAACATGCATTTGTGATTGTTATTTAAGAGCAAATTTAGTCATCGAGTAATAATAGTATCAGAAATAGTAGTGATATTGGTGATCATACTGACAGAGTGGCTGACTTTGTATCAGTATTAGAGCTGTGCTAAACATCTGGCCTGTATTATCTTCCCAATACTCTGGGAGAAATGTACTGTTTATATTCTAATTTTACAAATAAAGAAACTAGATCTTTAAGACGTTAAAGTAAATATTAGCATATTGCTCTTACGATTTGCTATTTAGAGATTGATAGTTAAGATCAGCCTTCATGTTAAGATCTTCACTTGAAATTATTTAAAGGTTGCTTTGACATTGAATTTCTCTTGCCCGTTGGAATCAGCAAGGTGAATTGATGAGTACAGAACAGTGGGAAAGCTGATTTATGGATAAAATAATCCTGGCATCCTATAAACCTGCTTATCTGGACATGTTTTACTGGTTAGATAATTGAGGGACCAAGTTCTAGTCCAGACTTCAGTCCTTTCTAGTTCTGGTTCTTAAGGAATCCTTTAATATTCCTGGGTCTCAGATTCCTTAAACTGAAGCCTCAGAATAAAGATTTGGTAAGCCCTTGGGTTCTTTCTCGTTGTGACATTTAAAAGTGACAATGTAGTTATTTTCCACATACAGTTGCTTGATTCATCTCAGAAACTGAGACAAGGCTGGGCTGAGGAGCTAGCTACATAAATAAATATGTTTGTACAGGGAATTGACAGAGAAAAAAATACCTAGGAGAGGCGAGGCACTTGGCTCACGCCTGTAATCCCAGCACTCTGGGAGAACAGTGCAGGTGGATTGCTGGAGCTCAGGAGTCGGAGACCATCCTGAGCAAGAGTGAGACCCTGTCTCTGCTAAAAATAGAAAAATTAGCCAGGCATGGTATCCTATGTCTGTAGTCCCAGCTACCAGGGAGGATAAGGCAAGAGGATCACTTGAGCACAGGAGTTTGAAATTGCTATGAGCTATTATGCCACCACACTCCACGCAGGGTGACAGAGCAAGACTCTATCCGAAAATAAACCAAACAAACAAAAAAATCTGTATGCGGGATCTTTGCCTTCATTTGTGGTCAACTTCATTTCCAAATACATCAAAGCAATCATTCTTTGTGGTGAATGGATTTCTACAAACTCTCGAATACCAAATACAAGTTCACCTTGTTTTCCTTTCAGTGCTCTGTGTTACTCTGCCAGTGCTTAGCTTTGATGTGTTCGATGTGTATCATCTAAAATTACTTCTGATAACATTAATTTGAAAGTTGACTAAACTGACACAAGCCCAAAGGGAATTTACTGGCTCATAAAATCAGGAAGTCCTGAAGTAGCCCTGACTCCACATGGATGGATTAGAAGTCATCTCTCCATATTGCTGCCCCGGCTACATTCTCATTTTCTATGTGGAGGCCTATGTCAATTCTAGCATCTTCCTTTACAACAGAAAGGAAGCTATAATATGGCTCTAAAAGCATCACCTATGAAATTTTCTATGCCTCTTATTAGCTCTGATTGGATCACATGACCTTCTGTGAACCAATCCCTGTGGAGAGAAACTTGCCATGTTCTGATTGATTTTACTCAGCCACCCCTCACTCCAGGCTCCTGGGAAGTCCAAGTAAATCCACCAGTAGCACTTGGAATGAGAGTTGCAGAAGGAATGTACCCTACGGTGAAAATGGGTACAATTATAAGAAGGTTCCGCAGAAGATCATCAGCAAAAACAATATGTGTGCCCTGTGCTGTTTCAGAGCAAAATATAGCAACCATGTTTGGGTCTAATGGCTGCTTTCAAAAAGCCATGTTTTTCTAATAACTGGATAAAGCCATAATTAAGAGAGAGTCAAGCCTTCTTCCATCTTTTACTGATAAGGAAATTAATTCCCTAAAGAGATCAGATATTTGGGGTCACATTGTCTTTTCCAGATTTAATTCAATATAATTTTAACATTTTCTATTTTAGAATGTATAGAACAGACTAAAAGAAAGGAATAAAATATTATTCTCTCTCTCTTGTTCTTTCAAACCCACCATCTGGAGAACTTAACATAAGTAAATTCAAACATCAATGTATGCCATTAGAGATTGTATTTTTCCCCCAACAGGGCCTTCATGGATATCAGGTTTGTTTACAATCAACTAGACCTGCAGATCACTAACCACTTCATTCTGCATTTAGTCACTTCATCATATCATTTCCCCCTAATCTACTGTATTCTATGACTGATTTTAGGAACTGGGCTTGAAGACTATTAAAATGAATATAGAAGAGATAATGCATTCAGATATGTTGTCCCCAGAGGACACCGAAGAACGAAAAAATAATTAGCACTCCAACTGTCACCTCAGTTTTATTCTGTCAGATCATCTCCCAGTTATAGGATCATTTTGATGGGATTTTAAAAATACAAAATAAAAAAAAAAAAAAGGTGACACAAAGTTCCTGAGTGTGCAAGTAAAGCCTTTGTATTACTAAATCTAACACACCATAAAAGAGGACTCAGGGTCTGTTCCCCCAGGGACAGCTCAGAATTTAGAGGCTACAACAGGTGAATAGACTGCGTCTGGAAATACAATGAAAGCCGGTGCTGTCAGGGCTGTAAGCTGTGAAGGGCAGTGCCCTTTGGGGCCCTCACACCTGTCAGGATTGCCCTTGGGAACCAGCGAAAGTCTATGCAAATCCAGGCAGTTTCCCTGGCAACCGAAAATTAACCGTGGGGTCTTTTCAGGCTTAGGGACATTTTTTGGAGAGCTGAAATAAAAGCACAACCATGACAAAACTCCAGAGGGAAACTAATAAGGCACACCAAGTCGAGACAGTTTAAAATCAAGAATGCTCTCTTTCTGTCTCTCCTCGCTCCTATTTTTTTTTTCCGTTCTCTTCCCTGCTTCTTTCCTTCACTTTCGCACTTTTGCAAGCTACTATGGAATTTGTGGTTTCTGGGTTTTTCAAATTGTGGGGCTGTCTCTACTCTTGTATAAATTCTACGTACTCTTTCTAGTTGAACAGATTCTTTTTTCACGCACTTTTAAAATGCTGTCGATGCCTAAGACAAATTTAACAGAATTTGGTATATTAATAATGAAAGGAGAAATGAAAATTTCCTATTGGCTTTGTGGTCACCTTTCCCTACCGTATTTCCCCCCCTCCAAAATGGAAAGCATGGTTTCCATTTGGAAACTGGATCGCATTCTCTAAGAGTGGTACCCAACTTGGGGAAACTGTGAGATGCCTGTGGCTTTGCAGCACCCACCCTCCTGCATTATACTTGGAGGCCAACAATGTTGGGTGGTTCTTTCCAAGTCTGGTAGACTCTCCTGCTGCCTGCTTTGGTCCTGGGCTTTCAAGTCTGTTCTCAAATCCACTGAGAGATAAATATGCTCCAGGCTCCTGTCAGTGTGAAAAAGAGTTTTAGGAGCAGCAAATTACTCAAGAGCAGGGGTCTGGCACCTGGCTGCCAAGGACTTGAAGCCTTCCCTTCATTAGCTATGTGACTATAGATAAATTTAACATACATCTGTTAAACTCCTATTCTCTTGAAGAACTCATCATTGTAACAGTGTTCACTCCCCACATTCTTTTTTTTTTGCAATTTTTGGCCGGGGCCAGGCTTGAACTCACCACCTCCAGCATATGGAGCCAGCACTCTACTCCTTTGAGCCATATGCACCGCCCCATTCTCCACATTCTTATATATTTTTTTGAGATAGAGTCTCAAACTGTTGTCCTGGGCAGAGTGTCGTGGCGTCATAGCTCACTGCAACCTCCAACTCTTCTGCTCAAGTGATCCTCTTGTCTCAGTTTTTCTATTTTTAGTACAGACAGGTCTCACTCTTGCTCACGCTGGTCTCAAACTCATGAGCTCAAGCAATCCACCCACCTCGGCCTCCCAGAGTGTTAAGATTACAGGCATGAGCCACTGCACCTGGCCTCTTACACATTCTGAAAAAGTCTTCTTTTACTAAAAGAATTGCCTTATACCACAAGTCCAGCCTTGCCCATGGCTGCTGATAGAGTGACTATATTTTGTGGCCTTCTCAGCAATTAGCTATGGCCATGAGATTGAACTGTGGGCAGTGGATCTGAGCAGAAGCAATGAGTGCGATTCTTAGCCTTGAACTTAAAATGTTGAGTGTGAACATCTCACACTCTTCCTTCTCCTTTGCCATGGCTGGGAAATGACGTCAACTGGAATATCCAGTTTAGAACAGGGGCTGTGGTAGAACCATGCTAGCAGCTCCCTAGCATTCACCTTTTTATGTGATAAAAACAAAAACTTGTGTTTGAAATCCACAGGCTTTCTTTTTATTAGTGTTTTATGTTATGCCTTTTCGTATCATTTTCTTTGTAACTTCTACATCCTTATATTTAAGGTTTTCTCTTTTAAGCAATACATATTTGAGATTCCTCTTAATTCAATTGGATAATCTTTGTCTTTTTACTATAATATTTCATCTATTTACATTTAACATATATATTTGGGCTTACACCTACCACCCTGTTAATGTTTTCTAACTAACTCAACCTTTTCCTAACATGCATTATACAGGATAGACATAAAGTGCATTATGTCATGTGCAATTTAAAATAGTTTAACATAGTAAATTGCACTGTATTTTAATGTCAGTATTAGTTCCCACATCTATCTCTTTCCACATACTTAAGGAGAGATAATGTACTTTGGTTAATCTTAATAATAAAATTAGTTAAGCATTTACTCATTTCAGATGCTTTGCCATGCCTTTCATATGTATTGATTTACCTAATTCACATATGAATTCTACAAAGTGGCTGATATTCTATCTCCATTCACAGAAAATCAATTAGACATTCAATGGTGGGTTACTTACTTGCTCAAGGGTATCTTAATAAAATGTGGTAGTGTACAAACTAGTTGCTCAGCACATATCTTCTGAATGTGAAAGGGAAGAATGAGTCCCACAGGGTGACCTTTCATGTTTTTCTTGCTGTTAAGTTTGTTCTATTCACATGTTTTCCTGTGGGATCAATTTGTGTCCAAGTAGGCAGCCAGTGACCATTAATGGTAATAGGTGAGCTGAGGATCTGGGAAAGATGAAAAGGGCTTATAAGTGTGTCACTCAACTCAAAAGAAAAATATGTGTAAAATATTAACTCTGTGCTACCAAGATTTGTCTCATCAATTTTGATGAAGTGGTTAGATCAGATGGTAAACTACCTGCTCCCTATTAAAGGGCCTTTTCCTGTTTCCTTGTGCACAAGGGCACCATATGGAAGACTCTGCCAGTAGATGGTCTGATGATATCTGATTTTGTGTGAACAATGAACACAGATTTCTGAGAAATCCTGAAAGTAAGGTTGGGAATTATTACTTTTTGTCCAAACAGGATATATCCTCACATGCATTTTTGTTTAATTTGTAGCACACAAGAGCTATCTCAAACTGCAAACAGTCTTGAAATCTTTCCTGGCCCTGGGATACAGACAAAACAACTTCATGAACCAGTACCATGCTACATGACTTAAGATGATGAACTGGCTTCATTTATGTATGGGTTCTCCTTCTCAAGACTTTATTAAAATTGTGATAAAGAAATTTAAACTCCCCACAATGAAGAGACCATAAAATAGACAAAGCATATTTCTGGAAGTTGAAAAATAAAGAACTGTGATGACGAATGCAGGGTGAGGAACTACAGAGACCTCAGAAAGAGGCTACGGTTATGGAGTGAGACACTCAACCTGTAGAATGCCAGGAAATGTGGAAGCTCATAGGTACAAGACTATGGAAATAAGAACGAGAGCCTGAAAAGAGATTGATCCAAACTGCCTCTACCTCCAGCCCTGTGTGAGAAATGCCTTTTAGTCAGGGACTTATCTCCCTTGGGGGAAATGGAGTATCTCTTAAAAACTCTACACAGGCTCATTAATATGAGTGTTGATATCCCAGAGTAAATACCTTTGCATTCTGGTATTTGGGAATTCCACAAGTAGATCCTTGTCTACTCAGTTTGTCAGCCAGTCAGCAAGCCTGCTCATGGGCATCAAGCATCCCAGTGGTTGTTTTAGTGCCTTATCTTTAAGTAGGAATAAACAATCAAGATAAAATAACTGTGATAATAAAAAAAATCCCCAAATGAAACAAAAAAAGAAATCAAAGGAAACTTGGAAAATTCCTCATTGTTGCTATCAACGAGAAGCATGAAGCTATTGCAATCACAAAACAAGAACAGGGTGTTACTAAGAAGGAACACTCAAGGAATAAGAAGGAATTCTTAGAAATTAAAAATAACTGCCAAATTTTAAGGTAATCCCTGAAAGTTAAAAAGACTAGAAAATTTAAAAATAAACGATGAGCCCATAAATACCCAACACAGTTAATAAAAAAGAGATAGATAGATGGCCAAGAAACATGAGAATACCACGGATAACAGGAAAATCTCAATAGCTTCAAGAAATAAAAAACAAATTATTTTTAAGGTACATGCTTCATACTGGCCCCAGATGCCTCATCAACATTGCAGGATGGTATAACTAGTGCCTTCAATATTCAAATGTAAAATTATTAAATCTAAACTTCTCTACCTTTAAAAAATATGAAAGGAAGATAGGAAAAGAAGATATTTTTGGACATACGGATTCAATTTTGTAATAAGATAATCGCCATTTATTAATTTACAATTATTAGATTCAAGTTATCTGCAAGCAAGCAAGTCTTAATCAAATCTCTGGAAAACACAGATTTAGGGTAGGTATGCATAATAAATTAGGAAACAGTAAGGATTGGAGGAAAGTAGAATTAAATAATAGAAGTCATTGTAACCTTATATCTAAACAGAGAAATGAAGTACAATTTATAATGAATAGATTGATACAGTTTTAGTGAGAATATAATGCTTAATCCTATAAATATTATCAAGATAGAAACTAAAAATTAAAATATAATTATATCCTAGGGAAGGGAGATAGAACATTGTTATATTGAGCTAAGTCCTCATCTGTTAGATAATCAACAAGTAATGTCCAAAATAATCAATCAAGAAATAGCTATAAATATTTATTATTAAATATAAATTTATATTTAGCAATATAAATAATCGATAAAAGAAATAAAAGCAGAAAGAGTCAAAATTATAAAACTCATTCCTTCTATGTTAAAGACAGAGGACAGTCTAAAGAACAATTTCATTCTGTTCTAAGTCCTTCAGCACAATTTCACATTCTAACCACCTACATGTATTAATTTGAAATAATGTTTGTCTAAAACAATTTCGAGCTTTCCCTTAATATGTAAAAAACTGAAAAGAATGTCATTTCTACATTTATAACACCAGAAAATCTGCCAGTTTTCAATTTATCTTGAACCCATCAGAGGGCTGTAACTAATCTGAAATCTAAAGAAAACCCAGGTATATACAAGATGAAAGTGGATATGAGTACTTAGCTGTGGTAGATGTAGGAAGCCAACCAAGCCTTAGGGAAATCAGCAAAGCAAGAAGTGAGTGCCAAACTAGTGAAACTTCATCTGTATTTACAGCCATAGTTCCCATCACCACCTGCCCACTTCCCATCAGATCAGTCAAGGCACTGGATTTTCACAGGAGTGCAAACTTTTCATGTGAGGGATCTGGGCTGTGAGCTCCATATGGGAATCTAATGTCTGATGATCTCAGGTGGAGCTGAGGCAGTGAGGCTACTGCTAGACCCATCTAGTTACAGGAAAATAAAATCAGGGCTCCCACTGATTCTGTATCATGGTGAGATGTAAATAATAATTTCATTATATGTTACAAAGTAATAATAACAGAAAAAATGCACAATAAATGTAATGCACTTGAATTCTCCAGAAACCTCCCACCCCATCCAAACCCATCTGTTGAAACATTATCTTCTATGAAATCAGTCTCTGGTGCCAAAAAGATTGGAGACCACTGCTATATACCACATTTGCTCCAAGGTACTCTCAAACCTCAAACTTTTCTTTTTTACCTCTAGGGTCTTTCCATCCTAGACTGGCAAAGCTGCTGATTAGCATGGTCCTCTTATGCTGGGAATGCAGCAGAGAGCAGCAGAAAGATCATGCCTTTGACGTCAGATGCATTAAAGTTTGCAAATTGACTGTGCCACTCAATGACCTTGGACAGACTATTTGAGCAGGGACTGATTGTTCATGGCTCCATGACCTCCCAACAGTCTAGACCTTGTTCTCAGATGTCTCTCTTTGGTTCCTAACTCTCTAGTATAACGCTTCTAAGTGGCAGCAGAGTAGAAATCAGGGGAAGAAATCAGAGGAAAGGTTTTCTTTAGTTGCTAAGGCAACTGATGTTTGAAGAGGACTCTACTCATAATCTAGTAACTGGGAGTTGAGGTGTTAGATTTCCTGCACAGGAGAGACCACACAATGAATTGTCCTGCATGCACTTCTCATGATGTTTAAATGTCTTGCTGGACATGCCTGCAGCTCAGACATCTGTCTGTAATTATTTGAGCTAAATAATTAATGCCATAGTATCTATAAAGACAAAGTATTTGTATCACTATTTTACATGTAAATGATTTTGCCAACAACATAACCACAATGTAATTTAAGGGAATATTATCTTTTGTTCAAAACTTTCCTATGAGTCATTTGCCATTTTGGAAAATGATGTTACCAATAGCATTGGTGCCTCAGCTTTTGAATTGCCAACACCTAACACCGGGACCAATTTTCTTTGTTGCTATTATAGGGATGGGGATATCATGCCTATGTGTGTGCAGAAACAGACTCACTGTGTGAGTCTGGTAGTGCCTGAACACTCACATACTGAAATGCATATACCTTATAAATTACTTTTGTTTTATGTTTCCTTTTTATTAAATTTAAGAGTGTATATTTATTTTTAGCATTATTTGCATAGGTAGGTTACATTACCGATAAATCATCTAAGCCACATGAGAAAGTATTACAAAATAATACATACAAAATGAAAGGAGTCCTGTTGGTGTTGAGCATAAAAGGTGGGTTTTGTAAAATCTTTCTTTCTTAGAAATTTATTTCCTAGTTCTATAGAAATGGTTGCATGAGATATTCTCTATCATTTAATAATATGCCTGTGAACAAAAAAGATATAAGTGTTATATAAAAATCAGCCTATTATGTTAAACTAGCATGTTTGCCTTTATTGTGTTTATCAATAGCAGGAATAGAAAGACCTTTAAAATTGATTTTTCAGAAAGCACTTGAATACATTTTGTTTGGCATTGTACTCATTCAATAAAGAATTTAATAAGTGCTAAGTATGAAGTGGACCCTATTTCTAAGTCTCAGCAAGCAATCATAGCCTAGGCAGCATTAAAACTCCATTACATTATCAGACCATAAATCTCTTAATGAAGTTTAAATGTTAATTAAATTGCATACTTATTTTAAAGAAAAAAGAGTTGAGAGGTGTCTTTGGGTCTGAAGACTACAAGGTCTGACAATTAAGTTTGTGAACTCTTTCTCAGACAGTGCTACCTACTTCAGTGCTGAATAGCACTATGGTCACCTTCAAAGTGACACTCAGCACTGAGAAGCTGTGCACTGATGCCAGCACCTATAAGTCCCATTTTGGAACTCTTTCTGGAATGGCCATCAGAGCTGTTGTCATTACCCTTGATGTCCTGAATATCATCAAAATGTCTTCCTTTCAATATTTTTGTTATCTTCGAGTAGTGAAAAAGTCAATGGGGGCCAGATCCGGTGAATAGGGTGTCCCAATACAATTATTTGTTTACTGGCTAAAATTTCCTCATTGTGGTAATGCAAGAGCCATGATTTGTTAGCCAAGCTTTTCAGGTAGGATTTTTCTTTTCTTTTCTTTTCTTTTTTAATTAAATCATAGCTGTGTACATTAACGCAATCATGGGTTACAGTGTGGTGTTTTCATATACATTTTGAAATACTCTCATCAAACTGGTTAATGTAGCCTTCATGTCATTCTCTTAGTTATTGAGTCAAGACATTCATACTCTGCTTTTAGAAAGATTCACTTGTACCCTTGTAGGATAAACCATAGAAGTGACCCCTCCAATCACCCTCCCTCCCCCCATCCACTCCCCTCCCATCCCCCTCCCTCCCCCCTCCCCATATTCTAAGGTTATGATTAGGTTATAACATTGTATTTTTCTAACTGTGTCTTCATTCATATATACTTGATCTGCTGTGTTTCTCACAGTCAGCTGATGATTTCAATGCACAATTTGGTAACTTTTTGCAATGTTTTTGTCAGTTTGGCTTGTTACTGGCCACCCTGACTTCTCTTCATCAGTGACACTTTCCCTCCCCTCAGAATAATGTTTAATCCCTTTGTACCCTACCATCTTCTTCATGGCATTATCCCCATAAACTTGGACTAACATGTCCCAGATTTCACTTCCTCTCCTTCCAAGTTTAACAAGAAATTTCATGTTGGTACATTGCTCTAATTCAAGTTCTAACACTCTGACAATGGTGCACAAAAACACACAACACAGTAATAAATGCCACCCAGCCTGACAGCACCACACATTGACACGAACACAGCTGTGTGTCACTGATACATCAAGGTTATGAAACCTTACGGAGGTGTTTGTACAGTGCTGCCAGCGTAAGCACACAGTGGCAAGTTTATGAAATTAATTGTCAAACTTTGTTAAAACGCAGCTCCACTTGCTCATTTAGGTCGGTCCTGGGTTTGTGTACATCACTAATTCCATGTGGAAACTTATTTTAAAATATAAGTTTTTGTCTTTGCTTCCAAAACTTCTGTTCTGTGGCCCAGGGATCTGCAGCCTTAATAAATACTTGATGTAAAGACACTTTAATTTATTTACCAAAAAAACCACCAGATCCCTGGTGCTTTCAACTTTACCCAATACTATTGCACCTCTCCAGAAATGGCCAGACTGAATGGAAATAGTCTTTCAGATTGTCTCTCTTTGGGCCCTTCCCTCCCTTCTTAGTCCCCAATACCTTAATCGCAGCCTCAACCTTCTTCTGGCCACTAATAGTTCACTGAAGACTCCTACTTCCTCACAGAACCATTTCTTTGTGACCAGAAAGCAGCACTCAAACCAGACATGGGAGATGAGAAGAAATCACAAAAGCCTTGTAAAGACTTGAGGTATCTAACCCAGAGGGGAAAAACATTCCTGAAATTTCAACAAAGTTTTTAAAACCTTCAGGTAAGATAAATAGAAGCTAAATAAAATAATATTAGAAAGCTTGGACAAAATTGGAATAAGGAAATTATTGAAGAAGTTCTTAAATCTCTCCATCATTTTTTGCTGTTAAAACCCAACCAAAGAGATGACTTAGGTCATTAAGCTTTGCAAGGTGAAAAATGTTAGCATCTATTTTCTCATTCAAAATACAAATAAATTCTTTTCATGAATTTTTTGCACACAACCACTGACATTGAACATAATGACTATGTTTAAAGAGTACTTAAAAGCTGTCACTGAAATTTTCCTCGCTTGAAAATGTTTAGAAGAATAAAGCTCCAAGTAGCAGAAGGAAAGGGCTGTCAATCGAGCAGGTTGTTGAGTCCATATGAGGTCAAGTTGAAAACACATGGAGAAAATAATAATAATAACTATTTGTTAGACTGGCAGGTATACTAAGAACTTTATCATGTTCTATTTATTCTCTAGTATTTATGGAGCACTGACTGTGTGCCATGCCCTATGCTAGGCACCAGGACACATCAAAGAACAGGACTGAAAACATTCCTTGGCCTTATTTATGGCACTTACATTCTGTGCAACAGTACTCTAAGGAAGGCGCTAGCATTAGAATCATCTGGGGCTTTTCTCAGGGTCATGGAGATTGTTAGTGACAGAACAGAGGTTGGAAGCAAGGTCTGCCCAGCTTCATCACCTGCTGTGCTGACTGTGCACCTCCCGGCACACACTCAGCCTTGAGTAGTGAGACCAAGGCTGCCCACTGCACTTGGGACCCTTTTCAGTTCCAAGAACGATCTCCCTCAATCCCTTAAGCAAACATAAACTAGCCCCAGAACACAGCTGCAACACCCGCCAAAGGTCACTTTCTGCTCCAAATGTCCTTGTTTTCACATCATTCTGGGCCAAACTGTATGAGAAATTTGAGGTATTAGAGAGGGATGAGCAAATTGCTTTTATGATCCCAAGGATCTCAGGAGAATAAGGGAGAAATCCACAAAGAGCAGAGAGCTGAAATCACAGAATGTCACTGTAAAGTTTTCTCTTTCAAAAACCTTGAGAGATTAGGAAGCATACAAAATGGGTGAAGCTGCCAACTGCTTTTCATTTTTTCCCAACATGTCTGCTATTTGTTTTAATTAAAGCGACAAGAGGGAATGACAATGAAAAACAATGCCATTTATTTCAAAGGTACCAAACTTCAGGTTTTGTAAACGATTCTCACAGTGTCACTGAAACAACTTGCCTTAAAGTCTGGGAGAATTTCATGTCTAAATCTCTACCCTCCACTTCAAACCACATATATTGCCAAAAAGGATATGAAATGCTCTCCCTGACAAGATTTGTATAGATTTTTTTTTTTTTTCAGAAGTGACAGAGGAGAGAGAAATGCCTCCTGGAAAGCTTGCCAACCGCAGCGGGTGGTCGGGAAACCATCCCCTCACCCTCCTCTTCCTCCAGAAATGATTGTAATGATTTAACTTCTATTCAATGCCAGTTAGGATCTGAAGATAGAATTCCACTTAAATAACTTTAAAAAGTGATAATTACTCTGGCTTTTCAAAGATCCCTTAACAAAGAGCACCATCTAAATATTGTCATTTCTCTGCTGTTTTGCCAGATGGATGTTGTGAATGAACTCAAGGCCTTGACAAAGGGGCCTCTGAGGCTGTAGGCAGGGGTGTTCTCCAGTCCACCCATGCCATGGTCACTTTCTAGGAACTGAGACAAGCAAGGTGAGCCAGGAGATCGAGTCCTAGGCAGACACAGATGATACGCATTCATGAGAAGGATGCTTTGACTGGACTTTACTTGGGATAACCCCAGTGGCCAAATATGGGTTGGCAAATCGAGTCAGTAGTAAATTGTGAACATGTGCCTTTCTCTGCAAGAATAAATCAGTGGAGCCAGGACTGATTGGACACAAACACCTCTCCAACATAGCAGTGATGTCTAAACAACTACATTTGCCCAAAGTTATGAACACAAGCCCAGTGAGGCTGGTTTTCCATTGCTGAAGTCAAGCAGGGGATTAGGGCAAATTGAAATGTCTCTTTTGGTTCATTTGCTCATTTGTAGGAATCCAGTCTATATCTCATGTGGCCTGGGGACCTGATGGAATCATAGAGGAACCCACATATTGTAGATTAAAGTGAGAGCTGGGTCAAGATTCAGATTCTTTTGTGACAAGTTGTATAACTTTGAGCAAGTCACTTGATCTTTCTGAACCAAGTTGCTGTAAACAAAAACAAAACTAAAAATGCTTAATATACAAGCTGTTTACCAAATGTGATCTCTCTCCTTATTTGATAGCTAAAGCTTGTTGAATATAACCTAATGAAATATCTAGTATTCATCATGGAATAGGTGATGCATTCATGATTCAAAGAAGTTGAGTATTTGCCCCAATAGGGTGTAAGGAGGCATATCCCCAGTCATCGCTGAAACTGGAGAGGACTAGAATAGAGCCCTCTTTTTCCAACATGCTACATATATTATTTTGAGCAAATTAGGTAGTCTCTTAAGTTTCAGTTGTCTTCTCTGCAAAATGAGGATTCACTGAGGTATTAATAGGCATGAACTTAGCACAGTGCTTGACAAATAGAGAGCAATATACTTCTGGTAAAATTGTATAAAATATAGTATTCATTATTCTGCTAAGAAGCAAGATGTGGCTTAGAACTGAAATTAAGTGTAATCTGATAGAAGGGGCAGGGAAGAACAGATCATCATGACTTTCATTGGATGAGGACATAGGAATGAGGACATGACCACCAGATGACATGGGCTCGGATGGGAAATGTGCTCTCCTGGGTTGAGAGATGGTTCTATTGCACGTTGATTTCCTGGGCTGGCACATGCATCTCAAGCACCTGCTGAGTTCTAGAACTCTGCAGCAAACTGTGGGCTCAGCTGAAAAGAAGGCAGACTCATTTTTGCCTTCATCCTTGGAGCTGATGATTCAGCTGGGGAAAGTTGAATAAGCGATGATGAAAAAAAGAGGAGACTGGCTTAGCTGAGGACAATTTTGCACATGACAGAAAGAGGATAACTTGGGGACATGTTGGGCTACTGGAATGGAAAACACTGTAACTCAGTGGTCCTCCTAGCTGGACCCCTATCCCACCAAGATCCCTGTGCCATACACTAGTGGTCACAACAGAGGCTCATCAAATAAACTTGCTCACACAGCTTGAGCATGTACTCCATTTATTTATCATGAGAGCTTGTGCCTACAGGACCGAGTTCGATTTACCCTATGACAAAAGCCTGGCCACTCACAGTAATATGGAGATACCGATGAACATCAGCGATTTCTTAAAATTTTCTTTGCCAGGGGGCTTTGCATCAGGGTGGTGCCTATAAAATTCCCCCTTGGTGGACTGTTTTCAAATGAATAAAATAAAATACATATAATTGCAAAGAAAGCCCATTATGATAAAATAGTTATCAAAATATTAAAAAACATGTCTTTAATATAATATCTGTTTCATTTTATTGAATAAAATAATAAGAGTTAGCTCTGGATTTCCATAATGTCCAATAATTTCCATAATGTCAAAATAATATTCAGCATAAATGCTTGAGGTATGTACCACAATTGTAATATGATTTGGCAATACTGTGATTGTCATTAGTGACAAAGTCACAGTTACTATTTATTCCATTTTGGTGTGTTACCAACAAAAGTAAAATGCTGTATTTTAGTTAGAAGGCGGCAAAAATAGCAATACTATTTTTGTCTATAGAAATTCTTGGACACTGAATTCTCTTCATGAACTTGGAGAGCTGTAGACCCCAGGTTAAAAAGCCTTATTTGGGGCAGTGCCTGTAGCTCAGTGAATAGGGCGCCAACTACATATACTGAGGCTAGCAAATTTGTGCCTGGCCCAGGCCTGCTAAACAACAATGACAACTGCAACCAAAAAATAGCCAAGCATTGTGGTGGGCACCTACAGTCCCAGGTACTTTGGAGGCTGAAGCAAGAGAATCGCCTAAGCCCAATAGTTTAAGTTTGCTGTGCGCTGTGACACCATGGCGCTCTATCGAGGGCGACATAGTGAGTCTTGCCTAAAATAAAATTTAAAAAAAAAATCCTTATTTGGACACATCAATAAAGCCAAGACTCTCACAGCCAGTGTTCTAGCTATCAATAAATTATGACCTAATATATCCCTCTATCCAAATATTCACTTCAAGAAAGGACCTGTATCAGGCTCAAGCTGCTCTGACTGAATACCAGAGATTGGGTAGCTTAAACTACAGAAATTTGTTTTCTCCTAGTTCTAGAGGCTGGGAAGTCCAAAATCGAGGCACTGTCAGGGTAGGTTTCTGGTGAGGCTCTCATCTTGGCTTCTAGATGCCTTTTTTCTGTGTGTCAGGACCCCTGGTCTCCTCTTCTTCATATAAAGACAATAGTCCAAGAGGGTTAGGGCTCTACCCTTTTCATTTAACCATAATCATCCCCTTAAAGGCCCTGTCTCCAAATACCATCGCCTTATGGGTTTTGTCTCCAAAATATTAGCCCACACATTGATTTGAACTATAAAATTTAATTCTGATTATTAAAAAAAAATCAGGATCTTTCTGTTTCAGCCTAACTGATCTTATTTTCAACTTCTCTAGACTTGTAAACATTGAGCCCAAATTCTCACACCACATTTTGTTACAGTGACCAAAGCAGAGCTTTTTTAAAACTCCAGGCTAGATAGATAGGGCTCTTATAGATATCCACCTGGACTCTATCAATATTTGAGGATGTAGCCCCTTGTAGAGATAGTATTACTGGGAATTCTAAGAGGTTACAATAATGCCCAGAACATCCTCTAATCAGCAGGGAAAAGGAGCAAAAAAACAGATCAGTACAGAGTTCAATTTAGTGAAACTCAAAGGCTCTGCCTCCTGCATCATTATTGGTGGGTAAATGTTGAGGAACGCCAAATTAAATGTCTAGGGTGTTACCTCATTATTCTATTATTCTAACGTCATTGCATTTCAGTTTTCTCTATTCCTATCTGAGTTGAGCCAGCGTCTCAGTATCGAGTATTCTTCCCAAAACAGTGTTATAGGTACAGAAAGGATGGAATTGCACAAGACAAAAAAATAATCTGTAGAAGAAAAGAGAAAAATAACACAGGTTTGACTTTTGTGAAGGTAGATATAGAAAGTGGATTATTTTCTTCATTTCCTTGTTATAAATTTTATGCACACTGGAAAGGGGGGTAGAAAGCAATCCGTTGTGTTGAGTTAAAAAAAAAAAAATTTTAACCATTAAGAACAATTTCTTTGGGGCCTGAACCCAAGTGTGTGGTTTCTCCCATTTTTCTGGTAAAATTTGACAATAATCATCCTAGCACAATACATGTGTCCATCAATGTAAACTTGGTAAATGTGGCCTTTCCTAATTAATTCTCTCGTAGCGTGGATCGACAGTAGAAACTGTACCTGCTGCAAGAACCACCTCCATTATAAGGTTTTTCTTTTTACATTGAACAAATCTGAAACTTGCAAGAATAGTATATCTGCAAGAACTGTATGAAGAACTACTATATACCCTTTACTCAGATTCATCAGCTTTAAAAATTTGCTGCATCATTTACTCTCTTTGTCCTTTTGTATCTCTTTCTGCCTCTCTACATGATATAGATGTAGACACACAAACATGTATACATACATGTATAATTGTATGTGTGCATATCACACAAACACACATCTTTGTTATAACTGTTATTTTCTAAAACATATGAGAGAAATGAGAGAAATTTGCAGTGAATTTTTTTCCCTGAGAACATTTCTATTTTTGTAAAGAGTTAGCCATGGTTAAGTTCACAGAATTACCTAAAAGCCCGTTTGACCTACACTATTTGTCAAGTTAGAGCACTAGTAGTAACACTAAACAATAGGAACACCATAGGAAAAAGAGAGCTAAAGGAAACCTCATGTGTTTTTGGTGTAGTCCTAATTAAAATTTTGAAATAGAAATTTGTCTTAAACATAGTCCTTTCATATCTTGTAATGTACCCTCCTCTATTCTGCTCAGATTTCTCCTGGACTACCCACCTCCTGGTTTTCCCCAAAGTAATACATGTTATGTGTCATCTTTCTTCTAAAGATGCCCCAACCCCTTACTGTAACTGACTTTGCCTAATAAATGTTAAGAGAGTTTAAGCTAATTGATCAAATTTATACTGGTGTGTGAAGGACATTACTTATATTCCCAATGATGTTTGTATTTTCCACAAAGGCTTTATTGATACCAAATTTCTACCATTGGTAGAAATGAAGGTAACATATACACATAAAATGAAGTAACAAGGGTAGTGGGATGAGGACAGATATTTTCCAGTTGGAAACTGGGACCTAAACATGGAGTGATCCCTCTGTGATTACTGTGAAAAATTGCTAATATTTTGACAGTTATATAAATCAATAGCCTTAAAATACATACCCAATATTTACTTAAAGGAGTGCCTGAAAGACTACAAGAAAGAAAAAATAGGAAATAGTATTAATTTTCTTTTTCTTTTTTTTGAGACAGTTTCACTATGTCGCCCTTGCTTGAGTGCCATAGAGTCACAGCAACCTCAAACTCTTGGGCTTAACCGATGATTTTGCCTCAGCCTCTCAAGTAGCTGGGACTACAAGTGTCCACCACAACACCCGGCTATTTTTTTGGTTGCAGTTGTCATTGGTTGCATATGTGGCTGGCTGCCTACTCACTGAGCTATGAGCACTGAACCATAAGACTTTTCTTAAAATACTGACTGTTTTACGTTATATATAGCAATTCAACTCTGGCCCCAAATTTGCATCCTCCATTCAGCCTAACAAAGGGACCAACCTTTTTAGAAGGTGATCTATTGAGGTCACTTACTATCAAGTATTGCGGCTCAGCCATGCTCTTGGATGTATTTGACCACTGTCATCACCACCCCCAAAATACACAAATACTCACATATCAAGGTTGCCCTGCCAACCACACTCAGCACAGGTCTACTACGCATTACCTGGGTGTCAGATCTTTGGCCAGCTCATAGTGCTTAAAGACATTCGAATTAGCTGTCAGCTTGAAGCAATCCTGAGATTTTTAAAATAAAAATCTGCATTTCTTTCTCTTTTTGAAAACCAAAAGATGTCTTGACCCTGAGCCCAAACTACTGCATGGTACCAACCAACTGGAGCCCAGTAGCAATAGCCCCCAAGACCCAGTTACCAGGCATGAGTGTGCTCCCCAATGGGTATCTGCTGGGCTCTTCTCCCTGCCCTGACCCATCCTACAGGTAGTTAAACCTGCGATCCTAGATATAGTCCTAGTGAATATAAGTTTTTATTTCCCATACCTTTATTTTTTTAGTGATATTTTCTCTCTTTCCAATGATATTCTTTGATATTGGCACCTTGGTAAATGACCTGGATGACTGGCCATTACATGGGGTCAGCAAAATTCTCTAAAACACAGATTTTTAACAAGCGTTTTCATAGCACAGTAGTGGTTGGGGAGAGGGACAAGGAAGAGAGGGCGGACCCTGGGGCTGTAAAGTGTGGCCTTTATACCCTTGTAAAAATTATGCCAAGGGCAGGCTATAAAAATGTAGCTTGGTGATTACACAGGCCAGTTAAACAGAAATCACGCTGGTTTCTCCCCTTTGCTGGAACATCTAAGTGGTGTGCTTGTATTCACATTGTGCTTCCTCTTAGAGCAATTCAACGGTGGATGGAGCAGGAACAGCGGGAATCAAAGTCCACATTCTAGTGTCCTGTCAAACATAAATTCTCTCAATGATCAATTTCTATCATTTAATCAAATCGTTTTTTAACTAAGCAGGAATCTGTCAACTGGCATTCATTTCATGCCCCATATCTCTGGTGGAAAAAACTTTTTTTTTCCCATTTCTGTTGCTTCCTACCGTGTTAAATAGGCAGTTTTCAGAGGAGCACCTCCTGCCAATTAGTAATGAGAATCAGCCTTGACTTTTGCAGATTGAATTTTGTAAATTGGTTTTACTGAAAGTGAGAAATGGCATTAAGAACTAAACAAGGGAGAAAAATTAAGAGTGTCCCCAAAGAACAGAGACCTTGTCATAATCTGGCTTCAGATAAGAGAGAGTGTGTTTGGGGTCTAAACAGAGCATGAGGTAGCTTGTGATTCTCTTCCTAGTTCAAACATTGACCTTTCTATGACACTGATCTATACACACAGAATAAATTATCATCACCGCATAACTCTGAGGCCTTGCAAGGATTAATGACTTCCAGAGCAACCTACATGCTAGGATGCGAAAGGTCTCATTGCAGAGAAAATTATTGCCATCATTCTTTGAGCATTATTTTGTTCACCCGTAGAGGTGATGCTAAAGAACTCTACTTGAAGCTGAACCAAATGGAAACCTTTTTTCAGCTTTCATTATTTATTGTGTCATGATTATGAAGAAGCCAATGTTCTTTCTCTTTCTAATAAACATATTTTTTTCATTTTCTCTTTTAAAAAGGTCAAATGTGGGAGGTAATGCTTTAAAACACTGAAGTTTAAATTGGCCTACCATATCTGATTTGTACTAGTATTTTTTAGTTTTCTTCAAAGAAGAAAGGATGATTTATGGAGCAAAATTGGACATAGGATATCAAATCTTGTTGATTTACTCTGACAAGAATGCTTCATCTCAGCCAAAGACATAAATCTACTTTATTTTAGCATTACGTTATTTTCAATATGATGTTGTTGTGAGATGAAAAAGAATAGCAGACACTTACTGAATACTTTAGTGTACCATGAACTGTTCTAAGCAGGTACTTTAAATGAATTAAATAACTTCATACAACCCAATAAGGTAAAGATTAAGATTTTTTTTTCTTTTGACTGGGCTCAGTGGCTCACGTCTGTAATCCTAGGGCTTTGGGACACTGAGCAGGAGGATTGCTTGCACTCAGGAGTTTCAGACCAGCCTGAGCGAGAGCGAGACCCCACCTCTACTAAAAATAGAAAAATGAGTTGGGTATTGTGGGGGGTGCCTTTAGTCTCAGCTACTTGGGAGGCTGAGGCAGGAAGATCACTTGAACCCAGGAGTTTGAGGTTGCTGTGAGCACGGCTGATGCCATGGCACTCTAGACTGGGGCAACAGAGTGAGACTGGTTAATATGAGGGTAATAAATTAGGTTACATTATTTGTGTCTGTAAGGCAAAGTCTTTGTTGTAGCTGAGTTCTGAGTCTGAGTTGTAGTCAAGTTCTTCACCCAGAAACTGTGCCATATACCTCTACATTGTACCTGATAAAAGATTATATTTTTTAAAAAAGATTGAGAAAACAGAGACTTAAGGGAATCATACAATTTTCCCAAACTCACACACTTAAGAAATTATTAAGTAGAAGATCTGGGAATCAAACCAGGTGGTCTACCTCCAGAACTATACTAAAAAGTAAGGTTGATGAAGCAAGATCCAGTGCTTGACAAGCCTGTCTGATTTCCTCCTACCTAGCATTTCTCAGAGTTCCCTAACTGCAGAAACGCTTATTCCCTACAATGCTGACTCACCCTGGAATTCTTCAGAACATAGACAGGGAAGCCCCAGCTTCACCATCTCCACACACATTGTCACACCATATACCTTTGCTTGCCTGACTCTCTCTGCCTGTGATGCCCCATCTCAGGCTACCCAAATGCCAGCCATCATTTAAAGTCTGGCATATTGTTGGGTTTTTTTTTTTTAATTTCCTTTAGGAAATATCTCCCACAGACCCAGAACATTTTCTTCCTTTGCTTAACAAACACCAAGTAAATAGAAGTCAAGTTTTCTAGCACTAGAGGTTTCTCTTGTTACTACCTAGTTCAATGTCTTCCACTGCATTTGACTGTGAGCTCCGTAAGGTCCACTTGAATTGCTGTATGGCCAATGGCTGCCACAGCACTCAACACAAAACAGATGCTCAAAAAATACCAATAGGATAAGCTGTGGGTCCTTTTGAATCCTAGGAAATGTATTAAATGAAAGTGTTTCAGAGTTATCCGTTGTTCACAAAGACAGAGATGATACAAATTGCAGAAGTATTATATAGATCAGTGGTCCTCAACCGTTTTGGTACCAGGGACCGATTTCATGGAAGACAATTTTTCCACAGACTGGGAGTGGGGAGCGTGTTCAGGATGATTCGAGTGCATTACATCCCCACCTCAGGTCATCAGGCATTACACTCACATAGGTGCTCGCAACCTAGACTCCTCCCATGTGGAGGTTTGTGCTCCTATGAGAATCTAATGCTGCTGCTTGTCTGGCAGGAGGTGGAACTCAGGAAGTGATGTGAGTGATGGGAGCGGCTGTAAATACAGAGGAAGCATCTCTTGCTCACCTGCCACTCACCTCCAGGCCCTAGACCAGAGGTGGGTGGGGATTGAGGATTGCAGTTATAGATAAGGAAAGAGGTAAAAAAAAAAAAAAAAAAAAAAAACTAAACATGAAAAAATGCTAGCAGAATCCTTTGCTTTTGAGATGGATATATTATAACTCATAACAAATATCAGCAATACCATTTTTTTTTTAGGCTGGTCACTAGTCTTGTTATATACACAATCTTTAGGAACTATCTCCTAGCAAAGCCATTGCAAATCTCCACCAACATGCAAGAAAAGAGAAGAAATTTAATTCCTAGTTTATAGACTGTTCCAGTGACTTCTGAAACAGCAGGCAAAACAGATGTTGCACTGACTTCTACTCACTGGAATGTGACAGCCACCTTGGTTGCCCTTTTCCAGCCATTTAATTTTGTTATTTAGGAAGGCAGTGACATTGATGCATCTGTAAGAGGTAGGCTGACATAAACGAGATCCCCCTACATCTTTTCTAAGGAAAAAACCTCCACCCTTGTCATCAGGCAATTGCATTATTTCTATAGTGAAGGTGAAGAAGAAGAGAGGTGATTTGGATTTTCCAGGATTCTAGAATAAGTGAAAAATCTGCTAGCCTGGCAAATAGGTAATGCTTCTGCTATTCAGAAGACATGTGCAGATGACTAACTTGCCAGCAGATGCCCCAAAAGCGTTCTTTCCCTCCTCCTGCTACCTAAGAATGAATTCCGCATCCTTTTTTTTTTTTTTTTTTAGTCTTCACTAACTTTCAGAAAACCTAACTCTGCCTGGCGTAGGAGAGGCCTGGCATGCACATAGATAAAGAAAGGCCCTTGTTGTCAAATTGTTCACTATTGATCAGGGAAACCCGATACACAAATAGCTAACTACCGTCCACACATATAATGGCAAAACTTCAAATGGCTTCCATCCAACAAGGACCAGTGCTTTGCCAGGCTCAGGGATGTATTAACAATCCCATAATGAGAACACCAGCCGTCAGCCGCAGAAAATATTAAAACAGGGAACAGGACATTTTCAACAATTGGGTTAATGATTTCCAGGACGTGCTTGTCAAAGCCCACTCAGCATCCTTGGATCCTGTTAAGGCCTCTGCTTTAAAACCTTCCCTGACTCCTAATTGCCTAATGGATAAAAGTCTCACTCATGTGCAGCATTGTGTGGCAATGTGATGCCAGAATTCGGAGTTTAGGTTCTGGGGTCAAGCGTGCTCTAACTCACCTACCTTGTGTGGTTTTCTCTCCTTTGTAAAATGAAGACCTTAGTAGTACTTAATTCATAGGATTTGAAGAAATTTAAATGGATGGTCTGTGTCTAGTGCACAGCACATAAGACAGGTAGAAACAATGGCGGTAGAGGAAGTGGCGGGGGTAGTGGTGAAATAGGCGCTAATTCTACCTGTTAGTTTTCCACAAATACAACGTTACACTAATCTATCTGAATGCACATATGTTTGCCTATTTAATATATATCCATATGCATATGAATATACGCATATGTGCATGAGTGTATATATATCTAATTGTATTTAGGCTTGGTTTGGAATTATATTTCTTCCATTCATGTGATACTGGACAATTTGTACTTAACCTTAACCTTGCCTTGGTTTTCCACCTATAAACAGAATCATAACAGTACTTGCCTCGAGGTTATCTTAAGGATTAACGGATATAAAATATGTGCAGTAACTAATACATCTGAAGTTCCCAGGGAGTGTTATTTTTCAAACATACCTTTTGAAAAATACAAATACCTTTTGAAAAAGACCTTGTGAGAGATGAAATATCTTTATTTCTGCAGTAGGAAAAATTATTATTCTTAGTACTTCCAATTCATAGAAAGTTATTTGTTTCCTGACTCACCCCTTGAGTTTGCTAAATTCGAATAAATCAGAGAGGCAAACATGAAACCCCACACCGAGGACACAGGCGCAATTTCTATATTGTGAGAACCTTTTGGTCTAAAGCCCGGAAACTCTGAGCTATTGAACTGGAAAGTATAGAAATCTACTCTGTCACAGTCACTTTCGATGAAAACTACAATTTATGATAAGTTCCATAAAACCTGCTTAATTCAACATTTATGAGAGCCATGGAAGATAAATGAAAGGTATAGAAATGGAAACCTTTCTAATCAGTCATTTTGTCAAGAATAAAGGATGAGAATGATAGGCATGAACACAGACTAGATGGGCATATAAATAATCTACTAGAAATAAATGATTAAATATTTTTATAAATTTAGCCAAAATAGTCTTAGGCCCATAATACAAAGCTTAATGCACGGGCGTCCATAAAAGCCCAGGTGCACCTGTCCATTCAAACTCACTTGAGCAGTACCCAGGGTAAGGCTGTGAGAAGCACTCACAGCCTGTGCATTCTGACCTGGGTGAAAGGAGACACGGGAAAGTTGATTTCACAAGACTCCTGCAAATTGCCTTTCTCTTCTTCTCCTTTAATTGCCATGGAGAGTTGCAACATTTAATTAAACTCCTGGAGGGAGTTTTATGGCGGTGTCATGCTGTTGGGAATGAGGTAATACAGAAGTACAAAAACAACGCTAGCAAAGGAAGAGAATAATTCTAGAGCAGGGAGGATGTCTACAGGTAGATCCTTTGGGAATATCCCTTTCTTTCTTTCTCTTGGTAGAGGGGCAGGCGCAGGAAGCCGGCCCATTCTCTGCTTTGGCAGGTGACTGGAGCTCAGAGGGCTTTACCCTAGACTGTGGGTCTTGGTGCCCCCAGGGGAGAGTCCATGAAGCACCAGAGATCGGATGTTCTCTATCCATTTTCTTTTTGGGAATGATAAACTGCTTGAGGAAAGACCTAATATGTCTTTCAAGCCATATTATTTTTCTCCATTAGAACTTCTGTTTTTTTGTGCCCTACACTCTTTGGTTGAGTCCAGTGAGTGTTCCAGTGCTTAGTGTGAGGGATTGCACAGAACCTCCAGCTCCACCCAGGCAGATTGCCCCTAGCCCAGAGTGCTAGAGCTTCTTCCAATCTCTAGGCCTGAGACCTCAGGCATCAATTTTTAAATCCTCAGGGGTGGAAATAAGCAGCAGGTGTGGGCAATGTTCCTGGGTGGAGCTGGAGGCTGTGTGCAATCCCTTCATCACCTAGCTCTGTCGTCCCACACGCTTGCCCTAAGAGCTGTATTTGCTGACTCACCAGTGAGCTTAGACAATCTTCCTGCTATACTAGTCCCCATGGCTGAAAAGAGCCTGACCTGCCTGTCTCGGGTTCAAGCATTTGTGTAGCAACTGCAGCTATCTTAATTTGTTTTTTTTAATCTTATGTTTGGGTTTCAGGCAGAATAACAAATCAAACTAATATTTGCTTTTACATTTGTCTATATCAGTGATTCTCAAAGTGTGAACTCCAGACCAGCAGCATTAGCTTCGCCAGAAGTGCAAATTGTTAGGTCCCACCCAAGAAGCAATAAATCAGAAAACATGGGGGCGGGGCCTAGAAATCTGTTTTCACAAACCCTCCAGGTGATGCCCAGACTCCACCAAGTCTGAGCACTGACAGTTTAGGTCCTACCTGGTATACCTCCTGGTGGCTTTCGGTCTATAGCTGCCTGGACCCAAAAAGAAAGCATGTGCCAGTTTTTCTAGAGCTTCCAGATGTCTACAAGAACTTTATCATGTGTCTTTCCTCTTATTTAAAATTGTAGATGAGCAATCCCCAAATCAAATGCTTATAAACATGGAGAAAGTAAATGAATAAGCAGGCTGAGCAGGAGCGTCTGCCCTTAGGGATGTGGTGGGATCCCAGTGAAGCACAGAGCTCACGCCCTGCTTAGCATATTGACAGAAGCCATCCAAAGCCACTCTGCAGACCAAGCAGGCTGTGTCCTTGGCTGGCCCAATTTGTCCGGAGGGCAGCCTGCTTGTGGCCTCTGTTATATATCTTCCCTCCTGCTACAAAATAGAAGATAAGGATGGCTAGCCATTTGAACGAGATTTTTGGCTCATACAGAAGGATTTTGTTATTTCAAAAATAGGTTTAGCCACAGGTGAGGCCCAGTGGCTCGTGCCTATAATCCTAGCACTCTGGGAGGCCCCTAGGTGGTTTGCTTGAGCTCAGGAGTTCAAAACCAGCCTGAACAAGAGTGAGATTCTACAAAAATAGAAAAGCTAGCCAGGTGTTGTGGCCGGGAACCTGTAGTCCCAGCTACTCAGGAGACTGAGGCAACAGGATCAATTGAGCCCAGAGTTTGAGGTTGCTGTGAGCGATGACGCCATAGACTCTACCCAGGGTGACAGAGTGAGACTCAGTCTCAGAAGAAGGAAAAAAATAGGTTTAGTCTCCTAATGAGTGGAAGGATTCTGCCTCAATACTTACACACTTCCATGACCAAGGTACAGGCTGACTCGGTTACTGCATCTAATCCCGTGGTGTCTGCAGAATGATGAATGGATGAAGTCCCACAACATCCACGAGGAGACTAAGGGTAGAAAGTTCTTTGGGAACAGCCCCGGTACTATCCTACTTGCTTGGGAATCAAAACAGGTGTCATTTTGCTTCACCTTCTTCTTCACAAAATTTACTTACAGTTTGTCAACTCACATCCAGGGGTTAATACTCGGGGACATTTAATACACTCCACACCACAGCAGGGCCACTTGCATTTAGTAAGGATTGACTGCCGGAAATGAAGCGTTCCCTGATTCCAGGTGTCAGCAGCAGCTCACGGTGAAGGTGTGATTAGGTCTATTAACTATACCTGGGCAATGTCAGAATTTCCCGTATCAGCAGCTTTGTTGCTATTTTTTTTAATGTACAATTACATGATTCTTTTCTATGTTCACAGAGTTGTGTCACCATCATCACAATTTCAGAACATTTTCTTGGCTTCAGAAAGAAACCACATATCCCTCAGCAGTTTCTGCTTAACATCCTCACCCCCAGGCAACCATTAATCTACTTTGTGTCTCTGGACACTTAGTATAAATAGGATTATACAATATGTGGTCTTTGCGACATTCAATATAAAATGGTAGACATTTAATACAAGGAGAATTATGAAATGTGTGGTCTTTGTGACTTCCTTTCCGCAAAGTCTTTTTAATGTTCATTTGTGTGGTAGCATGTATCATAACATCATGTCTTTTTATTGATGACTAGTACTTCGTATTTTGTTTATTCTTTCATGAAGTGGTGGAAATTTGAGTGGTTTAGATTTTTTGGGCATTACAGTTGCTGCTGCCAGGAATATTTGTGTACATGTTTTATAGGGACACATCTTTTCTCTTCTCTTGATTATATATCTGGAATCAGAATTGATAGGTCGTATTGCTAGATCTCTTTCTGATTAACCTTTTGAGGAGCTGACAGGCTATCTCCCAAGATAGCGGCATCAGTATATGAAGCTTCCAATAGCTCCACACTTGTCTTTTTGATGAAAACCATCTTTGCCTCCCAGTAGACGTGAGGTGGTACCTCGTGATTTTGATTTGCGTTTACTTGATGGCTAGTGCAACTTTATTGGCACTGAATACAAAAAGTGATGAAACAAGAATAAAGATTTTGATGGTTTAGTGGGCCATGGGTGCTTACGATGTGCCATGAATTATGTTTAATGTCTTATAGGCATGATTGCAATTATCTTCCATGATAATGCTATTTTTAGGTAGTATTATTGTTCCTTTTGAACAGGCAGGCAATCTGAGGGATGAAGAGTTCATGTGGTTGCTCCAGATTGCACAGTTTAAGGTTGTTGCATGGACACAAAGGCAAGTCTGCTTGCCTCCAAATTACATGCACCACACGTCTCTACTGATCATCTTACATTGTTAGGCAAAATTCTACAGGTAGAAAAAAGTGAAAGCAAGTAAAATTTGGTGTGTGACATGGCATTTGGTTGATTCACTTCAGGAGACCCAAGCAAGGAGTTGAAGCTATATGTTCCGTTCCTTGGACAAGAAGATCTGAACCAAGTATTCAAGAATGTGGTCTCAACCTCAGTTCTGGGTTTAATTGAAAAATGAGCAAGTTTGCTTATCCATGTCCCTCTCCACACAGTGAGATGTGATTAAATCCAAATTTCCAAGCCTGAAATATGAAATATTTCAGTATTACTCTATGAATTACTCATGCTAATTCTTTGGATTTTAAATGGATTTTCTTGGGTTTGTTTGCTGTAATTTGAATTTAAATGATTTCTGTGACAGTAACCAAAGCACCATGAAATTTCGTTTCATATCAGTTTTATTATTAAATTGACAGTGTTACATATGCATTTCTAGGTTCATCTTCTGACAACATTCCCTTTAGCCGCCCACCCCTTGCAACTGGTTTCCTGACCCAGAATGGATGATCGATTAATTCTAATTGCAAATATGAAGTTCCCTTTTTGAAGTTCCCATTGATCTGTTTTTGTCAGCTAACATACTGTAAATGGCAATGCTCCTTTTGGTTCTTGCAAAAATCTATATGGATAAAAGGCAACCATTTCCAGAACATACTGATTATTCCCCATTGAACAATAAGACAAGAGGATTTATGATATCAAAATAGCATGGGTGAAAGTGCTGATGATCGTAAATTTCTCCTCCATTTTTACTGGAATTTAGCTCTCAGAATAATTTTCTCTTGATACTTACTGTATTGATGATTTCTCCTTCTAACAGGTAGGAAATCTTTGTTTGTCTCCCCTCCCCACTTTTTTTTTTTTAACCATTTTCATTGTTGTGTGTACCATTGAAAATCCCAGATTCCCTCATCTAATTTCTTCATGAGTGTCAGTTTGGGATCTCTGCTTGTTCAGTGAATCCACTGCTCATTAGTTAAGCTTACTTCTTTTATTCATTATGAGAAAAAAAGGATATAAAGAATTTTAAAAGGCCAATTTCTAAAAATAATCTGAATAAACCTTTTGAACAGGTCAAGCGTATTTTGTGACTTAAAAAAAATTCTGGCATTAGAATAGCTAGTTATCACTAAAGTTTATATATTATTCCTGTATTTCCTTTCATTCATCCCGTAACAGGTCCGTTATACCTTCTTTAATGAGTTATCTCACAGTTCCCTGCAGGGTGGGCTCGCCCTCCCTGGAATGACTAATGATCCCGACTTGTTAACCACAGATGTGTTCCTAGTGGTCTTTGGCTGGAGGCCATTGCCAGGGGAAAGTTATGGATTCTGCCAGAGATGTCCTTAAAGGACAGGGGAGATTAAACAGCACAGAGTTGAAGACAGTTACTGGGAATAAAATTAGACTACTTCATGCTGGTGTCCTATCCAGTTCACAATATTCAGAAACTGGTTAGGCTTATTTTACTCTGTTTGCTGAAACTGCAAGTAGGAGCACAAACTCCAGTCTAGCTCCAATCCACAAATTTCAAATTGGTCATGTCAAAATTAATTGGACGAGGCTATCCGTTGCTCATTAACGTGCTCTAACAACTACACAATAGTTTTGAAAATGAAATTAGTCTTGGACAATGCAAAAGCATGACCACATCGGGTCCTCACAGGCGGAGGTGAGAGCTTTTATTTCTTCTACTTCTAATCTAAATCTTCTAAATTGTCCCCATTTTTATAATAACCCTTTAATGACTTGCGTTTGGTGTGCAAAACATACTTAAAAATTGTTTCCAATGGTAGCTGCAAATAAATAAAAATATTTGGAAGTGTCAAACTGGATTGAAACTATGATCAACTGGATATAACTTAATCCTTTTTTGCATGCAAGTAATCTGTTTTTTGGAAGTGAGGAGACAGTTTCAGTTTGTCACCCTTGGTAGAGTGCCATAAGGGTCATACCTCCCAGCAACCTCAAACTCTTGGGCTCAAGTGATCCTCTAGCCTCAGCCTCCTGAGTAGCTGGGACTACAGGTGCCCACTACAATGCCCAGCTATTTTTTAGAGACAGGGTTTCACTCTTGCTCGGGCTGGTCTTGAACTCCAGAACTCAAGAATCCACCTTCCTTGGCCTCCCAGAGTGCTAGGATTACAGGCATGAGTTATTGCACCTGGCCTGCGTGCAAGTAATCTTAAATTTTATCAAACCTGCATATTCCACTTGTCTCTTTTCCTCACTTTCTAATAAAGTAATGGATAAATAAAAATTAAGGTATCTTATTTTTAATCTGGGGGTTTCCCCCTTCTTACTTTTTTACAAAAGCTATTCTGATACTCAATCTAGTACTCACTTTCTCCCCCTAGTCTCAGTTCCACTCTAAGGCTCTAATATAAAAATATGCTGGGTTTCTATTAAGACATAACAGACTTCTCAATGCCATCATCCCAATGGGCAATTTCCACTCTTCCTCCTCCCCCCCGACTAATACAACTTTACATTGTCCTTAAAAATATGTATGCATCATATATAATTCTGGCTCTAACTTATAAATACATATAGCCAAGTTCTTCTTTTAAATGGCTATCTGCTGAATTTTTTAAGAATGCAGATGGTAAAATCTGCCAAACTTTAACTTGATACTTTCCATATTTCTTTCTTTTAAGCAGAAGAATTCTGAAGAGATGGTAAATTTATGTCAAGAATATCTTACCATGCTGAAATATATTGTCAGTATAACTATCTTCATTAACAATGCCTAGCCATTTGAAACCAACCTCAGATCCTTTTTGAAATGACACTATAATAAATTAAATAAAAAAGACATTGAATAAATAAATGGCTGGAATTGAGTTCAAGAAAGTGAGGCTGCCCTTTACATCAACACTTGACCTTAAAATTCAATAAATTCCGTCATGTTTTTATCCTTCATTAATGGCATTGCTTTCCTTTTTGAAGGACCACTTAATCCTAGAGAGTAAATGTGCATTTAAAGAAGTTATTTTTATCTCCATCCTGATGTCCACGTCTCTGAACACCTCCAAGAGCCAAATGAAGCTCTTCTGATCATACTGCTTTATGCACCAAGGTCTGCCCAGGCAGGAAGTGGAAGGATGTCCTGCTAATGGGTGAAGCCTGTTTGATTTTTCTCAGTGGAATCCACCGCCTTTAGATCATCATGAGCCCATTCAGATGTGGACAGGCTGTCAAGATGTACTTCCTGTTTTGGCTCTGGCCTTGAAGCTGAGAACATCATGAGAAATACCAGGCCACCAGAGCAGCACATGATAAAAAGATTATGGAACTAAGTATTGTGAATTTTTAACTTGTCGCCCACTATGAAGGCATGAAAAAGAAGTCCTTGCCAACCCAAGAAGGAGGAGACATAGTGTATAATTCCTTTCCTATGAGGCACATAGAACAGGTAAATTCGGAGATAGAACGTAGAATAGAAGTTACCAGAAGCTGGGGAGAGGGAAGAAAGGGGTGTTTATTGTTAATGATTACAAAGTTTCTAGAAGTTTGGGATGATGAAACATGTTCTGGAAAATACGGAGTGTCCATAAAGCTCGTGTGCAATTTGCAATTTACACACAAACTTTGTAGATACCCTGTAAACAGTGGTTATGGTTCACAACTTGATGAGTGTACTTAATGCCACCTAAAGATGGCCTGGCAAAGATGAGATGGTAAACTTTATGTTATGTATATTTTATCACAATATAGATAGAAAAATAGGTGCTAATGAATAAATAAATAAAATGGAGATTTAATAATAAAAAGTGCTTGGAAATGGGAAAAACAGACAGCTTTCTCCTCCTTTCCAGCTACAAATAGAAAGACAACAGATGCTGTCAGCCAACACCCCCCCATCCCAGCACGTGCTACCCCAGTGGATCTCACATGTGTGTAACTCTGCCAGTTTTCTCTAGTCCTTTGAGCTCACTTGGTCTGTGCATAGGGCAGGCAAGAAGTGCAGGGGATACACCACCCCTGGAACGAACCCCCAGTGAAAGGCAGAAAAAATTGGTAGATAAACATCCCAGCTCACCTTTCCCCAATGGGGGTAACTCTAGTCACGTGCATCCCTCTCCTGTAGTTCCCCAATAGGAATGAGTCCCAGTGGTCTGCAGTGCTATAAATTGTTTGATAATTTTTCCACTAGTGGCTTCCTGCTCTTCCCTGTCTCAAACCCTTAGTGGTGCTTCTGGAGATCACTTCTCCCATTAACAACTTGCACTTAAATCTTCATCTCAGAATCTGCTTCTGGGAGAAGCACTCTGAGAACTTGAAAGGCAGAACTGGGGTTTGAGGATGTGGAGGCAGCAGAGTGCTCACAGATGTGGACCCAAGAGAAGATCATTCTAAGAGTCATCCCCCCGGGAGGACTTCCTGGAGAGGAGAGTGAGCCCAGATGAAAAGTAGTCTGCCAGAACGCAGACGCTGGGGGCTGGCTGGATCTACAGGGGGTGAGGATATTATTAAGGAAATTTTTGAGGTTTCTGAAGAATTCATAAAACGACCTAGAAGGTAAGAGAATCACTTTTTCCCATCTGACCAACCAAAAGGTCAAGAAAGCAAGATGGAAGTAGACCAGTCTGACCCTTTCATCCCTCTCGCCTCCTGCTCTTCCCTGGGAACCTAGAGGCCCAGGTGTAGGGGGGCAGGGGCGGAAGTAAAACACAAAGTGGAGAGATTACGGAGGAGCTGGGTCGACTCTCCGATCTCCCTACCCCACGTGGTAAGCACAAAGTAGAACAGAGTGGGAGAAGAGAAGTGTTAAGCTGGATTAGAGTGAGGGTTCTTCATATGGGTCAGAAAATCTCTGAGACTAGCCTGAGATGTTATCCGCAAGGTCAGAAAACCTAAATCCCTGAGAACTGGTGAGCAGATGCAGCTGTGAGAAAAAACAAGCTTACTTTCTGCTGCTTTCTAGAGATTATGGCTTGACCAACAACCTGGTTACACAGACTCTTTCTCCATTGTCATTCTTTTTAAAATAACAGTGAACATTTATCTATTAAGAATAATATTTAAAATTAGGGTTGATTAACACCTTGCCTTATGTGCAGAGAACCGCTACGATGCTCTAAAATCTCATTGTATTAGCCCTGTGCTTTTTGCCGTAGTTGTAGTAATAGAAAATGACCTGGTTTTCCTTTGTTCCTTTTGAACATTTAATCTGTTTTCTACAATATCTTCAATGAGGATGTGTTGCTTGTATAATTTGCAAATAAAATAATATTCTAAGAAGAAAGAATATTACCATCTAACAAAGAGGATGGGATTGATAAAGTTAATAGAGGTAGCAATGAGATTTGTCATGTTATTAACCAGATCAATGATGACCAACAGATTCTACCCCAGCCTTAGAAGAAATAATTCCTATTTATAATAAAAACCCTGAGACTACTGGAAAATCTCGAAGCGCCCTCTGATCAATGAATGAACATTGATTCACAGAGCTAATTCTTTAAAAAGCAGGCAAATTTTCATACCCAATATAAAAACCAGATAGGCTGGTTTACTAGGAGACTCCATAGTCTACCCTGCCAAGTCACAGAATCTAGTATTATCTTTTTCTGCACAATAAAGATTAAACTGATAGGAAAACAAGCTTGTATTGTTAGGCCTAAAGTTACTAGAAACTAGGACCACAGTGACTCATCTTATGGCAGCCCCCCCTTGCCCACCCCTGGGGTAGACACTCAGTGGAAATTTCCACTGAGCCCCTGAAGCAGGTTGCGTTTGCCCACAGTAACCACCAAGTTCCGTTTCTGTAAACAAGCTTGCTCAGCTTGCTAGACACCTAGAAAGTCCCGAAGCCCTGAACTCACCACCCCTTGCACCTCCAACCCCTTTAAAACCTCCAACCACTAAAGCTTGGCCGCTGTCCACTGCAGTCTTGCAGACTAGGGGCAGCCGGTTGATCTATCTAAATAAAGGACTGTGTCACCTTTAAATTTATCTGAAGTGTTCGTCTTTCTTCATGGCTCGCAACTTTAGGCACAACAATATTATCCAGAGTTCTCACGGTTCTCTATTCTTGGAGAATTCCATTGATGATTTTGGCCTACCAAACTTCTGTAGCTGGACATCCCTTTTGAACAGGGCCTTCTCTGGATGTTCACCTGAGAATTTCTGCTAATTAATTTTTTTCTTCCATAATAATTAAGGGCCTTTAAAATTCATGATTTCCCCTTCTTTTTAATTAGATGCAATGATTAGAAAATATTTTATATTACACAGCACTTTGCCACTAATTGATTCCATTTTTCATTCACTTTAATTAATTTTTGTAACATGATAAAAGCATTTTTGCCTATGGGCCCTTGTGGAAGTTTATGTGTGAATTTACACGTACATAAAAACACACAAGTGTGTATCTGTAAATGCTCTTATTCCACTAACTTTGCCCAAGGACAGTCCTGAGAAGGAAAGCAAAGAAAATGTGTGTTCTACAGGATACAAAAATTTTTACTGTGTCTTGTTTTCTTGTTGTTATTGTGAGAATCAGTTTTGGATATCTGATTTGAAGTGTGTCTTTTTTTTATTTGTATAGCTTTGTATGGCTTGTATTCATAATTTTAATAAAAATTATAATCTTTATATTTTATTTTGAAGTGTCTCTTTAGCACTGTCTTCAACATTACTTTTCCTGAAGCCCTGAGCATTTGAAGAGTAAGTGTTTATAATGCATTTTTTAACCTCTTCCACCCTCTTTCCACCCAAAAATATTAAGGACAGCTTGCCTTTTCAGGCTGAGGTGGGCTTGCAATTTGTGGCTTGGAAATACCGGGGAAGCCAGTTCAGATTTCAATGACCACTAACTAGTAATTCTTCTCTGCCCTAATGGGAGATGCTGAGTTCGGGGTCCCTAAACTACTGGCAAGGGTAGGATTTCCCTCCATCCACATCTTCATTCTCATCTTCACCAGGGACCTCTCGTGATTTTTCTTACAGAATTCCATGTTGCCTGTCTTGGGACTCTCCTAATTCCCATCATTGCTAGAAAGAGTTGTTGCAGCCTCCTGAGATAGATCACTCTGTGTATAATGAGAAGCAAAAGGAAAGCCTGTAAAACAATCACCACAATGGACTGAAATGCATGTGCTTGTCCGCCACTCTTCTATCCTGTAAAAGCCTGGATATATCATTCTGTACATCTTGGTGCTTTATTTTATTCATCTCTGTAATGCCACATACACGTTCTATTTATGTGTATTTATCATTCTTGGTAAATTATAAATTCCTAGAAGGAAGCACCCACTTTACAAATCTGTCCAGTCCTGTGAAGGTCAGGAAGTACTTGCTCAACAAAACTTACTGAACTAAATTTAATGGTCCCATAGTCAAACCACAGGATAGGGAAGCAAAAATCCTTTCCAAGGAATATGATTCCTGCAAAAATCGCTATACTATCTGTACTTCTTTTCAGAAATGGTCTGAATGGTATTTTTAAAAATTATTTTTCGCAGGTATAATTGATGGCATTCTCAGTCTGGAGCTTTCGGAATCCAAGTGTGATCTTCAGACCAGCAACATCAGTATTGTCTGGACATTAGTGAGAGATAAGAAATCTCTGACCCTGCCGCAGACCTACTGAATTTCCATAGGTAACAAGATATCTATTTAAGGTATTTGTCAATAACTTAAAATTTGTGAAGGCCAGATATAAAACAAAAATCCAAGGTTTTCCACCAACATAATTACCACCGCCATCTCCACCGGTACCGTAATCACTACCACCCCCGTCATCACCCACTGTCACCTCCAACACCACCATTACTACCAACACCATCACCACCACCACCACCACCATCTCTATCATTTGTTGAGTATAAATGCATACCATAAATGACCCTAAACACTTAGCACGCATTAGCCTATCAAATACTCAAATAATACTTTATTCTCATTTTACATAATGGGATACAACAGCTTATAAGTAGAGGATCTGAATTTCAAATATGGTTCTATTGAAACGGTATTGCCTAAACCTGTCTAGGTTTATTACCTAAACTTTGCCCTTCATTCCAGTGCCTTTTGTTTCAAGTGTGACTTCATATCAATTGCAGAGATGGATCATTTTGAGTGGAAAAACCATCTAATTGACAGAAAATATACTTGATAAAAAGCTCTTTCTGTTGTATAGCTGTCTGATTCATTTCCACTGAAGCGTGTTTTAAAAGTGTTTAACTTATTTCACAATTGGCATAATTGGCCTAGTTCTCAACCTTTCAATAGTTATTTCTAGAAAAAAAACACTTATGAGTTTAGACATTGCCACCTCCCGACCTGCGGGCAGCCGCCATTTGGGGAGTCGGCATATGAAAGGAGAAGACAAATAAGACAAAGACAGACACACTGGGAAAGGGACTGAGCCGAAGCTGTTTATTGTAATAGGTAGGGGTTTATATAGGTTCAGTTAGTGGGGGAATGAGGGGTACTTCTAAATTTGGTTATGTATGTAGTCCTGGTTTGTGATAGGCTAGTATTGTGAGGATGAAGTAGGAAGGAGGTGGAGAGTGATATGAGTAAATTTCTTTGGAATGTGTCCACGTGTTAAATCGCCTCTGGCCTTTTGTATCGTTTCTCTTAATCAGCAAGGTCGTTAGGCACCTCCTTCTAAGATGTACTTTCTCTTGAATGTGCTGTAAATATAGTTGTTAACCCTTACAAGACATTATAAATAATCACTATCTTTCCTCTTGTTGAACTTCTCATCTTTCATTTCTTTCTTTTACTTACAAAATTTACCAAAAAAGGGGGGGGCAAATGCTACATCCTCATATGTCAGAAGGCAGAAGGAAAAAAATGGGGAATGGAGGCCTAGCTAGTTCCCTCCTGCCTTGCTATGAGGCATAAATTCTCCACCCATGTGGCTTAATTACCTTCAAAAGGCCCTGCCTCTTTATTGACTATTACACTGAGAATTAAGTTTCAACATGAATTTTGGAGGGACACAGACATTCAAAACACCATAGTAACTATGTACCATTTTAACTATAATACTCTAGACTACAGTCACTCATTTCACTTTGAGAACAATGGCACTCTCAATTTAATATGTTTTTTTTTTTTTTTCTGAGACACTCTCATTCTGTCCCCCAGGGTAGAGTACCAAGGCATCATAGCTCACAGCAACGTCAAACTCCTAGGCTCAAACAATTTTCTTACCTCAGCCTCCCAAGTAGCTAGGGCTACAGATGCCCACCACAACACCTGGCTAGTTTTTCTGTTTTTAGTAGAGACTGGGGTCTCACTCTTGCTCAGACTGGTCTCAAACCCCTGAGCTCAAGCAACCCACTAGCCTCTACCTCCCAGAGTGCTGGCATTACAAATGGGAGCCACCACACCCAGCCTGCTATGCCCAGCCTGATATCCATTTTTAAAAAGATAGACATTGTTTGGGTCATTGGCATACAATTTTGTGTGTTCTTGATGATGTTTTTTCACATGTCCTAACTATCAAGAGTTGAAAACTTTCCAATTAATCTCAAGCCTAGTCAAATTCATAACTGTCCCCCAAATACTGTCTCTAAGAACTAATCTTATGTCCCATTGCTCAAGATTTCCAAAAATCTCTTGCAGTCATTTCTAAACTGATTTTTTTGTTTTTTGCCATTAATGTTAACACACATCAAATCTACACTTCTCAATGCCTCCAACTCTGTTCTAACCCAACACATTGTTACACACATGGGACAAGACCTTTCAATTTAAAACTTTTGAGGTTCCCCATTGCTACTATAGGAGTAATAGCTAAGATTCTTCCATTTTGATTGAGTACTACACAAAACTACATGTTTACATGCATTGGGTCATTTACCCTATCAGCTTTCAAATGAGGTCAGAATTAGTATTATGCTAGGGTGACCAAATGTCCCGCTTTTGGCAGGACAGTCCCAATTTTTAACAATTTGTCTTGTGTCCCATGGTGTTTTTTAAAAGTCCTGATTTGTGCACAACAAACTAGGGAATGGCAGGAAAATGGGAAGGGAATATATGGTTTTCAGCTGCCATGTGGCTATTTGGCCAGGATATGAGTTTTATACTATTTTTGTTAATTTTATAATATTAAATTTTAATAATGACAAATAATTGTTGAGAACTGATTATCGAGAACTGCTTATCCAAGTTCACATTGTTGATCAGTTGTTAGAAATCGACCACCATTGTTTGGACTTAATGAACAATGGCATTTTTTGGCATTGGCAACAACAGAAACATTTTGTAACTGTCTCTCAGATGATACACATTGTACTGCATGCTAGTGCTAGTTAAACAAGTGATGTCAACAAATCAGCTATTCAGATAATTTAGGTAATTCATTTATTTATTTATTTCATGAATTTAGCAGACAGTACTCGTATTATTTATATTTTATAGTGGCGGCAAAAAGTCCAGCACTGGCCTTGAAAGTGACAATTACGACTTATGGGGTATCATTATTTAAAAAAATATTGATAATGAAAAGGTTGACTCTTGGGCATCAGCAAAATTCACAATAGAGAACAAATGTTTAGAAATATTTCATCATTTTGAAACAAACCATGCTCCACACAATAATGCACTAAAAACTGTGGGATACACACTGTCCTTACCAGGAACTAATGCTGCGACTGAATGCATTTTTTTCCTACAGCAAATAAAGTATGGATATCAGAAAAATCACAATTAAGTGTTGAGACTTTGAGTGCCATTTAATGTGTGAAATATAATTTAACAAAATTCTTGTGAAAATTTCATGACCTTTTAAACAACGACAGCAATCTACTAAAAAAAAAAAAATCACTCAAATGAGAAATATGCCAAAGAATAAAATAATACTATACATAATTTTTTTTTTTTTTTTTTTTTTGGCCAGGGCTGGGTTTGAACCTGCCACCTTCAGCATATGGGGCCAGTGCCCTACTCCTTTGAGCCACAGGCACCACCTTATACATAATTTTTTTTTAACATATTATATTTGTAAATTGTACTTATGTTGAAATTAAAAATATATATATTACAATACTATTTTTGCGTTCTATGAAAATTTTGTTGCTCCATATAGACCAAATTTTAAATTAAGAACCCCACCCTCCCACCCCCATAAATGGTGCCCTGCTTTACCAATGTTAAAATCTGGTCACCTTAAACAGGGAACAACAATGACCTGCAGGCCTAGAGGGCGTGGACCCTGGACCTGGGCAGAGGGAAGCCAGGGAAGGCTGAGAGGGTTCCTCCAGTACAGGCGACTCTCAAACCAGGCCACCTTCTTCTGTTTGTTGAAGGAGGCTGGGCAGCCTTGTCTTTATGGTGTCCCAATTCCCCATTTCCCTGTGCGCAATCCCTAAACTGGCAGAACCTCTGTCTCTCTGCTCCCTCCCCTACCCCTGCCAAGTGGAAGGTAAATTACAAGCCTCTGTGGCTTCCACAGATTCTCTGGTTAAGTTCATCTCACTCTTTCTCTAGTGCTTCCCAGCTGCCCTACCCACTAACTGCAAAAGCTGTCCTCTGGATATTGAGACATTTGTATCACTGTGTTGGCTCTTTCCTGGGGAAGCCTATGTTTGTTTTCCAGACGCACTAATTCTGACTGGGTTTGACCCTTGTTGCTTTGCTAACATGGAGGGGAAGGGAAGGTGGAAACATTGTCCTTAATAGTTCTGAGCTGGGTTTAGGGGCTTCCCTACCCCAATGTCTGACAAGATGTGAGTTCAGGGTGGAGTAGGGGGGCATCCCAGGGGACTCCTCACTGGACTGCCTCCTCAGCAACTGGAATGGCTAGGAAGGGTTGGAAAATGGCTCATTTTTGTCTCCTATCTCCTGACAGGAAGTTGTGCGGAACACTGGATGTATCTTTGTGTGATCTGTGATAAGTAGGACTATTTCTGGTATCATTGGTTGGGTGAGAGCAGCCAGGTCATCTGAGTTGTATGTATTGATAAAGATGCGTGTGTCTTTAATTTTGTAGGTCTTCCTAGTGTGAATGCCTGATTTCCTAGGTTACAGAATAATAAATTGGATAAATATAAATAAAATAGATACAATGTCTGCAGATTTTTCTATACACTGCTAGCAGTGTTTTCTATACAGAGGTGGCCCTTCTCCTATCTCTCTAGCCACTCTGAATTATCTTCTATTGCATGAAGACACTAAACTCTCAAAACATTCTCTTTTCAACTTTTCTATCACTTAATAAATGGCAACAAAAAGTTTGTGTGATTATTCATTGAATGCTCATCTTAGTAAACAGAGAGCCTTAGGAAGACCATGTCTGTTTCACTCACTGCTATGTTCCTAGGATTCCACACACCTGAGTTCAAGCATAAATAGGTGTTCAATAAATATTTGTTGAACAAATGGATTTATCAACCATGGGCTACAGGAATATATATAGCTAGAGTCTACAGATAACCCTAAATAATTTCAAGTTTCTGCATTTCCCCCAGCAGTCTATTTGATAGGTAGATCCTCTGTGGGTAATATCAAAATCTCACCCTCACTCATTGGCCTTATTTGTGCTAAGTCAGCATATTAGGTTCAGACAACTCAATTAATGGAAGACAGAAGTGATTAGCATTACCTTCATTTTCAAAGTGTCAGAAAAAAAACAGAAAACAAAGGGTCATACATAAGCTTCCACCTGCAACCTTGATTTCTATTGGCAAATGTATTTTTATGGAGGCTAATCTCTCCTGGGCCGAGGCTAATTTTTTAAACTATTTCATTACAAGTCCATGCTAGTTCACATACCTATTTCTGTAAAGGACAATTCAGAATGTCCTTTCTTAGGGTTTTCACCACACTTTAAACTTACTGGTGATGGAGGTTTAATAACCAGAATCCACAGAGAACTCAAAAGTATTAGTAAGAAAAGAACAAGTGATCCCATCTCAAAATGGACCAGGGACTTGAAGAGAAACTTCTCTGAAGAAGACAGGTGCACAGCCTACAGACACATGAAAAAATGCTAATCATCCTTAATCATCAGAGAAATGCAAATCAAAACTACTTGGAGATATCCTCTAACTCCAGTAAGATTAGCCCACATCACAAGATCCCCAAACCAGAGATGTTGACATGGATGTGGAGAAAAGGGAATACTTCTGCACTGTTGGAGGGAATGCAAACTAATACATTCCTTTTGGAATGATGTTTGGAAAACACTTAGAGATCTAAAAATAGACCAGCCATTCGATTGTACAATTTCTCTACTAGGTATATATCCAGAAGACCAAAACCACATTATAACAAAAATATATATGTACCATAATGTTTATTGTAGCCCAGTTCATAATTACTAAGTCATGGAAGAAGCCCCAGTGCCCATCAACCCATGAATGGATCAATAAATTGTGGTATATGTACACCATGGAATATTATGCAGCCTTAAAGAAAGATGGAGACATTACCTCTTACATGTTTACATGGATGGAGCTAGAACAATTCTTAGCAAAGTATCTCAAGAATGGAAGAAAAAGTATCCAATGTACTCAGTCTTACTATGAAAACTTATAGCTTTCTTATGAAAGCTATAACCAAATTATAGCCCAAGAAGAAGGAGAATGGGGAGAGGGAGTGGAGAGGGAGGATGGGTGGAGGAAGAGTAATTGGTGGGAACCATGCTTACAGTGCATCTTACAAGGGTACATGTAAAATTTCCTAGGTGTGGAATATAAATGTCTTAACACAATAACTAAGAAAATGCCATGAAGGCTATGTTGACCAGTTTGATGAAAGCATCTCAAATGGTATCTAAAACCAGCACATTGTACCGCATGATTACATTAATGTACACATGATTTAATTAAAAAAAAAAAAGAAAGAAAGAAAGAAAAGAAAAGTTGCTGATGATGGAAAGTCTAGGAGCCTGGATGCACATGGTTCTGCATACGGGGTGTACCAGGGAGGAGGATGTGTTATGAAAAAGGCATGAAACGTGCCCCTAGTGAGGAAATATATGTGTAAGGCCATCTAAGTTAGACATTGTTTCAAACTTGATTCAATGTATGAATTTGAAAAAAAAGATGGAAAGAGAGGTAAAACAGGTTATGAATGTGCAAATGTGTTTTTGCAAAGAAAGGAATGGTTTTGTGTGGGGACAAAAGGCCCAACCTGGCTCAGGCCTCTTAGAGGGACCCACCTGTGCTACTGTTATGAAAAGGAGAGAAGATCACAGAAGAAAGTTCAAGTGTTACTCTAATCAGTCAGAAAATAAAGCAGGACAAGTAGCCCCTCGTGCACCTTGGGGACCACAGGCAGGTCACTCTCTGACTCCCTAAAACACTCTGGTTCACACGACTTTGTTACCCTACTCGGCATCATCAACACAGGCCAGCAGGACCTCAAGTCCCCTTGTTCCTTGTGAAGATGTTAACCAGGTGACATCAGGGTGGGGAGGCCACCCACGGACGTGTGCATCACTGCCCTGCACATGGCCCAGAGACTCCTGTGTGGCTGTTGGGGTGACCTTGGTAGTTCCCTCATGGCAGCTTTCCACTGAGTGTTTGTGATTAACTCCAAGTACTAAGCTCCTCCTGTTGCCTGCACAAGGGTGTGCACAGCCCCAGCTGTGCAGGGAGGGCACAAAACAGCAAAATACCCAGGACCTAGCTTTCTAGAGTGAGATTTATTTGTACTGATTTGGAAGAAATAGGAGTGAGTTGACTAAGAACCCTCTTGCCTTGCCCCCACAACCATGGAAGAAATGGCAGAGAAAGGCAGTGAAGGGACAAGTGCCTAGGAGTCACAGTCCAGGCACAATGGTTGTCCCAGGTGGTTGGGGGTAGGGAGCTCCAGGCCATGCTTCTGCTCACTCCGCTGTGGCTAGGAGGCCTTGTAGGGCTCAGGCTGCTTGTCTGGCTCCCCACCCAGCTGGGAAGCTACACCTAGTTAACTTCCCACAATGTGTTTCAGGATCCCAGGAGCTCAGGGCCTTCTTGCCCTCCAAGGAGACATGTGAAGTAGACTCTCAGGTATTTTGAAATGTATCCTATATTCTCCTTACCCAGGTCACCCTTCTGTGCAACACAGGCTGTCAACACAGACCAACAGAACCTAAGTCTCCACTGTTCCTTCTGAAAAGGTTAACCAGGTGACATCATTGTGGGGAGGCCATGCTGGGTGTGGGCATCTCTGACCTGCACACAGCCCAGAGACTCTGGTGTTGCTGTTGGGGTGACCTTGGCAGTTTCCTCAAGGCCCCTTTCCACTGGGATGTGAGGACATCTGAAACTTGGTTCCCTGTGACCAACCCCGACCCCATTCCCTCCCTGTGCCACCCACTGGCCTTGTCATAATCAAACTTCTATGAGGTCAGTCAGAGTCCACACATCAGTGATAGCTTGCTGCATCATCTGCCTGGGGGGATGGGGGTGCTAGCTTTATGTCTCCATTCCACACACACCTGAACTTCACCTTGTGCCCCACACATGTACACACAGAAAAAGACACACTGTCAATTTCAGTTTCTTTATTGAAAATCCACTAAAGCTGTAGACATGAAAGGAGGAAGCATGGCCACCCCACACTCGCTTCCTTGTCTGGGCTCAGGTCTCCAGGTGGGTCACAGGCACCACCTTGTTCCTGCGGCGGATCTTCTGGGCCAGCGGGAGGCAGAACATCTTGCGAAAGAAGTTCACAATCCTCCTAGTGCACCCCCGCCGGCCCTGGACCACTTCAGTGTTGTCGTCATCGTCCATTACCTGCCCAGCCGGGAGGGCGTGGTCTTCTCTGGGTCCTGGCTGAGCTCCAGCGTCCCCTTCTGAGCCTCCCCTAAGGCGGCTGGTGCTGGGGGAGGGAGAGGACACGGGGCTAGGGTGGGGGGCACAAATGGGACTGGGAATGGGTGGAGTGGCGGTCTCTGATGGGGTGGCGGTCTCTGGTGGGGTGTCTGTCGTTGCCGTGCATGGCCTCTGGCTCTCTTGCCCAGCCTGGATCCAGGGGTCTTCCATCATCTGGCGCAGGGTGGGCCTCTTGCTGGGGTCAGGGTTTAGGATCTTTTGGAGAAAGGATTTTAATTGGAGGGTAGTGAAAGCAGGTGCTGTGTAGGTGGTATTCACCACTGACCTTTTCAGTTCCTCTGAGTCCCGCCCGTGAAATGGGGCGGTCCCGGCAGCCATTGTGAAGAGGATGACCCCAAGGCTCCAGATTTCTGCCACTGGTCCCTTGTAGGGCTGCCGCAGGAAAATTTCTGGGGCCCAATACGCGGAGGTACCACAAAAGCTTCTGAAGATCTCAACTTGGGTGAAGGTTGTGGCCAAGCCAAAGTCAGCTAGTTTCACATTGTTTTCAGAATCCAATAAAATGTTCTCAAGCTTCAGATCCCTGTGCAAGATGCCCTCTTCGTGAAGGTACTCCACGGCTTTCAGGATCTGCAAGAATATGGCTCGGGCCTCCCCCTCCTCCATCTGGCCAGATTTGTGTATTCTGCGAGCCAGGTCACCACCACCTGCATGTTCCATTATTAGGTATACCTGATCCTTACCCTCTATGACCTCCAGCAGCTTGATGATATTCGGATGATCCAGGCCTTTCATGATCTCAGGCTCCGAAGACGCACAAGCATGTTGTTTGCCGATGATCTTCACCGCCACCTCCGACCCGGTTGGAAGGTGCCGAGCCAGCTTCACCTTGCCGAAGCTGCCCCGGCCAATGGTCTTTAAGAACTTGTAGTCCCGGAGGACCTCCTTGTCCAGAGACACGGAGGCCGCCCCAGGCGCCATGGGGAGCCTGACTACTCTAGCACTACGCTAGATAAGCTAAACTAAATAACTAATCAACGACAACAACAACAACAACTAATACTATGCTAAAAACACTAACAAACTATGCTAACTGGGGCACTAAATACACTAACACTACTAATGAAAGCTAACTAGGATAAAAATAATATGTGAACTTATGCTAACAAAACAAATAACACTACGCTAAGAACACTATGTACACTACAATAAACTACTCACTGGGAAAACTGCAAGCACTACGATCAAGGAAACACGCTATCTGAGGTCTAGTCCGCAGGTCACCGAAAGAAGCTTCCTGGGCTGTAACGACCAAAGACCCAGGCCCAGACAGCCCCTTATATAGGTTTCAGCCTCAATGGCTCTCTATGACATCAGAGGCTGAGAGAAATGGACCAATCAGGGTTGGGGATAACACAGGGTGGATTTTTTTTTCCTTTATGGGCACAAAAACATTTTCCTCTTACAAGAGAAACAAGTGCTTCTTGTTTACATGGGTTATAGAGATTGATACATTTGGTTTATTAGAAATTAAAACCTGTACAACATTTCAGTGGCCTTATCACTTATAATTTGAAAATCTATAATAACTTTAGGTTTTTAGAGACCTCATGATGTCTATATGGGAAGTGTTCCATTTCTTTTTTCTTTAAATTTGGGTTGGTGTTAGAAAGATGCCATAAATAGCTCCCATCATGCTACTATACAGAAGTATTTTGGGGTGTGTGATACACACACAATAAGGTCCATTATTAATATCTAGTGAGCTGCTAGAAAGATGACTCTCATTACTTTCCCACATGATCGACATCAGATTTGTCACCAACCCTGGAGGTCGGATATCAATGGGTTGAAATATTCAAAGTCATGTGGTGAGGGGGAAGGTCTGTCTACCAAGAGTCCTATATCCAACAAACTGTGCTTCAAAAGTGAAGAAGAAATTAAGACATTGTCAGATATCCAAAAGGTGAGCACCAGCAGCCCTGCCCTACAATGGAGGGAGTCCTTCTGGTTGGAAAGAAAGGACACTAGACAGGAACTCAAA
>NW_003852410.1:13136678-13398956 GCF_000181295.1 Otolemur garnettii
AAAAAAAAAAAAAAAGATGTCTGGTAAGGCAAATACAGAGAGTTATAAAGCCTAGTACTATTTTTGTCTTGTTCTTGATTTCAGACACTAATGGATCAAAAAAGGCTATTATGAGTGGATGTTTGGACACATAATATGTACACATGTTATCTGGTAACACCAAGACCTGAAAGAGCAATTAGGCAAGAGAGTGAAATGAAAGGCAGTCAAATTGAAAAAGAAGTGTAAAGTTATCAGTTTACAAATGATGTGATCTCATATGTAGAAAATACCTAAGATTCCATAAAAGATATAACAACATAAGCAAACTTAGGAAGGTTCAGGTATATGGAATCTCAAGGGATCCAAATAAACAAAACAATCTTGAAAAGGTACAAACTTGGAGGTCTTATACTTCCTGTTTTTAAAATTCATTATAAGCACCTGAGTTCAAAACAGTGGTGCTGGCATGGACAGACTTAGAGAGCAATGGAAGAGAACACTGAGCCCAGAAATAAACCTGCTCCTGGATGGTTAAATGATTTTACAAGGGTGCCATGAGCACCCAGCGGGGAAAGGACAGTCTCTTCAGCAAATGGTACTGGGATGACTGGACATCCACCAGCAGGAGAATGGAGTTGGAGCCTGACGTGACACCACGCACAAAAATTAACTCATAGTGCATTGAGGACTAAAATGTTAAGGGCTAAAACTATGAAACTCCAGGAAAAACCCATCAGGGGAAGCTTCAGGATGATGGACCTGGCGTTATTTTTTGCCTTTAACACCAAAAGCACCGGCTACAAATTACAAGTAGGTGAATAGGGCCACATCACAATCTAAAAGCTCTGTGCATCAAAGGACACAACAGGGTCAATGGCAACCTATGGAATGGGAGAAAATACCTTCAAATCACACCGGATAACAGGTTCACATCTAGAATATTTAGAGATCTCCTATGTTTACAACAATAAAACAAATAACCTAATTAAACAGTGGCCAAAGGACTTGAATAGTTATTTCTCCAAAGGTTGATACACAAATGGCTGATACACTCATGAAAAGATGCTTAACAGCACTAATCATCAGGGTACCACAAAGTAAAACTGCAAGGAAAAACCACTTTACGCTCCTTAGGATGGCTACTATCCAAACAGCAACAGAAGATGGTAAGTGTTGGTGAAGATGTGGAGAAACTAGAACTCTTGTGCCCTGGTGGAGGGAATGTACAATGCTGTCACCACTGTTGAAACAGTATGGTGGTTTCTCAAACAGTCAAAGATGATTCATTCACATGGTAATCATGGTATCCAGCAAACCAACATCTGGATATATATCCAAAGGTATTGAAAGTACAATCTCAAAGTGGTATTATTTCACCCACATTCGTAGCAGCATTCTTCACAATAGCCAAAAGGTGGCAGCAACCCAAGTGTTCATCAGTGAGGAGTGGATAAACCAAACGGGTCTGTCCATACAATGAAACATTTATTCAACCATTAAAAGAAGGCGATTCAGACGCATGCTACCACATGGATGACCCGCGGGGACACTGTGCTAAGCCAGTCTCAAAGGTAAACATTGTCTAGTTGCACTTATGTGACTGAATTCATGGAAACAGGAAGTAGAAGGGTGGTTGTCAGGGAGAGTGGTGGGAGTTAGGGAGTTATTGTTTAGTGGGTACAGAGCTTCAGCTTTACAAAATGAGTTGTACAGATGAATGGTGGTGACAGTGGCACCACAGTGTGAACGTCCTTCACACCACTGAACTGTACATGTCAAAGGAACAAGGTGGATATATTACATTATATGTATTTTGTCAGAATCAAAATAAATATTGTTTTAAAAATTTAATTAAGGCATTGATGGAAACAAAGGCAGGGATATAGGGCAACTGTTGGTAGCAGTTTCCACTGATGGAAACTTTGAGAAAGGTATTTGGCAATAACAGTCCATGCCCAATGGCCTAGGAGTCTCACTTTTAGGGAGACGTCCAACAGAAACTCCTAAGTGTGCCGTCAGAAAGGACGGTGCCGAGATGTTCTTATGAGTCCCGTGGATCAGAACCCTAGACTGGAAGGAACAGAAGTGTGCACAGGAGCCTGGGTCAGTCTACTGCTCTGTGTCCACACAACGGTGTAATATATGGAAATGTGCCTGGGGACGCGCAACGTGTGACAGGTGAGGAAGCTCATGAACAATATGGAGCCGAGAAAGCCAGCTATGGAAGAATTTAGCTACAGAATCTATCAAAATTAGGCTTATGCTGGTAGAAATCAGGGTAGGGGTTTCCATTTGGGATGAGCTAGACATCAGATGGGTCTCCAGGAGACTTTGGGGTGCTGATAATCTATTTCCTGATCTTGGTGCTGGATACAGGGTGTGATCAATATGTGACCAAAAAAAAATGTAAGTGGTATAAAAAAACAAAAAATGTAAGTTGTATATTCTAGTGATAAATTAAAAATTATTGTTGAACTCGCCAGACTGCCTATCAAGTACAGGATGAACAGTACAGGGACCCTCAGCCTGCCATGCCTTGTTCACCACAGGCAAGTTGACGGTGACCATGTGGTTCTCCCCTTGGTGCAGGGAGGCTGCCACTGGGCCCTAAGCACTGCGGTGGTGTCAGGGTGAGAGCCGAGGCCCAGGGCTCCAGCAGGCTCCTGGGGAGGTGCGGCATGGCCACGTCCACCTGAGGGCCAGGATCACCATTGCTGCCTACCTGCCCCTCAAGGTGAGCAGGGCCCTGCTCATTCCTCACCCACCTGCCCACTCCTTCCTTGGGGTGAATTATTCATTTGCTCTGATGAATTTGGTAGAAAACCTAATTGCTCAAAATACCTTATGGCACGCCTCCCTCTACCTGTGACTTCCTGGCTGACAGCCGGAACTGAGGTAGAGGAGCAGAGCCTCCCCCGCAGGGGACAGTGGGTACTGACATCCACGTGTTCACATGGAACAGTGCGTGGCAGGCTTTACAGGGCGCTGACCTGCCTGGCTGTCCTGACCAAGGCAGGAGTTTGGACTCCAAAGGCTTCAAAATGTTTCCAACAGGTGTCAGGGCAGAGGGGCACTTGTGGTCCACTCCAGTCCCTAGGAATCCCCACAGAGACCCAGAACCGGAACGGTGGTGTTTGGTGTGTTAGATTCCGAGGCCTCCACAGACCTGGGTCTGCAATGGGTTCTGCCCCTTGCCTGATGTCTGTGAATTCCTCTTCCCATCTGAGGAGGGAGGTGGCTGTGGCATGTGCAGTGTGGAGCACAAGGGCTCAGCTCCACACCAGCCCTGAGTCTGTGTCTGTGTCTGACACACAGCAGCTCTGTGCTCTGGCTCATTTAACTTCTCTGGACCTCACAGTCCTCGCCTATAAAATGAGGCTGAGATGACAGGCACCTTATAGGCTGTGCTGAGAATTACTGAGCTAATAAGCAGAGCGGGTATAGAAAGCAGTCTGGGAGGTAGTGAGTCTCCCAGAGGGTCAGTGAGTAAAACATGAGGACAAAGACTTGGCCCTCCCACCAAGGGTGGTTGTGGAGGCTTTGCACAAGGGCTGCCACACAGCAGGCTGGTGGATGGGTCGGTTCTTCCTGTGTCTGAACACTGCCCTGTCCACAAGAGGCCCGGAGGGGGTGAGCTGGTGGGAGTTCCTGCTCCTAGGGGATCCCCTAAGTCCCCAGCTGGGCCAGGCAGCCCTCACATTTCCCACCACCCAGGGTCACGCAGTGTTGGTCCCCAGGTGTGTGATGTCTGTTTCTCCCTCTGTCCCATTAGAGGCTAGCTCAGTGACCTTAGGACCTTTCATCTCTGCCCCTGTATACATGGGCCCAGTGCCTGATACACAGCAGAGACCAATCAAGGGTGGTTTTGTTGAGGGTGAATGAGTGAGGAAATGTGCCCAGGGTCACCCAGCAGGGCTGAAACCAAGGCCTCCTGTCCCCAGAGCAAACTCAGCAGCCCCTTGGCGGTGTCTGCTGTGAGCAGAGGCCCCTCCCTGCTCCTCCTGCCTGGCCATCCAGTTATGCAGCACATGTCTGTGAGACCTTCCTGTCTCTGCTATAGGCCAGGAGATGCCCCAGAGCAGAAAACATACAGAAACCTTTGTCCCATGACTTTATACTCAAGGAGAGAGAGAGAGAAAGAGAGAGAGACCACCATCAGCTGATAGAAATCCCAGCTAGGCCAGCAGGCATTTTTGGCAACACCCCACCACACCTTCAGAGAAATGGAGCTTTTCAGCAGGACCCTGGGGAGGGGGATCTTCAGGGCCCTTCCTGGCTGCTTGGCTGGAGCAGCAGAGGCCGAGCTTGAGCTCACTGTTGCCATCTGGGATGTAAGGGTGAAAGAAAGGTAGTTGTGTTGATAAACACAGAGATGAGTTAAGTCAACGTACTGGGAACAAAACCCAAAATGACCAGACCTCAACAGAGAAGTTTATTTCTCTGTCACATGTGACGTTTCCTACAGGGGTAGTTTGGCTGCTCCTTATTGATAAGGGATCCAGACTTCTGTCTTTCTACATCACCATGCTATTCCATGACTTACATACTTTAGGGGACTCAGGGTCTAAAATGCTTGCTGGAGCTCCAGCTGTCACATCTGCTTCCCATATAGCCTCAAAGGGAAAGTGCTCACATTTCAGCTTACCTAGTTTTTTGTCATTAGCCTTGCCAGGAGCTTAGAACAATTTCTCTCTACATCTCACTGACCAAAAGTTTGCCCATTATCCACACCTAGAGGCAAGAGAAGCTGGAGATGTTTCCCCTGGGCAATTTACTACCCTAAAAATGTGGGGGTTCCTTCCTTAACGAAGAGAGGAGTGTGGAAACTGGGAAGGCAGCTAACAGCCATTGCTGCCACTGTATTTGCTGGTCCCTGTGTCAGTTCACTCTGCAGCCAGTCCTGACCACTGCTCATTGTGAGCTCACTGCTCTCCTTCAAGCCTGCACAGACATTTGTGAGGTCAGAGCTAGAGGCTCACGCAGGAAAGGCTCCAGTGGCAGGGGGTGTAGCAGATCTGTCTGGCCCTGGGACCTGTGCTTCTTTGTTCCAAGGCACTTCCATGAACCCCTAGAGCCAAAAGTTGAGTCTGTGCGTTGCCCTCATCTCAGCTCCTTGTGGAACCTTGTTCAGGGCCTGTTAAGTCTGATAGTTCACATGACCTCAGCAGGCTCAGTTTTCAGTTTTATTTTTTTATTTCTGATTAATATGAGGGTACAATTAAGTTACGATGTTTGCATTTGTTAGGTAAAGTCCCTGTCATAGTTGTGTCCTACACCCGGGAGGTGTGCCATGTACCCTTACCTTGTGCCCATTCACTGGACACACCAATCCCCCCTCCCCCTCTCTCTCTTCCCCCCGACTTGACTTTTTCTCTTGTGTGGGTGGGTATTTGCTCATACTGCTTCACATTAGTATTGAGAACACTGGATACTTGCTTTCCATTCTTGACATACTTTCCTAAGAAGAATGTGTTTCAGCTCCATCCACATTAATACAAAAGATGTAAGTGCTCCATCTTTTTATGATTGAACAGTGTTCCCTGATACACATACAGCAGACTTCAGTGATCTATTACTGTGTCGATGAGTGTTTAGATTGTTTCTGCATCTTGGCTATTGTGAATTGAGCTGTGATGAACCATCTAGTAAAATATCCTTATGATAAAATAATTCTTTTTTGTTTTGGGTAGATGCCTAATAATGGGATTGCACTAAGGGTTTAGTTTTACCTCTTTGAGGATTCTCCATACCTCTCTCCAAAGAGGCTGTATGAGTTTGCAGTCCTACCAACAGTGTAAAAGTGTTCCCTTCTCTCCACATCTGTGTCAGCATCTGCAGCTTTGCGACTTTGTGATGTGGGCTATTCTCACTGGACAGTGACATTTTAATATTATACACAAAGTTAGCTCACAGTGAATTGAAGACTTCAATGTTAAGAACTAACAGTATAAAACTCCTAGGAGCAAACACAAGAGGAAAGTTTCAGGACAACGTGGGTCCTGATACTTCCTGCTGGTGGGTCCTAAGGGATAAAACCCAATATTGTGAATCTTGTGTGGAACAGTGTGGGCTTAAGGGGACAGGGAGAGATCCCAACGCCTCTTTGACTTTGAACAGGCCTGAGACTTTGAGGCAGTGATCAGGACTGTGGCTGTTGCTTCAGCCCCAGGGGAGGCTCAGCCCCACCAGCATAGGAACCACCCCTTCTCATTAGTCCCCTTTCTGGATCCTAACTTCCCTTCTATATGTCCTTTGCAGGCTGACCCACAGGACAGCCTGTGGAGGGTTCATGTTCTATTTTCAATGGGCGATCTAGAGATGTGTAATGAAAAGTTAGGGAATTTCTCTGCTGACCCTGGGAAATTCACAAAGGAATGTGAATACCTGGCTATTGTTTTTGATTTGACCTGGAATGATGTGTGTCTAACTCTCACACTGATGTTTGTAGATGAGAGAAACAGGATTTGGGCAGCTGGTCAGGTCTAAGGGGGCCAATTCCATGCCCTAGTCAAAGCTCCTGCCTGGAAATCAAACAGTACAAGGGCATCCAGGGTGGAATCACCAACTGGGTCAAAGAGGATCCCACCTCTGCAACCACATGCCAATGTCTTTTATAAGGACATGGAAGCTATTCAGGTAAAACCACTCAACTTTTCTAAATTAACAGAGCTGGTTCAGGGAAAGGAGGAAAGCCCAGCAATATTTAGAGAAAGAATCACTAAAGCTGTCAGAAAGAGTACAACATGGACCCAGATCAGCCAAGACAGAAATAGTGATTAACGCATGATTGGCACCTCTGACTGTGATAACCCATAGGAAACTCCAGAAGTTGCCCTTGGGACCCTAGACATGTCCCAGCTACTGTCAGTGGCCTCCACTGTCCCCAACAACCAGAATATGTAACACAGGGGAGTGACAAAAGGCCAGATTATTGGTGGTGGCTTTTGTAGCAATGTCCTCCCCAGACACTCACCCCAAGGTGCCCTGGGGATGGTGGAAAGACCTGCCACACTTGTGGGAAACCTGGACACTTTTAGAAAGAGTGTCATGCCAGCCCCAGAAGGACCAAAGGTGAGGAGGGAGAAGCTATGAAGCACTGGTGACACTGTCCCCAATGGGGACATCCAGGTTATTGGGCACAGAGTGTCCCTTGATAACATCAGGCCAAGGAGGGAGTCCAGACCCTGGTGGCCACGGTTATAAATGACCAGGCCTCAAGTGGCAGGGTTCCACACTGGCTCCCACTCGTCCCCTCCACATCACACATAAAGAACCTTGGGTAACCCTGTCATCCTCTCGTGTAGCTGTGGCATTGTGGGTACCTCAGCAGGAGGTATTATACCCCTCGTTATTATGTAGTTGGGAAGGACTATTAGTAAGCCACCAACTTCTGCTTGTCTCAGAGTTCCAATGTCATTGTTATGAAGAGTCTTTTTAGTCAAATTGGGCCTCAACTGCAATCGCAACATCAGAGAATTATGAGCAGCCCCTGAGACAGTTGTAACAGGGATAAGGTGACCAGACATCCCACTTTTGGCAGGATAGTCCCGATTTTTAACAATTTGTCCCATGTCCTACGACATTTTTAAAAAGTCCCAATTTTTGGAAAGAATGAAGGACAAGCTAGGGAACGGCTTGGGAATATACAGTTTTGGCTGCTGAAAAGGTTAATGTAACTCCATTTGGGAATGAAGAGGTTAATGTAATTTTATTTGGAAATGAAAAGGCTAATGTAAACTCCCTACTCCCCTCCTGGGCAAGGTTGCCCAGGTGGAATCCGTATCAGAAAGAGACTGGCTCCCTCCCTCAATTCTAGGCAAGGACAATTAGCTCAGAAGGAGCCAAACTGTCTGGAACAAACAAGTAGGCCCCCCATCCCCCGCCGCAGAGTCCCTAACCATAAACAGCTCAGCCAATAGCAGCCCAGCCAGACAAAACACCCAATGAAATTCCTCTATGCGCTTTAAAAACCTCATCTCACTTCACTAGGGGGTCGCCCTTCCTCCAGCCACACTGAAGGGAAGAGTGGCCCAGGCATATGCTTGCAAAATAAAGCACTTTTTGTCTTTAAATGTGTGTGGAGGTCTTTCAGCAGTAATTCTGGTCCCAACACTACCATGTGGCTATTTCACCAGGATATGAGTTTTATATTATTTTTGTTAATTTTATAATGTTAAACTTTAATAATAACAAATAGTTGTTGAGAACTGATTATCACAAACTGCTTATCAAAGTTCACATTGTTGATCAGTTGTTAGAATTCCATCACCATTGTTTGCACTTACTGAACAATGGTATTTTTTGGCATTGACAACCACGAAAACATTTTGGAACTGTCTCTCAGACGATACACATCGTACTGTGTGCTAGTGCTAGTTAAACAAGTTATGTCAACAAATCAGCTATTCAGATAATTTAGGTAAGTCATTTATTTATTTATTTATTTATTTCATGAATTTAGCAGATAGTACTCATATTATTTATATTTTATAGTGGCAGCAAAAAGTCTAGCACCAGCCTTGAAAGTGACACGACTTACAAGATATCATTATTAAAAATATATATTGATGAGGAAAAGGTTAAATCTTGGGCATCAGCAAAAATCACAATAAAGAACAAATGTTTAGAAATATTTCGTCATTTTGAAACAAACCACGTTCCATACAATAATGCACTAAAAATTGTGAGATACACGCTGTCATTACCAGCAACTAATGCTGTGACTGAACGCATTTTTTCTTTTTTATTAAATGATAACTACATTAATGCAATTCTGGGGTACAGTGTGGTGTTTTCACATATAATTTTCATCAAACTGGTTAACATAGCCTTCATGTCATTTTCTTAGTTATTGTGTTAAGATGTTCATATTCTTAGATTCACTTGTACCCTTATAAGATAAACCATAGAAGTGATCCCTCCAATCACCCTCCCTCCACCTATTCTTCCCACCCCTCTCCCTCTCCCCTCTCCATATTCTTAGGCTATTATTAGGTTATAGATTTCATATGAAAGCTATAAATTAATATCATAATAGGGCTGTGTACAATGGATATTTTTTCTTCCATTCCTGTGATACTTTGCTAAGAAGAACACTTTCCAGCTCCATCCATGTGAACATGAAGGACGTAAAGTCTCCATCTTTCTTAAGATGTACATGATGTACGTATACCACAGTTTGTTGGTCCATTCGTGGATCGATAGGCACTTGGGCTTCTTCCATGACCTGGCAATTATGAATTCAGCTGCAATAAATATTCTGATACAAATATTTTTGTTGTAATGTGATTTTTGGTCTGTTGGGAATATACCTAATAAAGGAATTGCAGGATCAAATGGCAGGTCTATTTTTAGTTCTCTAAGTGTTCTCCAGATGTCTTTCCAAAAGGAACGTATTAGTTTACCTTCCCACCAGTAGTGTAGAAGTTGAACGCGTTTTTTCTATGGTAAATAAAGTGTGGACATCAGAAAAATCACAATTAAGTGTTGAGACTTTGAAAGCCATTTTATGTGTGAAGTATAATTTAACAAATTCTTGTGAAAATTTTCATGACCTTTTAAACAACGACAGCAATCTACTAAAAAAAAAATTCACTCAAATGAGAAATATGCCAAAGAATAAAATAATACTATACATATTCTTTAATGTATTATATTTATAAATTGTACTTATGTTGAAATTAAAAATATATATTACAATACTATTTTTGCATTCTATGAAAATTTTTGTTGCTTCATATAGACCAAATTTTTAATTAAGAACCTCTCCCCCTCCCCCGGCAATGGTGTCCTGCTTTACCAATGTTAAAATCTGGTCACCTTATAGTATACCCAAATTACTGAAAAGTCTCAGAGAGACCTAGTAATTAGCTAAAGACCACACAACTATGAAATGTTGGCATTGGCTCTTGAACTCAATTTTTCCAAACTGCAGACTCCCACACCTGTAGTTTCTATACCTAATTGCCTTCAGAATTAGGTATTAAGTCTCTTCATCTGTCATCCAGCATGCTTCATGCTATGACTGGAACTGGACACCATTCTCCAGCTGTGTCTCTTACAATAGTCTTACAATACAGAGCTGTGCATCCCATCCCACCATCTGTGAACATGCCTTGGACTTTGTTACTTCTATGTTTTATTTGTGCTACTCCCTCACTTTGAATGTCAGCCCCCCTTTTACGCATGTTCAAATTGCCCACACTTCTTGGATGCCAACACTTGTGTCACAATTTCTGTGATTTTTCTAATTAAAATTAAGTTCCTCTGCTTCCATATTCCTACAGCACTTTTTCCTTGCAACACCTGTAGTTTTAATTAGAAGTGGATTTGGCATGTAAGCTTCTTGAAGACATAGTACCTAATAAATACCTCTTGGGTAGAATTGAATACACAGCTATTCTCATTGCACTTTAATACTTTCTCTTTGGGGATCTTCTCTACATTACATAAAAATGTGATGTTGCTACTACTTTGTTTTTTATAGCCATGAAATTTTACTGAAATAATTGCCCCCTTGGTTTTAGAAATTTTATAAGATTCCTCTCCTTAACCAGGAGGCTGAAGAGAAAATGTCAACACATTTCTAAAGGATGTATCCGTGAAGTCTCCCCAGATGTGGTACACGGTGGTACAACAGTACCAATGGCCCTTTTTTGTTCCTTGTAACATGACGAAAACCACAAAGCCCTAGTTACTTTTGATTTACAATAGAAGCAAGGTCATCCTTATAATGAAAAAAAAAAGAAGGAAAACAAGGTCTATATTTTCAGACTCTGAGATTCAATTTGTCATGAAGATCAATGACAGTTTTATTCTCTAAAGAGATGAACTATCCCTTTTGCTATAAAATTATCACCTTTGTTCAGACCTTCTGTTGCTATGAAGGTATTGTGAAGCTGAGTTGTCATAGAATGCTTAACAATAGAAAAACGTTAGAGTTTAACATTAGTTTGTATAGCGGTCTTCTTGCTCCAAACAAAAGATATTATATGAATGCACTACTCAAATTGTGAGGAGGAAGTGAGATACAGCCCGGCTCATTAGGAACCAGAACAGTGGGTATTCTCTAAGAGCCATGTTGTAGATGAGAAGGCAAGAAATAAGGTTGGAAATATTTGAAGGAGAGTTCAGCAGGGGAATAAAAGGGAGGAAGAAAAGTAGAAGAGAAATTCTTTCTTACTGACCTAAAGAAAGCATAGAGCAAAAAGGAGAAAGGAAAAAATATTAAAGCTCCGAAGGGAAGGCATACTAAGCATCAGACACTCTTTCTGAATTTAAGACTTAACAGACTAATCAGGGAACCAGGCATACAGCCATTCTACCACTTCTTTCTTAAAACACCAATAAGTAATCACATGCCTATGGACCAGGAACCATCATGAGTGCTGGGAATCAGGTAGCCACAACCCCTGCCCTCACATAGCTTTCTGTCTAAGAAGATAAATATGAACTATACATATCATCTCAAACAAAGACATAGTTAGAATGTTCCATACCAACAGCCTGGGTTGTCCCACACTGATACTGGCCACAGGATCAGATGAGCAGAAATTCGCTCTTTGTCTATGTCTGATTTTCTTTCCCAGGGGTCATTTCAAATAGTCTAAGTGTGGATTAGTCTTGTCCAAATGTCAATCCTCTCTGCTATGTGCTGTTGCCAAGTAGATCAGAAATTAAGACACAACCCCTTGAAGGTGAAGGACTCACAGCTGCTGTCCAGGCGTATGGCCTCAGGCACTGGCTGTGGCTGCTACTGCTTCTCTGCATCTTAATGTTGTACTTCGGTGAAATTATATTCAGTAAGGAATGCTCATTGCAAAATTTTATAACTCCTAATATTAAAACTTACTTGAATCATTCACACACACTTTTCTGTAGGATGATAGGGTTAGGAAACAGTCTCTCTGACCACACACCAACATTACTCTTCCATATCGAATGGTTTTACTGGAGATGAGCCCACTCCCATCTCCTTCTACCAAAGTGAACCTGTTTGCACTTTCCTATTATTAGGTCATGGCCGGAGCCACCCCAGTTGATCTGTCCTTTAGTAATTAAAAGTCTCAAAAGTTGCTTGGTCAATCTCCAGCCCCAGAAGACTTCCCTGCTCCTCTGTAATTCAGTGTTATCTCCACTCAAACCTAGGCAACAATATCCGTGCTTCTGACAGATTTGTTAAAAGCGTGGTGACAAATCTCTGCTTGTAGGGTCTGCATCCTGGCATTGGCTCACTCTAAATATTTTGTTAGGAAATGACTAGGATGAGGATCTATAGTATAACAGTGCAAAAATTCACATGACTGACTATAAATCAAGGATAAAACGTGCAGGGCAGGCTGCCCATCTCTTTGGTCCTCTTCTACATCTTCATTAGAAGGACTCTATTTTTTCTCCTTCTAAGAGCTGCCATCCCTATCCTTCAAACAAAACATCTCTCTATCATTTAAAGGGCAGAAGAGTTATGTCTGAAAATCAGAGGGAAAGAGATGATGGCCAGTATCTGATGATACTTTCCCATGGGCCTTTCCTGAATGGTGCTTAGACTTCACATAAAAGTTGCATGCATGCAACATATTACAGGCCTCTAAAAAATACCTATTGAACTGAACAAAACATGGCCAGAAAATACTATGAGTATCCAGATACACATTGGTGTTGCACTATCCCATTCAATTTTATCAACTTGAATATTTTTTATTTCCTCTATAGGAGAAAAATAAGGCAAAGGGATAAACAATGTAAATGCTGCAAATACGTAAATAATTAAATTATGAAAACAGTTTATATCTAACAATTACATGCCCTGAAGTGAGTGGGCTTGTGAGAAATGTGGAACCACTCTGCCCTAAGTATGATTTAGTCCCTATAGGAACTCGTACTCATGCAAGGAGTTAATAGAAAATAATATTTTCCCCCGATGACTGACAATCTTCCCTTCAAAGGATAGGCAATGCTAAAACCTGTATTAAAATTTAAACTTTCATAATAGGAGTATAACTTGAAACAACTCTATTAGTGTATGCATTAATAATTACACCGGGTTGTGTGAGTATCTGGGGGCTCACCGTACACGCTGTTTATACAATATGGCCTCTCAGATTGAGCCAGTTTATCTTCTTCAGCTGGTGCTCAACTGGAGAAAGCAAAAACTATTTCAGCATGGAAGGAATACTGGCTGGGTTGGACGTGATGAGAAATTCACTGTCAGTTTCCAATGTGGTGCATAAGTGTGAACACAGCAAATCTTGCATTCGTGCTACCAAGAATATGTAGAAAGAAATCCCTTGAGCCATGGTACCAAGGACTCTAATAACTATAATGTTGAGAAGTGAGGGGCAAGTTAATGATAATTTGACCATAGATGATTCTCACCTTACTTAATGTCTTCAGAATATCATACCCAAGGGAGATGCAACTCCATCATGTTCAGGATATTCTAAGTCGAAGGTTTGAAAACGTGTTCTACTGCCATGTGCCTTCTTATTTTCCTTATAATTGAATTTGAAACACACATAGCTTAGCTGTGTAACCTTGAAATAGTCACATAAATTCTGTTTCATCATCTGTAAAACCAAAGGGCTGGAATTTTTGATCACTCATGTCACTGCCAGTAGTATTATTCTCATTCCAAATACATTAAATTCCATTCTATATGCAGAATAATCTAATTGGGAGATGATTTGCTGGAAGCTTCGTTATGAAAACCAGAGTGAGGAGGCCACTTTTTGTGACATGGAGAATACTCAGACAAAATTGGGCATACGAGCTTTCAGAGTGAACTATTAAGATTAAAAGTAATGAGATTCTACTCTTATGAGTTATCCCTTGACAGCAATTCTCAAATAAAAAAAATAGAACTAACATCTCAGGCACAATTCAGTGCATGGCTGGCAAATAAAGCAATACCTTTATTAAATTACCCTTGAGTCAAAAACCTGTTGTCTGTGAGATTAGCCCTCATAATCATTTTTGATTAAAAAACCAGCTGCCATTTATGAATGAGAGTTTAATTTGAGGACATGTTAGGTTAGGAAAATAACTATTTAAAACAATTTTATACACTTGAAGAATTTATGGGGCACATTTGAAATTCTAAACACAATGAATACAAGAAGAAAATAAAACTAAAGTATGATTTCTAATCATTTTCTAGAAGCACTTGGAACTTTTTTTTTTCTTTGAGATAGAGTCTCACTATGTCACCCTCAGTAGAGTGCTGTGGCTTCACAACTCACAGCAACCTCCAGCTCTTGGGCTTAAGCAATTCTCTTGTCTCAGTCTCCCAAGTAGCTGGGACTACAGGAGCCCACCACAACACCCAGCTATTTTTTGTTACAGTTGTCATTGTTGTTTAGCTGGCCCAGGCTGGGCTCCAACCTGCTAGCCTCGGTGCATGTGGCTGGTGCCATAACCACTGTGCTACGGGCACCAAGCCAGCACTTGGAACTTAACCCTGCTAGTCTTACAACAAAATGAAGGATATTCTGGTCCTTTAATAAGATAATTACTAAAAAAGTCTTTTGAAGGCATTAACACACACTAATAAAGTTGCTTCAAATTATATTCCTATTATGAAAATTTAAACTTTAAAGATTCAAGCACTGCCTATACTTCGAAGGAAAGACTGTCAGTCATGGGGGGCGAAATATCATTCTCTGTTAAGCTCCTTGTGAGGAATTTTTCTGATACTTATTTGTTTTGCTTTTCTAATCATACTTCACCTTTGTTTGTTTTGAGACAGAGTCTCACTATGTCATCCTTGGTAGAGTGCCACAGCATCACAGCTCACAGCAACCTCAAACACTTGGGCTCAAGTCATTTTTTTGCCTTAGCCTCCCAAGTATCTGGGACATGCCTACTACATGTCCAGCTATCTTTGGAGACAGGGTCTCACTTTGCTCAGGCTGGTCTCCAACCTGTGAGCTCAGGCAATCCACCTGCCTCAGCCCCCCAGAGTGCTAGGATTATAGGCGTGAGCCACTGAGCCCAGCACTTAGCCCTATTTTAAAGTAATACTTATGACCTCTGTTTCTAAAGACAGCTGCAGAAAAAAGAAATTAAAACTCTGGTATTTGTCAAAGTGAATTAAAAGTGACCAGACCAACATTTAGAATACAAGTTTTTTGAAATTTGAGTTCAGAGTATCCATATGTAACCACATAATGTTCTGATGTCTTGTTTGATGTGTTTTTGGTTTCCAATATTTATTGCTATTTCATGGCCCTCATCAATGTAAGCTGTAGCTTAAATGTTTTATGTTTAAGACCTCAGAGAAAAAGGATGACTCAGAAGAGTACAGAATGACCACATTCTGGCTTTTGACTTTTAAGAAAGCATAATCCTGTAATGGCAAAAGATGAGTGCTTTATGAGAGGAGACTTCTCAACCCCTCAGTCACTCTCCCTAACCCCTACAACAATAATAAAACCATGGATTGCTAAAACAGAAAAAGGACTAGAGAGGGAAAGAATGTGGACGCACATAGGCTTCACAAAGGATCCTAGACGCCTTGGCTGAGTCTCGAGGCAGAGACAAATGAAAACCCAGAGTATAAAGGCCTGGCCTCGTCCTAGGGGTAGCAGGTTCTCCTGGTTACTCTCGACAAATCCACCATATCCATTTTCTCTTTTCTTTAGTATAGATCTTGCAACTATTTTTTAGGATATAAAAGTATAAGTTTATTTTATATTTTGGAAGGAGAGAGAGAAAGAGAGAAAAGCTAGGAGATGGTGTGGCATCCCAAGATCTTGCAAATTTTACCTGCCACTCAGCCTCCCAGACCGGCATTCCATGCATCTGGCTTTGATCTTGTGACTAAGTATGGCCTTTTCCCTTCTCTTCCTCATGACTGAAATGAGACAGAATAGTGAAAACTGGACCTCAAGATGGAAGTCACAATGTGAGGACAGCAGAGCAACAAGGTAAAAAAGCCTGGATGATGTCACATTGAAAACCCTGGATCTATCAAGTGTAGAGCATAAATGTCTTACTCCTGTAATTGGGTAAATGAGGGGAAGGCTATGTTGTCTAGTAGGATGTAAGCACTCCAATTTGTACAAATAATCAACACATTGAATCCCCTAATGGCATAAATGTACCTATGATAAATGTATGAATGATTTAATAAAAAAAAAAAACAGGATTACACTGTATCAACCTTAAACCATCACACCAGCATGGAACTATCTTTGCGTATGTTTACATGAAGGAGAAATTAATATCTACTTTATTCAAGTACTATTAAGTTGAAGGAAGCTCAACTACTGTCCCAATATACTTAGCTGGAGCCCAAAAGAGGGCCAGATATTGGCTTTCTCCACCCAGCACAGTGTAAGTATAGAAAATTTTTCTGTAAAATGTGCCTAGGCAAATGGGACTGAGTCCTCGTCAGAGAGTTTCCATGGCTACAGCTGAGTTTGGGAGGACCAGGGAGCATGGCAGGAGAGATTCCCACTGTTTAGAGAACAGGAATGGAAGATGATTTTACCAGGGGCCCCTAAATGACAGCAGAGGGATCTGAAATGTCTGACAGTTGGAAACAAGGGAGATCGCCAAAGTCCAGATGGCAATGAGAACTAACCAGCAAATGCCAGTGCTGATAGGTAGTAATGACCCAAACAAGCTTGTGCTTCTGCCTGCTCTAAGCTAATATGCCCTGACATGACAGGCATCCACTGGAATTTAGATACAGACCCAGAGAGAAAGGGAGGAATTAGGGAGTTTTGAATTCATTGAAATTATTTGTTTTTTTTGTTTTGTTTTGTTTTGTTTTGTTTTGAGACAGAGCCTCAAGCTGTCCCCTGGGTAGAGTGCCATGGCTTCACAGCTCACAGCAACCTCCAACTCCTGGGCTCAAGCGAGTCTCCTGCCTCCGCCTCCCAAGTAGCTGAGACCACAGGTGCCCGCCACAACGCCCAGCTATTTTTTGGTTGCAGCTGTCATTGTTGTTTGGCGGGTCCAGGCTGGATTCGGTGTATGTGGCTGGCGCCTTAGCCACTTGAGCCACAAGCGCCGAGCTGGTATTTTAAACTTTTAGAAAAATAGAATTTTGTATTGACATTAAGTTCCAGAACACTGAAGTTCTAAAAACTAAAAATATCCCCAGTGTTTACACTTGTTGATTTGTGGCCTGTGACTTGTACTTGGTAACAAAACAATTGGTACGTGATGAAAGATAGTGGAGTTAAAAATTTTTAAATAATAATTAGTTGCTGGATTAGTAATTGTGTTCATTCATTTACTATTCTTTCTCCAGCCCTACATAGTGTTAGCACACAGAGATCTCTCAAATATTCCTAAATATTTGTTGAATTATTTTATTTCACTGACTATAGTATTGCAGGAATAAATTGTCCTTAAAAAATTTTTACAAGTAGATTTAAAATTGTCCTCCTCTGGTTGTAAATACTGATAAAGTTCCTATGAATACCCCCTAACCTAACACAACAACTCATTCCTGTAATATACATGTTCCATATTAAAATCTATGTTTTTAATAAGCTACTGACTTTAGTGACCATAGTGGGTGAAATGTTTCCTTTCAAAGTTATGGGAGTGGTATTTTGCAATTGACAAACATTTTAATATGGTGATATCCATATTAAATTGGAAGTCAAGCTTCCAATTTTCTCTTTTTGGCCTTAGAACTCATCACATATTGTATTAGTTTCAGCACTTTTTTTTAGCATTCATTATTTTCCAGGCACTGGATTATCACTGCACAGATGGCTGAGAACCAATCCCTTGAGGTTCTTACAATTTTTTTTTTTTTGTCTGGGGCTAGGTTTGAACCCACCACCTCCAGCATATTGGGCCAGTACCCTACCCTTTTGAGCCACAGGTGCCACCCTGAGGTTCTTACAATTTTAATAGGGGAGGAAAGTGTTAAACAGAGGGAGCATGGGACTGCAAACTAATACAACCTTTTTGGAAAGAAGTATGGAAAATCCTCAAAGAACTCAAATCAGACCTCCCATTTGATCCTGCAATCCCATTACTAGGCACCTATTCAGAAGAAAAAAAAATCATTTTTCATAAGGACATTTGCACTAGACTGTTTATCACAGCTCCATTTACAATCACCAAAATGTGGAAATGGCCTAAATGCCCACCAACCCAGGAATGGATTAACAAGCTGTGGTGTATGTACACCATGGAATACTATGCACCCATTAAAAAGATGCAGACTTCACTTCTTTTGTATTAACCTGGATGGAGTTGGAACACATTCTTCTTAGTAAAGCATCACAAGAATGGAGAAGCAAGAATCCAGTGTACTGGATTCTAATATGAAGCCAGTAGATGATCTAATACATACCCACATAAAAGAAAAACTCAAATCAATTCAGGGTGGGGAGCAGGGGAATGAGGGAGCGTGGAGAGGGGAGGAGAGAGGGGGGTGAGGGGTTATGGTATAGGGGTTATAACACACCTCTTAGGAGCAGGACACAATTATAAGAAGGACTTTAACTTAACAAATGCAAACGGTGTAACCTAATTCTTTGTATCTTCAAAGGACCTGAAATAATAAATTTGAAAAAATAAAAAGCAGAGGGAGTAGCTGTTTAAGATGGGGCCTCATGGTTGAGTTGCATTAAATAAGTCAATGGAGTAAAAGATGATTGGAAAAGAGACATCTTCCAAACATGGGAACCAAATACTTGAAGTCTGAGGTAGAGGAAACTGTGTCTGAAGAATTCCAATTTTGGAATGGAATATCATAAAAGGAGAAAGAAAAAGCAGATGAAAAATTAAATTGAAAACACACACGGAGACTTCAGCAGCTATAAATCCCTGGAAGGACCCTATGGACAAATGCCCATTTTCCTAAAAGGTGTTATAGAAAAGTAGAGTCCTGCAAACACACGACAAACGCTGGCAAACTTGGCGCCCCCTGGATGTGAATGAACTTGAGTTCTCCATTTTTCTTTCCACCTCTCAGGAGAAACCATCAAGAGAACTGGAGGGAAGAGTGACCAGCAGATTTGACCACTTTTATGATTATATATTTTAACAATTATTTAGAACCTTGACATAAACTTTAGATTAATTTTATTGATTTTTCACAAGATTTACAGTTTATAGATTTTTTTAAAGGAATTTTCCCCCACTCTCATTGCCAGGCCTCACTATTAGCCTGGAAAGCTTCTCAGGAAGGAGATCATCAGTTAATAAAAACAGGAAGGAAAATTGATTTGCCCTCAACCCCTTACACTGTTTTACTCCAAAAGCAGAAATAGGGAACACTTCTTGAATAAGGCATGATGATTCGGTGCTAAATTCTTAAATTAGAAAAACTAATTCGGGTCATTAACAGATCATTTTATCTTTTCAAAACCACAAAATTTGAGGGAATTCACATTTACCAAGAAATAGAAAACTTATGAATGTTTTAAAAAGTATGAATATACTTTGGGGAAAACGTCATATTCCTTCCACTCATTGTAGAAGGATTGTGACTAAATTGTCCTAATGACTCTAGGAGAAGAAATACCACTTAAATGGCCCATAATAGAAGAAGGCAACTGTCTCTACAAAAACAATCAAATTGTACAATATCCCCTTAAAATTGCCAAACCGGAAGGCAGATCTATGTAGGCTGATTTAAAACTCCAGCTCAGAAGGGAGTGAAGGGGTTTAATTACTACCCCTCAAGGAAGACAGACAGAAAAAAAAAAAGGTATAGAATTTCGGAGTTTGTAAGACATTTACTATTTTGCACTACTGTGTCTTACCAACTAGTTCACTCAATTGTTAGACCTCAAGACGAGGAAATAACTGGAAACTGTGAGAGGGGAAAGACCAAGCTAATATTTAAATACCCCAGCTGTGCACAATTAAAAACCTGGCCCTAAAGGGGAAAGAAAAATAAATAGAAAATATGATACCTGAGCCCCAAAACTCTTTCTCTTAAGAGTCCATTGGTCAATGATTCAAAGGTATAAGTAAAAATGTAGTTCAGTAAATAGGAGGCTTTCAAAGTAGACTTCAGGTCACTCACAAGCAATACTCTAAGATTCAACAGTGGAAGTCAAAGGATCCTACCCTGTCTTTTGTAATGGACTCAAATCAGAAATGGGGACACAATTAGAAAAAAAATTGGAGTGGTGAATCTCCAATTTAGAAGATTTCCAACATCTGGCTGAATATTTCCAAAAAGTCCTACAAAGTAAACAAAATAAAAATTAAACTAAGTGTCTAATTCTGCAGATAAAACAACTAGCCATCCAAATAAAAACAAGAACCAAGGATCATAATAGAGTTGTGTACATTGGATACTTTTTCTTCCATTCTTGAGATACTTTGCTAAGAAGAACATTTTCCAGCTCCATCCATGTAAACATGAAGGAGGTAAAGTCTCCATCTTTCTTTATGACTGCATAGTATTCCATGGTGTGCAAAGAATATGGGGGGGGAGGGGATAGATGGGTGGAGGGAGAGTGATTCGAGGAATCACCTCTATGGTTTATCTTACAAGGGTACAAGTGAATCTTTCTAAAAATAGAATATAAACGTCTTAACACAATAACTAAGAAAATGACATGAAGGCTATGTTAACCAGTTTGATGAAAATATTTCAAATTGTATATGAAAACACCACATTGTACCCCATGATTGCATTAATGTACACAGCTATCATTTAATTAAAAAAAAAAAAAACAAGAATCCTCTTTTCACCAAGAATCAAGAACCTACAAATAAGAACACTTGAGATGTTGCAAACAAGATTGTCATTGGGAGAGTCATGTCACTAAGTGGTTAAAAAATAAAAAGACAGCTATTCAAATCTCTTCAGTGAGGCAGCTCCAAGGGGAAATGCTGGAATCAAACAATTCCCATCCTTTCCTTAGACTCCTGGGGGGAATTGTTTACAAAATATAAATGAAGAGCCATACTGTACACTTTTCTGGCCTGTAGTGGCACATCAGGCCTACTACCCTGGCAGATTGCATGCTGCCAGCTCCAAAACCACTCAAATGGGGGGAGTTTCTAACAATCCTAAAGCTTTGTTAATGTTTCAGCTCAAAATTGTTACTTCAAGACTATTATCAGGAAAATACTCCTCTCTCCTCTGGACACACATTTGCAAATTTCATAGGTAAGGATAAACTTCACAAGTGGAGCTGCCAGATAAAACATACTAGAGAAGAATTATATTTTAGAAGTTGCAGGAAATTCGCCTACACACAATGAATTTATAGCTGATATAGCTATTAATATACCTGCATTGTGTGTGATTTGAAGAACACCCGAGAATTTTAGCTGTGGTTCCAGAAACACTATGGGCAAAAGACTCTTCACACTTTGGCAAAAATAACTAGAGCAGAATCTGCAAGACTCCAGATTGACTTTTTTTATCTGCCTACATCCCTTCTATGTCCTCTTAAAGCTGAAACCAATGAAAATATTAAGCCAATTATATGCCCTATCTGGGACATTCCAATTTATCTATGGAGTGGCTGAAAAAGATATTTTGCTGGCACAGTTATTTGTTAATTATACCAGGTTTGCCCCTTACTCATAATAGTCACTGCCTTTCTTATTTCTAATACTCTGAAAAAGTAGGAAAAAAACTGAAACATCAAAACTGAAATTACCTGACCAATCAAATACCCTGGAGCTTTCAAAATTTTAGATCCTGCTCTAAGCTACCTTGATCCTATGCCCTTTTCCCTTCAGGGTCTTAGAGAGTCTCGTCTCATGAGCCAGGCACAAGCAATCAAGCCTAATTCCACCCAGACTTGCCTCCAATCTTATACAAGCTGATATAGGTAAATATTATAAAGAACTGACCCAATATACTCGGTCTTTTCATTGACAAGCGCAGGCTATCTTTCCCCGCCAATCTCCTAATCTGTATTTTATGATCTAAAAGCAGGTGATCTAGAGTGCTGAGGAAGATCAGTGTGCTTTCTTGATCAGAACAAGAGTGATGTACATTCATGATCGCAAACAAATCTTGCAGCAACCCTTTGAACTAGTTTTTATTATTACCTCCATTCCACAAAAGAGGAAACTCTTAGTTAATTCACTGGCCCAAGCTCAGAAGTCTAGTGAAGTATTTGGATCCAGGTTGTCCAAGAAACTTAACCATGTAGAAAATGATGCATACAAAGATTTTGACAGATTAATTAACTTAATCATCAATACCACTTAGCTCTTCAAAAATGAAGTTCAGTTACACTTGGTGTTATGTTGCATAGAACCAAGTTTATTCACCAAAATTATTCCATTGCGTCTCAGGTACTTCTTTCTTCCCCCACTTCATAGGTTTTGCCACATGGATACACTGGAATTCGAAATGTTTGTTTATTGTGTGTGTGACAAACGGGCATAAATCTTAGAGATAATGATGAGAGAACATGAAATGCAGCTGCCATACAAAGACCTGACCAAAAGCAACATCGGCTTCAGAGAGTGGAGTGAGTTTAGTAAGAGAAGAACGATCAGGTCACAGCCCTGGGCAGTTCCATTATTTTATAGGAGTAATTATTTTAAAAAATAACCTGACTTCTTGAGTACTTATGGGTAACTATGATTGGGTATAATCTCCTCCTCCAGAACTTTATTCCAGATCTTTGAATATGTGAAGCTAACAGAACTGAAGCTGGCAAATGACTGCGCAGAACATCATCTCATAGCCATAGTCTGCTCTGATTATACATATGCATGTCATTCGCTCATTAGCATTTACTGAAAGGAAAAGAGCGTAACAGACTAGAGGCACATTGGCAATCGGTAAAGAAGTAGAAATAATGAGGGCCTCATTGCTTTTAAATTCCTTTAAAAATATTTTTAGAAGGCAATTTCTGTTGATCTCTATTTTCACTGGTATATGTTAAATAGCTCTCCTGGATTTGTTTTTGTTGTGCAAGAGACATGACATGCATTTTCCTGAAGCCGAGGAAATTAGATGCAGGCCCTACATGCTTTTCTCATCCTGAAACTTACATTACAAGCACTTGATTTATTGGTCTTTTAAAAGTCCAGAACACCCACAGATCTGCCAGCTGACTTTTATTTATTATCAATTTTCTCTGGTGAGGACTGAAGTAACTCTATCAGTTTTTCTTCACCATGACCATATTCACTATGATCTACCTATATTCTTTTTCATTATGTGAAGTATTAATGCTCCTTTCAAATCCCTTTCTGCCCAGTGCTTCTTCTCATTTTATTTCCCCCTCTTTGCCTTTCATTTCCTATGCTAAATTTTTACTTACCTGATGATTGCTTTCAAACTCTTTTATATTAACCTTAGATTTTGAACTTTGTCATAAATGTTTGATAGACTCATTTTCATTACCAAAAAAAAAAAGAAAAGAAAAAGCATTATTGGGCTCCAAAATCCATTTGATTATAAAACCCATCTGATTTCAAAGTGGATGTGCATACCAAAGGATATATTTTAAATGTACAGTACGTCACACCAAATATCTGAATTTTCTGAGATCAATTTTCTCATTATTCAATAGGCCCTGACAACTGAGTTAATTTTAATTGAATTCATCAAAGAAATATCCCTGAATTACAAATGCAATGTGCATCCTTTGCAAGAGAGACCTTGTACTTCAGCGTGAATTTATGCAACCCATGAATAAGCAAAATCATGTTCATTTAAAAGGCTTATTAATCCTGAATGAATTATTTAGATTCCCCTACTAGCGGGTTTGTAATCTAAGGTATCACACTGATTTCATAAGTGAAAGAGCAAATGAAAGGGCTGATAGAGCTGTGACAAAAATTTTAAAACTACAGACACTAAAGAAAATGCATATTTTTAAAGCCTTTTTTAGAAAAACAGACAAACGACATTTTTCTGGACACCTGTACATTGTGATCCCAACATCTCCCCTACCCAGATCATAGGTGGAATTTCTGCTCATTATAAAGTTAATTATTGTGTTGTAATATATTTTTTCCTTCTATTCAGATCCCCAGATTGCCTTTGATAGTCCCTATATTTAAAAGTGATTGGATGGAACTTTCAATATTCTGATGAATCAAAGAGTTCAGAATACAATCGTAGTAATTTTGGTGAGAAATACATTTTTGCTGAAAATCACAGGAAAACCTATCACAGTGGCTTAAAAACATATTTTGGTATAAAGGTTGGCTGATGGTCCAGATGTGACAGAGCGGCTGGGTGATGGCATTAAAGGATGCAGGCTCTTCTGTCCCATCGTTATCCCATAGGCCTGCAACCTCATGCTATTTATCTCATGATCACAAGATAGCTGCCGTCCTGCTAGGCCTCACATCTGTAGCCCCAGCAGAAAGGTATAGGGTATTCCTCCCCTCCTCCCCTCAACATGACTTTTGCCTTTATTTCAGGAAGGAAAGCTTTCTAAGAACGTTGACCTCATTAACAATAAGTGATAATCATTTGACCAACTCAAAACCAGCATAGCCAGGAAATAGAGTATTTTGGTTTTCTTGTCTATGTACTAGAGGAAGACCAGGGTGGATAGGTCTGTGAATAATCTTGGAGTAATCTATCTGCTATACTTCTAGTTTGTTCCTATTGCAGGATCTAAAAGGAAACCATAAAAGTTTACTAAAGACATTTGGAGATTGCCAAGACAATAATAATTGCGCATAAAATATATGGGTTAAGATTGTTGGAGTATGGTAAGTGATAAAGCTAGATAAGTTTGAATTGTATTTTGAAAACTGAGGAAAGCATGCTAAGGAGATTAAAGTTGATCTTAATGGACAACTATTCTCCACTGGGCTACACACTGGAATCACTTAGAGGGCTTTTCAAAAATATTAATGGCCAGTTAAAACTGAATTTCTTAGGGTAAGACTTTAACATCTATATTTAAAATTTTCTCCATGGGATTCTAAAGTGCACCAAGGGCTGAAAAGTGCCTCTGAAATTTACTGGGGAGAACTGGAGGTTTTAGAAACTTTTTTTTTTTCCAGTTTTTGGCCAGAGCTGGGTTTGAACCTGCCACCTCTGGCATGTGGGGCCGATGCCCTACTCCTTTGAGCCACATGCGCCGTCCCAAGATCTGGAGGTTTTAGAGCAAACCATTCACAGATTCATTCAAACCATATATGTGGAGGAAAATTCCCTTGTCAATATAAATGTCCTTTAGAAGACTCATATAAATATGTCCTTAATGGATGGAGCTTGAATATGGATGGACACTTAGAACTTGAACATCTCTTTAGAAATTATTCACAAAAATGTAAAAGTATATCATCATTTGCAGTTTTAATGCCATTAATAGTGAAGAGTCTGTAAGTCCAAATTACATCAATGTCGATTTTGAGTTGCATATATTAAAGGATTTCTACTTAAAGATTAGTATACTTCAAAATACTTGAGGAGTTTTGATTTGTGCAGTCGAGTCCTGGAGTCAGAAAATTACAAAGTTGAACTATCTATTCAAGTTTACTGTCCAGATACTTGAAGGTTGGCCAGCAAACACTAACTTCTGTGACCAACAACCTCAAGTGTTAGGCACTTAGGAAGTAAAGATTTATTTCTCTAAATAAGAGGAATGGGTGAACATGGAGAAGATAGTGAGTAAGTAGTCTTAGGGATTAGGCCTGAAGTTGGCTCCTCTCCACTGTCCCGAACTCTGTCAAATGGTCTCCCTTAAAAGAACACTGAGAGATATACTCCTTTTCTATGCCCAGGAACAAATGGAAACAGAATGCAGTAAACACATGGCATGTGTCTGCCTCAACTACTTAAAAGCTTTTGAGGTTAACCTTTTGAATAATCTGGAAAAACAATGGAGCTTCTCCCTAGAAAAGCATGCATAATCACACCCTTTTGCATATAATCTCAGAACATGCGTAGGTCCAGCTTAAAAAACTTACTCTCCAGCTCTGAAAATTGACTATGTACAGTTGTCATGAGTGATTTTGTAATAGGAAAAAAAATCCCCATTATTGGACGATGTTAATGATTATAAAATTATTTATGCCTTAGTCCATCTTCCACATCTTACAATCTTTGGTCCTTCCTTCTTGAGAGAGACACCAAGTAATCATTCTTCTACACATTGAGGCGTCAAATATTTGAGGAACTTTTTTTAGTTAACGAAGTCACAGGTTAAAAACCAGCATACAGGTGTTATTCAGACTGAGCTACTTTTTTTTTTTTTAATTTTGACCTTGACTGCCTACACACCAGACATTTTCTACTCCAGTTTCCACCATACCTTAGCTTACACCCAATGAGGTCTTTCATTTGGGCTTCTGCCTGGCCCCCAGAGGTATTTGAGTTTGCAATCATCTGTTCTGAGTCATGGCTTTTCTGGGTAAGTCAGGAATGATAAAGAAGTTCACTTGGCATGCCACTGTTTATTCTCTGAGACTAGTTATTGGGCAACTGACTTGTGAAAAATGTCCAAGGCATTTCCAGGTTCACTGTGAAAGAATCCTGTGACTGAGTGATCCTGTCTGCATGAAGGAAGGAGAGAGGAAGGGCCATTGTTTGTAATTCCCATGCTAATCATGTACTGTCCTCTCAAGTGTCATTTCAATCATGGGAATTCTGTATGTTGAAACAATAAATGGAATGAAATGGGACGACTTCTATAGACCTGGAAAGTATTATGCAATTCAACCTAGATTGCCCTATTTTGGTATCAAGGTCATAATTTAATTTGTCTCAAACTTATAATGCCACTGTATTCTAGTTGTTTTACATAAACTGAAGATAACATCTGAGTTTCCTCCATGCCATTTTTTGATATGCTTTTACTTATTCTTATTAAGTGATTTACTTATCCCTTATTAAATCTCTCCTTGTTTGTTCAAGCCCATCATCTAGCCCATTAAAACCTCTTTGAATCCTATAATTTTGATCTACATCATTTGCTACCTTTTCTAATTTTGAATCAGCTGTCAATGTAATTACAAAGCATTATCATTTAAGATGTTTCCGCTGCAAGAAAAAGAAGTTGAAGTCAAACTTGTTTAAGCAACAAAGGTGACTACTGGCTTGTTAACAAAGTGCTGAGGTGGACCAGGCCTTGGCCATGGCCATTTCAGCCATGATGTGTTTCGAAGGAGCCAGGGGATGTCCACTCTTGGCTCAGCAATAGTGCCAGCTCCATCCTAAAGCTGATCCTCTTTATAGTTACAAGGTGTCCGCCATGGCAACTGGAGCTACACACTTCCACAGTCACCTATAAGAAAGGATACACCTTCTATTCCAGTGACAATTTCACAATTCCTGAGAAGATATTCCATTGTATCCTTTGGGGCGAACTCTTCTTGAACCCTGATTTTAGGGAAGTACCATGAACTGAATGGCTAGAGCCTGGATTCCAAACCAATCATTGGCAAGGATTCTAAGATGGCCGTGATTGTTTTACCTACTAAAGTCCAACTCCTAGAAATAGGATCAGTGTCCAGATCAGTTAGTCTTTCACAGTGAAGTTTGTATGCAGCAAATCGCATCAGCAAGACAAATCAGTTCCTTCTCTCTGGAATGTCCTTCCCCAAGTCACACACTCCCATACTCACCCTTGCAGTTTACCTGGTTCAGTTTTAATTATCTTTTAGCTCTTATTCAACATGGCACTTTCTCCTTACACTTTCCCTAAGCTGCTATTACTTCCTCTCTCATTGGTGCCCCTCCTGCTGTCACGGCATGCATAGCTTAGTACAGTCTGGGTCCTCTCTCAGACACTCTCCTCTTGGGTTTTTCCCACCAAAGTGCAAGGACCTTGAAGGCTAGACCCTGTCTTGATACCTGTGCCATCCCCCCAATGCCTTGCCCAAGTACCTGATGCCTAGTAGGCCATCAATAGATATTGATTGAATAAAAAATGCTGAAGAAGAAGAAACTATCTTCCAATTCTGTGATGAAACTTCTAGAATGTTTCCAAATTAACATTAATCAATCACTTACTTTTTAAAATTAAGTAATTTAATTTAAGAAATAATAGCTTAACTATGGTTCTCCAAAGACATGGTGAACGCTGCACCTAATTATATTATCATTCAATCCAAATTTCTCTACTTGGGGATCCCGAAAATTTAAAACTAAGCCTTCATGTCAGGGGCTATCTTTGTCCATATCTGAAACTTAGCAAATATCAGAAAATGCATTTCATTTCTGGGACCGGTTCTTAGTAAATTGATCCTGGTTTCTTAAGATTACTGATGTTCTTCTTCTCTCTCTGTTCCTGAATGTCCACAACTTATCTGTTCATTAGTAAAATAAATAGAAGAATCAAATGTGGTATCACAGAGCTAAGTCAAATATTCATAGCCATTCATATAATAGAATGTGAGGCTAGACTTAAAAACAGATACACAGTGAATGCTTGCAGTGGTTTGTCTTTTTGCTAACTGGGTCTACCTCATGGTTTTGACTTTTTATTAGTGTTACTTTCTAAGAATTGATCATCACCCCTGACCCCTCAGATTGTTGACATTCCAGCCTGTCGCCTCATGGGGGAAACCCAAAAGTGTATAAGTAAATGTACGCTTTTCTTTTGTTATAAAACTCTTCCTGGGTATTTCTCAGCAAGACTAATTTCTTGTGGTATAAACTGAAATTACATATTTCTGCAAGACAATGCGTAGTGAAAAGAAAGAAAGCAAGGAAAGCAATGTTTTACACGAAGCCAATAAAAAGCAGACAGATTAGCTCTAAATCAACTTGCAGTGTGTCAGAGAAGTAAATTTAACTGCTCAGAGTCACAGAAGGAGAATCCATCTTTGTCTCTGTGGTTTAAGTAAGATTTTGACATGAAATTTAATAACGGGAAAGAGTAAGTGTGATACTATACACAGTGGTTTATTTCATGAAAGGAAAGGATGAAAACGTCACTAGATGTAAGTCATTGTTCTCAATTCATTGCTCCTAATTCATTACATCTATTCATAAAAAAATCCTCACTCAGCCTCCACGACTTTGGCATTTGGAAATAAAAATGGAAGGAGAGAAGGCGTTCCCCAGAGCTTCTGAGTATCTGAGTGTTTGAGGCTATAAACACTAAAGAAATGCATGAAAAAATACTGCACCATAAAGAGCAATACATTCTTATAGATTGAAATTAAAAATAGATTAATTCTAGATTTTCTGATGGCAAAATTTTGGGTAAGTACATCAAAACTAAATGTTTATCTTTTATCCAGTATTTCTATTTTACAAGTCTCATAAACATGTGCCTACAGGGTTTGCCAACCATGTAACCCCACAGAGGAATTTCTCCTTGTCTGGTTTTTAACCATTTCTGAGCAATGGGAAAAATATTGAAAACATAACACATCCTGGCCCACCTAAAATGCCCTGTGTTATATATAAGCCTGCTTGATGACTATGTACTTTGTGAAAGAATTGCATTATTTTTAGAGCTTTTGTGGACTTAGATGTGTCTTACTGAAAATATGTGATCTTCAAAGATAAACAGAAGGATTTTCTGGATCTCTGACTGTCTTAGTACCCAATGGAAGTGCTCCATGTGTGGTGCTCCATGAACATAGCTTGAACGGTATCAGAGTAGAAGGATTATAGTGTCTGAATCAGTAGGACCTGAGTTCAGCAATTTCCCTTTGTTTTCTTGTGTCTCCCCGGAATTCATGTGGAAGTCCTAACCACTAGTGCCTCAAAATGTTTGAGTGTATTTGGAGATAAGAATCTTTACAGAAGCAATCAAATTGAAATGAGATCACTGGGGGATGGAGCCCAAGTTGGTATAGCTGGTGTCCTTATAAGAGGCAATTTAGACAAAAGGGTTTCAGATAGAGGAAACATGACATTAAGATGGAGGGAGATGACAGCTGAGCCAGAAGACAGGCTTAACATGGGTCTTTCCCTGACATCCTCAGAAGGAACCAACCCTGCCAACACCTGAATCCTAGACTTCCAGCCACCACAACTCTGAGACAATAAATCTCTGTTGTTTAAGGCACTCAGTTTGGCTCATTTTGTGATACTTGGAACAACAGTGGTAATAGACTAACACAATAGGCCAATAAAATTGGTTCATTTCTCCAACGAATTTCTTTAGCCTCACCCTTTAATCACACACCCCTTCATTGCACCCCAGCATTTTCTCTTTGTTGTGTTTGTGGATATCCTCTCAGAAATGACCCAGAGTCACCAACACCTGCTCCAGTCCATCTTGAATCTCATGGCCAATAGAACTTCTTGTGATCCATGATCATCATTTTTTATGCCCAGGCCCTACCTGATTCTAACCAATGTAATGGCTCTAATTCAAGCAAGAAGAACAATAAATTGAATGCAAGTCGATGGCTTTAACGGCTAGAAATAAGCAAAAGCATTGTATAATTTTACTATGACATAATTAATAACTTGCAGTAGCATGACGCTGCATTCTTTTAAAATTAGCTTCATGTCTAAGAATAGAAACTAAGAATTGAAGAAGAGTTTAGAATCTCCTGGGGTTGGCTAGCATGATTCTGGGATCCAGATAATAAACCATTCTCTCATCCATTTTCTTAAGTTCGGATTTCTTTCCTTCACAGTATCAGGATATAAATTGTAACCCTCTCCAGTGCCCTTCTTGGGTGGAAGTAAGAGATGAATCAGAGCTTAAACATCTTAACCCTGCACTAAAGTTCCATTTTGTCCACACCAAACGGACTGAGCATTTAGTAGTCCTGAATTTCAGAATCTTTAAGCTGTTCAGTCCTGACAAAAATGTGCATGTAACTAGAACCTTGGCCAAAAAGCAATACCCTACTAGGAATTAACTAAAAGATGTCTGTTTCCGTTATTTGTATTTGTCTCCTTTAACTAAATGCATTTTCATTTCCCCTCGGGTTTTACTTCTTTCAATATTTCTTGGCCGTGATCAGTTTGATTTCTGACACTTTGGCAATCTCAGTTCAGGAGATGAATGCAACTAATTTGGTAGATAAAATTCTAATCTTTCCTGTCTTGATTGTCAATTTTTGAAAGGTAATCTAAGATGATGTCTTTATCCCATAATTTATTTTGTCTCGATTTGACTAAAGCCAGGTTTGAGCAGTTGATTACATTCTCTCATCTAATCACCTGAAGGCAAAGACCAATGACACAGGATTTAATTGAAGGGAAAAAAACCCACTTCTGAAATCTTCCCCGACAAAACATGGACTCTGAATTTGCCAGTTAAACAAAGTGTTTATGAAGTTGCTAATGAGTGAACTTGGCTTCCTTCCTCGAGCTCTGGCTCATTCTGCCCTCCTCGGTCCAGTGGAAAACTCTGTTGGCATATTTATGAAGAACTGGGAGTGATTTTCTTTCTGAGAGAATTCCCTCAGCTCCAGAGAAAACTCCAGTCCGCAAAGTAAACTTGATGTCAACCTAAGCGGGTGCCAGACGCTGGTTTCTGGCTCTGAGAAATAGATTCATTAAATTATATTTTAGGCTCACAAACCATTGAGAGATGTTTCTACAATATTAAGTCATCTAAATGGCTTATATATCTTTTCCTTCTTTAAAAAATTACATGTACCTAGATGCACCCATACAAACACACACAAACACACACACACACTCTCGGAGCTTACTCACCCTTAAATCTTTTAATCTCTTCATCTTGAAAGATTGTTCACACAAATGAGATTGAATGTTTTCACTTGAATTCTGAGCTTTTATATTTAAGCCAATAATAAGCTTACCCATTTTGTGTGCTACAAAAAGGAAACGCACCCCAGCTTGTTCTGACACGGTCACCCCATGCAGGGCCAAAGCGGTATCTCCTCGGCTATCTGGCTTTAACCTTTAATGTACCACGCAGCATCCTGAGACCTGCATGCATGATGAATGGAACTCCGGCTCATCTGAAAACGAGTTTGTGTCGGCAAGAAGATTTAGTATCCCCTGTGTACCCTCAAGATAAAAAATCGTCTGGGCTTGTGGGAGCAATTTGTCTAAGAAGAGTAATTTTAGAAATTCTTGCAATGACTTTAGAGGGGCTGAATTCATAGCGGTTTTCCCCTTGATTTTATTTCTCACACCTGTTCTTCATGAACAGGCATAATTGGAAGCCGAGGTAATGAGGGTCCATGGATGTGCAGGACACTCAGCACTGACTCGTGTCCTTTGTGTGGCTGTCTCTCCAGATCTCACGTGAGCCCATGTGTGCTTTAAGAGCGTGTGCTAACACTGGTTCTTCCCTTTCCAAAACTACTGTTCCTGTTATGAGACTCTCTCAGTGTGATAAGTCTAACTGATAAATTACGAAAACAAAAATGGAAAATTGATAGCTGCGCTAAGTTTCCTCAGCGCACAGCTGGTGCAAGCATCTTGCTCGCCCATCTGTATGTCAGTGTTTGCGCCCCAATTCCACCACTGCGGGCACTTCCTTTCTTCTCGGAAGTAAATCTCGTTGCCAAAAATCTGTTTGTTTGTTCTGCTCAACAAATGGCAGGTGTTCTTAGTATGAGCCATTCCCCATTCCTCACAGGAACAGTTTCAAACATTGTTTTCCCCTCGGACTTAGACTCTTGATCAGAGCCTCCCTGCGTAACTGGACGTTTACTGCAGGGAAGGCCACAGGGCTGCCAAGTCTGTCTCTGGCCTCCTTGGGCATTTTGCTCGAAAGCCAAGCGCTGTGACATTTAGTCCATGCTGTCTGTCCTGCAGCTCTTAGAGAGCTGGCCAGTCCTAGGGACAATGAGAAAACAACTCCAGCTCTGGAGTCAAACAGCCCTGACTCTTATGTTTGTTGGGCCTATGGCAGGAGGGGGGTGATGCTGTCTCTCTGGGAGCCAGGTTTCCTCATCTACAACAGAGCAATGATGACACCTGTCATATATGGAACATAGGCAGGATGTTAATTTAGGCTAAAGATAGCCTCTAGAACAATAAGACCTTAAGACGTTAACTCGGTAGCTCAGGGACATAGAAGTCTATATCCTCCACACTTAAGGGTTAGAGGGGAACATTCCAGATTGGCAGGTGGCTTTAGTTAACACAGTCACACAGAAATCCTTCATTTCACCGTGTTGCTCTGCTATGCCCTTGAACTTTTGTTCTTATCTGCAGGGTGCATGCTGGCTGGTTTTCTGTGGGTTCTGGCTGGCTGAAAAGGACACAGAACATCAAGGAGACCTGCGTGATAGTCTATGACCAGACTTGACACCACACTTATCATTAGTCACATGACTACCCTTAACTGCAAAGGAGTCTGGGAAATATAGTTTTGCCCAGGAATATGGAAGACAAGTTAAGACAGGCAGAAATCTCTACCGTGATAGGAGCAGAACCTATCTCAAAATCCTCAGGGTAAGTGAAATAACACACATTTGTGCCTGACACGTAGCTAATGCTCAATACGTATAAACACACGTTACTGGTAGTAATAGGATTTGACAAACTCAAATGTTAGAGTGAAAACACACTACAGGTGGTCAGTTTTGCTAGTCCTAAAACTAAAACCCACATTAGACAGGATGTTAGGATTTTCTGCCCCATCAGGAAAGGAATGTGGAATTAGTCCACATCTTAATGTTCACTGGTCTGGAACCATGTGACCATGTGACATACCTGTCTGCCTGGGCTCCTAAGAATCTCAATTAAATTCTTTGCTAGGCTATGATAGCTCCCACCCCATATAGTTCCTGCCAGTTCCTTTTCTTTGGGGTATAGCTTATGCTTTTTCTAACCCTGAGCATCTCATTGGGGTCTCCTGCCTACTTGACCACTGATTATAGATTAAGATGAAAACCAGCAGACTAGTTCCTGTGCTCTCCTGTCCTACCATATTGTGCAGTTAATCTTATGTAACAGTTTGCTTACATGGTTGTCAAAACTGTTAAAGCTATGACCAAAACTATGAATTTGCCACAGACTGGAGGAGCACTTACTTTATTTATTGTATATCCCCAATGCTCATCAAAGAGCCTACCATATAGTAAATGCTTCAAAAAATATGAAAAAATTAAAAACAAAACAAAACAAAACTGAAAAATACCTCTGGAAACTTAATATATCAATTGGAGTTCTTAGCTATAAGCAACTAAAGTTGACAGTGGACAGATAGAAAATTTCTTTTAAAAGATTAACATATGGGAAGTCACAAAATTGTTGAAATAGGCCAAGTAAGCAGATAGCACCCAGATCCACGCTGGAGTCTGGTCAGAGCAGAGAACTGGGCCGCACTGAGTACATTTGTACTGCAGGTCTCAGAACTTGACAATAAAACCACCACCAGAGGTCTCATGGCTGCTTCTGATGGAGGTCATATCACACCAGCCCCGTAGCTGCAAGCAGTGCCCAGTATTTGCAATGTGATTTAGTACCAGTTCCACTCCCAGAATTCATACAGGGGGACGTTGCTTAACAAATACAGTGATACAGGGGTCCCCCACTCAGCGTTGGACAGGGACCCACCCCCCATTCTCCTGGCCTGGATGAGCTCAAAAATCAGACTTACCCCCAGGCACAAACTGGCCACTATTTCCAGGCCACACCCTCCGGGCTCTAGCAAGGTCATGCACAAAGCAGCCTGAAAGATTCTGGGTGGTTCCTCCTTGAGTGGGGAGCACACATCCTAATTCCTCTCCTGAGGCAAAAACTGCAAAGACCTATACCTGTGTTCATTTTAGGATTATTTTAGGATTATTTTCTGCTCTCAGACCTCTAGCCAAGGGTAACGTACCTCCCCAAGCCCCCCTGCCTACAGGACATGAACAGCAGCATTTAAACATCTTAGACTGAAGACTCCAGGGCTTCCTACTCGGATCCCCCCTCTGCTCCTGGAGGTCCTGTTCCCCTTTTTCTGTTCCCTCTCTTTTGCTTATCATGCATCTCAATTTTTCTCCTTGTCAATAATCTCTGTCCTGTTATTTATTTGCATGGTCTGTGGTTTCATTCTTTGAGCTCCAAAGACTCAGCATAGAGAAATTCTGGCAACAACCGGAAGGGTCAACTGGCCAAAAAGAAAGACAATTGCTCATGGCACTCAAATACATCTGTAGCCATTTTAATGCTCTAATTCAGTCCTTAAAGGCTGACATAAGACTCAGGAAAATGTCTAACATTGCGTGTCACTTTATCTCACTCTCACCTGTATGTGTGTGCATACCCCTGAAAGATTTCTTAATCAATTTATTCATCATGGTCTGAACCAGATTTGGACACTATCTGGACACAGAGAAGAATTGCACAGAGATTTATCAAAATCTACTGCTTGACAAAGGCAAGAGTTTATTCACACTCACAGAATTAAAGAGGAGGCTGAACCCCACTGTGGCGACTATGTTTCTTCCAGAGAAGACACAAGTCCTATTTCATATTTGCATGCTTATACATTTGTTTATTGCCTATTCCCCCAAAGAACGTGATTTTTATGAGGATAGGGACAAAGCTATTTGTTTATTTTCTTTGTCTTACTGCTGTATCCCCAGAACAATCTATGATACATGGTAGGCACTCAATAAACGTTGAATGAATAAATAAATGAGGGTGCGAGTGCAATGATCGGCACAAAGCACATTTCCGTTTCTTCTCCATAGCCTTTACATGTTATTATCTTTCCCCTGAGTGGGACAGGAGACTACAGGAATCCATGAGAACTTGAGTTCTGCCCTCCCTGCCTCTGGCCCATGCCAACCCCGAAAGTCTCCAATTCTGAAGTCTCCTTCGCTGAGCAAGGCCTCCACCTCTCACTTCTCTCTCTCCTAACCTCCAACCTTCCTCTGGTCTCCAAGTCCCCGTTCACCACCACCCTTGTCATTTCTTGACCGCTCAGACATCATTTCTAAGGTGCTGTCCTCAGCTGCACTGGGTTGAAGAGTGTCCCTGAAACCTCATGTCCACCCAGCCCCTCAGAATGTGACCTTAGTTGGAAACAGGGTCTTTGCGGTTACCAATGAAGTAAGATGAGGTCATACTGGATTAGGGCGGGTCCTGAATCCAGTGATCTATATCCTTATAAGGAGAGAGAGATCCAGAGACACAAAAGACCACAGAGGAGAATTCCCCAAGAATGTCTCAAGGAGGGAATGGAGTGACACTGCCACTAATTGGGGAATGCCAAAGATTGCTGGAAACCACCCAGAGCTAGGAAGAGGCAGGAGCAGCTCTTCTCTTAGTCTTTAGACCAGTGTTTCTCAACCTTTTTTAATCTCATCCCACCTTTGAACCTATAAACTTCCACAGCACACTTAAATTATGTTGGTGGGGAAAAAAGAGTAAAGACAAGAATATGCTTCCTTGGGCTTTGAACTTCTTTCAAAAAGAATTTAATTAATGGGGCAGCACCCGTGGCTCAAAGGAGTAGGGTGCTGGCCCTACATGCCAGAGGTGGCAGGTTCAAACCCAGCCCTGGCCAAAATCTGCAAAGAAAAAAAAAAAAGAATTTAATTAATGATCTTTAAATTATTTTTTTTTGTGGCATATCTAACACTCCCTCCCTCATGGCACCCCAGTTGAAAATCATTGCCTCAGAGTCTTTAGAGAGGGCATGGTCCTGCTGCCATCTGGATTTCAGACTTCTGGCTTCCAAAATTATGAGAGAACAAATTCTGTTGTTTGTGCCACCCACTGGTGTCACTTGTTCAGGCAGCCTAGGATGTTAACACAGTAGCCCCGGTGATGATATCCTCCAGCGGTGGTGACAGTGCCACTCCCAGCCCTGAGTCCTGCATTTCTGCTGGTTCTCTTCAGCAGAGATACCTGCTGGGAAAAGCCACACACAGGCACTGCCCAGGGCACTCCCCCATTTTCTTCCACGTACCCCAGCAAAACCTACCTCCCCCACTTCCATTCCTTATTTCTGGAATGCCTGTCTGTCACTGGCACTATTTGGAAGCTGGTTATTCTTAAGAAAACCTCCCTCATACCTCTAAAGGACCACCTTTTTCTCTCTCTCTCCTTTTCCAGACTTCTTAAAATAATAAATGTATGTGTCAACTACCCCATCCCTCAAACCTCCACCATTTTTATCATATTTCTGATCTTTAGTCCTATTGGGACTTATTTCTGGCTAAAACCCATCTGGTACATCCAATCCTGGGGCTCTCTTGTCCTGCTCCCTTCCCACCCCAACAACCCCTTCTTTTTACATTGTTTCCTCCCTTCAGGAGCCCTTACTTCAGCTACTCTCTCAATTTGACTTTTTGCCTTACCTCCTCTTACTGCTTTCCTTAATGATCACATCTATTTTCATGAATTTCTCTGTCCCTCTCTTCACTCACCGCATACTTTGAAAAGTCCTCAATACATGTTTGAATCAGCGGTTCTCAACCTGTGGATCATGACTCTTTTGAGGGTCGAACGACCCTTTGACAGGGGTCGCCTAAGACCATCCTGCATATCAGATATTTACGTTACGATTCACAACAGTAGGTAAATTACAGTTATGAAGTAGCAACAAAAATAATTTTATGGTTGGGGGTCACCACAACATGAGGAACTGTGTTAAAGGGTCATGGCATTAGGAAGGTCGAGAAGCACTGGTTTGAATAAATAGATGAATGAAACCCACATCTTGAGCTTTCAGATCCACACTTTTCTAAGTGTATTCAGAACTAGGTCGCATTATGCATGTCTAATGCTTAACATAGATCTGTGTTCTCGACATGCTACATGAATGAGAATGAATGAATAGCTATTTTTAGACAGGAGTCCCATCTGCAGAGAAAAGTTCAATAATTCCAAATTTTGCTACCTCTACCCACAAGCCAGCTCTTCCTTTGAATTTTTCCCCCCCCACTAGAAGTGTTACACCGATACTTAGGGTTTGCAACTTTGGGATTATTTTTGTTTCCTCTCATTCTCTTACATTTTAACCATTTGCATAATCTTTTGAACCTCATGTCTCAAAACGATTTTTTTTTTGAGACAGTCTCACTGTGTCGCCCTCAGTAGAGTGCTGTGGCGTTACAGCTCACAGCAACCTCAAACTCTTGGGCTTAAGTGATTCTCTTGCCTCAGCCTCCCCAGTAACTGGAACTACAGGTGCCCACCACAACACCTGGCTATTTTTGGTTGTAGTTGTCATTGTTGTTTGGCCGGTCCGGGCTTGGTTCGAATCCACCAGCTCCAGTGTATGTGGCTGGCGCCTTAGCCACTGAACTACAGGCACTGAGCCTCAAAACAATTTTAAATCCTTTTATCCTCAATCCCAATGCCCACCCTCTTTTTTGGCGTTTTGATGGTGTTTTCCACATTTATTTCTTTCTGTCTTAAAGCTTATGATTATAACCCAATGTGTTTGTTCATTTTTTTGCTATTGTTGCTGCTTATAAAAGAATACCTAAAGCAGCTGATTTAAAAAGGAAACAAAGTTTTTTTATTATAGTTACAGAGGCTGAGAAGTCCAAGGTCAAGCAGCTGCATCTGGTGGGAGGCTTCTTGACGCTGGGCACTCTCTGCAGAGTATCACCTGGGGGACTGAGCATGTTAACATGTTTGCTCAGGCCTCTTCCTCTTCTTATCAAGCCACCAAGTCCCCTGTCATGATATCCCATGAATCCATAAATGGAGTAATCATTCATTGGAACAGAGCCCTCATGATCCAATTCTATATTAAAGGCCCCACCTCTCAATTCTGCCAATTGGAGATTAAATTTTACATGAGTTTTGAAGGGGAGATTCAAACCATACCACGTATATCCTTTTTTATCTAGCCCCTCAGGTGGTATGCATAGCTTGGTTGTTAAGAATGTCAGTCCTAGTGTAAGCTGGACAAGTATTGAATCCTAGCTCTGCCATTGACTACCTATGTGACGCTGGGCAAGTAACATAATATCTCTGAGCCTCAGTTCTCTGTTATAAAACACTGGACATAATGGTATCCACTTCAGAGGTACAGGGCACAGTGCCTGGCATACAGAGAGTGCTGATGAAATACTGGAGATCACAAGGGTGGTGGGGGGTGGCCCTGGTCCACAACAGCAGCCAGAGGTCCAGTCTCCATCCATCCTTGCTCATTAGTAATATTTCAGAAGCTCCTAATAAAAACATTCATAGACAACCTCACAGGTCCTATAAGAAAGAACACAAATGTCAGGAATCAATCAGTCCGGAGGATGCTAAAACCAACATCAGAGAATACTTACAGGATTTCAAAGAGAAAATTTGCATTCAAAGGTCAGCCCAGGGCCTGGCACAGATTAAATACTCAAGAATGAAATAATCTTTGGAAATATTTTAGAGCAACAGTTTTCAACCTGTGGGTTGCAACCCACAGGAACTGTATTAATTCCACAGCATTAGGAAGGTTGAGAACCACTGTCTTAGAGGCATATGAATCATAGTTCTAAAATGAGAATGGATACTTCTGGTAACCATCTGAGAAGATTGTAGCAGACACGAAAACAGTGTTTTTTCTATTAGCTCAACAAACTAGCTAAACAAAAAGTTTCTGCACTTCTGTGAACAGTATTTTCTACTTATAAAAGCCAAACTTTTTATTGTTTCCATTTTTATACCAAATTGAAATAGCTGCATCCTATTGACAAAAAAGAAAAAGAAAAGATTGCTTTTTCCTTACCCCTTGAATTTAGTTGTGTCCACTTAAGTTGCCTCTGTCTGAGCCATGGTGACCTCTCAAATTAAAATAGAAACATTTAGTGGTCAATGCTCAGTTCTCCAAACTTCCCCTGACAGGAAGAATCTCTCTGTTCACTTCCATAGACATTGGTGTAAGCAAGAAATAATCTTCTATTTTTCTAAACTATTGCAATGTCTGAGCTGCTTGTTACTGCAGCCTAATCCCACCTCTCCTGACTGTTAGGAGTCAGTAACCAGGCTCAGGAAGGAATTCTGTGGTCCCAGAGAACTATCCAAACATCTTTCCCACCCTGAGTTATTCTCTTAATAAAGTGGGCTACAAGGTTTTGTGGGGTTTTTTTTTTTTTAAGATGAATTAATGAATAAGATTCTCAGGCTGTTCTCTTTAATGGGAAATGGCACTGACACAGAACTAGAACTTGCTGGCAGACCACATGCTGCAGGAAGCTCATCTCGGCTCCTCAGTTCCCTTCCCTCACTGGCCCACTCCTCCCCTGAGTCCCAGGACAGAGCTTCCTGTCAGCTCGGATCTCCAGCCCCCACCTGATGCTCAGCCCTTCTGCCACACGTCCTCAGTTACACAATGTGAACATTTTCCCGATTGCTCCGTTTTCTTGTTTCACACACGCGCACTCTCACGGTTCTCTCTGCCTGGAATGCCTTTAAAAAAAATTATCATTCCTTTACCTGCATGTCTAAATCTAACCCAGCCTTCAGGTCCAACCTAAATCCCATCTCTTTCTAGAAGATGTCCTGTCTTTCCCCGTGGCAGTTAGAGCCCCTTGGTGATCCCCTTGTGGCATTTTACGTATACTTGCCTTGATTTACTTGCTATTTTTAAATTTCACACTGTTGTTATTAATTTATACATTTTAAGTCCCTTAATATGTTGGAGCCGTTTGAAGCCTTGATTCATGACTTAACATATCTTATCCTGGACAATTTAACAGATTGCTTTGGCCTTAGGAAATCCTCATAGGCAGTCATAATGAATGATGATGAATGGATAGAGGGTTGATGCTGAACTATATGACAACCCTCTGCAATCCATAACATAGCAAATAAAGATTTGTTTTTAAAGATGCTGCAATCTGTAGAAAATGTAACCACTCACCACTCCTTCCACATTCTGCCTGGGGAAATTGACCCAGAAATGGGTATTCAAGTGATCATCCTTATTAGCAGTAAAACTGGACTGAAAAAGGTAGTTTGGATCCAAGGTCAAAATGGAGCTTCCAGTCTCTGGAAATGATAATGTCCCAGGCCCAGCAGCTGGAGGCACGCAGCCCTCCCTGGCAGAGAAGACGAGGAGGGCAGGGTCTCGAGGAGGTGAAGACACATGCCCAGAGTGAAACAAGCTAGCTCACTTGCTATTATGCATGAGAGAGAGAGAACCAGGCCCCAGCAAGACAGGAACAATGACCTTCATGCAGACTCACCAATGAAATAAGAAAGGAATCAGGATTAAAAAGAAGTATTTCCTATTTGAGAGGATCCAGTAGAAACACAGAAAGAAAAAGAGTGGGGGTCTATAACAAAAGACTCTCTTGGAAACTCAGGTCGCTCACCTAGCACCACATATTAGGAGACAAGAGTCAGGAGGAAGATCACATCATTCTACTCGCTTCCTGGGGTTTTATGTCAGATTTACAAGAAATTTTACAAATGCTAAGAGAAAGAGGATTTGCATTATGTGTGGAGAATCTTTGCACTTGCGTTTTCCAAAATCTTGTTTTAAAACTTTGCCTGCCTTATCCTGTTTAGTCACTCTCATACTCACATGTAATTTTGGCATTCTAATTAAACAATCCTCTCGTTGGAGCTCAGAGAATGACACTACCCCAAAATGAGGCCTCGGAAGCAGGCTGAGGAGCGTAAGTTGTTCTCCGACCTTCTGGTGCCCTCCTGTCTCTGCCCCTTCACTCTCCCCTGGGGATAGTCACAGAAACTGGAATCTCTCTTCCCTGAGGTAGTCATAGAAACCAGACCCCCTTTTCCCTAAAGTCAGCCATAAAACCTAAAATATTACTCTAACTTTTCCCTCACCTTTATGTATAAAATGGGTCATAAAGAAATTACCTGACCTGCCTTGTTTAATTGCAGGTCATAAGACCCTCATTCCAGAGAGGGTCCTGCCCAACACCCAGAAGAAAAGACTGCTGCTCAGAAAGGCCACAAGAATCTCGACAGACAGGCCCTGCTGCGCTCCCCACTACTGTCTAATAACTCAGACCCTTTTTTCTGATCAAATTTCTGCATGGCTGTCTATACTTTGCTGAACCTAAGCATAAAAACAGACAGTTTTGGCCAGGTATAGCGGTTCACACCTATAATCCCAGCACTTTGGGAGGTGGAAACATTTGGATCACTGGAAGCCCGGAGTTCAAGACCAGCCTGGGCAACAGAGCAAGACTCCATCTCTACAAAAAAAATTAAAAAATAAAAAATTAGCCAAGTGTGGGGGTGCATGCCTGTAGTTCCAGCTACCCAGGAATCTGAGGCAGAAGGCTCACCTGAACCCAGGAGTTTAAGGTTACAGTGTGCTGTGATCACCTCACCGCGCGCCAATGTTGGTGACAGAGCAAGACCTCCTCTCTAGGCCAGTTTCCTCTGTATCTTCTGGTTGTCATTCTGAAAGCTCCAATGTCACATAAAACTATGATCGAACAAATTGTATGCCTTTTCTCCTATTCACCTGCCTTTTGTCCGGGACAGTCAGTGAAACTTCAGAAGGTAAAGAGAAAGTTTCCCTTGCCTCGTATGATATTAAATGGGCGACATGATATTGTGTGGAAAACAACAGCCTTAAAAAGGTGTTACTGCTTACTGACCGTCCAGCTGGACAGAGACCATGGTGGCGTATGTACACAAATGAGGTCAGACGCTCGCACGTGAAATTTTGTAACCTTTTACTTTTGACACTGCAATCTTCCCACCTGACCCAGAAGTCTAAACATCTCATTTTTTAAGGAAGAATGTCACCTCTGTGAAGGTTGAGCAACTCAGCAAGTAGATGGCTTCTCTGGGGGGAAAAAATTACAGTAGATCTCACAGAAATATACTCCACTGAAACTTAGAAGCCGGAGTGTGTTATCACGTCTATTGTTTAAACTGTGTCCCCCGTGTGGGTATGTAACGCAGTATTTCCTGTTAGGGCATTTACAAAGAGTTTTCAAATCACTAAAAGGTTATTGTCTGTAGATTGATGGGGAAAGTATGAGAATGTATATTCCTTCCCCCTCCACAGTTGTCAGCCCTCCCCAAATCAAAGGACCCAGAATAAGCCATAGTGCCTTCATCAAAGGCTGTTGGAAGCCTGAGAAAAACAGGTAAGGTAGAATTAAGAAAAATGAATGCATCCTACTGGCCCTGAGTATGGAAGAGAAATGCGGAGAATGTGTGAATTATTAGCACAGTAGAAAAATATTTTATTTAAGAACCACATCTTCACAGCTCTGTCTGAAGGGTTTCACTCAAAGGGCAAAAAAATAAATGTACAGATTCAAAGCTCAAGGCACTGAAGCATTCATCACGTTGTGTAGAAGAATCACAAAATCATCAGAAAAACAAAAAGACGCACTGGGAGTCCCAGCTTGCAAAGCATTAAGCCCCTGGGCTTGCATCATCCTTCATCCTCAGGTACAAAAAGGGGAATTTCAAGTGCATTTCCCAGGCTCTGTCTGTGCAGTGGCTCTTTCTGTGCACTGTTACAAGGTCTACAAGGAAAGTTTATCTATCAAGGAATCAAAGTCAGGGTTTGGTTTGGATTTGCATTTTCCTTAGGTAACAAATGAAATATATTTATATTTTAGGTCCTCAAAGTAAAAGATGGCAAGAATGTATTGCCAATCGCATCCTAGGGAGAGAGGGAGACAGAGAAGAAAAGAAACAAACAAACAAACAGAACTGTGTCTTGGCCATCAACTTAGTGAGTCCCTGAGTAACAATTGGTGGGTCACCAGGACAGGAGCTGAGTCTAGAAAGCACAGCTGTACCAGCTGCTCAGGACCGAGCGTTGCTTCCCTCTGGTCTGGGTTAGAGGATGTGCCTGTGTCTGCTCATTCACGCAAGTCTGCAAACTGAGGGCTTGGCAGTAGCGGAACCCGCTCCCTATAGGGAGGGACAGCGTTTTACTGAAGGTCACACTGTTAGCAGCGGTAGAGCTCAAGTCTGATTCTAAAGATCATTTCAGGCTGGATATCCTCTGTTCTGAGCAACGCTACACTGCTGGGTATTTAGTCCCATCCTTGCCTTCTACACACGGGGTGCCAGAAACACCCCTTCGCTGACTTGTGACAACCAAAAATGTCTCCTCCAAATGGCCCCTGGGGGACAAAATTGCCTCCAGTGGAGAACCCCTGCACTAAACTAGTTTTACTCAAATACGTGGACTGTGCCCTAGACACCTGACTGCCAGCATGAGGGGCCTGCACCAGAACACAAACCAACTGGGTCTCTAAGCAAACGGTTTACTTCAAATGACTTTTTTTTTCCTCAATAGCAGGAGTTATTAGTGAGGGAAGCAACGTGTGGATTGTCATTCTAGGTCAAGCTCTTCGTCTCATCACAGACCGACACTACAGGTAGGCATGCTCTAATTACTGTGGTTTCTATTGCCTCCCTGAAATGGTGATATTCGGTGAGGATTTGAAAAAATCATTACTTTTAAAGTTGTTTTTCCCCTTAATCCTGCATTACCTAGTCTTTATTCTGGCAAAACACCTCTAATCAGTGACAGACAATTATTGTACAGCTGAATTTAATAAATGGCTCTGGGGTTTGGTTTGATGTTAGGTTGTATTTCTCTCTCTCTTTGGACTCCAAGTTCTAAGATGTTATTCCTGATTGGAAAAACTCAGAGCCTGGCCAGACAGCCTGTGCACACCACACTGTTACAAGGTCTACCAACTCAGTCCCAAGCTGTCACTGTAATCTATAGGTTACTGGGGACTCTGTGGTCCCTACCTTTCCCCTTCTCTGTCCCTCCCCCTGCCAGGAGTCTGTGGTCTTGCCCTCTGATATCATAGCATGTGCAAATACAAATATCAACACCTACTGAGAGTTAAAACAATAACAGCAGCAGCATTATTTAGTAATAATTGAATGCTTCATTATGCACAAGGCATTAATTAAGTTCTACATAGCATTAGCTCAGATGATTTTCTAAATAACCCCATGAACTAGGAATTATCGCAATCTTCACGGTACAGAGACAGCAACTGAGATCGGAAGACCTCAACACTGTGACAAAGGTTTTTAGACTGGAATTGACCCCAGACAGAAATCCCAAACATTTTTACATTTTTTTCTTTAGCTTTTTATTACACAGATTTCAAACACATTCAAAAGTAGAAGAATATAATAAACTTAAGGAATGAGTCAGCCAGTTACAGTTACCAAACTCACGACAACCTGGCTTCACCATCAATGAATCTGCTTCCTCCTCCCTCTATTCAGGTGAGGCGAATCCCGCACAGCCCCATCCAGAAAATGTTCCAGTGTGTACATCTAAAAGCTGAGGACTGTTCTTTAAAAGACATAAATTCTAAGCCAATATCAGACCTAAAAATATTGTCAGTGATATCTTAATAGTATTGAAAATCATCAATTGCATCATACTTTTTATGAACATTCTATTTTATGGTTAGGTTCCTTGCAGCAGAATCAAAATAAAATCAACTCATTGCAACCAGCTGATCTATTTCAGGCTCCTTTAATCTCTCTTTTTCTTTGCAATTTATTTGTCAAGAAAAACAAATGGTTGTCACTGCTCTGAAGCAAGCATCTGTGTCACTTTATTTTTTTAATCCTTTAAAAATGAATCACTTAATTAAAATGTTAAAAAACCTCTTAGCTGAAGAGTGTACAAAAACAGAATGAGAATAGGCAAACCTCTATGGTAGACTATTCCACAGTCTGGATGTCGCTGGTTGCAACCTCTTGGTGTCACTAGCATGTTTCTCTCTTCTTTGTATTTTCTGTAAATTGTGATTGGATCTAAAGGCCTGATGAGATTCAGTATCAGTTATTTTGGCAAGGTACTTCGTAGATGATACATTCTTCCACCTGGAAAGACATGATGCTTGGGATTCCCAAATTTTATTTTTAACATTCACCTTTGCCGGGCGAGGTGCCTCACACCTGTAATTCCAACACTGTGGGAGGCTGAGGAGGAAGAATTGCTTGGGCTCAGGAGTTTGATACCCGCTGAGTGACAGTGAGTCCCCCAGCTCCTAAAACAATGAAAAACAGAGCCAGGTGCCACAGTGAGCACCTGTAATCCCAGTGGCTTCCAGAGGCTGAGGCAACAGGATGCCCACAGCCTGAGTCTGAGGTTGCAGTGAGCTATGACGCCATTGCGCTCTGCTCAAGGCATAGGGTGGGACTCTGTCTCACAAAAAAAAAAAAAAAAAAAGGCAAAGAAATCAAAATCAAAAATAAGCAAGGAGTTAAAAATTTAAAAAATTCCCCTTCTATGTAGATACTTGACTTCAAAGAATTATAAGTCTTTTATAGGGACAAAAGTAAATACATATGAAAATATAACAACAATACCAAATAATTTTTTTTCTTACTCATTCCTGTAGTGGGCATCCAGTTAAGCAAGTGGAGTACAGAATGAAATACCCAGAGGTTCTGTCCTGAAGAAGTTGGGTCCTGTGATCAGTGCTTGGCTGGCTTCATATACAACAACCTCCACTTCAGGAGCCAGGCAAGTTGCAGCCAACTAGAAGGGAACACTAAGAATGATAAACTTTGTAGGAAATAGAGTTCAGATCCTCTCGCTGTGTGCCAACGATGCTTCATAGATTTGTGAGGCGAGTTGGACTCACGGATGAGAAAGATCTAGACAGTGTGGTCAACTGTTTAGATTTCAGAGCAAAGGGTGCTGGGATGTGAAGTACAGGTGTGTAGGGAGTGTAAGGTGTGGAAGGCCAGGGAGACGAGCAGTTAGAAGAAGAATTCAAATGCAGGGTCACACACAAAGCAAAAACATTTATTAAAGACAGAGGACAGGAACTATGGCACACTCTCAAAGACAGAGAGTGAACCTATTCGAGCAGAAGGGATGTGTAGGGGTCATCGTGAGCAAAGGTGATTACTTTAGGCCATCCAATTTATAAAATTTCCAGGATGAGAAAATTCTTTAGAAACCATCCAGTTGAGTAACTACAACAACAAGAATAATGATATTGGGCACATTGTTTTTATTATCTTATTTAATCTTCATAGCAATCCTGCTGGTTAAGGGTTATTATTCTCCATTATACAGCTGGGGAGAAAAGAGTTCCAAAATTCTTGATTCTCTCCTGCTCACGTTCACCCAAATTGTAAATACCAAGGCAAGGATTTGAACTCAGGGCTGTGCGACTGATACCAGTAGGGACCACCCCCCACAACAAGAGAGAGGTTCTTGACCTCTGCAAGAATTCAAAAGCAGGTTCACAAAGAAAAAACATTTATTAAAGACAGAGTACAGGAACTGCAGCACACTCTCAAAGGTGTACAGTGTGAACAGACTCAAGGAGGAACAGTGTCACCCCAGGGTTAGCGTCTGTCCTTTAATGCTAATCCTTCATAATATGCTAAACTGGGGGCGAGTTATTCATGAACTTTCTTGGAAAGGAGTAGAGAATTCCTAGAAGCAGCAAGCTTCCCTTTCATTGACCTCATAGGGTAACTTTTCTGTGGCATTTGTAAACTGTCGTGGTGCTGGTGGGTGTGGTTTTTACTATGTTAATGAAGGTAGTTCATTTAGGAACACTGTCACCTCCACTGTGCACATACCCCAATTAAAGGAATTCCCTCTTTACATAAAGATGTTACAGTGGAAGTAAAATGACTAAAGGTCCCTATTGGTTACATTTATCTGAGCTAAAAAGATTCACAGTCTTATCCTGTTGGCCTTCTCCTTCTGTCCTCTGCCCTAATTGCCTGCAGGGCATCTAACTCCTGTAGAGATTTTATTCCTTTATTTGTGCTGAAGAACAAAGGTCCATCTTCCCGAGTTTCTTCAAAGCTGAGGGGGGACTGTAGCCACCTACGGTGCATCTTACAAGGGTACATGTGAAATTTACTACATGTAGAATATAAATGTCTTAACACAATAACTAAGAAAATGCTGTGAAGGCTATGTTGACCAGTTTGATGAAAGCATTTCAAATTGTATATAAAACCAGCACATTGTACCCTATGATTACAATAATGTACACAGCTATGATTTAATAAAAAATAAAAAAGAATCTCTATAAACCTGATCTAAGGGGCTTATAGGTAGCCTTGGTCACTTCCTTCTTAGTTAGTAGGCAGTATAAGCTGACGGTCTTATGCTAACATTATCTTAACTTGGAACTGTTGTGATCTAGGAGATACAAACTTTACAGATTGAATAAGCAAGGACCAAAAATTAGCAGTAATAAAATTCTCACTAAAGGCCCTAATAGAGCCAGAAACCAGGTAATTGACGGGAAAAACCGTTTTGTTGGATTCCAAATAGCTTTCACCAAGGTGGCTCCCTGATCACCTTGACCCAAACTATGGCCATTTAGCCTGTTTACATCCACATGTTACATCTTTTTCTATTTGTCCACTGGCATGGCATAATAAGTACAGGAAGTTTTCTTGATTACCGTACAAACCTAACCTTGTTCAGTCAATAAAAATCAAAGCCTATTTAGTTATCTATTATTGTATTGGCTAAAGAATCTAAGGAAGTATTTTTTTTTTTTTGAGCCTATGTTGACCTCAGTAGAGTGCTATGGCATCACAGTTCACAGCAACCTCAAACTCTTGGGTTTAAGTGATTCTCTTGCCTCAGCCTCCGAAGTAGCTGGGACTATTGTCACCTGCCACAACACCTGGCTATTTTTTTTGTTGTTGAAATTGTCATTGTTGTTTATCTGGCTCCGGCTGAGCTCAAACCCGCCAGCCTCGGTGCATGTGGCTGACACCATAACCACTGTGCTACCAGCGCCAAGCCTAGAAGTCTTAAACTTAGTTAAAGCATCTCTTGCAGTCTCAGCCAGAACTTTCAGCTGGGTAGATAAGTTTCCTATGGTGACTTTATGATAAATAAAATCTCCCTAAGTGGTGGCCTTTCTAATAGTAGCTGTTCTTTCAGCCTGGATAAAACTGATGGCCTTTTCCAATGAGTGGGGTGAAGTTTTTATATTGCATCTATGCCTGTTCATAGTGAAACAAATCACGCAGGCACAGAACCATCATTATACGCTGTCATGCAGCCCATGTTATGTTAATGTTATTACAATCTTCATTAGGTGGGGATTTTAGTATTATAATTTGCTTAAGGGCACTATAGGACAATCAAAGCAGTTTTAAAGCAGTCAGGGCTGGCTTGAGCCAGCTGTTTCAAGGCAAGAAAGTGCTGAGACACTCAAGAAAGTGCTGGGCACTTTTTCCCGGCCCAGTAGTTATCTTGGTACCTGCCTGGCCTATTTTGTAGCAATTTTGCTGAGCACTCCTCATTTCTACTGTGTGGGGGGAAAGTTGCATTTTCCCCTCAATCCACCCCTTGTCCAGCTCCTACATTCAATCTTTCTTCCTATACTTTTGCAACATTTCCATTTGTGTGGCAAATGAGAGGACATTACATCCGTGATCCTTACAGTGACTTATATTTTATGGCAATAACTTGTGTATAGAACTCATGTTTACACTATAGCAACAACAAGCTTTAAACACAGTCATTATGCCAATTAATAAAACACAGCTCCAAAGTGCAGTGCACTCTCAAGCGTGGTGGAGAGCTGATCCAAAGAGGGGCAGGGCCACCCCAGCGGTAGGGTCTGTCCTTCTATGGTAATCTCCTTATAAAATGCTAAGCTGGGGGTAGAATATTCATGGATTTTCTGAGAAAGAGGTGGAGAGTTCCTAAAACTGGGAACCCTCCTCTTCATTGACCTTATAGGGTAACTTGCAGGAGTTCCCAGGTAAATTGTCGTGGTGCTCAGGTGTGTGGTTTTTACTATGTTAACGAGGGTAATACATTTAGGGACACTGTCACCTCAACTGTGCACATGCCTCAATTAAAGGAGCCCCCCATTACCTTAGATGAAGATGTTATGGCAAGGCCAGGCACGCTGGCTCATGCCTATAATCCTAGCACACTAGGAGGCCGAGGCAGGTGGGATTGCTTGAGCTCATGAGTTCAAGACCAGCCTGATCAAAAGGTGAGACCCTCTTCTCTACTAAAAATAGAAAAAACTGAAGAGAATCCCTTGACCCCAAGAGTTGGAGGTTGCTGTGAGCTATGATAATGCCATGGCACTCTACCCAGGGCGACAGCTTGAGACTGTCTCCAGAAACAAAAAAGATGTATGGCTAAAGTAAAATAACAGAGTCCCTTTGGGTTACGTTTCTCTTAGCTAAGCAGGTTCACATTCTGGTGACTTTCTTATCTTGTTGGCCTTCTCCTTCTGTCTCCGCCCTAACTGTCTGCAAGGTATGTGACGGCTGCCTCCCTATCGGAGTTCATAGGAGCACAGATCCCGCAGAAAGTGCAAACACCAAGTGGTGACCCAGCCCCTCACCAAACACCTCTAATGTTGGGGCGTGGTCAGCGCCAGCACGTCCTGGGAGGAACCACCACGTTCCTTCTTATAGTCATCCCTGCCCCAAATGATTTAGATGACCTTTTTTCCTAAGAGACATTTATATATATAGTAAAATAGCAAGCTTGGGGAAAAAATAGTAAGCAAATAAATTATCATTTTGGTCAATACAGTTGCTCTGACTGATGCAAACTCTAACTCTGAGCTCTAAGGGGTGTTTATCAGGAAATGGAAATAGGAAGCAGAGAAGGAACTCAGACTTTGAGCCTGTCTGTCCCTAGGACTATCCCAGTATTAATTATTAAACATAATTCACTTCATGTCAAAACATGCCTGTGAGGGAGAGAGATGATAGATTTTCTTCTCTGAAGACAAAGTTCTTACATGTAGACCAAAAGAAACTTCTCTCATAGGAGGATGTTGAGTTACGTGAGAACCATTGTTATGGTATCAGCAAAAACTTCAAAAACAGCACAGGCAGGGACACCGCCCCCAGTTAACACCCACAGCCTGTCTTCAGCCTCTTTTGCCCACTAACACCCACATGTGAGCAAGCTCGCGTGAATGAAATGATTCCAGGGCGCACTCTCGGTCTGTCCAAGTTGTAGATGGCTTCAGACTGGGATGAGCAGTGAAAATTAGCAACAGCCGAGAAGACTGGCAAGCAGAAATAAAAAGCAGGACAACAGTGACTGTCATATAGACGGGCAAGTGGATAGTTATCTAAGAAATGGAGGGAGGGTGCAGAGTGAATTAAGGAAAAAAGCAAAAGCTGTGTAATTTGAATTCCAAAGATAGTTTGGTAAGGCTAATTAACGTCTCCACTTCAGACAGTCTCAGCAGAAGAGATTTCTCTGGTTCAAGGTAGAATTCGGAAAGACAGTTTTTCCCCATGTCAGTTATTTTTCCTAAATTCTATCAGTTTAGCCTCAGTAGCATCTGGTGACAGGGGAGGGGGAACGGTCCCTTCAATTTTCTAATGCAAAGTCCCTCAAATTAAACTATTTCCCAAACTGAAAATAACATCCTTTCAATGAACTTAAATATTTATATTGAATTGGGTCATTCCTTAAATGTTACTAAACTCCACATTTTCAGTGAGCAGACCATGCAGATCTGCTCCTGTGATAAATAATGACTGCTGAAGGATTCTGGACAAGGGTTCCCCTGTCATTTCTTTTGAGAGTGACTCTCCCAGATTAAAGTGAACTGGGGGGCTAAAAATATTGATTCCAGAAATGAGTATGAAATGTTGTGATTGCCAATTATTCTAAGAAATTGGCCTTTGAAATTCTGAATTATGGAAGGATAAAGCAGCACCAATTTAATCTGTGAAACAGGATTCTATTTAGAGCCCTTGGTCAAGTTCCTAGGGAAAAAACTTCAGAGGAATAATGGTTAAAGCGTAATATTGTTGACGGGTGCCCTCTAGTGGCCAAATAGAATGGCGTTTTTAATCCAGTAAAACTCTAAGGGTCTTCTATTCCAAGTCTCAGGGTTTTTTAGCCAATAAACTAAAAGTAAAAAGTTAAACCACAAAGGCTTTTGGTTGTGCTTTGTTTTACATTGTATGCTTATAAGATGCCAGAGTGGGAGGTCAGTTACTTACCTTTAAATGAAGGTTGTCTAACACTGGAGAGAGACTGAGAGCCACAGGTGATTACATTGACACAGCAGGAAGATATTGGGAAGGTATTTTAGAACCTTCAGGCTGTATGACACCTCCTCCTATCAACTTCCTGTATGTTGTTTCCCCTTTAGTTTGAAGGACTGATGCATCCCTGAATGAGAAGTTCTTTGCACAGTGTACAAATCCTTTGCTTCCTGTTAGAGATGCCGACCATCTTTCCTGCTGGTGTGGCCGAGCCCGGAGGAAGCCGATGCTTTTCACAGGACAAACAGGTAGCTTTGGGTTTCCTGATCGCTCTCTGGGTCATTTGTTTCCTTTCTTATCCTAAAATCTCTCCATTTCCTAGGATGTCATTTCCCGGTCCTCTCTGTTATTCCCTTTCTGATCTCTGACAGTGCGTTCCCCTGACTTCCTCCAGCGTCCTTCTTAGCAACTGACCATGTCTTCGCTGCCCTATGGGGCTGGGGGCGTGGACAAGCCTGTCAGCCATCAAGAGAGGCCCAAGGCACCTCTAAATTCTTGACAATCTTGATGTATTAAATCTAAAGAAACGCCAAGCAGAATTGCGGAGCCCTTATACAATGTCACAAGTAGAAAGGCATGTGATGAACACCCATCCTCCCCTCTGTCAATAAGCATTAACTTAAGACAATATAACAATACCAAACGTTTACAATTGTATACCAAATGTCTACCCTCTTCCTGAATGTGAAATGTGGACCAAAGGACGGCTCAGACCCCCCCGAGAAACTAAATAGGAGTAAAATGTCTCAGTGCAACTGAACGAGGAAGGAAGTCTGGGCACAAAAATGCATGGGGATTGAGGAAAGCTTTTTAATTAGGACAGGTAGTTAGAAGTCTCTTAGCAGCGCCTACCCATGGAACCATCAGTTGTTTCAGATTCAAATCAGACAAATTTTAATTGCATGAAAAGAATGTGGGTCCACCTGTACCTCTGGCATCATAGATTTGGGGAAGGAGTGTGTCCTCACAGTCACAGTGGTCAGCTGGGATGGAGGCTGATGATTGAGGACCTCTATTTGGGGGATGTTTACCTCCTCCAGAGATAATTTATATGCTAAGGATTTTATCAACCCTTTCTAACGTTTTACAGCATCTAGAAGAAATAGGAAAAACCAACTACCATTTACCTTGATTATTCTTGTCATCATAGTTAAACTTCTTCGGTCTGTGTTTACAGATAGACATGAACAGTTAAGAGTTTGGGATGGAAATCAGAGTATCAATTTTTAAAAAATGACATCAGTTATCTTTTCCCCTCTCAGTGCAGTCTGAGAAGACATGGGTCATTCTCCCTCAGCCCAGGTCACACAGATGTGTAGAGGATACAAGTTGGTCACTCTCAATCTCATTATCTTTCCATTTTGCCAACCAACTCAGCTCAATACTAACGATTCTTTTGTTGCTAAAATGGTACGTATAGTCCAGCTCCATAGCTGTAATATTTTGACCAGAGTCTACTCCTGCATGGACTTTTCTTGCTAAGTAATGGTAGAAATGAAATGTTCAAAATCTGTCCTCCAACACTAAGATCAAGGCAGCAAAGCAATGGTAGAGTTTAAGAAGACCAGTGTTTGGGGGTTCATCATGGGAATTGATTTCACATTTGAAAGAACACAGGCGAAAGTTTGGATTTACAGTGTGAATTAATTGGTGGCATGCCTATAACTTAACATCTCTTTCTACTAGATCAGTAATTCTTAAACAGGTTTGGGCCACAGACACCTTTGACGAGCTAGAGAAAGCTCCAAACTGTCTCTTCCCTATGTTTACTCATGACCCAAAATTCACCAGAGTATGGAGGCATTAAATGTTGTGTTCAGCTCCAGGGTTTCACTGACCTGGCTTCAAAATGCTGATTCTAGATCCCTGGTTGTCACATTGGACAATTTCTCCCTTCAGGGCACACTTAACAACATCTGAGACCTTTGTGATTGTCACAGTTGGGGAGATACCGCTGGCATCTAGTGGGTAGGGGACAGGGATGTCTGCCAAGCATCCTATCAGGGGTTGTTCAGCCCCCACAACCAATATGTTTCTGTTTAAACAGTCAGTAGTGCGGAGGTTGAAAACATCTGGCACAGATCTGCACTGTCCAGCACGGTAGCCACAAGCCACATGTGGCTCTCAAAATGTGGCTGAACTGAACTGAAATGTACAGAGGTGCACAGCGCACACCAGATTTCAGACACTTCATATACAAACGAAGACTAGCTGATTAATGATGTCTTATGTGGATTACGTGTATTTACAAATATTTCAAATTTATGTGGCTAAAGTTTAGTATTAAAATCAACTTCACCTGTTCTTTTTCACTTTTTTGTAATGTGGCGCCAGAGAACTTAAAATTCTATATCCGGCCCAGAGCTGTGGCTCACGTTACAGTTTATTGGCCAGAGCTGTCCTAGATGCTATATAACATTGAGTTATTGAAGATTTATTAAGATTTTTATTTTAAAGCAGAGGTCAGCAAACCAAAGCTACCGCCAGCCTGCCAGCCCTTTGTGTAAATAGAGTGTTAGTAAACACAGTCACAGTCATTTATTTGCCTGTTGTGTATTACGTGCTCCTGTCAGATAGCAAAGTTGAATAGTTGTGACAGAGACTATATTGCGAACAAAGACTAAACTATTTACTATCTTGGTTTCTTTTTGTGAGTTAGAGTCTGACTCTGGCTGGGGTGCAGAGTCATCATAATTCACTGCAGCCTTCAACTCCTGGGCTCAAGTGATCTTCCTGCCTTAGCTTCCTGAGTAGCTGGGACTACATGGATGTACCACCAAACCCAGCTAATTTTTCTATTTCCTGTAGAGACAGTGTCTCACTATGTGGCCCAGACTGATCTGGAATCCTAGCCTCAAGCAATCCTCCTGCCATGGCCTCCCAAAGTGCTAGCATTATAGGCAGTTAAGCAGAGATATAGTCACCGTGCCTGGCTTCATTATTTGGCTGTTCAATGGAAAAGGTTTGCCAGCCCCAGATCTAAGGGCATGTCCGCTACCTGGTGAGGATAAAAATGTTGCCATAGTTATAGAAGTAATGTTTTCATAGTTAAAGTAAGCAAATTTGTAATATTTGAAGAACTGGCTGAAAGATGGGTAACAGGTACCAAAAAAAAAAAAAAAAAAAAAAAACACTAATTGGCCAAGCTGCCCTCTTATGACCGTATCTCTGCTTAAGTGGCATATGGGTCTTCACAAAGGAGAGTTAAAAAGCTCATATCCTGTATTAGAAACAGGTCTTTAAATTCAGCCAAAAAGTATTTATTGAGCACTTACTATCTGCCAGGCACTATTCTAAGAGCTAAAGATACAGAAGAAACAAAAGAAATGGTCCTTACAACTCATGGGGCTTATAATTTACTGAGGCAAAGAGAATAGAAACAAAGAAATATCAAATATGTGAAGTGGTGGTAAGTCCAATGACGTAAACAAGTTAATAGGATAGGATCCTTGGAGGGGAGGTCATACGATTTCATTCAGGATAATACAGCTAGAGAAGCCCTGTCTGCATGGGCACATTGGAGGAAAACACAGCTGTAAGCCTTCCCTGAGGACAATTGCATAACAAGTGCCTAAATCTTAAAGATGACAAAGTAACTTTACCTGGGTGACAAAGTAACTTCACCCGTAATTATTTAACACAAGCAATTATTGGAACAAGTGTGCCAGAATGTTCCCTGGAGCATTTTTCTCATAATAACAAAAAAAAAAAATGAAATCTACTTAAGTATTCAACTCAATGTATCAATATAAACAATGTTCATGACATAATAAGGTTTTTAAGAAGCAAAAAGTATTATTTATAGTACAATTCCAGTTTTATAAAAACATGTTTGCAGAGAAAAAAATGTCTCAACGAATTAGCCCAAAACTTAGGACCCTTAAAAGGTGAAATTTTGGATGTCTCTTACAGGCTTCTTTATACTTCTCTATAACATTATCTTTTAAAAAATAATCTATAAATGAATAAAGCTATGAAGAAAGAAGATAGACAAATATACAAATGCAAAAAATTCCCTTTCAAGTTCACCCTAAATATGATAACCTTCCAGGGAAACATCAGAGGCGATTTGACAACGAGGATTAAAAGAATTAACTCAATGAACAGAATGGATTACCTCTCTGACAAATACAGTAGATTTAGGGACACCATTATCTGCCAGAGAATTAAGGTAAGTCCAACTAATTCCTTGTCACATGGCCATGGTGAAATGCCCAGAGGTGTCAATAAACCAATGGTTTCCCAGTAAGAGCAGAGATTGCCTACCAATCGCCCTGGCAATCCCAGATACTTCACTAATGAGGAGAACTGGCTGTTTCCAGGGTTTCTTAAAGTGTGGTCATTTGAAATGGTTGGAGGTAGGGGAAGAAGGGAGGAAGAGATGCTGGCTTAAAATTTAGAGTCCTACCCACAACCTTACTTCAGTAAGGTCCCCGATTTAAATGTTTCAGAGCCTCCCTGACTAATTCTTATGCAGACCAATCTCTTTAAGCTTATAACTGTTTTCATTCAGCAGAGAGAAGAAAAACACTGCTAAAGATGCAGAGGAACGGTCTGTCTGATCAGAGCCCTTGAGTAGAGGAAAACACATTGAGACTTGCCCAATCATCAGGTAATTATCGCAGGAAGGACTCCTGCATATGCATTTATGAGCCTTAGTTCTCCCTGCAGGGTCATCCTCAGCCAGAGTCCTTAGGCCAAATTGGACATTGCTGATAATTTTTCTCTGAAAACTGACACCAGCCTAACTTCCTGTCCCAGGTGAGACAATTCTGAGACTGAGTATATTTTCCCATGTATGTTAAACAATATTGAGAACAAGCAAAATGAACAAACAAGCAAATAAAAATAACTGCCTCTTTCTGGAAGGAAATACTTTACTTCCACCTAGAATCTTGAATTGCTTACCAGTTAGAACGGCTTCCTTATCAAGATGCATGATTTGCTCCTTAATTCAAGACCTTCCCTTTGTGTTCACTAATGAAAATTAATACAGCATAAAATACCCCTAATCCCAACTATTCCATCTTGCAAGACCCACCTTAAAAGCTTCCAAAACCTCGTAAATACCACTTAACCATTGGGAGGCACTACTCACAACCAGCCCTGTTGGCAGATCCCCTTAGGGCACTAAGTCTAAGACGCATTATTTTGCTTAATCAATAGCCTGCCTGTTCTTATGACCTCTGAGGTAGTGAAAGTCAAGATGTCATTATTTTGGTTGATGTAGGTTGGCATACTCCAGTCACTCCGGGCTATCTGCTCTATAACAGTGAAGCTTAAAAATCCTATTTCCAACCTTCATTGTTTCCCTTTCAAGAAGACCCTTAACTTCTCTTATTCCCAACTAAAGCTCTGGGCAAACATCCCCAACCGAACTTGTATCTATCAAGAGATACCCAGACAAAAGGGGGATAAAAACCCAAAACCAAAAACCAATCAGATCTGTTTAAGTTGATTATGAGTTATAAGCAGTAATAGATAACTTTCACCTTCTACGATTGAACTTTCTTGGTGCCACATCTGTTACTGATGCTCAGCAATTAGACTATAAGCCCAAGGTCAGTGGAGAAGAAAGAAGAAAAAAAAGAAGAAGATCAGTGCAGACGAAGAGCTTGGGCTTCAAGGTCAGGTATATATATCTGGAGGTATGTCTGACTCTCCTCTTTGCTGCCTAGGAGAACTTTGCCATCTCAATGTCCCCAACCATCAGTTTATTCAACATTAAAATAGAAACAGAAAATTGTGCAGTAGGAAGGGTTTAATTATAAAGCCTAAACCCAAGGTCTACACCATTGATTTTCAACAGGTGTGCCATGAGAGGCTCTTAGGCAGGCTGCAAAAATTTTTAAAGATCACTAAGTAAATTATTTTTGAAAGCAGTTCAAAGCACTGTAAGTATATTCCTTTTTCTTACACTTTTTTTTTTTTTTGGAGCAACAAAATTTAAGTGTGCTGCAGAAGTTTGACTATAGGTTTAAGCGTGCCATGAGATACAAAATGTTTTAAAACACTAGTCTAGACATTGTAGCTATTATTTTATTTCACGAATCATACTAGAAAACTCACAGGTGAAATTTGAATGGTATAACTTCAGCTTTACATTGATATTATTGGTCTGTCTTGCTAGCCTTGTGTCCTTACATAATGAATCCCTTAAAGTTCTAGTTGTTTTCTCATCCACAGCACTGAAAACACTAGTGCCCCCTTGCTATGATCTGAACCTTTGTATCTACTGCCCCTCCAAATTCACGTTTTGAAAACTAATCATCATTCAGAAGGAGCTACACCAATGAAAGAAAAATAGAAAAAAGAAGAAAAGAATAGAAACCTAATGATCAATGTGATGGTTTTAGGAGATGGGATGTTATTAGATAATGAATGGAATTAGTACTGGTATAAAAGAGGCCCAGGGTCTGCCCTTGGCTTCTACCATGAGGACACAGCAGGAAGGCCCCTCCTGTGAACCAGGAAGAGAAATCAGCAAGGTTACTCTCCCTCTCACTCCCAGAAGGTCTCAGATACACATCAGTTCCAACTCTAGCCTGACATTCAAAACATAGACTCCTACAGTTCTGAATTTTGGGCTCTTCTCTACAAATCACAGCTCTCTTAGAAGATTTCCCTTCCCTTGCCCTCCTTCTTTCCTCTCTATTCTGTGCATCTCCATGTTTGTTTTAACCAGAGATGATTTTTTTTTCCAAGAACTTACCCACAAAGTAGTCACGAAAGAGGTCTGAATATGAACCACTTCCATGACCAGAAATTATAAAATTGGGAGATATGGTAGGAAGAAAATATATCCACCATCTGTTAAGATATTCAGAGGCTTTTCAGTACAACAAGTTTGCTTTATTTAATTTCTCCAGGAGCAAGCAGGAAAAAATTCCAAGAGGCTGCCTTTGGGGAAAGAGCATTTCATGAGCAGTGAAGCAGTAATGAGTGGCAAAGATGGGATTTCAAGGAATCCTTTTGAGGAGAGACTACAGCTCTAAGGATGCTGAGGATGGCCTTACTCTCAACTCTGTTTTTTCAACCACCATCTGTCCATGTGGTGGATAAATATTCATTTAGTGACTACAGCATCTCAGGCGCTATAGTATTGAAGGGAAATTATAGCAAGTTCACTGAGATTTAGGAAATAAGCTTGATTACTGGATTACTTTTTTCCAAGTGACACAAGACTGGCCGTGTCTAGAGACTATATGTGTCTAGAGCACAATACCCTACCTGGGAGCCTGAGGCTAGAAGCAATCTTGGGTGTGATGGGAGGATGGCAGCAGCAAGGAGCCAAAGGGAAATTATACCATACACAGAATGCACTCCAGACCACCTCAGTCACACGGAGGAGCAGGGGTCCTGTGGTCCTATTACAAATTGCAAAATAGAGGCACAATCCAGGAGTATGAGGTTTCAAGTATTCAGACGTGGGATCTGAATCCATATCTGATTCCAAAGGCTTTGCTTTTAACCACCACACTAGTGTCCCCTTCAAATACCTTGTATGGATGAACAAAAAATGGCTAAGTTTCCTTCTAACCTGGCGGTGCCCATAGCTCAGTGGGTTGGGCGCCAGCCACATATACCCAGGCTGGCAGGTTTGAACCCAGCCCGGGCCAGCTAAACAACAATGACAACTGCAACAACAACAACAACAACAAAAAGCCGGGCATTGTGGCAGGCACCTGTAGCCGCAGCTACTTGGGAAGCTGAGGCAAGAGAATCACTTAAGTCCAAGAGTGTGAGGTTGCTGTGAGCTGTGCCATCATGGCATTCTACCAAGGGCAACATAGTGAGACTCTGTCTCAAAAAAAAGGATTCCTTCTAACCACACTTAGGTTTGCTGCTTTCCAGGAAGGCTTCCTGGAGCTCCTACATCTGTCTTGGTTTCCTGCTTTTGTGCTCCCATGGCAGCCAGTTATTTTAAGATGATTTGAATCATTTCATATAACCGATTGCTGCCTTTTCTCTCTCTCATACTGGACTAGAGGCTTCTCAAAGCCAAAGAATATCTCTTGATCTTGGTTATCTCTGCAGTGCCTGCCATAGTAACGATGCTGATTATGTTACTGTTGGATGCTCAGTGGATGAACCAATGATCAGTGATTTGCAATGATCTGCACAGTGAGGAAAGGCATCCCCTACTAGTCTACCCAGCCGAAGGCTGAGATAATCAATGTAAAAGTCAAGAATAGCAGTCGCATTGGGTGCTGTTTGTCAGCTTAGATGTCAATCAGTGATTGATCTGACTGGAATCTGTATTCCAAGATAAAACAGTGAGATCTGTCTAAACTTCCCTTATGCCCACTGAAGTGAGAAGGGGCTGATGTGGTGGTTACTGATCCATTCTGTTTCCACTCCAGAACTCGGGCTCCCTGTCCCCATAATCACAGCTCTCCTATGGTCTGCGTGCACCTGTGTGTTTTGAGTCCATACAAAGCCAGCCCAGAGTGGCCACTGTTCACTTGCTCCCTGTGAACTAGCCCCAGGCGAGGAAGCATCTTGACCTCCTTCTGCAGCTCTTTATGTGAAGCTAATGGAGAATAAGGCAAGTTATAAACCACTGTTCACTTTATAACCCCACGTGGGTTGAAAAAGAGAGCAAGCCACTTAGAAGTACATATCAAACGTTCAAAGAAGCCCGCCCAGATAATGATACTAGAGATTTCTAGAGTGGAAGGAGGACAGATGAAGACATTTTTGGCATTTTATCTCTTTGTCCTTATGTTTTCTATAACTAAATTACACCTCAGGTAAAATAAAAGCGATTTAAAACTCACAATAGCAATTCCGAACTCGCAGCAATAATTGTGACTACTGTTGCTTTACCACTCAATATATACTGCCTTTCCAATTCGCAGTGAAATCCTTGGGGTCGGATCGTGTAATGTCCTACAGTGCCAACTTCCTAGGCCTTAGTATAGAGCGCTGCAGAGTAAGTATTAGATACCGAGTGAACGAACTCTCAGTTTATGTTTATCATTCAAACACTCATGCTTGGAAGCGAAGGTGAGGACTTCTTTTGACTTGGTGACCATCTGAAGGCTATTTGTACACTTTAGGACCGTCAGTCCTTGGAAGGATGCTGGCTTGAGTTCAGACAGAGGGAGAGAATGCTGAATCAGTAATGTAAACGTGCTTATTGATTCGGACTGGCTTCTAGAGGTAAGCCTTCTTCATTTTTCTTCCTCACTGCTTCTTAAATTCATTATTTTCCATTGTGACACCAGTGTGTCCTTACACTGTCTGTTAGTGGAAGTCTTTGTCTTTGGACACAGGCTAAGAGTCCAGGGAGTGACAAGGAGGCCAATGTTTAATTTATTCTGTCTTTTCTGAAAGAGGCCAATGTGCACAGCCACAGCAAGCCTGGCAGGGTCTTCCTGCATTTCATTAGGGCTGTCATTTTTCCTGGGTTTCCAGCAGATCTGGTCAAGAGCTGACCTTGTACTTTAAGTAGAGTCAGTTTCAATCAGAAACAGCAAAGATGGGTACAGCACAGACAGAGCCTCACTGGGTTGGATCTTGATTTATGCCCCAAAAGTTAGAGCTACATATGTATCTTCTAAGTGGAATTAAGAGACTTCTCACACATCCTAGAAAGAAACTTCCAGGAGAGCAGGGTGCAAACAATTAACAGCACAAGCTTTGCCTGGTGAACCTGAATTTAGTGCCGTGTTCTGCTGACCCACTGTGAGTCAATGTCTCTTAGTCTCACCTTCCCCATCTGTAAAATGGGGATAGTATTGGCACCTATTCCTTTGACTCCCTGAGAGGTACGTGTGTTCCACTTAGCCCAGTGCCTGGTACACTGTGCACACCTAGTTGACAATCTCATTATCTAGGGGAGAAAAACCATAACAAGACGATTGGAGTGAGGCTCTGGGTCCTTCTCTATTCAGCCACTAACCATGGCATCTAGACAGTTCTATAATTTCTGGTTCTACTTTTCTCAGTAGCAAAACAAGTAAATTGGCCTGGATTTAGGGATGCAGACTGGCAGCCCACAGATATGCTTCCTTTGGCCTCTTACAGTGCTCAAAATATTGGAAACCAGACATATTCTGAAGTTTCTCCATCAAAAATCAAGGCATTATTTCCATTGGCCGTAAATAAGCAGCAAAAAGCATCTGCCAGTGGTTCTCACCCTTCATAATGATCTATTATCATTGTTACAAAGGGGTCGCGACCCACAGGTTGAGAACCGCTGATAGGCAGAGCATCCGCTCTCTGATCTGCCACAGCCTTCCCCAGCTTCTACTGTCTCGCACTGTGACTGCCACTTAATTTACATAAATTTCTGGTCCCTGGAACCAACTTCCTCCCCAGTGAACTGGCCTCAGCCCCCGAGGCAGCTTGAGTTCCAATGGACTTACAACCCACCGACTAGACCAGTGGTGATTAGCATCACCTGAGGAATATTTAAAACTACTGCAAGCAAAGGGCTGGGGGATAAAGTGGCGATGATTAGTGGGTACAAAAATATATAATAAGATAGAATGAACAAATCTGAGAGCACAACAAAGTGACTGCAATCAACAAATAAGTTAGGGTACACTTTAAATTAAAATAACTAAAAGCGTGGAAGTGGAATGTTCCTAACACAAAGAGAGATTAAACGTCTAAGGTGTTGGACATCCCACTGACCCTGATTTAATTAACACACCGTATGCCTGTATCAAAATATTACATGTACCCTATAAAACTATAATTTATGTTTTAAAAACGGAGAAAAAATTAAAAAAATAAAAACCATAGTGCAGCCTGCTCTAGACCAATTAAATCAGAACATCTGTCACTAGGGTCTGAACACCTGCATTTTTAAGAAGCTCTTCAAATCTTTGAAATCTACAACCAGGTTTAAGAACTGCCTGACAAGGCGTTCTCTAAGATTCTGTCCATGCGACAGTGCCCTGATTCCATAATCATTCATTTTTACACTACTTAAACTACAACAGGTGTTTAAAATACAAGTACGTTGCGTAAGACCTGATGAAACACAGCAAACGAGAACCTAAACTATTTCTTGCTGTGTTTTCTCTTTAATAGCCCCAGGAACTTGGAAATGAATTTCATGTTGCTTATTCTAAAAAATAACCATTGTGTAAGAAACGGTATTTTTAATCTTTGTCACTTTCATGTTCTCTCTTTGCATCTTATTAGTTACCAGTTCCTACATCAAGCTTTGAAACTTACTCTAGATTCAATATTTAGATATTCTACTCTACTCCAGGTAAGGAAGAAGAAAGGCACCATTACTCACGTCCCCCAGACTGCAAAGTAGCATTAAAAATCACCATTAATTTCTTCAGAGAGGGACATAGTTTTCAAGTTTCAAAATATTTTTCTTATCCTTCCTTTTTCCTTCGGATTGCTCGGACTACTTCGAGATCTTTTTAATACATGTTCTCATCTACTTATAACTTTTAGAAAGTTCATTTTAATGCACTTAAACTTTTAATTAAAAAAGGAACACGTTTGATTTTATTATTTTAATTCACTTACCGCCGAATTTTATATTTCTAAGAACTGTGCTGTCTAGAGAGTTTGGGGTGAAAAGTTGAAAAGCAAAGTTAAGACTGTTATAAAGCAGTGATTGTTAATCGGGGGAGATGCTGCCCCCTCACCCTCTGTTAGGGTCATTTGTCAATGCTGGAGAAATGTTTGGACTGTCATGACTGGGTGTGTTGGTGCTACTGCCATCTAGTGGATAAAGAACAAGAAGGGTCCCTACAACACATGGGACCCCACAATAGTTAGTTGGCCCAAAGTAACAATAATGCCTAAGTGGAGGCCAGCGTAATATGTTCTTACACTTTGCTGCCCATGAATTACTAAGTTGTGTGTTCTCAATCCCTGACCACAGAAAAAATCATTAAGAATAAGCCTTCAATTTTAAAATGGAGACTATTATTTTCCCCCTTCCAATTACTTTGTGCTCTGAAATGAAGGGTTATGCAAATTCTGGCCAATTAATCTGTGGCTTATTTAAGAACAGAAAGAGAGGAAGGTGTGGCAAGGACTCAAGAGACAACCAGAATAAAGAAATGTGTTTCATCGTGGTGATGCCAGTCTTCCAGTCTTCCACGCTTTACATCTTCATAAACGCAGGAAGTTCTGGCGGGAACGAGAGCCCTTTCTTGAGGAATGAATGCTGATGTGCTGCCATTAATCGACTGGCACAATTACAATCCGGCCTGGGAGATCTGTGCATTGTACTGTTAAAAAGTGCATCCGTGGACGCACCAGGAGAAGACACCACAAACTAGAGGGGGAATGTTCTGGATAAAAGGTAGCGGAGATAAGAACAGATGCGACACCGGGGGTCCAAAACATGTCTTGAACTACATGTCGCCCATGGGCCACCAGCTCAACACTAATAGACAAATAAGTTCAAAAGTCTCTTTCCTTCTAAAAATTCTATGGTTTGATTTGTAGCAGGAAAACTCACTGTTGCCAGCCATGGTTTACACTGCAGTCTATTTCCTTATCGAGTCATTTCGCTGCTCAAAAATCTACAGCAGCTCCCCACTGTTCTGCAATTGAAATCCAAGCTTCCAAAATGCAGAGCTCTAAAGTCTAACCCAAGCCTCCATTTGGCCGCAGTTTCTCACTGTGCTCTGACATTAGTTCTCTCTTTTGGCCGCTTAAGATCACTCCATGTTGCCTAAACACATACACAGCCTTCACCTCACACTTCCTCACCTGGAGGCTTTGCCCAGTCACCACCCGAGCAGACTGCCCTCTTCTACCCACCTTGCCTAAGGCCAAGCATGCTCCATTCCCAAACATCTTCCTTTTCAAGTCCATCCTGACTCCTCCAGGGAAAAGATGTCTATCTGTAACACTTGGATACACCTCCAGCCAGGATCTGCCTAACACATGAAGTGGATAGAAGGTCAGGGCTGGGAGCCAGCTCCGCTCTCTCTAGCACTTATCTCTGGATGATGTATTTCACCTGTAACACTGGGCAGAGGCTGTCACCCAGGGGTCAGCTGTAAGCCTTGTCCACAGCCGACTGCCTAATCTCCTCCTCTACTAGTTCACAGACAGGTTTCTATAAGAAATGCAGTTCCACCGTGCATTTTGTACATTCATGTTTTATTAAACATCCCTTTTACTTGAACATTTATACACACCAACTTCAAACGTTCCTTCCGCCCAAGCCTTCCTCCTCTACTTCCCACCCCCATGTCTGGTTTCTGCCCTCTTGGTCTCTTCAGACACTTCAGATGTCTCAGCCTTCATTAGGCAAGAGGTTGGCCCTGACTGTGATCTGCATGCTTGTTACAGTTCCAAAGTCATCTCCTGTTTCCATGAACCAAGGAAGTCTTTGACTTCTTAGAAAGTAATGTGTCCGGGCATGGTGGCTCACGCCTGTAATCCCAGCACTCTGAAAGCCCAACGCATGTGGATTGCCTGTGCTCAGGAGTTTGAGACCAGCCTGAGCAAAAGTGAGACACGTAACATTTCTACTAAAAATAGAAAAATTGACGTCTGTAGATCCAGCTACTCGGGAGGCTGAGGCAAGAGAGTCTCTTGAGCCCAAGAGTTTGAAGTTGCTGTGAGCTATGACACCACAACATGGCACTCTACCCGGGGCAACAGAGTAAGACTGTCTCAAAAAAAGAGAAAGTAATGAAGACATTAAGTATTTTTTCTATGAATAATAATAATAGTATCTATCTTATGGTGTTACCATAAAGCAGTGTGATCTGTGTAAGGCACTTATCACAGGTCCAGCACGTAGTTAAGTGCTCAAGTCTTAGGATATCAACATATCATGGGTATCTTGTCACCTTGATTCTGTCTGACACCTTAGTGAGATTGTGGACACCTAACGGGGAAAACCCTTATTTTGTCAATAAAGAGCACAGCAACTCTACCATCCTTAGTTCCATGTCAGTCACCTAGAGAGTCTGGGCAAATGCTGAGGGCCCCACTTCAGATCAAGCACATCAGAGTGCCCCAGTGGGGCCTGGATGTCCATGTTTCCCAGGTGACTGATGTACTCCCTGTCCTGCGACCATTTAGCAAAACACCTGTGTGCGGCAAAGATGATTGCTAATGCCGTCCACTCCTATTCCAGGGTACACGTCACGCTAAGTGCTTTCACCTTATCGTAGTCATTGCTGCAGATCCCCAGATGATGCTGCTGTGCAGCCGGGTTTGAGAACCAGTGCCTTATTAAGCCCTAACTAGGGCCTCATGAAGTAGGACGTGTTGTTACCCTTGACTTGCAGATGAGGGAACTGAGGTTAGAGGGCGTAAGTGGCAAGCTGGAGTGACTCCGGCAGCAAGTTGGGGCGAAGGTGGATGCTGACTTCACAGAGCTAATCGCCATCCACCATTGCCCCAGACGGCCTTGGGAAGAACCAAGTAAGTGTTGCTCAGTTGCGTTCTGCTCCCCTTAACCCCCGGGAGATGTTGCTGAGGGGGAGAAATGCTCTTGTCAGCCTCCCTTCCCTGTCGTGACCAGCTTCTTGTTTTTTACCAGCTCTCCATGTATAGTCCCTGCATTTTTACCCTCTCCAGCACGCCTTTTAGCCAAAGAGACTTAAAAGCCCAAATGCATTTTGTACTGTGAAAAAATCCTGAGATCTTTACATGATTAAAAGCGAATATGCCTCGATTTCCAATACACGTTTGCAAATAGGATTATTCTCCCATCTTAGTGTATATTAAGATACTTGATAATAAAATTTACCTACTTTTATGAGTTTTTGCTGATTTTTAAATTAAGTAAGGTGGAATATTGTGCCTTTTTAATTCTAAAAGATTTGCGGTTTAGGTTCTAGCTATGCACGTGAGTAAAATTTTCGTTAAGAGATTTAGTTTAATCTCATAAATAATTTTAATGTAAGAGAAAGTAGAAAACAAAGCCCACATTTCCTTTATTGTTCCGATAGAAAAAATATAATTCATTTGCTAGAAAGAAAGAAATACTGAAGTTGTAATATTTCCAATACATGAGATATGTTTTTAACAAAAATTAACATTTTCTGTTTATTGATTCATGGAGCCATGTAGGTGGGTTTGGCTTTTCTCTCTGGTCTCTTCCCTTCCCACTGCTACAAGCATGCAGCCTTGGCCCCATCACCATCCCACCCACTTCCAACAACCAAATCAGTGATTCTCAAATTTGGAACCACCTGCCAAGCCTGTTAGAACCCAGATTGCTGAACCCCACCCCAGAGCTTCTGATTCCTAACTCTGGGGTACAGCCCAAGTGTTTGCACTTCAGAAAAGCTCCCAGATACTGCTGCTGATCCAGGAATAACACTTTGGAAAAGACTGCTTTAGATGGTTAAGCGATCTATTAAAAGCTGAGTTTCCATGCTCTTTCTGAAATTCAAAAATCGGGAGAATTAGGAGTAAAGCATAAAATATCTTTTAATGTCGTCTCTAAAGCAGAGCTTCCGATTAAGAACTGCTGACAATAACAAGAAAGGAATAAGTTTTCACAGCACTTCTTCAAGTCTGAGCAGGGCCCCTGCGTCAAAAGCTGCTGCATATTAACAAACGCAGCTGGGTTTTGTGAGACTTGTACCAGCCCTTGGTTACCTGCAGGTGGCAGAATATTCTAGGATAAGCGTCACCTTTTAAAGATCTTGTAAAATGATTGACAATTTGCCAAAGGACTTATCAAAACCACTGTTTAAAATGTTTCGCTCTCTTTACTTTTTAAAAGTATAATGGGTATAATATTGTGCCCACGGCAAGAAAAGTTACTAGTGATTTTTAGCCTTTATTTGGCAGGTGTTGAAAAAGCAACATTTCATAGGACTTATTACAGACAGGTATTAAACACTATATACCAGGCTATGTACTGAGTGCTTTCCCTGGGTCCTGTCCCTTAATGCTGAGAGCAAGCCTATAATTTTAATTATTATGCCTGTTAAATACAAAAGAAATCTAAAGTTCAAAATTCCACCCGTCCTCAAGGTCTATTTAGACTTTGGTTTTTTTCCATGAAGCTTTGCTCAGCACCCCCATACATAATCTCTTGCGTTCTGCTTTTCCCACTCTCTTAGTCACTTTCACATTCTTGGATTGGCGGGGGTTATGTATTCATTCCTCCTTTACAAGAATGTTGTAAGAATTACAATTTTACATGAGACGATGTATATGAAAATTCTTTTTTAAAAAGTACTATGCTAAGCATTTGCTGTGTAGTAAGTCGAATGATGCCCTCCAAACCTGTTCACGTCTTAATCCCCTGCACCTGTGAACGTGACCTTATTTGGAAGAAAGGATTGTTGTAGATGTAATTAAGTTAAAGATCTCAAGATCATCCTGGATTAGCCCAGCAGGCCTTAAATCTAAGGACAAGTGTCCTTACAAAAGGCTTACAGAGAAGACACAGAGAAAAGAGGGCCGTTTTAAAGCAGAGGCAGAGGCTGGAGTCGGGCTGCCAAAAACCAAGGCAAGTCTGGAGCTATTAGGAGCAGGAAGAGGCAAGGATTTTCCTCTAGAGCAGTGGTTCTCAACCTTCCCAATGCCGAGATGTATTTTCATTGTTACAAAGGGGTCGCGACCCACAGGTTGAGAGCCGCTGTGAGCCTCTGGCAAGAGGATGGCCTTGCCAGCCCCTTGGGTTTGGACTTTTTGGCCACAGAATTTTGAGAGAATTAATTTCTGTTGTTGTAGGCCACACAGCTCTTGGTAATTTTGTATAGCAGCCCTAGGAAATTAATCCACGTTGTAATAAAAAAATAAAAGCTAAGCTCTATTGAGTCCTCAGTACACGTGTGCCAAGGCCTGTGCATAATCTCATTCAATCCACAGAGCTAGTATGTTAGTTGGGTCCCCTTAGGATCCCTATTCTACGAGCCAGGAAACTGAGGTGTACAGAGGTTAGCTAACATGCCACAGGTCACATGGCTACTAACAGGCAGTTAAGAGACACCACCCTGACTCCAAATCTCTGTAGCCACTATCTGTAAATGCCTCCTAATATATTATAGGAAATAAAGATGAAATAGAGATATTCCCATGTTTAATGGCTTAATTCCTGGGTCATACTATTTTTTTAAAATGAAAGAGGATTTAACAAGTTCAAGAAGAATTTTTTTTCTTCATAACATTGCCTTAATGGCAGAGTCATAAAATTATACTATCACTAGATTATTAGAAAGAAACTTTGTTTTAGGTCGGTTAGCACAAAAACGCTATGGAGCAGAAATTCTCAAACCAGATACAGCTCCCAGGACGTGGGGAAGAAAAATCAGAATCTTCAGGGGGTATCATGAAATTAGAGTTTAAACAGGGCATATTCAAAATTATAACTTTGTATTTCTTAGGTGATAAGAGATACTTTTTTTAGTTTAAAATTAAAATTTTCTTCTGGAATCTTCAAAAGGAAGTGCGCGTTTCTCAGAGGGTGGCCATTTTATCCCATGCACCAGTTTCCCTTCACCTGTTTAGAAAATAAACCCCGCCTCCCAGATCCACTGAGTCAGAGTCTCTGCCTGCGTATCCGGGTCTATGCCTCCCTAGGTAGGCACGAAATCGGAGGGCTACAGCCTTCATGTTGCCCACAGCTATGGTGCACCAAAGAAGGGCTGCATATTCCTGATGGAATGTGTTTGAAGTCGGGGAATTTTGGTTAGTCTCAATACCACCAATCAGTCGTTTTCTAACTTTGAGTATTTCATCTCTCTGAGACTCAATACAGTGACTAGGGAATCATCTCTATGTTAGGAGAACAGGGTGGGTAGGGGAAGGAAGTGAAGAGTAAGTTTTAGAGTAAAAACATAAAGCAAAACTCAATGAGATTTAGGGAGTTAAAACTATTCTTGAAAACAAAAGTCGTTTTAATCACCCAGCATTGAGAGATTTTTGCTGCTCCCGTTGTAAGTGGAGATTTCTTGTTTTTAGGGGCCACGTGTGGAGGGAAAATGCATCTTTGCTCACTTGTCCTCACCTCAGTATGATTCTCACCCGATAAGCAGAACAAAAAACCAGATTCAGGGGAAAAAATGACAGGTCCGTAACACCTGTTCCACACCAACTCCCGGACACAAGAGCTTCATGTAGAACTTAGAGCCAGGTCCCCCACATTTTGAAACCTCATTTTTCCTCCTTCCCTCGGCTTTTCTTTATCCTTCTCTCATGCTTCCAAAGGACTGCACTTTAATTTATATCAGCTAAATACATTAGTATGGGATTGCAATTTGTTTTTCTCTGAAAAATTGGTATCACACCTTGAGAGTGTTTTAAATTATATCCTTCAAGTGGTCCATGGCAGTCAAACACCCAGTAATGGGAAGCTGCTCATGCTGCTGGCCTTAGGGCCAGGGTTGTTCAAGAATTAAATAAAATCCTGTATAAAAAACCTGGGCCGCTGTAGATGCTTTCAAAAGTAGCTATTATAACTCCCCGCATGGCATGGCTTTGAAGATGCTACAGCCCTCCCTGCAGTATTGCAATCCTGTCTATCAGAGGAACATGACGTGCTGGCTACCTGAAAGTAGGGCTCTTAAAGAAACAACTTATGACATGAATTTATGTTTCCTTGAAAATCTATCTTTTTTCTTTCCACTAATGTCATAATTTCGTCTTTTATAAAGGACATCTTTACTTTAAAATGTTTCCTAGACCAGCAGTCTCCTGAAATATTGATCTCTTCCATATGGGCCATTAAGCCAACTAGATATTTCCATTAATAATTGGCTAGACTCCCCCCACCACCACCCCCATGCACACAAGCGCGTGTGCACACACACACAGAGCCAGCCTCTTTCCTGATTACTCATTGCCAAAGCTGTTGTGGAAGGAAGAGCTGCCTCGAAATGTGCATGTATCAGCAACTTCAGTTTCTCCACAGAGCTACATTTGACTGGCCATTTTTGGAAATACAATATTATTCATTTTGGCAAACCACAGATCCCTGTCTGCAATTGGGTTTATGTCATTGGGCCTCCACTGTATGAAATTATCTGCCGCATAACTACGTTCTCAGACTCCTTCACACTTGGACCCCTGGTGTGAGGGACTGCAGTGACTCCACTGGTGCCCACAGGAACACCGACACAGCCGCCAAGAAACGCAGCTAATTGTTCAGTGTGATATCTCGTTTTAGACACTGCCTGGGATGGATACAGGACATCACTTTTGAAAACTGTAAAGAAACCTGGCAATACAAGAAAATGAGGTGAGATCCATCACCTATCTCAATTTGTTTGGTGAGTTTTATCCTCTACGATTCCCCCAATTTTTGAAGCCATTTTAAATATATCTTTGAAAAGAAAAAGACCTATGGAAAAGAAAATAAGGTGGAAAACTGAAAGACATTCAAGTGACTTCTAATTGACAAAAGGCAGGAATGAGAACAGATATTCAGACTTCATTAGAATGGTTAGAAACATTTGAAGAGCTGCATTTGCTGTCTTTGAATTATTTTAACACGTAAGCTATATCACCTATTATTCCAGGATTCACAAGACCTTACATCAATTTGTAGAAGCAGTATTTCATCATATTTCCATACTTTCCATACTTTTAAAAACAATCTCCTTTTCATAAGCATATAGCAAACATAGAAGCGCAAAAAGAATAACTATAGAGCTCCATTTCTTTAACAAAATAGATATTCCCACGTAATCAGTGCTCAGATCAAAAAGTAAGACACTACGCCATCTCAGAAAGCCCACGTGAGCCTATTCAAGGGGCTACCGCTCCCCAGCAGGTAACCAGAGACTTTTAGCACCAGATATTTGTTTTGCCTGCTTTACGCCGCTAACTCCATACAATTTGAGTTCTTTTGTGTCCAACTTCATTTGCTCAGAGTTACATTTGCTGATTTTCCTGTTATCACGTTTGTTCTCACCACTTTCTAGGATTTCACTGTACAGCTATAGTCCTCTTCATCTGTGTTACTGTAAAATGAATGGACATTTGAATCACTTCTAGTTTGAGTCTATTAAAAACAGTAATGTTATGAATAATATGCCTGTTTAATATGCAAAAGCCCAGGCACTTATTTTGGTTGCCTACTTAGGAATGAACTCACTAGGCCATAGGGTCAACTTGAGCTTTAGTAAATACATGTCTTGTCAAAGAGTTTTCAAAGTGGTTTTATTTCTTTCCCATCTAGCTGTGATTGTCTATCCTTTAACAAGGCTCTTTTTACCCCTCCCTTTCTCTCACCCTTCCAGCCTCTAGTGTCCCCTGTCCTGCTTCTTATTTCTATGAGATCAGCTGTTTTTAGCTTCCACATATGCATGAGAGCAGACGGTGTTTATCTTTTACTGTTCCTGGCCTATTTCACTTAGCAGGACGTGCTCCAGTTCCAGCTTGGGCCCCTCATCTGGTTTTCAGCACCAAGGCTGAGTCCCTATCTTGGCTATTGTGAATGATACTGGAATAAACATGGGGTAAACATACATCTTTTATATATTTATTTTCTGTCTATTAGATAAATACCCAGTAGTTGAATTGCTAAATCACGTGCTAGGTTTATTTTCAGTTTTGTTGAGGAAGCTTCATACTATTTTTCATAATGTATATACTACATACATTACCACCAACACTATATGAGTTCCCTTTTCTCCTCATCCTCACCACCACTTGTTAATTTTTTTTTCTTTTTGATAATAGCCATTGTGACTGGGGTTTTGATTTGCCATATCCCTGGTGATTAGAAATGTTGAACATTTTTTCATATCCTTGTTAGCCATTCATATAGCTTGTTTGCACAGATGCCTATTCAGATCCTTCACTTATTTTTTTTGAGACAGTCTCACTTTGTTGCCCCTGGGTAGAGTGCCATGGTGTCATAGCTCACAGCAAATTCCTGGACTCAAGTCATCCTCTTGCCTCAGCCTCCCAGTAGTTAGGACTATAAGTGTCCGCCACATCACCCGGCTAATTTTAGAGATGGGGTCTCACTCTGGCTCAGGCTGGCCTGGAACCTGTGAGCTCAGGCAATCCACCCACCTCAGCCTCCCAGAGTGCTAGGATTACAGGCATGAGCCGCCGCACCCAGCCTTTAATAGAATTACTTGGTTTTATGCTGTTGAGCTCCTTTTGGATATTAATCCCTTGTCAGGTGAATATTTTGCAAATATTTTCCCCCATAGTGCAAGTGGTCTCTTCCCTCTGTTATTTCCTTTGCTGTTCAGAAGCTTTTTGGTTTTACATCCCCATGTCTCTTTTTGCTTTTGTCGCCTATCCTTATGAAATGCTGGTCTTAAAATCTTTACCCAAGCCGATATCCTAAAGCATTTCTCCAGTGTTTTCTCCTAAAAAATTTATATTTTGGACCTTATATTTTTCAATTCATTTTGAAGTAATTTTTGTTTATGGGAAGAGATAAGGATCTGGTTTCATTCTTCTGCATAGAAAACCTGGTTTTCCCAGCATCATTTCTTGGAGTTTTTCTGTTTGGTTTTGTTGTTGTTGTTGTTGTTGTTGTTTCGAGAGACAATCTTAACAAGACTGCCCTGGATAGAGTGCCATGGCATCATACCTCTCGGCAACCTCAAACTCTTGGGCTCAAGTGGTCCTCTTGCATCAGCCTCAAAGTAGCTAGGACTACAGGTGCCTGCCAAGATGCCCAGCTAGTTTTTGTATTTTCAGTAGAGACAGGGTCTCAGTTTTGTTCAGGCTGGTCTCGAGCTCCTGAGGTCAGGTGATCTACCTGCTTCGGCCTCCCAGAGTGCTGGGATTACAGGTGTGACCCACTGCGCCAGCCCCAGCATCATTTCTTAAAGAGGGTGCCTAGATTTCTTTTACATCTAGTTTGGGTTTAGTAAGTATGCTAATGATTTTTATATGTTGACTTTTGCCCTGCAACTTAACTCAATTTCTTGCAGTTCTAAGAGTTTTGGTAAAGTGTTTAGGCTTTTCTACGTGTAAGATCATGTTTTCTACAATCAGGGACAATTTGACTTCCTCTTTCCCAATTTGGATGATCTTTGTGTTTTCTCTTACCTAAGTGCTCTGGCTAGTACTTCCCTAACTATGTTAAATAAGAGTAGTAAACTGAACATTTGTGTCTTGCTCAGAGCTTTTTAGAGAAGCTTTCCATTTTCCCCATTCAGTACAATGTTAGCTGTAGGTTTGTTGTATGAGAGATGTCTGGAAAGTATCCAGCCATGTATGGCTGTATCTTTCATGCCAGATGGCTGGATACTTTCCTGGACAGCCCTTGTACATAATTTTTCTTGTGTTGAGGTACACCGTTTGTGTCACTAAGGGATGTTGAATTTTATTAAATGCTTTTTTGATATCGAGATGACCACATGATTATTGTCCTTCATTTTATACATGTGATAGCAAATGTATTGACCTATGTCTATTTTTTTTGGTTCTATATTTTCACCCTTTATTCAGAATACAGTGCAACATTACAGTTACTGATCATTAAATGAACAGACTTGCTGATGTGGTATTGACAGCATGACCTGAATTCTGGGAGTCAGTGGTTTTCCAGTTCTAAAGGAGGAGAGAGAATAGTTACCTACAAGATCTTCTGAAGAGAAAAGAACCATGTTACTCAGTGAGCCACCAGAGGGTTTCGGCTTCAACCCACTGGCTGGAGGGATTGTCAGTCCTGGTCAACCATCCATGATCTTCATCCCAGCAAACCAGAATCTCCAATTTTTTGAACTAATTGTAAGTACAAGAGAGAATAACTCCAGACTGATGTATAAACTGATCTGGATGACTACTGAAGTGTCCTCCAGGAGCTGGCAAAATCTTCAGAGTGACTGTTAGAGGGAGGAGCCTTCCATGTGCTCCCAGTTATTATACAGTGCATAGAGGCTGGAAAGTGTTCGCCCTGCCAGACTGCCTCGTGCGACACTTCAGAGACCACCTGCACATTTATACAACATGCCCGTCATGAATCCAGCTGCCACCGTATTGAGGTCATCTTCTGCACCTCCTGTTTTCCATAACACCAACTGCCCAATCAAGCAAAGCCAGAGAACCTGGAGTATTAGCCCAAAGTGACCCTTGCCTCGTCAACCATATTCAAAATCTGTGCATTTCTGGGTTTGGACCAGGCAATCCTCGCTGAAGACCATTCACTGCCCCAAATGCAGCCCCTGTCATGCAATATCCTCCAATGGTAAAGAAGGCCAGTTCAAACCTGCCCCGGGTAGTGGAAATACTGTCTACTGCAAAAAAGTTCTCATCAGACTGTGCTTCAGGGGAAAATCAGCAGCAAATGTAAATACAGGCTAAGTGTGAGAGTGTGTATAAAAGGGCAGCCAGAGCTCCTTTTTGTTTATAAATGGGAAAGTTAACAATAAGCCAAATTATCTCCTTAAATAAAACCACTGATACTGAAAATTAAAAGATTAAACAAATGGGCCACAAAAAAATCAGACAAGTGGTAGAAAGGAGATGATCCCAAATAGTCGCCACAGAACCATAAATTTAACATGCTTGGAAAAATAAAGGTGACTTTAAAACAAACTCAAGCTAGAGAAATCACAAACCCAAACTCGGCAGCAGTCTAAGGGCAGCTGCAGAGGGAGGGGATGGGAGATGCCCGCCGGTCTGGTCACACTGCTCTTGGGACTATGTAACACTCTAGGTCTCTCCCAGGCTGTTGTATTGGCAGCAGCGTAGGACAGGCAGCAGGAGGCATGTGATTTTTTTAGTTTTTTTCTCTACAAAGGGGCAATTATTACTGGACAAGGCAAGGTAATTGTGGTCACGAGAGAAGCAGCCAAATGCAGATCTGTTGAGCTAACGGGAATCTCAGTCTTTCCCAGCTTTGCAATGAGCTCATTACAGATTTTTGTCAGTTCTTAGTTCTTCAGTTTCTTGGTCCTTCTGCTGAAGGGCCTTTCTGAGGACCCCACCTTCATCTGCTCTTTCCGGAGTCCAACGTGGAGAGCTGTACTCTCGGACTTTGCTTTTGTTTGAACCTGCGTGATCTCTTCCCTGGCTTTGTCTAGTTTTCCTTCAGGATGACTTTTCAGGGCCTGATATGACTGTTGCTCTTGTCTAACTCTGGCTAAGTCATCCTGAGCGTGATTTTTCAAGGCTTTATCATTCTTCTTGAACCCCCCACCCCCAGGACCTCTTTCAGGTTCTCATATCTCCTAAAGAGATGGGAAAGGGACCTTTCCACAGAGTTAAGGTCAGCCAGGGTCTGTTCTTCTCCATGGTCAGCTGTGGGAAGCTTTTTTTTTTTTTTTTTTTTTTTTTTATTGAATAGTAACTGTGTACATTAATGCAGTTCTGGGGTACAGTGTGGTGTTTTCACACACAATCCAAAACGCTTCCATCAGACTGGTTAACATAGCCTTCATGTAGTTTTCTTAGTTATTGTGTTAAAACGTTCATATTCTACTCATAGAAAGATTCACTTGTACCCTTGTAAGATAAACCACAGAAGTGATCCCTCCAATCCCCCTCCCTCCACCCATTCCCCCTTCCCCTCTCCCTCCCTGTGGGAAGCTCTTCTGAGAGATCATATCTACCCTTGGTTCATCTTCAGTCATTTGAGCAATAGTTTGTTCATATTTAGCCATAATTTTCCTCATCTCCAAGACTTCTTGTTGGGTCTCTTCATATTTTTTTCTTCCATTCATTTGCTTCCATCTCTTTAGCAATCTCTTCTCTGAACAAGGTGAGAACCGCTGTTTTATATGATTCGCTGAGTCAGGTCCCATCCAGGGGACTCTTGCCACCATAGGACACTGACACAGGGGCCTTCTCTGCAGAGTCCAGACAGTCCAGACATGGCAGATCCATCTTCTGGTTTTTGCCTTTCTCTAAGCCAGTGGTTCTCAACCTTCCTAATGCCACAGCCCTTTAATACAATTCCTGTGGGTCGCAACCCACAGGTTGAGAACCATGCATGTACTTGGATCAGAGGAAGTTAAAGATGCCCTGCTCACAGTCCCTAACCTTAGGAAGCTTGTAAAAGTTACTTTTCTATGAGTAATACACTGCACCAGTGTGGGGAGTGGGCTGTGGGCAGCAGGGCCCCCACAGCTTGGGAAATGCTCAGGGGATAGACAAAGTTTTTACACTTTTTTGCTTAAAGTCTACACAATATTTATCTGCTATAAAAATACCTTTTTCTCACTTTTTGGCCTGCATTGACATAAAAAATCTTTTTAATCCCTTCACTTTCAGTATGTTTCTTTTCAGACGAAGGGGGCTTTCTTATACACAGTATATAGTTGGATCTTGTTTTTCTTTTTTAAATCCATTCACCTAGTCTATATCTTTTTTTTTCCCCCTCTGGCCAGGGTTGGGTTTGAACCCACCACCTCTGGCATATGGGGCCAGCGCCCTCCTCCTTTGAGCCACAGGCACTGCCCTAGTCTGTATCTGTTAATAGGGGAATTTAAACCTTTACATTAAAGGTTGTTATTGATAGGTGTGGGCTTATTCCTGTTGTTTTTGTCATTTTCTGGTGGTTTTACATATTCTTTTCTTCCTCTCTTGGTTTTTGTAATGACCTGCAGTGATGGGGTTTGATTCCTTTCTCTTATTTGTGGATCTGCTTTACCAATGAGTTTCATTCTTCTACATGTGTTCGTGATGATAGTCATCCTTATTTTTCATCCAGATGTAGGATCCTTAAACATTTCTTGTAGAAGCAGTCTAATGCAATGACTTTCTTTTTTTTATTAAGTCATCACTGTGTACATTAATGCGATCATGGGGTACAATGTGCTAGTTTTATATACAATTTGAAATATTTTCATCAAACTGGTTAACATAGCCTTCATGGCATTTTCTTAGTTATTGTGTTAAGACATTTCTACATTTAGTAAGTTTCACATGTACCCTTGTAAGATGCACCATAGGTGTGGTCCCACCAATTGCCCTCCCTCTACCCATCCTGCCCCGTCCCCTCCCCTCCCTTTCCTCCATATTCTTGGGCTATAATTGGGTTATAGTTTTCATATGAAAGCTATAAATTAGTTTCATAGTAGGACTGAATACATTGGATACTTTTTCTTCCATTCTTGAGGTACTTTGCTAAGGAAAGTATGTTCCAGCTCCATCCATGCAAACGTGAAAGAGGTAAAGTCTCCATCTTTAAGGCTGCATAATATGAAGATTTTCTTACATGAGACTTGATGTTCTTATCTACTACTTTTAAAATGCTTTGTCTTCTACTTTGGACACTGACTATAATGTGTCTTGAAGAGGACCTCTTTGGGTTGGATCTATTTGGGGATTTTCAAGCTTTCTAGATCTCAATGCCTATATCTCTCCCAAGATTTAGAATGTTTACAACTATTATTAAATAAGACTTCTATGCCTTTTCTATCCTGTTTCTGGGATTCCTATAATATGAATATTTATCACCTTATTGTTTCATCGGTTTATAGGCTGTCTTTATTCCTTTTTAATTTTTTTGTCCTAAGTAGATTATTTCAAAAGACCTGTCTTCAAGTTTAGAAATTTTCTCTTCTCCTTGATCTAGTCTGTTGTCAATAGTCTCAATTATATTTTTTATTTCATTCATTGAATTTTTCAACTCCAAGATTTCTGTGTGGTTCCCTTACATAATACCTGTTGAATTTCTCATTCAGATCATGAATTCTTTCTCTGATTTCATTGAATCTACTTCATTAAATTTCTTCAAGATCATTATTTCATATTTCTTTTCATGCATTTCATACATATTCTTTACTTTTTCAGGGTCTTTTGCTAGAGGATTATTATGTTTTTGGAGATGTCACATTTCTCTACTTTTTCATGTTTTTTACAGCCCTACATTGATATCTACAGAGTAGCTTTCATAGTGAAATACTTTTTTATTGTAGATGCATCCTATAGTGTTGGTTAAATAGTATACTTTGACTTTAGTTATGGCTGGACACAGAGGTATAGTTTTAGCAGTAGAAGTCTCTGGACAAGCCAGTCATCAGGCCCCTTATGGGGGAAGAAGGGAATGGGTGGGGTTGCCTGAATCAGTTATCCTAAGGAAGATAGTCCTTGGAACCTTAGAGAAAGGCACACAGGCCACCAGACCATGGGCCCTTGGGGGTGGCATTTGGGTACTTGGCTCTGTATCTGGAGCGTGCAGAGTTGCCATTAAAGACAAACCTCAGGTCTCAGCACTCGTAGCTCAGCAGTTAGGGTGCTGGTCACATACACCAGAGCTGGTGGGTTCTAATCCAGCCTGGGCCTGCTAAACAACAATGACAATTGCAACAAAAAAAATAGCTGGGCATTGCTGGGGGCATCTTTAGTCTCAGCTACTTGGGAGGCCAAGGCAAGAGAATTACTTAAGCCCAAGAGTTTGAGGTTGCTGTGAGCTGTGATGCCACAGCACTCTGCTGAGGGTAACATATGAGACTCTCTCTAAACAAAGACAAACCCAAGGCCGTCAGCTTTTAGACTCTGGGGAACACATACATTGGCTACCTCTGTATTTGGGGTTGCCTCTCTACTTTGCTGGACTGCCTTTTCTTTGAGTTAAACACCTCTGAGTGCCAGGTGCTGCATGGACACTACTGCTGAGTTTATGACTGCCCTCTTGCATCCATCTGGGATTGTGGCTGTGACTCTACAGCCTTCTGCAGGGGGTGGCAAGATGACATAAGGACTTCAGGTATGTGGATATGCAGGGGCACTGAGCTCCTGGGCAGAATATCTCTCTTATATTTATTAACCTTTTAGGTAATACTTGGTCAACTTCTAGTTCAAGTCTTTTGCTCATTTTCTCTTAGCAATTTGTTGAGGTTATTGTATGTTCTGGTTCCTGGTTCTTTTATGTTCTGTAAATATCTTCTTCCACTTTTTTATGCTTTAAATGGTATCTTTTGATTAAGAGTTTTTTAAATGTTATCCAAATTGTCTTTTTTAGAAGAGCACTTTTTACATTTTTAAGAAATCTTTATTTGCCAGAGTAAATAAAATATTTTTTCATTTTTCTAAAAGTTTTCTTTCATATTTGGATGCATAATTAAGCTAGAATTGTGTGTGTTAAAATGCTGAGCAAGATTCACTTTATCCCATTTGGATATCTAATCCTACACAGATTTTGTTCTAATTACTTGCACTGTTTATCTGTTAAACTATTTAAGTTGAAGTCTATTTTCCTATCATTTTGTAAAAGGACAAATATTTACAAAAATGAAATCCTATTTTACTTTGTATTTTATATTCCAGTTAACATTTTATGATGGATTTCACTAACATATAGATCTGTGTTATTTTCATAATTCTATAATATTGTATTAAGTGGCCATGTAACAATTCATTTTCTATCTATTGATATTCAAGTCAGCCCAAATCATTCAGTATCATAATCAGTACCATGAAAGTGATCTTTGAATTTATACCTTTGCATATTTAAAAATCAATTATGTTGAATACCATTAAGAATTTGGGTATTCACATTTTAAGGTTTTTGACCAAAAGTGGCTATATTATAAAGCTTAATCTTCATAAGGCCTTCATATATGCAAACTCTTTTAGAGGGTATGTGCCAAAATTTTTATTGGTAATTCTGTATTTGTTAGTAGTAATTGAGAGAGGTTGTTACCTTCCATCTTTGCCGCATATGGTATCATCAATTGGAAGTATCATTTAAAGGACCCAGAGTTGCTTTTGGTGTAATCTACCTTTGGTTTTGTAAGTCCAATGGTTGCTTTGTACTATTTTTATTGTCCAACTCAGTGTTTATTAATGAAAAGAAGAGCTTCGATTGCCCGGTGAGGTAAAGAGTGGCTCTCTAAAGGACTTTAGGTAACTTTTTTATTGATCTTTATGTTGTAATAAAAAATGCCACCCATTACAATCCCAAATTGAGAAGGAAATAGTCAGGACATACTACCATTTTCTTGTGACACAATGATAAGTATTTAGAGGTGTGTGTGTGACAAAAGAGCAAAAATTATTTAAAAATGAAATTACTATTCTTTTGGAATTCAAAGTGATGTAAACTTGATTTAAAAGGAAATTTAAGCTCAAACTACTGCACCATCTGCTTCTGTTGCAGCTTTATGTCTCTACCCATAAGTTTTTACTATGGGATTTTTCTTCCTAGGCAGAGAAAAAGATGAAAAAAGAAGTGGTAAGTATCTCTAGCCAAGTTTTGCTGAGAGGTGATAATGATGGCATAATCGGATCTAGTATTTTTGTTTAAATCATTAAAATCTTTCATCTCTATCACTGAGTAGTCACAAAAAATGATAAAACTTCTCTCTGACCCATTTAAAACAGGTATTGCTGCTACATTTTCACTTAAAACTCTGAGAAGTCATAATTTAAATTTTGGAAGCCTCATTAATAAAAAGGGCATTGCAGATATCATTAGTATGGAATGCCAATTCTAAAGCTACTTGATTCATACAGTATTTTGATTCTTGTTCCTCCTTGATACTTACCAAAATATAAATTTCCAAGTCGATGACTTTTTTTTGCTTTAAAATGACCTTTTTTCCTTGGTGAGTTTATGCATATCATCCTCTAACACGACAGCTTGTTGGCCATTTGTGCAAGAAGTAAAAAACACTTCCATGAATACAAGTTACTCAGTTTTTTAATGTAGGGTTTGACTTTGGCCATAACTTCAGATAATCATTGCTGTCTACAGATGTTACGCAGTGCCGTCCATCAGGTTAAACAAACCCATGAAAGCATCTGGAAACAGAAGGTCTGAGAATAAGTTTTATGAACCCAGAAAATAACCTTCTTTTCTTATAATACCAGAAAGTTTCTAAGTAAGGAGGACATTAGCTGATAAGGTTTGCAGAAATGTCACTGGTATATGAGAATTGATCTCCTTTCAGAGCAAAGACCCAAAGGATAAAGCAGTTCAAATCAGGAGGAATACTGTACATAAATACATAAAACTCTTAAGTATTTAAGGGGCTACTTCGGGCATTATTTTTTCTTGCCAGCTGAGCATTTTACGTGTTCTGCTGACTTTCTGCATCAAGTGGAAACAGAAATACTATTTCCTACTTTGCAGTCTAATCTACTTGTGTGGATAACTTCACTGAATAGGCACTTCTCTGAGCTCGGAATGGTGTTGACAATAACTAGAAATATCCTAAATCATATCATTCCTTTCCAGAATTAAGAATTATTTTTTTAAATTTCTGAAAACACTACATGTTGAACTTCCTCTAAGGCCTAAGGGCTCTTGATTTAGGCTTAAATGTTATTGTGAAATATTTCAAACATACAGGTGAGGATAAATAAAATTATTTTTAAAAACCCAAAAAACAGTGTATCCACCAGTGAACAGTGTCAGTTACTTTTTCTTCTGTAAAGAATTAGATAAGATACAAGTGAGTGCCTCCTGTTAATTCCTCTCTGATCCACATATGTTTTTATAATTATGTTAAGTATATTTATAAACATTATAAACTATTCTCATTTATTATTTTTAATTTTTTTCACCGTACAACCTTTTTTTTTAAACTGGCAAATAAGTACTTTGTACTTGTGGGGTACAAAGAAGTGTTTCAATACAAATAATGTATAGCGATCAGGGTAATTATATCATCTCAAACATTTATCTTTCATTTAGGAATGTCCCGTATCCTCCTAGCTATTTGAAACTATATAATGCTTTATTAACTATAGTCATCCTCAAATGGTATAGAAAGCTAGAGCTTATTCCTCTTACATAGCTGTGATTGTCTATCCTTTAACAAAGCTCTTTTTACCCCTCCCTTTCTCTCACCCTTCCAGCTTCTAGTGTCTTCTGTCCTACTTTTTACTTCTATGAGATCAACTCTTCTTAGCTTCCACATATGAATGAGAACACATGGTATTTATCTTTCTGTTCTGGCTTATTTCACTTAACGTAAAGTCCTCCAGTTCCATCCATGTTGTCATAAATGACAGTTTCATTCTTTTTATGGCTGAATAATATTCCATTGTGGATATAGACCACATTTTCTTATCCACTCATCTGTTTTTGAAATCATGGCTAGACCTAGGTTGATTTCATATCTTGGCAATAAATAATGCTGCAATAAACATGGGGGGTGGCAGGTGTCTCTTTGATATAACGATTTCCCTTCATTTGGATAAATTCCCAGTGGCAGGATTGTGGAATAATATAGTAGCTCTATTGCAGTTTATTGAGGACCCTCCATGCTGTTCTCCATAGTGCCGGTACTAGATCACGTTTCCACCAACAGTGTATAAGAGTTCTCTTTTTTCTACATCCTCACCAGTATTTGTTATTTTTTGTCTTTTTGATAATAGCATCCTAACTCAGATGACATGATACCTCATTATGGTTTTGATTTGCATTTTCTCAATGATGTTTGTCATTTTTTCATCTTTTTTTTTTTTTTTAGCCATTCATGTCGTCTTTTGAGAAATGCCTGCTCAGATCATTTGCCCATTTTTAAATCAGATGTTTTCTCACAGCTGAGCTGTTTTAATTCCTTCTGTGTTCTGTACCTCATATTAATCCCCTATCAGATATGTAATTTGCAGATATTTTCTCCCATTCTGCAGGATGTCTTCTCACTCTGTTGATTGTTGCCTTCGCTAAATAGAAGTTTTTTAGTTTGCTATCCCATTTGTTTACTTTTGCTTTTATTGACTATGCTCATTCATAAAATGTCCCAGACCAACATCCTGAAGCACTTCTCCTGTTTCCTTCTGGTAGTTTTGTGGTTCCAGGTCTTACTTTAAGGTCTTTGATCCATTCTGAGTTGATTTTTCTGATGAGTGAGAAGTAGCAATCTAGTTTCATTCTTTTGCATATGGACATCCAGTTTCCCCAGCACCATTTATTGAAGACACTCTCCTTTCCTCAATGAGCGTTCCTGGCAACTTTGTCGAAAATTCATTGGCTGTAGATGGGGGCTAATTTCTGAGTTCTCTATTCTGTTTCATTAGCCTGAATATAGGGTATATTATACTTCTATTTGTGCACCTCAATTAGTTTTCTTGATGTTAAATGATATCACAATCTACACTGTTTATTCATTCTCATATTTATGGAGATATGTTTCCAATATTTTGCTCTCACAGGTGTATGTAAATAAGGAAAGAGATGGAGTTACTCCAGTAGGTAGGTATGAGCATCCTCACCTTAAGAAACAATGACAAATTGGAACTATCACTCATCAGTGGGGTTGTGTTTCTCCTCATTTCTTAATGTTTCCTCAGTTTTCTATTGAAGTCAGCTCTTAGTACTTCTAAAGGGGAAAAATACTCAGTACTTCTAAAGGGAAAAGACTGTCTTTTTGTTTTCTGGAGACTCTTAAGATTTTTCTCTTTTCTTTCGATTTTTAAGAATTTACAAATAGGTCTCAGTGGTTGTCTTTATTCTGTTTAGAAATCATTAAGCTAATGGACTCTGAGTTGAGTTTCTCTACTAGTTTTTGTTTGTTTTTTTGTGAGGTTTTTTGTTCTTTTAGAACAGAGTCTTTGTCGTCTCGGCTAGAGTACCATGGCATCAGCTTAGCTCATGGCATCCTCAAACTCCTGAGCTCAAGCAATCCTCTTGTCTCAGCCTCCCAAGTAGTTGAGACAACAGGTGCCCACTATGATGCCCAGATAATTGTTCTGGTTTTAGTAGAGATGGGATCTCACTCTTACTCATGCCGGTCTCAAATTCCTGAGCTCAAGTAATCCTCCCACCTCAGCCTCCCAGAGTGCTAGGATTATGTGTGTGAGCTCTGAGCTCTGCCTTTGCCACTTCTGAAAAATTCTTTGTCATTATCTCATCAGCAGTTGTGAGCCACTCTTTTCTCTCCCTTTAATACTCTAAAAATAAATGTATGTTTGGACTTTTGTTGTATCCTTCTTGTCTCTTATGTTCATTTTAATATTTTGGAATTTAAAAAGTAGAGTATAAATAGTGTTCATTGTACCCCTCAAGTTTTTATCCCTCACTTCTCCTCCTACCCTCCTCCCTTGTTGGTTTCCAATGTCCTTTATGGAAATCTTATGGGGTTTTTTTGTTTGTTTTGTTTTGTTTTTTTGTAGTTTTTATTTTCTATGCTTCAGTTTGGATAACTTTTATTGATTCATCATCAACATTCACTATTCTTATCTTTTACAGTTTCAAGTCTGTTGTTAAATTAATTCAACGTCTGATCAATTTCTAAGATATCTGACTTTCATATTTAACTTTTTTATCAGTCTTTTCATCTGTTGATCTTCTCTGTACTATAAGTATTTTCAAATCACTATTTTCTAACTCCAGTATCTGGATCATCTACGAATTCACTTCCACTGTGTTTTGACATCTAGTAGTTCCCAAATGTGTGCCAGACATTGCATATAAAAGAATGTTTATAGAGATTACAAGTCATACTTTCTTCTGAACACAGTTTCCTTTTCCTCTGTGTGGAAGCAAGTGGGAAGAGACTGTTACCTCAATCCAAGCAGAGGTTGAGCTACTTGGGGCCATACTGCACTCTTATTGACAGTGCTTCATTCCTTTTCCTAGGCTGTGGTCCTTCTGTGCTTATTTGTGAACTTGATGTTTTATAACTAAAGAATGCCAGAAGATTCAAAGCTACTCTTTGGGGCATTTGAGCTTAGTTCTGTACCATACCATTTCCAAAGATTCAAAGTTTGGGAAATATTTTCAAAGGAAGAGTAGTTATACATTTAAGAGAAGATTCCTTTCTCCAATTTGTCTTATCACTTCAAGATTATTAGAAATTTCACTGTAACTTTAGGAGCCTTTTGTCTAGTTACCCTGCCTTCCACATATACCCTAGAACTCAATCTCGTGGAGGGAAAACAGTTGCATTTGGATTGCCTCAAATTTCCCATCTATCAGGCAGGATAAGTCACCTGCCAAAAGTCAAGTTTAGTTTTCCTCTAAGAGAGACATGGTTTGGCTCTAGCCCCATCCCGTCCATAGCTAAAATCAGCAAATATCTCAAGAGAATATATGGCTAACGATTATCAACTCACCCCCACCCCAGAATTCCAACTTGTCATTGTTACTTCCCAGTATCTTTAAACATATGACATTGGTATACCTACTCAGCTTTTCCTATGTGTTGCACCCAGATTGCTGGCCTGCTGTCAATTCCATCTTATCTGGAAGCAAAAGTATTCACTGCATTGTCTAAAATTTGAGAGGTCAAAAGGTTAGGATAAATACTTTACAACTGCCTTAGAGTAACCTCCCACCATCAAAACCATATGTTAATCTCAAAAGATTGAATATTATGAAAGAGTTAAATAACTGGGATTTATTCAAATTTTTAAATTTTTGATTTTAAAACTTTTAATTTCTTCACGTTTAAAATTTGAAATCTCTTTAAGGACTCATTCAAAAAGGGAAAGGCAAGTCACAGACCTGGGATAATAGACTTCTGATAAATCTGACAAAAGATCTATATCTGATTTATATTTAACATATAAATACAACTGAAGATAACTCCATTTTTATTTGACGGGGAAAGGTTTTGAACAGATATATTAATAAGCACATGAAAAAGTTGAAATATTTATTAAAAAATTTTTGGATTAATACAAGGGTACATACAATTAGGTTACATTTTCATTTGCATGGTAAAGTCTGAGGTGTAATTGAGTCCTTCACCCAGAAAGTAGCCATATACCCCTACATTTAACCCATTGGGTAGGAACTTATCAAATCCCCTCCCCTTCCTTTTTTCCTCCCTCCCAGTCCCCTTCTTGAGTTTGTTTTCCTCTCATGTGGGTCTGTAGTTATTGATCTTCTAGTTTTGACGTAGTATTGAGTACATGGGATACTTGTTTGTTCCTTTCTTGAGATACTTAGGAGATTGTTGTCCACATTCATCCAGGTAAACACAAAGGATGCAAAGTCTTCATTTTTTTTTAAATGGTTTAATATTTCATGGTATGCATACACCAGTTTATTAACATTAACCTTATAGCTTAAAGTTAAAAAATAAAACACACGTGAGTAGGAATCAGCAAAAGAACCTTGGCAACATGAAAATTCAGATCAGATCACCTCCCCCAAGGGACTACAATGGAACTACAGAAGAAAGTGCTATCCAAAAGAAATGGTTGAAATTCCAGAAATGGAATTCAGAATTTGGATGGCTAAGAAGATGAAGAGAAAATGGAGAAACTAAGTCCAAAAATTGTCTCAAGAAATCACTGAAATTAAAATCAAAGTCACCAAGAGAGGATATAGCAGAGCTTAACAAATTGAAGGAGGCAGTCTAGGACTTTTTAAAACACAAAGTTTCAGAAAAGCATCTGAACTTTTTTTTTTTGGCCAGGGCTGGGTTTGAACCCACCACCTCCAGCATTATGGGGCCAGTACCCTACCCTTTTGAGCCACAGGCACCATCCCACATCTGAACTTTTTATACATAATTTAAGAGTGAAAGATCACGTATTTGGGGGAAAGATTTCTAGAAGTGTCCTTTAAAAAGTAAACACAAGTGTTAAAGTATCTTGTGGGTTGGAGGCAAGATGGTTGACTAGAGTCATCAGTTAATAGAATGTCTCAGAAGAAAAAGTTTCAGTTGAAAAAGCAGAGCCCAGGTATAATTCTGTGGGGAGACTCCCAGAACCTACTACACATCCCATGAGAAGAAGTAATGTTATCAGAAAAAGCAAGATTTCAACAGAGCTGGACCTCTGAATAATTTGGAGCCCTGTAGAAAGATGAGAGTATTTTTCCTCCCTTCACACCTTTGGAGGTCTGATGGCACCTGAACTATAAGCCCCTCTTCCTCTACAAGCCCAAGCTCTGCCATCAGTGAGCTGAGAACAACTTAAGAACAGAGCAGTGGGCTAATGGCAGCCCCCGTGATCACTTCTCACCACAGACTCAAGCTGAGGCAGCAGGTGCCATATTGATTTTCCACATACAGAGTGCTCTTGTGCTGCTGAGGGAGTTTCACCCATCTAACTTTTCACTAGATCCTATACAAACATTATCAAGACTGACTTGGAGTAGAGAGGCTACAGGGAGCCAGTGGGTAATGGGGGGAACTGTGTGATCCCAGAGCTTGGACATTCAAGCCAGGCTGCCTTCAGGGGAGAAAAGAGATACTGGCAAGTTGCCTGTGGGCCAAAGGGGACCAGAGTGCCAGCTCTCCTCCCCTGGGGCTCTTCTTTCCCTCCTGTATCCTGAATCCTGCACAGGGTCAGCATGGGCACCCCGAGGGACATTTGAGCCAGGGCTCTTGGGAGCAGCTGCTTCCCCTTGGCTGGTGTCCCTAACACATCTAGGTTTTCACCAAGAGTGTGGGTTATGCCTTTAATCTTAAAGACTAAGGGGTGCTCAAACCATAAGCTCTTCACCCATGAACCCTCCCTGGTGATGCCTCCCAGGCTGCTATAGCAGAGCAAGACATCATAGTCTGTTCACTCTGTGGCAGTTTCATCAACTCAGGAGACCTGAGACCTCCATGGTCAACTCAGGACCAGCACATCTGTCATAGACCAGGCTTGAACTAGAGGTCAGAGGATGAGTCTGTGGACTTGATTCTGTACATCCAGGACTTGATAGCAATATTCATGGGCCCAGAGGAGATAACTGTGAACTGATCTTGAGAGGGAGCCCACATGGACAGAATTCCATGCATCTCCCTCGTAAGCAGAATTTTTTTTTTTTTTTTTTTTTTGGTGTGGTGGGGTTACCTCAGCCCCCTCTCTGGTGGCTTTCCCAGGGGCCAGGAGCCAACTCCTCACCCCTGCTAAGACAGCACTCTTGCTCACCTGTGAGCCTGAACATGGGCTCATCTGACGCAGCCCTGCTCAGTCTCACCCTAATGTTTGTATAGGGTCCAGGGAAAAATTAACTGGATGACTGAACCTGAAAGGGTCGTTTGAAAGTTTCTGAGCTCCTTCCAGTGTGTGGGACATCTGAGTGCTATTCCTGATGGATTAGATCTGGGTATAGGTTCCAAAAAAATAACACTTCAGCACTACCTACCAGCAAAGAGGTCCTCTTATATAGCCCATTACAGCATTTACTAACTTAAAGCACAGGACTTGGCTGACCCTTACCCATAATCAACAACTATTGACCTGGAGATTAAACTGGACATCCTAATATAATTCCTACTGCTATAAGCCACAAGACTGAAGAAAGAGATAAGATTTCAGAGACCTCCATCTCCCCTTCTCAACAAGAGGCAGGGAATTTTCTCACACATAAAGTACCTTAAACAATCTGATGAAACATTGCTCCCTGAAATCATCACAAATGATCAGTTCCTATCCTATATTTTTGTATTACCCAGGAACACCAAATACTTTGGCAATTCCTAAACTTTAAACAATTTTGAGTTAAGCTTTTCCTCTACCCACATATAATATTATCACTTAAAAAATAATGTATAAATAGGGCAATGCCTGTGGCTCAAAGGAGTAGGGTACAGGCCCCATATGCCAGAGGTGGCAGGTTCAAACCTAGCCCCGGCCAAAAACTGCAAAAAAAATAAAAATATAAAATTATGTATACATAGGCCAATATTTCCTTTAACAAATAGGTTATTTAGTCCCTTAAATTTCTCAACTCCTTTTGCTCAATTAAGTCCTAAGTCGTTTCAGAGGGTTAACTCATGTGAGGAGTGGGGGTATGGAGAACCAATCACACCATGTAACTTGGAAGAAAATTGCTCCTAAACTTTTTTTACATGCATTTGAACAATAACATCCCCAGGCTGTAGAGCTTAATTGTTTTGTGCATTTATGAGGGTGTGTGTCTCCTCAATGTCTTTAACTCGGTACAGTTTGTCTTTAACAATAAAGCCAGAAATAGTGATCATTAATCTAGGAGAACCTCGCTAAAGTATAGGGTCCAAAATAAGTCTGGCTATCTTAAAATAATAGTTATATATATATTATCTTTATCTTATATCTATATTTATCTTTATCTTATATATATATCTTTATCTTATATATATCTTTATCTTATATATATATCTTTATATATATATCTTATATCTTATTATATATATATAGATATATATATATCTTATATATATATCTTTATCTTATATATATCTTTATCTTTATCTTATATCTATATATATATTATATATATCTTTATATATAATATATATAATATATATAAAAAAGAGAGATTCAAATTTGCTTTTTCTCCATCTGCAATCTCTTAGTGTCAATTAGCTTCAGTGCCAGTTAAAAGCACCTCCTCCTTACCCTACAGATCAGCACTTCCTCCAGAAAGACATTCTGTCTCTCCCACCATCCATTACCACTGCCCCCTGAAGAGAAAGTTTCACCTTCCTTTCCCCCTTTACCCCATACTCACAGTTCCATTTTGGTGTATCTTAATATTAACCATCTCCTTAACATTTGTTTCCCTAATCAAACTATAAACTCCAGCAGGGTTAAGACAGTTTTGCTCACTTTCCTATAAAGCCAGGTTCTTAGAAGGGACTCAAATATTTCTTAGGTGAATAAGAAATATCTTACCTTACCATGTGGCATGCATGATAAGGTAAGAGAGTGAGCCAAAGAGAGCTAAACTTTTCTACTAAATAAAGCAAGAATTGAAGAGTTAATACATACCGGCAGAGAAGCAAGCAGGGCCTGTTGCCCAGGTAATGGGTAAAAGATGGCAGACAGCAATACGGCAGCTGGTGTGGGGGCGCAATGGAGGCCGTGGCCATAGAGCAAAAGTACCTGAAGTCCTTATGTGGCAGAAATAGCTAGTGTCCAATTTTTAGGCTATTTTCTAGCTATTCGGATGAGAGGCCATCTCATATCACTGAAGGACCAAGGACATCAGCATCTGCTATCAACACAATTTTGAGTCAGGTAGTATCCAGTGAAAATGAAGACCCCAGAGGCCCATGCAGAACTGAGAATAGACCTAGGACAAATACTTTTTTCTCATATCACCAAATACATTAGAGGTGGCCAGGGATGATGCTAAGCTAGGAAGTACTGGTACAGCAGTAACATTTATTAATGTAAAAAAAAAAAAAACTTTCATCCTGGTTAGAAGAACCACTACCATTGGCCCGTGTCTCTGGGGCTTTTTGGAGTGCTTGATCACATTCTCATTCCAGACATCACAGGGTTAACACACCTGATAAGGCAGAGGGTCTCCAGGCCAGGTATCAACTTTGATTAATTTCTCCAGAGGCACTTGCAAAGGGAAGACTGGGCCTAATATCCAGGGTTTATTCTAAGACTGCCTCAAATCTCTGTTGTTGCACAACAAAAAATGCCTGAGATTGGGTGGGGCTGGGTTCAAACCTGCCACCCTCAGTATATGGGGCTGGCGCCCTACTCACTGAGCCACAGGTGCTGCCCCAACCTCAGACATTAAAGAAAAGAATACTGGTGAGATTTTGTGGTATGTTCACAGTATTTTCACTTGTTCCCTTTTTAGAAATATTACCAAATTGCTCATCAATGTAATTGTACAAATTATCCTCCTGCTCACAGTGAATGAGACCTTCTGCTTCTCCAAGTACTCATCATATGCCCACACAAAACAAACTGCTATGAATGTTTCATGGCAGCTTGAGACCTAATGGCCCCAAACCAGGAACAACCCAAACATCCATCAATAAATAAGAAAACACAGTCTTTAGAAGTATTGCATGTTAGATTTGTTATACATACTTTTATAATTAATCACATACATCCCTGTGTATTTAAAGTTTACATCTATAAGAAACTATTAAAACTTTTTCCACAATGACCAATTGAGAATGATCATTGAAGCTAATCCTCTGACAACTACGTGAGCAGTTGACAAAGAACTCAACATCACCATTCTAAGGTCAGTCAGCATTTGAAGCAAATTGGGAAGGTGGAAAAGCTCCATAAGAGGGTGCTTCATAAGTTGACTGAAAATCAGAGCAATCATTGTTTTCAAGTGTTTCACTTATTCTACTCAACAGCAACGAACCATTCCTTGATTGGATTGGGAGATGAGACATAAAGTAGATTTTATATGACAACCAGCAACAACCAACCAGCTCAGTGGGTGAGAAGAATCTCCAAAGAACTTCCCAAAGCCAAACTAGCACCCCAAAATAGTCATGGTCACTGGTGGTCTGCTGCTGGTCTGATCCACCACAGCAGCAGTTCTCAACCTGTGGGTAAAAACCACTTTGTAACAATGAAAATACATCCTGCATATTGGATATTACATTACAATTCATAACAGTAGCAAAATTATAGTTATGGAGCAGCAACAATAATAATTTTATGATTGGGGGTCACCACAACATGAGAAACTGTATTAAGGGGTCGCAGCATTAGGAAGGTCGAGAACCACTACATTACAGCTTTCTGAATCCCAACAAACCAGTACATCTGAGAAGTGTGCTCAGCAAATTGATGACATGCACCAAAAATGGTAATGCCCACAGCCAGCATTGGTCAACAGAAAGGGACCAATTCTTCTCCATGATAATACCTGACCACCATTATACAACCAACACTTCAAAAATTGAATGAATTAGGTATGAAGTGTTGCCTCATCTGCCATAGTCACCTGACCTCTCACCAGCCTACCACTTCTTCAAGCATCTCAATAATCTTTTGCAAGGAAAATGCTTCCACATAGGGAATGCTTTCCAATGGTTCATTGAATCCTAAAGCATGGATCTTTACCCTGCAGGAAGAAACAAACTTATTTCTCATTGGCAATAAAGTATTAATTATAATGGTGTCTATTTTGATTAAGAAAAATGTGTTTGAGCCTAGTTATTATGATTTAAAATATATGGTCCAAAACCATAATTTTGTACCAACCTAAAATAAAATATGTAGCATCAATAACTCAATGTGAAGAGGAGGATAAATGGAATTAAACATCTTAAGTTTCTTCATTTGAGCAGTGATGAGGGTACTAATTTAAGGTAGACTATACCATTCAAGGATGCATATTGAAATTTCAGTGTAACAGAAAGAATTATATAAAAATTTATAATTCAAAGCCAATATATAGATAGGACAATATCTTTCAGTATACCAAAAACAAGTCCACAGAAAATATCACAATCTAACTAAACATAGACCACAGAGCCCACCATAGCTAAGATTTTATTCCCTTCTCCATAGTCCCTAATTATCAATCCCCAATCATAGTTCCCGATCCATTATCTACCTAATGGGCTACATTCATTCCGGCCTTGTAAGTAAATGGTTTTTATGCTGAAAATGTGAAAGAAGGCTCCTTTTTCTCAGCCACTCAGCTGTAAATTTCATGATCAGAGTCATCAGGACCATCAGAATCTTTTGGCCAAATTTCCCTTTTATTTACTTCTAAATGTTGATTGTAGGTAAAACAGGAGATGGAAAGAGAATAAACACACTGTAATAGTTAGGTCTCACTAGGTTATGCTGCAATAACAATTAGCCCCAGAGTCTTAGTGGGTCAGAAACATAAAGCCTCTTATCTCTCCCTTGTCTCATGACAATGGCAGGCAACCTCGTTTCTCCTCTATATTGTCCTCATTTGTTACTGAAGGGAAGGAATAGCCCTTATCTGAGGCAAAAGGTACGAGCTAATAATTCTTAATGCTCCTGCTCCAAAACAGTATAGGTTGTCACCTCTACTCACATTTCATTGGCCGAAGCAAATCCCATAGCCAAGGCTGAGATCAATGGTGCCGTAAGAATTATTCTCCAACAGGGATAGGTCAAGTGGGAAGGCCTATGAAGAACGGGTGTGGAAGAAAGGAGCTGGGACTATTTTTCTTTCTTTTTTTTTAATATATTTTTCAACAATTACTATAATCTGCCACATATCTGGTATTTCCTAACGATTATATATTTGTTATGTGATCTTCCAATCATCATGTGGAATTAGTTCATATGAGATTCTTCTCTAAGACTGAGGCTAATTTGACACTGTTTCCTTTTGCCTTTGTCCTCATAAATTTGGTTATATTTTTTACATTTTCCTCTTCATTTCTTTTCTTTTTTTTTTTTTTTTAGAGACAGAGTCTCACTTTGTCACTCTCGGTAGAGTGGTGTCACAGCTCACAGCAACCTCTAGCTCTTGGGCTTAGGTGATTCTCTTGCGTCAGCCCCTCAAGTAGCTGGAATTACAGGTCCACCACAATGCCCAGCTATTTTTTGTTGCAGTTTGGCCAAGGCCAGGTTTGAACCTGCCACCCCTGGTATATGGGGCCAGTGCCCTACTCACTAAGCCAAAGGCACCACCCAATTTCCTCCTCATTTCTAAACTCGAGAGATATGTACACGTAATTTTCAATGAATATATTTTTCACTAAGAGATATTTTTGAGCCAAATATATTTATCAATATTATTATTATTGTTATTATTTGAAACAGAGCCTTAAGCTGTCCCCCTGGGTAGAGTGCCATGGCATCACAGCTCACAGCAACCTCCAACTCCTGGGCTCAAGCGAGTCTCCTGCCTCAGCCTCCCAAGTAGCTGGGACTACAGGCACCCACCACAATACCCGGCTGTTTTTTGGTTGTAGCCGTCATTGTTGTTTGGCAGGCCCGGGCTGGATTTGAACCTGCCAGCTCAGGAGTATGTATTTGGCTTGTGACATAGCAACTTGAGCCACATGCACCAAGCCTTCAATATTATTTTAAACATCAGTTTTAAGCCATGTGTACATAGACATATTTTCTTATTTTTACAAGAGCTGTTGCTATACAGCTATAATTTATTATGCCTGGGTGAGAGCAGAGAAATTCTCACTTGAAATCTTATTTTCCACCTAGTTGATAAATAAACAGAGTAGATTTAAAACATGGGATACATCATAAAGAAAAAATTTATAGCCAACATTTATTCACAGTGCAAGGAGCAGATGCATCCCTTTTAGTCATCTACGATCATGAACTTAAAACAGACTTGTATAGTCAAGACATCAAACACCTCTGTAATTCTCTGTCCCACATTCTGCCTGTGCTAATAATTCCTACCCACGGCACCATAAGCCAACCAAATTGGATGAGGAGGAAGGGAGTAGCTACACAACAAAAGTAACGATGGTATCTTACACACACACCATGGTTTGTAGTTTACAACACATTCCCACAGCTGTCAATCCGTTTCAACTTGTATGCAACTTGGTTGCAAGCAAGAGGGATTGTTATCCTTATTTTATGTGAGGACAAAACAAAACTCTGAAATACTAAGTGACTTGTCCAAGGCCACTTGGCTATTTAGATATGATCATATAATCCAATAAAATTTATATTGTGGTGTCCAGGAAAGCCCCTGTGCCCTGTCATTCCTTTGGGATGGCTCTAATAAAAACAAACTCCCAGCTTCCAAAAGATGACAGTTCACCAAAGAACATTAGCAGCTATCTACAAAGCCACACCATAGACAATTAAGCACTCCTATTTTCTTGGCTGGATTTTCTTTTTCTTTAGTTCTTTTAGATGTCTTTAAGCATCAAGACAGAATTTTATAGGACAAATACATTTAATGAGTGAAGTCAAGAATAATGTTTTAGGAAGACTTTTTTAACATATCAGGCAGGTCGTATTCAAAGGAAAGTCTCTTGGCAAACAATGACCTGGAGGTTTTTCAAAAACAGAACAAGGACCTTTCATGTCACTGTGAATTTAATACCATCTCTTGTGTTTTCTTTTGCAATCTCTTTGATTGTATTATGTTCAAGGATACATGAGCCTCTTGTCTTTTGAGTCCATTTAAAAGTTCATTTTCCAGCTTTGACGTTCAGCTCAGGAGTTTTCAACAGCAATTAATCAGAACGCTCCATATCGGAAACATGGTTAATCTTTACCAGACAGAAGTGGTTATGTTTGCAACAAACTTCAATGGACTGTTTGGAGGTAGGATTTACTGTTTTGCAAATGTTTTGAAAGGGAAGTCTTGACTTTGAAGCAAAGTGGGAGAAATACTTTTAATGAGTTAGAACTAAAATCTGAAAGTCACTCAACCAGTCCTGGAAAGAACCATGTGTTTCTGCTGCAGGTTGTAAGGACAGTCACTTCAAGGTCAAACACTACCCAAGACCGCATTAGGGCACATGGTTATCCATTTTCCAAATTTCAGTTCTCAGCCTTTCTCTGACTTCTCCCCCTGGATGAGCTCATTTCTTCCTGATTTCAATTATCACCTCAGCGCTTCAGCGTAGATGACTCATAAACTCATGAGTTCTCCAGCAGGTATTGAATTACCACTGTAACAATCAGCATCACCATAGCTTCCATTTGTTGAGTTCTCACTATGGTCAGATGTTGGGCTAAGCCTCTCTGTTGAGAGGAAGTAGGGAAGTGTGATGGCCAAGACGGTGCAGTGTCTGGAGACCAGCTGCCTGGGTCCAAATCCTGACATTACTACTTGCCAGTTGTCTTAACTTTGGGCAAGTTATTCAGTTCTCCCAAGCTCTGCTTCCCCTTCTGTAATTATGGGTGAGAGTGAGAGGTGCTGGCATAGAACCTGAGTGAGGGTCTGCAAGAAAGAAGAGGAGGCCAGTCCAGGGACAGGGAAAAACTTTAATAGAGGAGAAAAGCAGAATGGGGGAAGGAGAAAGCTGACCAGGCATCGGCTCAGCTCCCACGCAGTGGCCAAAGACTTACTAACCTCATTAGCGTGGCTGGAATAGGGACATGAGCCCAGCATATGGCCCGGGGCTCTTCTCTAGTCCGGGGGGATCAGGATTATGGGCAGGATATATGGATAGGGTGTTTCCCAGAAACTCTGTCCTTGACCCCCTCCAGGAGTCTGGGAAAGGGATTGTTTTTTCTCTAAAATGGCTGTACTCAAGTCAGGGTTATGAGAATTCCCTTCCCACAAAGAGTACCTACCTATAGTCTTGTTTGTTTCATGTTTAAGACTGAATAAAAGGTTTCATGTAAGACATTTAATGTAAATTTCAATCAACATTGGTTATAACTAATTGTTATTTTCACTCTTATTTTGTATACAGTAACACAATATTCCTAGTACATGGACACTATTTCATCCAGTTTAAAAACATGCCTGTGTTCTGGCTCGGTGCCTGTGGCTCAAGAGGCTAAGGCACCAGCCACATACACCTAAGGTGGCGGGTTCGAATCCCCAGCCCGGGCCCGCCAAACAACAATAATGGCTGCAACCAAAAAAATGGCTGGGCGTTGTGGCAGGCGCCTGTAGTCCCAGCTACTTGGGAGGCTGAGGCAGGAGATTCGCTTGAGCCCAGGAGTTGGAGGTTGCTGTGAGCTGTGATGCCATGGCACTCTACCCAGGGGGATAGCTTGAGGCTCTGTCTCAAAAAAAAAAAAAGCCTGTGTTCTTAATCAGCATGGTAAGGGCCTCTCTGGATTATGGTCCATGGGAATAATGTATTGTTAGAAAAGATGGCAGTCCTAGACGTCAAGTTGCAAGACTATGGAAACAAGAGGCCTGGGATAAATATACAATATTTAAGAGCGTTATGAGAGCACAGGATCCTACATTTCTATCCATAGCCTTGTTCCCTTCACCTGTTCAGAGTCAGAATGTCAGGGCTGACAACGCAGTAAACATAAAAACAGCAGTAATCACAGTAAAATGCTCCATTTACAACTGCGGGTATTTAACTCTGAGGGTTAAGAGATATGACAACAGTCAAGTGGTTAGTGGCACAGGCATGGCGGTGGCCTGTCTATCACTCCCAATAAGACAGCATTACTTGGATAGTCCATCATCAAGGCCAGCCACCATTTCAAAATGTAAACTTATATCCATTACCTGCTTGATACCATCTGGAACTCTACTGTTCGGAAGGCCCCAGGCATGACAAAATTCTCTTTGTCCCGTACACTCTTTTGCAGTTAATCAGAACTATGCACATTAGAACGAGACTTACTGTTTACCAAACAGAAGCAGCTGATGTCAGCTATGTGCACATCTAAACTTCAATGGGATGCTCTGTTTTGCAGATGCTTTGAAAGGGAAGGCAAGGCTCTAAAGCAAGGTAGAAGTGCTGCCTATTTGTGTTTCAGCCCCTCAGAACCAAACACAAAGTTGTTGAACTTGACCTAGAAGGAATCCTTTTTTACTGCTGCAAGATCTATGGACCCCATCCCTGAGTCTGCTTCCAGCAGGAAATCCTGCTGGTGACATCCCCAGAATCTGAATGTTTCTCACCAGCTCCATGGCCACCACCCTGTGCCACACCATGCCCACCTCTCATTTAGGTTACTGTGGGAGCCTCCCACTTTGACAATCTGCCTTTACATTTACCCCCTGGAGTATATTCTGTGTAAAGAACAGACTCCACAAAGTGATGATTTTAAAACACAGACCAGATTATAGTATTACTGTATAGGACCCAGCTGCCCCCAACTGCCATTCCAGGACTTCTCGCTGAACTCAGAGGAATACTCAGCTCCCTCCCAGTGGCCTAGGGGCCTATGTTCTCAGCACCCTGCTCCTTCCTGCCCTGATCTCTGGAGCCTCATCATTGGTTATGCCAGGAACCCTCCTCTGAAGCAACAGCTCTTCTCCTACACCATTGTGCCTGATGGTGGCTCTTGTGCCTGATGGTGGCCTTTCCCATCCTCTTCACCATGTGAAGGAGCCGTCTCCACCTCCCACAGGTCTTTCTTCCATGTCTTGTCTGCCCTGTGTATTCCCTTTCCTAACCCAGGCAGCCTGGGGAAAGTGATTGGCTCAGAGTTTGACAGAGAAAAGGTAAATAAATACTGTATTAAGAGGGAAAAAAGACGAATATGCAAACCTAAAATTTAAATCAGAACCACCAAATTCTAGATTTTCCATACTGAACCTAGAAGGTACACTAATGGATGATCTGGTGCCATCTCCCTTCCTTCAAAAAAAAGAAAGCCACTGTTTCCATCAAGGCTCTCAAGCTATTTTCTTTTTCTCCATCCTGGAACATCTCTGACTAGCTCTGCTTCATCTTCAAAAAGCTCAGGTAGAAATTCTTCTTTAAAATATACCGTTTCCCCCGTTCCCCCAACCCAAGCAAAAGTCACATCCACAAGGCCATGTTGCTTGTTCCTTTACGACATTGCTTTTGTACCTTGTATATATTCTAGAAACACATTTGTCTCATACACTCCATCATGTCACTTTTTACCACTTATATCTTCCACATGTGCCTGTGTCCTTCACAGGAAAAGGAGCAGACAGGTTCTCTGATGTTCAACTTTGACTTTACAGCACCTGGCACAGCATGGGCACTTTATATGTATCCACTGATCTGAATGAAGTTGGATTTGATTCTATGATGAGTACAACTTACACTTCACTCAATCCACCTACCAAAACCAGCTGAGAGACTACCACATTCCAGATTAACTCTAAAGCTTTACATCATTGTGATATCAAGGGCCCTTTTTAACACTAGATTTTCATTTACTAACAAATTCTTACCTTCACACTGACTCCATCCCCAGCTATAAATGATCTTAAAACACTACTTACCACATCAGACAGGGCTAGAAATTCCTTGCAATACTGCAAGTAAGCAGTCTAAACTGAAGTTTTGTGGGTTTTTTTGTTTTTTTTTTTTGTTTTCAGTTTTTGGCCAGGGCTAGCTTTGAACCCACCACCTCCAGTATATGGGGCTGGTGCCCTACTCCTTTGAACCACAGGCACCGCCCTAAACTGAAGAATTTTTAAAATGGATTTGAAGCTAATTTATGTTTAATATTATTAATTTTTTTTTTGTTTGTTTGAGACAGAGTCTTACTATGGTACCCTCGGTAGAGTGCTGTGGCGTCACAGCTCACAGCAACTTCTAACTCTTGGGCTTAAGCAATTCTCTTGCCTCAGCCTCCCAAGTAATGGGGACCACAGGCACCCGCCACAATGCCTGGCAATTCTTTGGTTGTAGTATCATTGCTGTCTGGCAGGCCCAGGCTGGAATCAAACCCGCCTACTCCAGTGCATGTGGCTGGTGCCCCAGCCACGAGCTACCGGCACCGAGCTTATCTAATTTATCTTTATATGGACTGTTCAGTTGTATTCTCAGTCACAAATTCCCACTTACATGTGGAATGTACACAGACACACACCCACGTATATATCATCCCCCAAATATATAGGGATAGATATTACCGAAACACATCTCCTAATACCTTCAGATTATTTTTGACCCTCTGATATTTTGATGACTATCTGTCAAGTCCTCATCGACGCTCATTACTGAGCAATTTCTCCATTACTGTTCATGTTTTCTCCTTCTGAATTATTCACCATACATCCTCCTGAGATGCTTTTACCATGTGCTTAGTATCACTCTATTATGTTTAACCTTGATTATAGCAAGTCATACTATATTTGTAGCCAGAAACCATTTCCTTTTCATTTCTCCAAGCCTACTTTAGATCCGAATCTTTCAACAACGAAATGCCTAGAAATAACTGAAATATAACACATCATCTAAGCAAGATTATCCAGAGTTGCCATTAGCTCTCAAGTTTCTTATATTTTGCCCTCCACAAAGCCATGCCCAGAGCCTCTGCCATGAATGCCTTCATTTCAATATGAAGTGATGATAATCTCTGTCATTTAAAAATCTTCCCCCATTTGCTCCACCAGAAAATAAAACATACGGCAACTTCTCCCCCATCCTTTCCTGGCATGTTTCCTTTGTTCTAGAAACAGGCAATTCGTATGTCAGGTATACTTGATTTAGAGTGTGCTGACTCCCCGCCGGTAACTCCAGATTTTCTCTCCCTTAAATCACCATTCCAGGGAGGAGTGGGAAGAAACAGACAATCCTGAAAATCACATAAGCAAGTTTCACACCAGGTTGCTTATATCATGGAGTGATCTTCACAAAGTCGTAAGGCCACAAGGGATCTACTGGCAATAGTTGTGAAAGTCAAGCCCTCACAATTACCAGAAATTCAAGCTGCCTTATGAATGTGTGGAAAAGATATTTAGTGCACTGGCTCTTCCAAGCACCTTCAGGATAACATCCTGTCCACTTTTCGCTCAGATGATAGCTATAGTTCATCAAATGTCAGCAAGTAGACATACTTTGGCAGAACAAATGTTACTTTTCCTTCCATAACCGTCCTAGGAGGAATTGTGCAATCCTATAGATTATTGTGTAGAACTCTCGTTGGCATGTGGCCAAGGTGGAGTACTCTTCTCCGGGAGAGGCCAGTTGTGAGTTAGGTTCACTGCTGGCAAATTGCTTTTTGTGTTCAGTTTAATTTCACTTTCATGATTCTTCCTGATGGTTCATCCAGCCTTGCTTAACTAACTGGTTTAACGGATCAGTTTAAGTTCAGAAACCCTCAATACTTCTGAGATTTCAGAATGTCTTTTTATTGAATTCCTGATTAAGACAAGTGAGAGTAACAAGTGTGTTATAGGTGATCAATTTCCCAACACAGAAATGGCTTATTAAAAGGAAAAAAAAAATCACAATACAGTACATGAGGGATAATGTTATGCAAACTCAGGTCAGGAGGTGGGGAAGGTGATGATTTTTACTTAAAGTCAAAGTTACATTCTCTGAACAATGACTTCCTTAAAAGTATGTTGGCCAATCTGTCAATAGCAATAGTAACAACAAAGAAAATTATAAATCCCTGTTCAAAATGAGAGACCAGGGACCAAGATACAAAACGTCCAGAAGCTCAGTTTCTGCTCACACTAACTGGATGGGCAGTCAGCTGTGAATGGACTCAAGGTAGGAGGTTGGATCCATCAATAAGCCTTATTGGAATAGTATAGTTCATAGAGTTTAATAATGAACTTGAGGGATGTGTTAGTTACAGCTAGGTTCAGCTACACATAACAAACACATACACACATAATAAAAATTGAAGTAGTTGAAATCAGGTGGAAATTTATATCTTCTTTACATGAAAGAATACTAGATATAGATGGTCCAATGCTGAGGGGATAATTCTCTACTTACCAAGCTCTCTATATCTTTAAGTTCTATGGTCTACCTTGTGTTTTTAATTCTTTTTTAAAGATAGTCTTACTCTATTGCCTGGGTAGAGTGCCAAGGCATTGTAGCTCACAGCAATCTCTAAGTCCTGGACTCAAGGGATCCTCTTGCCTCAGCCTGCCAAGTAGCTGGGACTACAGGTATGCACCACCACACCCAGATAATTCTTTACATTGCTTTCTGTTTCCAAAACAGCTGCTACAGTGGCAGCCTTTCCAGGCAGGAAGAAAAGAAAAAAGCAAAAAGCAAACATTTCTTAGTTGAGTCAGCTCTACTTGTAGAACCTTCCCAGAGACACACTCCACTGGTTACTGGCTTACATGGTTGGCTAGATGCATGGAACTAGACATCCTAACCAAAGATTGGTTGGGGTTACATCCTAACCAGGATATTGGTTCACTACTAAAAAATGTAAGGAGAATGGACATTGGTAAGGCAGCTTCAGTCTCTATCACATGGGTAAAGAAACATTTTCACAAGAGAGGGGGCACTTTGAAGCCTGTTGGCTTCTCAACCATTATCATATATCTTACATAAATACGAGTTTCTTCGTGCAAATACGTACTTGGTCTCTTTATTTTATGATAAAATCATCCCATGATAGTGCTACCCTCAACATGGACAGTGAGATTTCAGAGACCAGAGAAGGGACATCAAATTAAAACCACCCATACTATATTGCCTGAGATATACATCATGAAAGCTATTCCTTCTGCATCAAGATGGTGTGCTTTTAAAAGATCTTTCCTGAAGCGAATGTGTTTCCTTACACCATTCAATTCCAGGAATCACAGAAAGCAGAGGGCAAAGATCTGAGGTGGACATGGAGAAATTGAGGATGGGATTCTTAGTTATCAGGGCAGAGTGTGAGGACACTAGTTAGTGTGAAAAAGAGGATGATTTTCGGAAAGTCTGCCCTGTAAGCAAACATGTAACGATTAGCAATTACTTATAAATTAATTAAAATACATGCGCAGATTAAGTTCTCAATAAACCCTTCTTGTTGACCATCAGATAAGTACGTGAAGAGATGAATGCATGAGTGTATCCTCAAAGGTGAATTTTACCTATGATAATTCCTTTATTTCTTCATGCTGCTCTTCTTGCTAATACTGGAAGAGTTTACAATAGCCAATTGTAGACATAGCTAACAGAGAATGTGGGCTCTATATGGCCATTGTTGGGAGCTGTTGACCATGGTGAATAATAAAGTACAATGAATGTATAAGAAGGACACTCAGAACCATCCATCCTGTGCCAAACCACCCCTGTAAGTACCACTGAGGCTGGCCAGAGGAGTGACCACGGGCCTATTAGTATCAGCTTTAATATGTAATTATTTCCAGCACTGAAACTGAGGCTCAAAATATAAACACTCAGTACAAGACAAAGATTTTCCTCACTTGACCACAATCCAATGGGCATATTGAACTTAACGCTGATTACGTACTATATCATAACTTTGAGTTGGGCTTTCTTCTCTGGTTTGGAGGCAATGCAGAGAAGTCACTAAGCTCATCAGCTATTGTTTCAGGAAACTTTAGATTCCAATGCTGTGCCTTTACTTGCTGGTTGCATGGCCTACAGCAAGTTAACTGCTCTGCACCTCAATTTCCCCTCTTTAAAATGGAAAGAATGTTACTATCTAACTTGTTATCCAACTGTGAGGAGTAAGTGAGGACTCTGTGATGTGGCTACTTATTGTAGCTATTATATCCTGAGGTCTCCAGAGACTGTATTAGCCAGAGTTCTTCTCAGAAACAGAACCAATAGGAAACACAGGAGGAGGAAAGGGAGAGAGAGGTTGGTTATAGGGAAGTGCCTCGTGATTGTGAGGGCCACCAAGTCCACAATCTGTAGCGCAAGCTGGAAATCTCAGGTTTTGCCCTTAAGGACTTTAACTGATTAAATGAGGCCCAACCACTTTATGAAGGCAAAGTTGCTTTCCTTAAAATCCACTGATTTAAATGTTAATCACAGGCCAGGTACAGTGACTCACATCTGTAATCCTAGCAATTTAGGAGGCCAAGGTGGAAGGATTGCTTGAGACCAGGAGTTCAAAACCAGCCTGAGCAATATAGCAAGACCTCATCTCTACAAAAAATAGAAAACAGAAAAATTAGTCAGGCATAGTACTTCATGCCTATAGTGCTAGCTACCTCGGAGGCTGAGGCAGGAGGATTGCAAGAGCTTAGGAGTTCGAGGTTGCAGCTAACTATGATGTTACCACTTTACATTAGCCCAGGCAACAAAGTGAGACCCTCTCTTAAATAAATGAATGCATGCATGTTAATCACATCTAAAAGATTTTCACAGCAACAAATACACTGGTGTTCAACCAAACATCTAGATTCCATAGCCTAGCCAAGTTGACACACACAAAAAAATCATTCCAGTGTTGCAGTAAATATAATCCCTTTCCCCACCTGGAGTCTGAAACAAAAAAATGAGCAAAGAGTCGCAAATTGGGAAGTCCAGCTAGAACTCTGTGACAGACGAAGGCCGGGATGTAAGATGCGGTTTGCATTTGCAGGTGACTGGATTCAGTGGCATCAGGAACTCCCAGCCCCAGCCCTCTACCAGATAGGTTAACACAACCAGCCCAGACAGGGCGGCCCAGAGTGATTTATGGCACGGAGAAGCCAGGACGGACCCACGTTCCTGCTGGATTAACCCAGATTAACACCTGACAGGACAGGTCATCTCCTGCCGTGGTTCTCAACCTGTGGTCGTGACCCACGGGAACTGTATTAAAGGGCTGCAGCATTAGGAAGGTTGAGAACCACTGATAAAGGAAGAGCTAGCTTTCTCTTCTCACATTTTCCCACAGGTAAGACCTTCTCCTCTCTAGGATAAAGGTCGTGAAGTGACAGGAGGCCCCACTGTGGCTGTCAAGTGCACACATCCTTCCCAGAAAGTAACATCAGCAGAGTCACTCCCCTAAGCGTCCTCCTCTCGTCCCTGTCACTGCCACTTTTGTCACTGGCTGACAGACCGGTGCTGTTTACACTATTTAGACTCCCAAAGATTCAGCCTCTGAAACTGGAGGTCTGGAGAGTTCTGAGGCTTCCAAGCCTAAGGGAACATCCCAAAACACATCCAGAGCCCCAGAGGAATACAAGCCTAATCCAGGAACTGTGTGTGTCCTTTACCCTGGGAACCACTTTCCTGCCTCCATCTCTCCAAAACTTCAGCTGAAAACCAGCTGGGCATTAAGGAGTCAGGTCTGGTTTGGATCTCTGGACGCCTCCAAAGCAAATTCCTCATTACACGGAATATTGCTGTGTCCTTCCAAGAAAGTCCTTGAAGCCTCTGCCAGCTTGATGCTGAGGGACCTCAACATGCCCTGAGCAGGGGACAGCCAGGATCTGAAGGGCCCCCCGACTGCATTTGAAAGATCCCATCTTTCCCTCCTCTGTAAAGAAGTCCAAGGGGCTGAAACCAGATAAGCTGACCTCCAGTCCAGCTCTGGGGCTGCCCACTTCCAGTTCACCTGAAGCAGCTTGCTTGCCTGGGCAGGACTGGGATCCAATCTTGTTTCAGTCAGAGCAGGAGGGAGGAAAGTTGCTGCAGAAGACAGATGAAAGATTAAAGTGATCTTTGGCAGGGGATTTCCTCAAAATGGGATTCTGGTTGGCAGTCCTCATGTGCAAGATTATAATTCAGTGCTCCCACCACAGCACTTTATTCCGAAGCCAAAACTGGCCAGGCTTTGCAATGTATGTTTTTGCTCTAAAGTGGGTTGGGGAGATTCCTGAATGAATCTCTAAAATTCTGGGTGATTGGAGGAATCTGAAGGAGCTTAAGGAGCCACATTTTGAAGGGACTTCAAAGCTGATATTTTGGCACAAACTCCTAGAAAGAGCTAGTCATGTAGGGTTTAAATGTAAGATCCATGTGTCCTATATGACACTGGACAATTGCTTAACCTCTCTGGACCTCAGCTTCCCTATCTATAAAACTGGAACAAGTAAAACCACCTCACAGGCTAGTGCCAAGAAAATTAAATAAAATAGTAGTAGTCTTCCAGATATGTACTATTTTATCCTTTGGTGTCTTTATTAAAGACTTTGGTGTTCGGGGAACGAGGGTTCAAGTTTGAAGTACTGACAACCCATCCTCTCTATATTTCTTGATTTTTCTTTTGACCTATGTCTAATATCTTCTATTTGCCTTATAGTTGTCTGAGATACTCACAAGAGGAAGTTTGGCAAAAGTAATCTGCTTGATTTCCTAGAGTCAATTTGTTCATTGGGTTCTTAGGAAAGGATTGAAGTAGATGAGGCAAAATGTTCCCCATAATTTTGCCTAAGCAGGCTGGCACTGACAGGTACTGGCAGCAGCTCCCTGAACTGTGCTAGAAGTTTCTGACTGTTGCACAAATGTACCAAGTAGATCAAAGACCAGCAGAGCTGCCAAATTTTCAGCATGGAGTTCATCCTCTTCAGAAAACACCAAAGAAGTCCCAGAGCCCTGACCACAACAAATTTTATATTCAAAGAGGTCGTAAAGGAAGAACATTTATGAAAGAAACTGGCTCACATCAAGGGATAGTGATATTGGTCTGCAGAACTGATGGGGTTAATGGGACCAATGAGATTATCATCCTTATAAAAGGGACCCCAGAAGACTTTTTAGCTTTCTTTGAGCAAACTCTGTTAATGTTTTTTTTTTCTTTTTTTTTTTTTTTATAGAAATGGAAGAATTTGGGCATCCACATACTAATCTACATAATGTTTTAAAAATACTAATATGCAACAGTGCTTAATAATTGTGAAGTGCTTTTCATACAAAATGCCATTGAATGATAACTTCAAGGCACAGGTTTGATGGGTTCTCATTATTAAGATCACAAAACTGAGACTCACAGAAGTTTGATGACTTTTCCAAAGTTACACAGCTGCTTGACATACATTATTATAACCACTAATAATATACCACTAATATACCCTCTCCAAAAATTGCAGCTACCATTAATAGAGATTGGGCTTTATACATATTGTTTAAATTCATTGCATGTAATTATCTCCAAAAACTCATAATATGATGCAATTGGCTGAATCTTTGTGTCCCCCTCAAATTTATATGTTGAAATCCTAATCCCAATGTTATGGTATTAGGCAGATAGTGAGGCCTTTGAAAGGTGATTAGCTCATGAATGAGATTCATGAATGAGATTAGTGCCCTTATGAAAAGAACCTCAGAGAGCTTTCTAGTCCTTTCCATCCCAGAAGGGTAGAAGGAGAAAATGGCCGTCTGCAATCCAGAACCAAGCCCTCACCAGGACCCAGCCATGCTGACACCCTGATTTCAGATTTCCAGCCTCCACAAATGTAAGAAATAAATTTCCCTTATTTGTAAGCCACTCGGGTTATGGTACTTTGTTACAGCAACCTAAACTGACTGAGACTCTAAGTCACAGATAAGGAAACTGAGGTTTAGATATGCAGCACACCTTCCCAGTATCACACAGTGAGAAATCTGGGACTTGAATCCAGGTCAACTGCCAGACTGTCTCCATGGAAACATCCTGAATTTCACAGAGACTTTGTTGCTGACATGGTCCTCTCACACAGAGGTCCTCTCACCATAGAAAGGATGTCCCGAGGCAACCCAAAGCAATCTTGCTCTTCCCAGAATTCTATCCTACTGCTCACCACCCAGTTTCCACTAATCTGGCAGAAGGAGCCAGTGGTCCTCACTAAGTATTCCTCAACCTCTGCCTTTTGCACACATAATAGGATCCCATTTCCAAGCTGGTGAGGTTGGATAAGGACATGTGATTAGTGGGGGCCAATGAACTGTGAGCACAGGCAACATATGTCACTTTCAAGCAAAGCACATTTAGTTGTCAGTGTGACACCATCCAGAGCTCTTGCCAACTACAGTTGAGATGGCAGCTGTTCCATTGGTCCAGATTCCTGAATGACTGTAGTGACAGAGTGCCTATCCCAACCCTGGTGGGCATGTAGCATGAGCAAGAGAGAAATATTTATTATTTTAAGTCATTGGGATTTGGGAGCATTTTTTTACATAAATCAAAGCCAGCCTACACTGACTGGCACAAAATAAGACCCAAAGGAACTTTGTAAAACTCCCAAGGGACCCAACAGGTATTAGGACTCTCTACCCCCAGAATCATAAATTCAATATGGAGACCAAACAGGGAAGGATTTTTCATGGTGTTTAAAATGGGATTGTGCCTCTCATCCTGTACACAATTGTGCATCTAATTAAAGGAAGACCCAATATGTGAGTTCAAGTGTTTGATTTTTTCCCTCTCACTCATAAATTTCTAAGTTCTAATTTAATTCCAGTGGTTCTAAATTAGTTACCTTTGGCTTTCTTCAGCTTTATAATCCAAATCACCCATGCAATGCTGCCTTTAAAAATAATCTTTTTGAAACTCATATCCAAATTGCCTCCCTCTCCATGCAAATGGTAGGTGGTTTCCACTGAAAGTCTTTAAAATAAATTCTCTGTGGTCACATTGTCAGCTCTGGTCTATAATCTTTAAAAAAAAAAAAAATCCATGTAGATAGGCCTTCAGATGCATGCTTCCAAGGGAAGCATTATATTTGTGGGACCAAGAGCATGAAGTCACCTAAGTGAGCATCAAATAAATGAAGCAAAGTTGTATTCCAGGTGGACTAATTTTCCCCCACCTTGATGGTGTCTATTGTTAATACATTCATCAATAGCACCTTTTACTGTCTGTCTTGAGGAGGATTTCCACCCCATTTATAAGGATCTTGAGTGTATGGAACTATTCTCTGGGAATCCCTTGATGTGGTTGGAATGAGACTGAAATTCTTATTAGATCACCATTTGACAGAAATAAAATTTATCATACAGGACAACCCTAACATGGAATCTTTCTATGTAGCAAAGAGGTCTTACTGTGAAACCAACAACAACCAAAAAAAAAAAAAAAAATGCAATATTAAATCATGTCAGGAAACAGTTCCAAGGCCATAGGATGAATGAGTCATAACCAAAACCATAAAGCTAAAAAGGGAAAACTAAACGGCATTTTAAATTTGTACTAAATTAATTCAAGCAAGGTAGCTATGCCAAGATGCTCAGAAATTTCTGGAGGTAATCTGCTGCTTTTTGGCTATCCTGCCAACTTCATATAATCATCTTATCGAGAATAATATACTGTATATTTCAAAATAGCTAAAAGAGAATTTTAAATGTTCTTACAAAGAAATGATAAACATTTGCGGGGATGAATATGCTAATTAGACTAATCATTTCACAATGTATAGATGTATAAAAACATTACACTGTACCCCTCAAAACTGTATACGATAATTATTTGTCAATTAAAAAAATAATACTTTACAAAGAAAAAAGAATCTGTGCTGTCTCATTGCTCATGTTCTTGGAACGTGTGTTCAATTCAACGAACAGTTCTGGGGCTAATGGTTCTATTTGCAAGACACCTTACAAAATCCTGCAGGGGTTGCCAAATAAAAACTCTTAATTTAAGGCTAGTTCCCTAAAGCTGATGTGTGGGCTGTTGACATCAGAGTCATCTAGAGTCACCTAAAAATACGTAGGCCCCATCCCAAGCCAACAAAGTCAGAATCTCTAGAGGTAAGATCAAGAATCTGCACTTTTGGCCAGGCACGGTGGCTCACACTTATAATCCTAGTACTCTGGGAGGCCGAGGCGGGTGGATTGCCTGAACTCACAGATTCAAGACCAGCCTGAGCCAGAGCAAGACCCTGTCTCTCAAATTAGCCAAGTGTTGTGATGGGTGCCTGTAGTCCCAGCTACTTCAGAGGCTGAGGCAAGATAATCTTTTGAGCCCAAGAATTTGAGGTGTCTGTGAGCTATGACACCACAGCACTCTACCAAGGGCTAAAAAGTGAGACTCTGTCTCAAAAAAAGAGAATCTGCACTTTAAATACAGTTATCAGATGAAACTGACATAGAACAGGATTGGGACAGAACCTCTCAGTTGCAAAGGACACACATTTAACTCCAGCTTGATTAAATCAAAAAAGGAATCAGCCATCTCTGATAACTGGAAACTCCAACCAGGATAACTGGGTTCGAGCATAGCTGGATCTAAAGGCTGCAGCAATGATAACCAGGACTGAGTGGCTTCCCCATCTGTCAGACTCTGTTTTCCTCTTTGACTTCATTCACAACTTAAGCACCACAGAAAGTAACAGTCAATAAAAATAATAGAATCTTTACTGTGTTTTAAGCACTGAACTTTACCTATATTGTCTCATTTAGTTTTTACAAAGATATACAAATATATGTCCACCTAACCTCTGATGAAACAGAGGCTCAGAGAGGTCAAATGATTTATCCAGAGTCACAGAGTGATCAAAGGAGATTGAAAGAATTGAATCTTGGCCTTGTGGTTGTAGCTTCCACTGTGTTACCCATTACTAAGGACATATTATTTAAATACTGAAAGAAAAATAAGTGGTTCAAGGGCAAAAGAAGACAAGGAGATCATAATTTAGAAGACAGTCCTTGTGCTTATAAAATGCCCTGTATTATCTCATCTTTCTATAGATTCAAGTTATGATAGGCCCAGGAATCTGCATTCGGATGGTCCCCTCTTGGTCTGATTCACACCTCCTACAGCTACAGAAACAATGATTCATCACGGCTATAAGGAGATTTGTTGAAACATTTGCATCCATCTACATCCAGTACAGGAGTATTGCTAAACATTTGTTTTAGCAAACAAGGTCTAGAGATCCATCAACAAAATAGCAAAGAAAATTATTCCAGAGCTCCTGGAGGCAGAAGGCTCATAATAGCTCTGTAGTCCTCATAGATAGGAGCTGCCAAGACCTGGACTGGGGGTCTCATTACTAAGGGGGTGGGGGATGCAACACATAGAAGATTTAATAGTTAAAAGGATATAAAGCATAAAGACAGCTATTTCAAACAAAAATAAAAAGTAGTTATAGGTGACAATGTGTCCCCAGATTTCTGATTTGTACTCTCCTAAGAAACTGTGGCCTCCATAACCCTGGCCTTCTGGCATTCCAAACTTATGTTACTCTAAGCGTATTCATGTGACTTGATTTTGTCAATGGGACATTAGCAAGCATGCGTGAGCAGGGATTTGATAAGCACTTGCATACTGGGGCTTGTCCTATTGGAACTATACTACTTGGGATGCTACCTTAAGACCGTCATCTTGTGAGGAAGCTCAAGTTCACCACAAGGAGATGAACCAAGATAACTCAATAAAAGCCCCAGCTGATCCCAGCCTCTGGTGATCTGTTAGCTTCATGTATGATCCAACCCACACTTGTGACTCCAAGTAAGGTCATCAGAACAATCACATAGACAACCTACAGAATCCTAAAAAATATGTAGTTTGGGGGGGCAGTTTGATAGGCAGCTATTGGTAACTGAGACAAACTGGAATGTTATCTTCTAGTTGGCAATACATCGTTTAATCTGTTGTGTTTCCCTCTTTACCCTGGCTGAGAAGAATCCAAGACCTAAGTTTTGCATTCATTGCTCTTCCTTTGGGAATTCTCATAATAATTTGTCCATTTCTCTTTCAGATTTTTGTCTTTTATGTTAATTGGTTTGGATCTCAGTATATCTGTTGTTTTCTTTGAAACCTACTAAGATTGTTTTGAAAGTAGTCAGAGTACATGTAAAATGGCAAACAAATATTTATGGTAGACCAGTAAAATAATAATGATTGATAAGGGAAAAATAATAGTAATTAGCTACTAATAGGTATATGTGCAGCAACAACATTAATAGACTTCCAAAGCCAGGTCCTATTCCAAAATATTTATGTGCATCCTATTATTTAACTCTTCCAACAACTTTGAGCAAGTACTTACACATCTAACAGAGGAAGAAACGGAGACACAAAGTTGTTGTGGCTTGCCCAGAGTCTCAGCTAGCAAGTGGCAGTGTCATAGGACCAATTCCATCTGGCCCAACATGAAGAGCCCACATCCATAATCACTGTGGAGCACTTCCTCGCATGCTTTTTCCTATTGTATTTAACCTATTTTGTTGTATGTGAATTTGAAAGACAGGAAATTATCTCCTGAATATTTTAAAGTATAACACTGTCACCGAGTTAATAGGTAGCTTCCTAAAGAAAAAAAAAAGAAAGAAATAGTTGGAAATGAAGCAGCTGTTGCCTGAATTGAGCAAACAATGCTTCCAAGGAAAATTAATTTTTTTCTCTTTCAAAAAAGAAATTCAAGCCTTAGACACTGATGCTACAATTGCTGCTATTAACAAAGCCATTTCAGTAATCTCATTTTGTCCTCTGAGAGAAGAATATTCTTTCCAGTGTATATTCTCAGAGGGACATAGTACTTTTGTAAGACTTTATCTAAAATGCTTTGAAAAAGTAAACTGTTGTATAAATATAGAGTGTAATTGTCTGCAGGTGGTCCCCGAACTTTATACAACCAACATATGTGTTAACGGTATTGATAAAACATAAAGCACTCAAGAACCAAATATGTACTTTGATAAGTTGACCAAATGAATGTTTTAAAATATTCTATGATAGCCCTGACTTTTGGCCCACTGAATCATAGTATCGTCAACTTAGCCTGTAAGTCAGAGCTTTTGGAGTAGTTTAAATGCTTTCTTGAACTTAAATTTTATGCTTTTATTCTTAAATAAGCACAAAATGGAAAGCAAGAGTGCTAATTCTAAGGATCAAGTGTTTTGAAACTAATTAACTTACTGTTAACTTTTACAGTGTAAAAGTTATAAGTTTTGCAAGATGTGGACTATTTTTAACCTCAGAAAGATGAATTGTACTTGGGGGTTTATTGAGAAGAAAAGAAACAAAATTTTCAGAATGTGTATTATGCAGCTATGTCATTGCATTTTGTATCAGAAAGGTGAGATGTAAATCAGAATTCTGTAATCTTTAGCTTTTATATCATGAACTGGAAGTTGGAATGACAGAATTATTTTTCTTTACTTCTGACTCAATAACTGGACATCATTAATGAGCGGTTCAGAATTATACTTGTCAACATAAATGTAGGTTCAGCCCCAGACTGTCATCTCATTAAATATTGCCTTTCCAAAAAATGTCTGCTGTAAAACAGTCACTTTTCCTGTGTCCGTTATACATATGCTGTCCAAAGGGAGAAGCTGGCCAAGTTGACCTCATGAGACTCATTCTGTCCAAATGATTTCAGAATCCAATTAGACTGGCTTTTCACTTTCCAAAGGTAATTTCAACTTACACAGCCCAGAAAAGTGAGGAGCTGCTCTGTCCGGATTTGTTCCTAACAGCCCAGTTTTCACGGGCAGCAAGGTCAATGAATCTGACACCCACCCACTCTGCCCCACATGTGTGGGTCATGTCCTACCTCTGTGGCTTCTTCCAAGCTGCAAGTGAGCGCTTTCATTGCATAAGGACAAAGCTTTCTCTTCCTTCTCAAGTTCTCAATGACAAACACATGGACAAAAATACTTTGGTAGAGTCTTTTTACATATTCGCCCTTAATGTAGTGTGAGAAGCAAATGTTTGCTAACATAAACATCACACTAATTTATCACCAGCAGAGCCATCACCTTATCGTTAATAATTCACAACTTGACCACCTCATAAAGAATTATTAGTCTTCTGCTCTGAAGGTGCTGGTGGTGGGAAACAGACTTTTACCAATGTCCCCGACTGTAGTCTCCCATCCTTCCTTGCCTGCTTTCTCTATCTAGTAACAACCCTTAACAATCAGCATGGATAGGAAGACAAATGTCTAGTTACAAGTTGTTCCTTCTCCCCAAGGATAAAAGAGTTCAAAAGCAGAGAAACACTGTTCTGTATTTATTTTTTGAAAATAGGCTCCATTACCCCTTATGCTAAAGAGAGCAGTTTCTTGTATTGGTTAGGAAGAAATGCAGGAAAAGTTCAGTAATTCCCCAAGGTTGCTGGAAGATTTTGCTCCCCTCCTATAATTTAAGCCACAACAAAGAGCCACTTCAAAGTCCCCAAACTCCAGAGATCTCAAATTTTAGTTAATATAAGGTTTCTGCCTTCCCCAAGTTCACTGGGGTACCAGAAAATTTTTCTGTAAATGAAAAGAAAAATCACATTTTAAATATATGTTCTTCCCCATGTCCCTTAAAATATAATTTAGTTAAAAATATGATATTTAAAGAGAAAACAAAGATAGCTCCCCAGGCTTGATTGTTTTCTCTACATGGTTTTGGGAATTGGTAGCTTATTGCAAAATAAGAAAATTTACTGAAATTTCACAATATAAGTGAAGTCATTAATCAGTAATATTTTCTTCTAAAATTATAGCTATTCAGGATAAGAAGGTGATAGGCTTCTAAAACTGCTTTTTGGTAGAAGTTGGCTCAACTTTTAAAGCTAAGCAGAAAAAATCTGTACACACAGGTGCCACTGCAATAACAGATGACATAATCATGGTCATTTTAAATGGCAAAGGTAATTACATGCAAAGGTAACTCACAAACTCAGAAAAGGGTCACAGATAAGACATAAATAATTTCCTCCAGTTGATGACTCACTCCAGATGCTATTTTTATCTCCAAAGAAAGTCCTTTCTTCTTACTGTAATTCATTTTAATGTTAAATTGATTATGATAACTTTGAGGGGAAAGGAAATTAAAAACCTACCAATGAATTGCCCTGTGTACGGCCACATAAAATTGGAGATATTTCATTTGACCCATCACAGGCTGTGGGCAAGTTCAGAAATCTAAAACCTAACCATTTTTAAAAGCAAAGATACTATTGTTGGGCCACCCTTAAGGGAACACAGATTTTGAATTGCTTGGAAATATGATGTAGACACATCAATGGCTGTTGAATCCCCTACCCCAGCCCTGCCTTGCCCCCACCCCATCCCCCACCATCCTTACTGTAGACCCAGAAAGTTGCCACTCCCACTGTGGGGACTGTGGTCACATAGAGAAAGACATGGAGAAAAACATAAAGATACCCTTTTAAATCCCAGTTTTGCCTCCTCTTAGTTCTACAACATTGGAAAAGGTGCCTTCTTTGCCTCAGTTTGTTATCTGAAAAATGATGAAACTATAATTTCTAACTTTTGAAGTTGTGAGGATTTAATCACATAATCCATGTAAAGCCCCTGACACAAACCTAGTAGGTAGGAGGAATTTAAAGCTGACTACTGAAAAATACTCAACAAATAAATAAAATAAAGCTTAGCCCACATCACAAAATCCCAAATCTTCAAATGCTGTCTTGGATGTGGAGAGAAGGGAATACTTCTACACTGCTGGTAGGATTGCAAACTGACACAACCTTTATGGAAAGAAGTATAGAGAATTCTTAAAGAACTAAAACCAGACCTTCCATTTGATCCTGCAATCTGACTACTAGGTATCTACGCAGAAGAAAAACATCATTTTAGGACATTTGCACCAGAATACTTATTGCAGCTCAATTCACACTTGCCAAGACATGGAAGCAACCTAAGTGCCATCAACCCATGAATGGATTAACAAACTGTGGTATGAGAAAAGATGGAGACTTTACATCTTTTGTGTTTACGTGGATGGAGTGGAAGCATATTCTTCTCATTAAAACATCAAAGAATGGAAAAACAAGATCCAGCATACTCAATACTAATATGAAAGCAATATATAAGCAACACGCCCACACAAAAGAAAAACACAAGTATAGTCTAGCAAGGGGGAGGGGAAAGGAGGGAGGCGGGAAGAAGAAAGAGGGACAGTGATTGGCAGGATCTCACCTACTGTGCACAAGGTCAGGGCGTTCCACACACCCCCTGGGTGAAAGGTTCAACTACAACTTGAACTTTACCTAAAAAATGAAAAAAATGCAGCCTAAACATTTGTACCCTCATATTGATCTGAAATAAAAAAATAATAATAAAGCTGGATACTGACTTTAGACCCCGTCTCTAACTCAGTTTCTAACTCCATTTGACCAACCCCAGCAGTGCTAAAATAGAGTTAAGGGAGAACATGGGAGAAAAAGAGAGGACAGGAATTATAGGATCAAATGGCAGGTCTATTTTTAGTTCTCTAACTGTCCTCCAGATGACTTTCCAAAATGGACGTATTAATTTGCAATCCCACCAGCAGTGCAGAAGTGTTCCCTTTTCACAACAGCTAAGAAAATGACATGAAGGCTGTGTTAACCAGTTGGATGAAAGTATTTCAAATTGTACATAGAAACAACCCACTGTACCCCACGATAGTATTAATGTACACAGCTATGACTTCATTAAAAAAAAAAAAGACAGGAGGACAAGAGCAAGGCCAGAAACCTCAGAGCCATCACTATTCTGCCCCCTGTGTGTCACCCTCAGACAACCACAGCAAGGATGTCACCTAGCATCGCTGAGCACTCCGTGCATCCCTGACACTTGGCCAGCTCTCCTATTCATTTAGTGCTCTCACACAATGCTTTGTTCATTCACCACATACCAGGTTTGGGGCAAACCTGTCCACTATCCACTCACATTGGGTTTCCTCTCAAACCCTGAAGTCTCTGCACTTCTTCTACTTGTAGAGTTAGTGTTACTTGTTCCTCCATGTTGTCATCCAAGTCTTGAGAAAACAGATCTCTTTCAAAACATCAGCCAGTCGTCCTCGTAAATGAATCCTTCGGGGTCCCAGGTAGAGTTTGGAGGGTAATTTCCATAACAGATTCCCACTGTTTGTGGCAATTGTGTGGAAACATGAGCTATGTAGCTTCTGGAGACAGTAAGGCCCGTGGGAGTTACAGCTGCCCCCTGGGGAAGGGCTCCACCAGCCCCATCAGAAACCATGTGCAGATGCGTCACCTCCCAATGGGACAATGGAGATCTCAGGTCCACCTGGTTCTTGTCAGCCCAAAATGAGCCGGACAATTATCTAATCTTAAACACACAAAAAACTTGAATTTCTAATGGGTTTCCATGGCTGCTAAGAGAGCTCATTTCTGCTTTCTTCCTTCCTTTCTCTCTCTCTCTCTCTCACACACACAGAACCCCTGTCCCTCCCTTACATCTCCCTAAAGGAGGGTCCTGAGCTGCTTCTCCCTTGTCCTTCGTGAGAGTCTCTCTCTCTGCTTCTTAGGGCTGGCAGTGTAAGCCCTGCCTCAGCAATCCCTCCTGGGAAGACTCGGCCAGCTCTCCTGTTCCGTTTCCTCCTTTCCTTTCTCTTTGAACAATCTCTTTTCCCTGTGGCTGGTGTAACTAGTTTTCAAACTGCAGGCGGGTATGAAAGTAGGAACTCAAAAAGAAAACCCCCACACAAGGTCATAATTCTCTAAAATGCCCCCAAATAATAAATTGTTATTAACATACTTTCAACATTCTTTATGCATGTATTCTTAACTCATGAGGAAGGTCAGAAAATTGTTTAGTAAATAAAATGCTTAAGTTTAGTAAGAACTCTAGCCTAGTTGAATAGATGATCACTGGAAAATGTCTGTGGACATTATTGGGTGGTTTTTAAATAATATAACATTCTACTGGTAAAATTAATAGCTTTACACAGAACCATGTGTAGAAATCGCCAATTGAAGAACTTTCTTTGCTTTCAAAGCTTATTTCTTAGAACACCACTCAAGGGATTAGTCAAGGGGATGACTTTTGAGTGACCTGAGTGTTCACTTTATTTATAAGAAGAATCTACCATGTAGCAGCAGACAGGGCCTTGAGCAAGTGTTTATTACATGCCCATGGCTCCAAGTAACAGTGATGAAATGAGAACCACTTCTCCCCTCTTTGCCCCTGCCCCAGAAACTGGAAATGCTGGCTTTGAAGTTCAGCTCTGCATGTCAGCTTTTCCCGCTCCCTGCTTTCTTCGCGAAATCCCTGGATTTCTTTGAGGAATAATAGCGTCTCTATCTTGAGTGTTAACCTTTTTTTCTCATAGGAGAATTACAATCCTTTCCCCCCATTTTTCTGATCCCTAAAACTCCTTTTTCTCAGGATATAGGATTCAGAAAAAATATATAATTTTCCCAAGAAATGCCCAAAGGGAAAACTTGCCCAAGGAATTCCAGAAATGCCTCAGAGAAACTGTTCTAATAATGGATATCCATTGCTTTGACCTAACCAAGAATATGTTCTCCTTCTGTTAGAAGGAACACAGTGATTTTTTGTTTGTGGAACTTCCCTGTCCTGGTCTGTGTGGCTGATAACCATGGTGCCTCACTTCCCCAAGTAACAAGCAGATCTACCACACTCTTTCTGTTTTTTTAATTTAATAGATTTAGGAGGTACAAGTGTTTCTTACTTAGATGAATTGTACTGTGGTAAAATCAAGACTTTTAATGTACCCATCACATAAATGGTGTACGTTGTACTTGATAAGTAATTTTTCATCCTTCACCCCTCTCCACCCTCACTTCCCCTTTTCCTCTGGAAAAAAAAAAAATTATTTTTCCATTCCTGAGATATTTCACTTAGAATAATCGCCTACACTTCCATCAAAGTGGCTGCAACAAATATTATTTCATTCTTTAGAAGTCTATGGAATATATATACCGCATTTTCTTGATCTACTTATCAGTTGATGGGCCCTTAGGTTAATTCCATAACTTTACAATTGTGAATATTACACTGTGATAAACATACGTATGCAGGTGTCTTTTTAATATAATGACTTATTTTCTTTTGGATAGATACCCAGGAGTGGGATTGGTAAATGGAATAGTAGGTCTAATTTAGTTATTTGAGGAATTTTCGTGCTCTTTTCCATAGAGCTTATACTAATTTACATTCCTACCAACAGTGTATAAGTGTTACTTTTTCATGTTTACTAACATTTGTTGTTTTTGTTATTGTTTTGGCTTTAGATAATGGCCCTCTGACGGAAGAAAGGTGGTAGTGGTTGGTATCTCATTGTCATTTAAACTTGCATTTCCCTGATGTTTTGTGATGTTGAGCATTTTTTCATATGTCTGTTGGACACTTGTCTTCTTTTTAACAAATGTCTGTTCATGAGTTTTGCCCATTTTAAATAGAATTACTCATTTTATTCTTGCTACTTTGTTTGAATCCCTACGGATTCTAGATATTAGTCCTTTTGTTGGATGTATAGTTTGTGAATATTTTCTCCCAGTCTATGGGTTGTCTATTTGTTGATTATTTCTTTTGTTGTGCAGAAGCTTTTTAGTTTAATTAAGTTTCATTTATTTAATTTTAATTTTTTGTTGTTGTTGTTGTTGTTTGTATTTGGTTTTGCAGTTTTAGTAAATTCCTTGCCCAGGCCAGGGTCCAAAAAAGTTTTTCCTAGGTTTTCTTCCAGAATTTTTATGGTTCCTGGTGTGACATTTACATCTTGATTGCATCTTGAGTTAACTTTTGTAACCAGTGAGAGATAAGAGATCCAGTTTCATTCTTATGAATGTAGCTATCCAGTTTTCCCAGCACCATTTATGGAATAGGGCATCCTTTCTTCAGTGTATGTTTTTGTCTACTTTGCTGAAGATTGGTTGTACGGATATGGTTTTATTTCCAAGTTCTCTACTCTGTTCTATTGATCTATGTGTCTACCTTTATAACTGTACCATACTGTTTTACTTTCACCTTATGCATGCAATGTAATTAGAAGTCAGGTAATGTGATGCCTCCAGATTTGTTCTTTTTGCTTAGGATTGGTTTAACTATTCAGATTCTTTTTTGAATCCATATGAAATTTAGGATAGTTTTTTTCTAATTCTGTGAAAAATAACTTTGGTCATTAGATGGCAATTGCATTGAATCTGTAAATCATTTGGGGAAGTATGAACATTTTAACAATATCGGTTTTTCCAATCCATGAGCTTGGTATATTTCTCATTTCTTCATGTCAGCTACAATTTCTTTCATCAGTGTTTTGTAGTTCTCCTTGTAGAGATTTTTCACCTCCTTGGTTAACTGTATCTCTAAATATATTTGAGGGGGGGAGACAACTGTTGTGAATAGAATTAAGTTCTTGATTTAATTCTTAGCTTGGCTATTATTAGTGTATAGAAATGCTATTGATTTGTATATATCAATTTTGTAACATAAGACTTTACTCATTCTATTTATTAATTCTAGGAGTCTTTTGGAAGAGTCCTTAGGATTTTCCAGGTATCAGATGATCATATCATTAGCAACAGAGATAATTTGACTTCCTCTTTTCAATTTGGATGCCTTTTATTTCTTTCTCTTGCCTAATTGTTCTGGCTAGAATTTTCAGTATTATGTTAAATAGAAGTGGTGAAAGTGGGCACCCTTGTGTTATTCAGGGTCTTAAAAGGAATGCTTTCAACTTTTTTCTATTCAGTATGATGTTAGCTGTGGCTTTGTTATATATGGCTTTTATTATTTTGAGATATGTACTTTCTATGCCTATTTTGCTGAAGGTTTTTATCATAAAGAAAGGTCATATATAATCAAATGCTTTTTCTGCCTCTTAAGATGACCATATGGTTTTCACTTTTAATTCCCTTTATGTGATAAATTAGATTTACTGATTTGCAAATGTTGAACCATCCTTGCATTCTGGGGTGAAACTTACTTGATCAGGGTAAATTATCTTTTTGATGTGCTTTTAGATTTGCTTTGCTAGCATTTTGTTGAGGAATTTTGCATCTATGTCAATCATTAATGTCATATTGGTCTGTAGTTTTCTTTTTTTGTTGTGTCCTTTCCTGGCCTTGGTATCATTGTGATACTGGCTTCATAGACTGAGTTGGGAGTATTCCCTCCTTCTCAATCTTATAGAACAATTTCAGTAGAATAGGTGCCCCTTCTTTTTGTAAGCCAGGTAAAATTTGGCTAAGAATCCATCTAGTCCTGGGCTGTTACTTTTTTCTTGGGAGTTTTTTATTAGTTATTCAATCCTGCTACTCCTTATTCATTTGTTCAGGATTTCTATTTCTTCCTGATTCAGCATTGGGAGATTTTGTGTTTTCAAGACCTTATCCATTTCTTCTATATTTTCTGGTTTATGTACATAGAGGTGCTCATGATAGTCTTGCATGATCTGTATTTCTGTGGTATCAGGTGTAACGTTTCCTTTTTCATTTCTGATAGAGTTTGTATGAATCTTCTCGCTCCTTTGTTAATCTCTAGCTAATGGTCTAGAACCAATTTTTCATTTTCTTGATTCTTCCTGTTTATTGTTATTATCAGTTTCATTTAGTTCTGCTCTGATCTTTGTTATTTCTTGTCTCCCACTAGTATATTCTATAGTTTGGTGGTAGAATGTTCTGTAAAGGTCCATTCATTCTAGAATCTTATTTAAGTCCAGTTTTCCTTTGTTGGCTTTCTGCCTCAGTGATCTGTCTAGTTCTGTCAGTGGAGTGCTGAGTTCCTCCACTATTATTTTGTTGCTGTTTATTGCTTTTCTTACGTCTAGTAATATTTGTTTTATATATCTGGGAGTTCCAGTGTTAAGTGCATATATATTTAAGATTGTTATATTTTCTTGTTGAATTGATTCCTTTAGCAGAATATAATGGTCATCATTGTTTTTTTGTTACTGTTTGTATATACAGCCTGTTTTAGCTCTTATAAGAATATACTACTCCTGTTTTCAGTTTCCATTTGCATGGAATAATTTTTTCTATCCCATTACTCTGAGCCTATGAGAATCTTTGAAAGTAAAGTATGTTTGTTGAAGATAGCAGATGTTTGGGTTATGTTTTTTAATCCATTGGGAAATCTATATGTTTTAAGTGCAACAATTATAAGATTTACATTTGATTTAATATTGATATGATATGTGAGATACTATTCCAGCCATCCAGTTGAATGTTACCAAATTCTTTGTATTCTCCCTTGTGTTAAATTTTATAAGAGCTATGCAATTTTACTTTTGAGTGTTTCTACACTGGTGGGTATCATCCATTCTTCTTAGTATTTAGAAAACTTTTGAGCATTTCTTTTATGAAAGGTCTAGTGATAACAAATTCTCTTAGTGTCTGCTTGTCTGAGAAAGACTTTATTTCTTCCTCATTTATGATGCTTAATTTTGCAGGATACAAAAATTCTTGGCTGATAGTTACTCTGTTTAAGAATAATCTCTTCTGGCTTGTAAGGTTTCTTCTGGCAAGTCTGCTGTTAGTCTGGTGAATTTTCCTTATAAATTACTTCATGCTTTAATCTTGCAGTTTGTAGGATTTTCTCCTTCACTTTGACCTTGGCTAGTCTGATGACTTTTTGTCTTGGTAATGTCCTATTTGCAATGAATCTTTTAGGAGTTTACTGATTTCCTGGATTAGGAGATCCATGATCTGGATATCTAATTCTCTAGAAAAACCAAGGAAATTTTACTCTTTTATTCCCTTAAATTGGTTTTCTACCTTTTTGCCTTTTCTTCTTTTCCTTCAGAAATACCTATAATTCTTATGTTTGGGCATTTTATGTAATCCTATATTTCTCTAAGATTTTGCTCATTTTCTTTAATTCTTTTTTTCCTTATTTCTGACTGACTGTGTCAATTCTAACCCTTAATAACAAGCTGTGAAATTCTTCTGCTTGGTCTTGTCTTTTTTCAAAACTTTCCACTGTATTTTGTAAATTCCTAAGTGAGTTCTTCATTTCCAGAAGTTCTGTTATTTTATTTTTTAAATCTATCTCTTTGGTGAATTTTTCAATCATATCCTGAATTTTTCTTTTTGTTTCTTCATGTTGGTTTTCAATATTCTCTTGGATCTCATTGAGCGTACTTGTAATCCATATTTTGAGTTCATTATCTGGCATTTCAAAAATTTGTTCTTGCTTAGAAACTCTTACTGGAAAGTTAGTGTGATCTTTTGATGATATCATGACACCCTTTTGTTTTATTACTTTCAGAGTTGATGTGCTGATTCCTTCTTATCTGAGATGCTCTCACTTCTTGTTTTGGACTTTACTTTTATTTAGATGGAATCTTTTCCCCTCTTAAGGCTGTGACTGTAGTGTAGTGTATGTTGAGTATGGATCTTTGGGTTTGCTGTGGGTACTTTTAGGGGCCTAGGTTCTAAGTGAATACCTTGGTTACAGACAGCCTTAGTGAAGTGGTTTTCTTGCTTGCTAGTTATATGTAGGATGTAGCAATGGTATAGTATGCATGTCCTAAACTTCTGTCAAGAAGGGAAGATGGAGGTCTCTGCAATCTTATCTCTTTCCACAACCTTATGGATGTCTATAATAGCAGTATAAATTATATTGGGATCTCCAGTTCAATCTCCAGACCAGTAGGTGCTTGCAAGTAAGAGTCAGACAAGCCCTGTGCAATTGAATCAGTAAGTACTGTAAAGGGCTATACAAGTTGACCTCTCTTCCAGTAGGTGTCACTTAAAGGAAAGAGTCAGTTCAGGTGGTATTTGGGAGACCTATGTCTAGCTATAGTCATCAGGACAAGCAATGGGACATCTCAGGCACTGGGAAGAGCCCCAGAGCTCCCAGGGAACTCCTTCTTGTACTCTGCCACCACTGAGGCAGATGTGTGTTGGGGAGAGGGGTGAAGCTGGGTGGAACTGAGTTGGGCAAGGCTGTGTTCAGACTCTACAAAGATGGGGAGTTGGAATTGAGGATCTGCTCCCAGGTTGTTGGGTAAAGTCACACCAGAGAGGGGATGAGGTGACCCAACCGTGTCAAAGAACCTGCTCCTGTGAGAGGGGCAGTCTGGAATTCATAGTCTACCAGGCAGGAGTGGACTATGGCATGGACCCACTGCCCTGTCTAGCAGGCCAAACCAGCTGTGACAATCAAAAGGCAAACATGCTCTTGCAGCAATGTCACAACAGGCTGTGAGTCTCCTCACCTATCCTACTCTATATGCACCATGATTTGGTTACCTGATCCCTCATTTGTGCATTATTCAGAGTCATTTAGCAGCCATTAGTTGTGGGTATGGACTCCAGTTAAGAAGGTAAAGACAGAGTCAGGTACTTGATGTGAAGTTTTTTTGTTGACAAAGGAGTCTCTAGGAATTTCATTTGTTTATGTTCTTCCCAAGTTCCTATTTCTTTCTGACATTATGATAAGTTATTAATTTTTCTTTTTAGCAAGACTCTTTTTACTTAGAACTAGGAAAACTTAATGGATTATAGTGGCAAAGAAAAAGGATCCAAAGCCATTTGGCTTGGCAAAAAAAGGTAGTTTGATCAAATGACCCATACTGTCTGCTCAAGACATTAGGCAGTCTCTCTCTTCCCTCTCTCTCTCTTTCTCAAACTTGCTTCTTTTTTCTCCCTACATATATTTGTCTTAGAACAGAGTCATCAGGTTGGATATTCAGAGTTTTAGTGTGGCACTTCATGGAGTAACTCGCAACAGGCCACCAAAGCACATAACTTTGCAAATAGATCTCAGACTAAGTTTTGGCCCAAGTAACAAGACATTTCTCCTAGGCCTTGGTTCCTAATCCTGAAGAAATATTTTCTTTGCTGCATATATTAGTCTGGGTTCTCCAGAGAAACTGAATCAATAGGATATGCGTAGATAGATAAATTGATATATATATAGAGAGAGTAATGAAGAGATTATTATCAAGTATTGGCTTGCACAATCACATAATTATGAAGGCTAAGATGTCCCACAATCTGTTATCTGAAAGTTAGAGATCCAGGAAAGCCAGTGGTATATTCCAGTTTGAGTCCAAACATGTAAAAATGGAGTTGATGAGAACCCTGAGAGATATAATTCTGAGTACCATAATTCTGAATGTTAAAATTCCAAAAGATAAAAATCCCATAAATATAATTATGGAAAAAATGCTTTTAAAATCCTATATTTTAAAAACGTTTTTAGATAAAAATCCATTTATCCACATTTTTAAAAGAAGATTTGTCTGAAAAACATATAATACAATGATAGATCACTTCATTAGGCACTTTACACAATGAACTGAGCAATTATATCACATATCTTTGGAAACATAAACTTCCAAGTATACTAATGACAGTCACTAATGATAGTTGTAAGAGTTATGAGCAAACAAACTGCATTTATAAAGAAATAGGTACAAAAAGAGAATGTAAAATGCACATCACTATGGTTAGTAATTGTGTGCCCCCAGCTTATAACTGCAGTAACCTAAAATATTGTGACAAACCACCTGCCTTTTGACAAGATGAATCAAAAGCTGCAATGGGTTACTACAGCATCTGCAGTCACTCAAGGGGCCAAGATCTTAAGAAATTTTATCTTTCACAAATGCAGAAGTACATAAAGGACATTTCATTATCTATTGAGGAAGTTTCAACGTTTTCATATACATGCACAATGATTACACATAAATTCAATGTGATGATTCACTTTTGAGGAAAAAATGCATAAAATAAATTAGAGCTCTCTGAAAGTCCATATACCATATCTACCTCTAATACTGGAAATGGTACAAAGATAAAATGCATAGCATTAGCAAATTATAAAAAATAATGCTGACAGTTTATTGTAGTGGGGAAAACACTAATTTTTTTTAAAGGAAAAGGAATAAAAGGAAAGCAATAACAAAAAAAAAAAGCCTAAAAATAAAATTTGACATGTGAAGACGCACATGTCAGGGATAGACTATAGGCAAGTCTATGGATTTAGTCCATAAGTGCTGGCAAACTTTCACAATCATTGACTATATTTTGAAGTCTTGTGTCACTTCAAATAGCTACTTTTTTTCTTTTAGGGCATAGCTCTCCTCTGATGTACAGACCACAGATTTGGCAAAAACAATATTGGTGATGAAACAGTAACACCATTGTGTACGTGTCTTTTTATCCTACTGTGCACTAATTAGTTTTGAACTGGTCAGTAACTTTGCTGACTTCTTCAGGTAAACGCAGCTTTAATTCATTAAGCTCCTGCAATGTCATCAGCTGAAAGGAAGGGTAGTACAGGCAAATGATGCATTTCAAACTGAAATTCTCATCATTGATGTACAGAGTGGCCAACCCACTTAATCTGAATCTTCTGCCAATTTCACATAAAATAACAAGGTAATAGTTCAGCCTAACATGATGAAACTAACATGATATCACTATCCCATGTACTACCAAAAACACACTAATCCCTTCCCCCAGAATTCAGCTTTTAGGATTTCAACATTCATAATTTTAATATTTGGGGATTGCGGTTTTGAGGATTTTAGACATTAGGAATTTTGATCTTTCAAAATTTAGACTTTCAGGATTTTGATGTTTAGGGCTCTTGATCTTTGGGGATTTTAACATTTGGGCTTATGGTGTTGGGGATTGTGTCTTTCTGGATTCTGATCCAAACTCAAGCCCTGAGAACCAGGCACACCAAAGACAGGAGGAGATCAGTGTGCCAGGAGATCAAGAAGTTAGGCAGCATGAAAGTGACCTTCTTCCACCTCTTTATTCCATTCAGGACCTCAGAGGAAATAGATGATGCCCACCCACACTGGGGAGGGCAGTCTCCCTTACCCAGTTCACCAATTCAGATGTTAATCTCTTCCAGAAACACTCTGCAAGAGATATTTGGGCTCCTGTGGCCCAGATATGTTGACACACAAAATTAACCACCACAGTGTATATAATACTTTTTCCTTAAACATTACCCAATTAATTAAAAATCTATGAATTTCACTTTTAAAAAATCTGGTTTCCATTTTTTAAAAACATATAAAAATAACAAAGGACACTGAATTCATGTTCCTGAATGATAGTCCTTTGGGTGGATCACACATTCTCCACTGTGCTGAGCTCTACCCAGTAAGCTTTGCAGTTCCCTACCCTGCCCACCTCTGTCAGAGACTGAGTTTACAGCATATGTTCTGCTCCGGAGGACTAGAGGTTGAGGGCAAATCTTCATTTACATATGTGCCCCTTCACTCTTGTTCACCTGGGTGACCAGTCAAGGATGTGATTTCAAAATTCAGTATTCTGGGTCCAGATCAACTTTTATTTTTTTCTCCTATCCAATATGTTATTCATCAGGGTATATAAGATAAACTGCTAAAGAAACACCACAGTAGAAACAACACAAACATAATAGCTTGAACAGAATAGAAGTTGATTTCTCTTTCCTGAAATACTCCAAAGGTGGGCAGGTTGTAGGTAGCTCCTCCCCATGAAATCATCCAAACTTCTATTACTAGTTTATGTCTTCCTCTGTCACCCTCTAGCGTATTTCTCACTCACCTGGGCAAAGGTGGTTCACATCACACATTCAAGTTCCAGCTCACAAGAAGTGGGAAAGAAAGTGGAGTCTGGTTGTGGTGTCTAATCCTTGCAGTCTGGGAGGCCAAGCCAGGTGGATTCCTTGAGCTCAGGAATTTGAGACCAGCCTGACCAAGAGTGAGACCCTGGTTCTAGGTGGGCCTTGTGGCAGACACTTCTAATCCCGGCTACTCAGGAAGCTGAGGCAAGAAGATCACTTGAGCCCAAGAGCTTGAGGTAGCAGTGAGCTACAATGATGCCCTAGCACTCTACCCAGGGCAACAGAGTGAGACTATCTCAAAAAAAAAAAAAAGGAAGGAAGAAAGAAAGGGATAACTAATTGTATTTAAGGGGGTGACTCTTGCTCCATTGGCCACAGCAACCCCTGACAGCTCAGTCACAAGGCCTCTTAGCTACTGGAAAGCATTTCTACTATTTTTTGTTTGTTTGTTTGTTTGTTTGTTTGTGGTTTTTTTGCAGTTTTTTGGCCAGGGCCTGATTTGAACCCACCACCCCTGGTATATGGGACTGGTGCCCTACTCCTTTGAGCCACAGGAGCCACCCAGCATTTCTACTATTGTTAACTGGCAGCCACATGACCTTCCGAAAGGCAGTGAGGGGCTCATTCAGGAGGAAAGAGTAAATGTATGCTGGAGAATAATTCCTGTTCCTGCTCTAACAGGCTTCTAGGAAAATCCTGGGAGTCAGAAAGGTCTTGCTTCCCAGAGACCCCCCACAATACATACACACACACAAATGCACCCCCTACAATCACCACAGCTGCACAGCTGATGACACCAAACAGCAACACACAATGTAATTATGAGGAAATAGTTTTCCTATTAACAGTGGATCGAACACCAAGTTCTAGCTTTCGATCTTTCTTTTTTTTTTTTTTTATTAAATCATAGCTGTGTACATTAATGCAATCATGGGGTACAGTGTGCTGGTTTTATATACAATGTGAAATATTTTCACCAAACTGGTTAACATAGCCTTCATGGCATTTTCTTAGTTATTGTGTTAAGACATTTATATTCTACATTTAGAAAGATTCACATGTACCATTGTAAAATGGACCATAGGCGTGATCCCACCAATCGCCCTCCCTCCACCCATCCTCCCCTTCCCCTCCCCTCCTTCTCCCCCTTCCCCATATTCTTGGGCTATAATTGGGCTATAGCTTTCATATGAAAGCTATAAATTAGTTTCATAGTACTAGTTCTTCCTTTAATTTATTCACCTAATGGGTAAGACTTCTCATTTTATCAGTATGAAAATTAGACATTTTTACAGTGGAAGAAGTTCCTCCTCACTCTATTTTTATATTAAAGAAAAAGACTGTTGTCAAAAAAATTAATAAACCGCTAGGCCATGTACACATGTGTACATGAATGGATAAAGTATGCGCATTCATTATATCTGTCAAGAAAGAAGAGAGAGAACAGTGTAGTCATGTAGCGATCTCCCCTCAAGGCTTCTCCAAACCTTTGATCAGAGGTGGCTAAAAGTTCTTGGGACCAGCTGATGTTTTTATCCAGTAGGACACTTACACACAACATTCATTTTTCAAAGCTTGAAAGTTCATATCTATGCTTTTTATTCTGCCAGAAACTTTTTAAGAAATTCTGCAATTAAAGCCAAATTTTTAAGATGGCTCAAAAAACGAATTTATTTACTGTTCCCAAGGAACCGTAGCATTCACAGTATTGTCAACTTTTGTGCTGGTCCCAGAAATCTCAGAGCCTTGACCTGTAAGACAGAGTCACGGCTGCTCTGGCTAAAGCAAGGATCGGCCACCTGGCATTCTAAGCACCGACCCTCTCTGTCGTCTGACACAGAAGACCCTGTAGCCTCTTTGAGGCATCCCCTGGCCTTCCATGAACACTGTCAGAAATGCTGTTCCATTAGCTCTTTTCCTAGCCTGAGGTTCAAGGTTGAGTAAGAGAAAGGGTAAAAAGAACTACCAGGAAAACTTATAGCTTTTTCATATAGTCCCAGTGCAACTTGACATTCCGTTCATTCAGTATAGTGGGACGAACTCAGCCAGATCGGGCTGTACATAGATTAAGCAATGGTGAGTTAAGAGACGCATGCGGTTTTTATGTTTCAGTGAGGCTTGCTGGCCTCTTGTAGTTACAGCGCACTTGTGACCAGTACCGTTTTCATAATATGAAACAGAGGCTGTGTTGGGACAATGAGCTCATCACCTGTTACTAAATAAGACGCTGGGAAGCCTGGTTTCCCCATCTGTAGGAGGGATGACCCTGTTCTTTCTCGGCCGGGGCATAGGGCTCACTCTGTTGCTTCTTCCACCTCCCCAGAGGCCTTTCTCACCACCCTACTCAAAAGGCAACCCCCTTTCCTTCTGGCATTGCCTGGTGCCTTCTCTATAGGGCTTATTACCACCTGACATCATATATATATTTTTTTATTTTTAATTGAATAGTAACTATGTACATTAATGCACTTCTGGGGTACAGTGTGGGGTTTTCACATGCAATCCGAAATACTTCCATCAAACTGGTCAACACAGCCTTCCATATATATTTGTCATCTCTCCCCTATCAGAATGTAACCTCACGAGAGCAGAAATTTTGTATACCTTGTATTTGCTGCTATCTCCCTGGAGCCCAGGAGGATATCTGGAATACAGTAAGTGGGCAATTAAATAAGCCAGTTATTGAATGAACCATGTGGTGAAAAAGAAAAGAATATGTGTAAAACATTCTACACGGTACTTGGTACAGAGAAGGCCTCAGCACAAATTCCTTACTGGTATTATCGTCATCACCTTCTTCCAGAGACTCTAAGATGAGCACTGACTTACTGATCTTACCCATGTCGGAGCGGCTTGGTGGGTCTCTTAATATGCTCCGTAAGTTCCACTCCATAAGATTCCCTCCACACCGAAGGACGGATCCAGTGAGGGCTGCATTTCCACATTTCTACAGCCGGCAAGCGAGGCAATAAAACGTCACATACAGTTTCCATTGCCCTGGGAGGTTCTTTAGGCAGACATCGCTTTGGAGACAAACACGCCCCTTTTAGTTTCCTCCAGCATCACAGCAGATCAGCGACTCCTTGGTTGATTGTTTATTGGAGTATTTGGCTTATGTTAGAGACTGGCGTTGTATGAAACATAGTAATAAAAATTTAAAAGCCATTGTAATGTTTCATGCGAGTCTGTTTAAACACCAGAATGTTTCTCAGCAGGATGAGTTGCTCAGACTGTGGGGTCTGCGGCCAAATGTGGAGGAGGAAGATTCCTGTCTCTCCCAAGTCACTCCGGGTAACTCACTTCATAGACTTGAACATGGGCCAAAACGATCAGCGCTGCTTCATTTGTGTTTGTTCTGTCGTGGTCTTTGTCTCTGTCTCCCTTTCCGCTCCTCCTACTCCTTCTCTTTTCTGCCATGTGTACAGATAAAATAGTCTACATTAAACGTGTGCATTTATAGAATCATAAGCAGTGTCAAAAGACTGTCAGACCATTTCCCAGTTGGAAGGACCCGTAAGAGGCATCGAGCCTTTTCATCTGACATGAACTCTGTAAAAGGAAGGGGAAATGATTTGTCTAAGTCACACAGTTAACAAGTTCCAGTACTAGAACCCAGTTCTGTGTCTGTCCCTAATCCTGAGCCTTTGATCCATCCTTCTCAGCTGCCTTCTAGTGGGACGCATGCAACACTTTCAGTCTCCTTTCCCCTTTTTTCACACTTAAAATCATTTGCAAAAGTGGCGCTAAGGCCTCTAGTGCCTCTCCCTCTGTGAGCAGCACCCACACATCCCTGATGAAGGCAGTCAATCTCTTCTTACTTCCCCAGGGATCAGATTTCCACGCACCTCCTGAAACTCTGACTCACTGCTGTGTGGTTGGGCCAGTGCCCACCTCCTCTGTCCTTTGGCGGCTCCTGTCATTCTTGGTGGGAGGCATCATTCACGAAGCCCCCGGCACAGGAATCATGACAACACCATGCATTGGACTCTCATGTTTTCTTTTTGACTCACATTGAGCCGAGGCAATTTCCTCACACAGAGATCAGGAAACACATCCGGACAGCGTGAATGGGCAGTGAAGAGGACTTAGAGACTCCAGCAGTATAAACAGAGCTGCATTTTTGAAATAATAGGCATCCGTCTATAATGCCAGATTATGGTTGTAGATTAGATTGTGGCAAGGAATGACCTCACATCATGCTGATGCCCAGGGGAGGGTTTTGATGGGGTGAGACATTACACAGAACAATAGTCTGTTGCTAGAGAGCCAGCAGAGCTCTAGAAAATGTTTGACCACTGTAAATTGGATCCTTCTTTTGTGTTTTGATTGGAGCCATTGGGCTAGTTTCCCAATGATTCAAGCACAGACCCACCACCGCCACCCTCATCGGCCTCACCCCCATCCCTCCTATTCACTCCCCCCTTAATGCCGCACACACACACACACACATTTCTTTTTTGCAAAATTTTGCCAACAAATATAAGTATCTCATTTCCTCCTAGTCCAGATGCAGCCTTTTGAATACTCTCAAGGGCTACAAATAAGGAGAAAATTATAGAAAGTAAAGAGGAGGAGCCTTGAAGGAATAGCTAAATTGGAACCGTGCCGTCCACGGACTTTCCCAAGGTCATCTGATGGTCTGCGTGTTGATTACCAGCACCCTCTGCCCCCAGAGTTCTCCTTCCTTTTGATTCCCATTAGTTATCTTAAGTCTCTCCACATGTTTCATACACTCTTCCTCTTCTGTCCGTCCCTATATTCATTCAAGCAGGGGGAGGAGGGAGGAGAAAGGGAAAAGTCTGTATAAAATTTCTATCTGCACAACTGTTTCTTCAACCTTTCGGCTAACGCCTGAGGTAGCAGCTCTAATAACTTTTGAAGTTGCGAGTGGATTTGAGTGTATCTTTGTAGGCAACTTCACAGTCTGACTGATCCAGTGATTTTTTTCCCTCCTGGTGTTGGGATGGGAAAGCTCTAAGGCATGAGGATATCTTATGATATGTGGGTGCTCATCAGCAGACACAGAAGGGAGCACGAATCAACCCTGTGTGTTATTTTTAGACTTTTCAGTCTGTTCATGTGATATGATTCATCTTAAAAGCGTTTATAAGTATGAGGATCTGAAACGATCACCATGATTTACTAAAGTCATGGAGAACACATGTGACTTTTTTGTTTTGAAAATGACATTATGTGGACACCATTGCTTTCTTCCTCCCCTTTGGTTTCTTAAAGAATTGTTGGACCAAACCAAAAGACCGTCATAAATTCTCCCTGGTACCCTGCTGTGCCTGTTCAAAGACTCAGGGTATTTGGTGTACATGATCTATGTACCAAGGTGATACTCTAACAGAGACAAATTATGTTCAAACATCTGAAAGTCATCATTTCTATGCATATGCAGGCATTTGGGGAAAAATCTACAAGAGGATCAAAAACAAGATTAAACCACATCTGTTTGGGTTTAAGGGACATTGTCTATATAGTTCAAAGTTGTTTCCTTTTATATTTAAAAAAAAAAAAAAACCTGCCCAGCTGTTTTTTATCTTAAATTCTTAGCCTTTATCAAAGAAGTGTTTTCATTGGCTAACCAGTGTTATTTCTAAAAGTTAAAGTATTTAGGAAAGGAGACTAAGAAAAAAATCTGCTTTATTCATCTAAGTTCTAGCCCCGGAGCCTTTTCTTGGCACTTACAGAAAGCTGATACAAGAGCCCTGTTCAATTCTAAACAGAAAGACTGTATCTACTATGTGTCATCGTATCATAAAGCAGGACTTCCATCTTTTCCACAAGTAATTGATTATAATTGCCACTGATAAGAAACATGAAGCAAAAAAAAAAAAAAATACTAAAAGGTAAGGATTATATAATAAATAAACATGTGACTACCTGAATGCTATGTACTGTTAAATGGGAAAAGGAACAGTTTTGAAAGCCACCATCTATCAGTAAATAGTCTTATTTATAGAGATGTGGGTGTAGAGTGATGTTACATTGCTAGTGTGTTTCTTTTGGACGTCTGAGACATTTATGTTAAGAAATAACATGTGATTACAAAGTCCTCCCATCTTATGAGGAATAAATAAACTCCCCTTTCAGTTCCACTCAATGGTTTATTAGAATGAAATTTGGAAGCAAAAATAAGAATGAATCAAAGGAATATAATATGACAACCAAACCATTCTAAGCAATCGCTTAGCTGCTTTCTGGTTAGATGATTCTTTGTGTAATTTTCAGCTGTGTTTAGCAGGAAGGCTCACACACACACACACATTAATTCTATTGTTCTTATGGTGTGCCAACAATCAGCAGGTAACTTTAAAGAGGATATTATTATCGAAATAGCAAACTTTTCTTTTTTTTAGAGACAGAGTCTCACTTTGTCATTCTCAGTAGAGTGCTGTGGCATTACAGCTCCCAGCAACTTCCAGCTCTTGAGCTTAGGTGATTCTCTTGCCTCAGCCTCCCGAGTAGCTGGGACTACAGGTACCTGCCACAAAGCCCAGCTACATTTTTGTTGCAGTGTGGCTGGGGCCGGGTCTGAACCTGCCACCCTTGGTATATGGGGCAGGCTCCCTACTCACTGAGCCATAGGTGCCACCCCGGAAATAGCAAACTTTTCATTATAGCATTTCCAATTAATTCTCTGTCAGATGTGTTTTTAATCAAACAAGGATATCTTTGAAACTTTTTGTCCTAAATTTGTGCCAAAGAAGTGATCCCAATTTTCTTCAGTTTTGATTGCCACAAAAACTTATTTTTAAGAATTCTTTGGGTGGCACCTGTGGCTCAGTGGGTAGAGCGCTGGCCCCATATACCGAGGGTGGCGGGTTCAAAACCAGCCCCAGCCAAACTGCAATAAAAAAATAGCTGGGCTTTGTGGCAGGTGTCTATAGTCCCAGCTACTCAGGAGACTGAGGCAAATGAATCGCCTAAGCCCAGAAGTTGGAAGTTGCTGTGAGCTTGGATGCCACAGCACTCTACCAAGGGTGATAAAGTGAGACTCTGTCTCTACAAAAAAAATAAAAAGAATTATTTAATGAAGTAATCCTTGGGTCTAAATGAAGACTCCATCATACTCTCCAATTTGGGGGGGTTTATCTACTTCTTTCCTGGATGTATTTTCAATGCTTGTTTAACATAGTCCTTGGGCTCCAGCGTCATACTGCCTACTTCAAATCTACTCCTAATCAATTTGAGGCTACCTAAACTCAATTTCCTCATCTGTAAGATAGAGGTACTACTGTGACTAACTTCATGGGGTTATGGTGAGGACTGAATGAAAAAAGGTTCACAAAGCTCCTAGCAGAGGGCCTACTGCCTAATACATATAATAATTGCTCAATAAATACTAGCTATCATTATTCTGTGGAGACTGGTCTCAGTCTTCTCTCTTTTTTTCACTCTCACTGCCCCATGACCACCTCGTGTGCTCGAGTCAGAAGCTGGATTCCTATACTCAATGGGCAGTTGAGATGATCTGGTCATTTCCATCTTGAAATTGTTCAGTAGATTCACCCCCGCCCTTCTATTCCCTAAGCCCCAGGGAGACTAACGCCTACATCTCTAAAAAGAACACACCGTTGTTAGTGTGTAAACCAATGGTAAGGACCCGCACAGGGCTCGCTCTGTGGGAAAGGCTGCGGGGCTGGAAAGGTGCTATGTGCCTTCGTCCAGGGGAAGGAGATGACAGCACGTGGGGTGCGGGCACGTCACCGACTCCTGTGTTCTTGACTTTGGTCCCGCTTGCCTCCTCTGAGTTCTTACTTCTTCATAGGTCACCTTTCTCAGTCAGATTGCCCCCACCCCCAGTTCAGAGAACATTAAAATCACATCTTAATAGGGCTCCTAACTACCACCGGATCTCATTCCATTCCCTCAAACCAACTGCTGCAAAATCTTTGTGGTTCCTATGGCAGACAGGAAACAAACAAATAAACAGAGAAAACATTCTTCATAAAGGTAATAGAGAGAAAAGAATACCAGGACTTTCTTGCCTTTATGGAGGAAGAAAAATGTAAATTGTCTTTATAAAGCGGATAAATGTAAGGAGTTTTCTGTATGTCAGACACTGTGCTAAATGCCCATCCTATCTCTTTGAATCATCACAAGAATCCCATGAAGTAGGTCTTATTACTGTTCCCATTTAATTCACAGGGAAACTCAGCTTGGAGACATTAACCTTGCTCAGGGATATACTGTTTGGAGAGCGCTGTCTGGTCATTTTCTTTGTGTGTTTCTTGTCTCCCCACCCCTGAAAGTTCCTTGGCGCCAGGGAAAGCATGGTAAACACAGAGTAAACTGCTCAATTTCTTTTCAATCAAATTGGCCACAGGCTTCCAACAAATCCCTTATCAGTCCCAAAGCACCCTTGCACGGCTCTTAAGAGCATTCCTATTTTTTAAAGCTTAGATTACATTGGGCCTTTTACCTCTCAAAGCATCTTCCCATACCTCTTATTCTATCCTCATAACAACCAAATCTGAAAATTCCCATTTTGCAGATGTGGAAAATAAAGTGCAGGATGATTGAGTGATTTGCCAAGTTCACATAGCAAATACATTGCTGGACTAGAAAGTCGGCCCAGGGTTCTCTCATCCTAACTAAAAGTTTCCTAAGCTAAGACTTTGAGAACACCTCTCCAGATGCTGGAACAGGAGCTCAAAGGCTACAAAAAGTTGGTTAATTACATTATTTTTAAGTACAAATTACCGAGTGGGTAGCAAGTGGAGGAGTGTGGGCTCCCAGCATGTGGCCTCTTCGCCCACTTCTCGCCTGGGAGGTGAGTTGAGGACAGAGTCTCTGCTTAACAGTGAATGTCTTGGTTTTCCTGAATTTATTTAACACCCACTCTGGATGTTATTTCAACACAGTTTATCTTCCTACGCAGTCATATGTCCCTTTATAATTTCAAGGCAGATCTACATGAACTGGGGCTTTTGAGGTTTCTGGACAAAGGTGGCACTGAGGCTTATTCAAGGGATTTGAATTTCAAACGGGCAGAGGAGGGCTTGGCGACGTGCCCGTCTGGAGCCCTTGGACTGAAATGTCGGCGAGAAACATTAGTGCGGCTCCTGTGTTCAGCTGAGCTTCGTCCAGGAAGGAACAAGTAAGCACAGGACACTCCTCGGAGTGGGATGAGGTAATCCAATGGTTTCTAAGAGTACGTTTGGACTCTGGGTTCCAGATCGGTTTGGTTAAGTGTATTTTCAAAAGAGAAATAATGAAATAGCCAGGCAGCAAGGATGTCCAGTCTAGCCAGCTGTGGACCCTCAGCAGGCTTTAGGGAGCCACAGCAATTCTGCAGAGAAGAGTCACAGGGGTCAGAGCTGGCTCCGTCCCAGCATTGGGTGAGCTTTCTATGTGTCCCCTCCTCCACCGTCAGCTATATCCATCTGTGATCTGAAGAGGAAAAACTTCAACACATCTTGGGTCAAAAACGTAGATGTTCTATTACTTAGAAAAATACATTTTCTTCTTACTATTTTACAGGGAGTCACTGAAAATGATTTTGAGAAATCCGGTTATTTTTCCCCATAGCCAATAAACTATTAAATTGGTTTAAAAACAAGAACAATTTAGTACAGTCTTTATATATTCTCATGGCTGGCACCTTTCATCACTCTGAGCTCATCAAAACATACCCCTTCCAAATGGTTTTTCTTCAAACCCCAATCTAAATTAATACCATAAATTAATTACTCATCTTGAGATGAAATCATGGTGGTGTGATTGTCTAGAAAAAGAAAAAAAGTTCACCTTTTGAAAATATTCATTAAAATACTTAGAAATGAAATAAATCAGACAGAACTGTGTGGATATAAAAGAAATAAGATTGGCCGTGTGTTGACATTCTCGAAGGAGACTGAGGTTACATGGGGATTCGTTTTTGTGCATTTGAAATTTCCACAATAAAAAGAGATTTAAATGATTGTTTAAATGAATATGAAATAGCCTCCCACCCTACCCCAATCATCTTGGCTCTGTCCCATTTCCCTGCACCCAGCTCTGTGGAGCCAACCCATCCACAGGTCTACCTCTCCGTACCCCACTGGAATTTAAAGTCCATGAGGGCAGACAAAGGTCTGAGTCATTCAGGTCTTAGGAAGAAGACAAAGGATGAACCATTCAGCTCTAAGTTTAATCCCAGCCTCCTAGTTTTCTAACCATAAGACCTAAAACAAGTTAGCATGTTCTGACCCTATTTTCTCACCCTCCACATGCAGATAATCCCTTTTCTTCAGGAATATTCTAAGCATGAGTAAAACTACCAATAGAGGGCCAGTCAGGGAACTTGTCACTAGCCATTCAATATATTAACTTCTTTTAGTTCTCTCTTTGTCACAAGGGTGAGATATTACTTGACAATCACATTTTAATTGTGTCAAGGATTTTGGAAGATTTGGTAATTAAAGGTATTTCTCTTTGCTTTATTAAATAGACCAAGAAAGCAAAGTCTGCCCTTGGCTTTACCAGTTCAGACTTGATCTGTAACTTTTTTTATTATTATTATTTCTCCTGCAAAATGGAAAACCAGAGTACATGAGTTGGGGTGATCATCAAGATGAGAGAAATAAAAACAATTTGGAATCTCTTATAAATGTCAAGCCAAATTTTATAGAAATCTAAAACGCACTTAAGATATTCAGCAGTTCTCCTAAGGCCTGATTACGGGTTTGATGGCCTTAATTTTTCTCTAATATATAATTCTCTGTTATGGTACTCTACAAAATGCTGCAGCATGTCATTAATGCTTACGAAATGTCATAAAACTGCACAGAGCAGAAAACCTCCCAGCTAGAGGAATTTTACAGTCTGAAGATAGAGGCAGTTAACTTTCATCTAGGGAGCTGAAAAATAGCCACAGAATGGGTGGATATAGCTTAGAATGCTCCTTATTGTTCTTTTGAAGTAGGGGGCAGTATTTTGGAGTTGACGGTGTTTTGACTGCAGACAAAAATCCAAAATAAGGTCCCAAAGTACTCACGGTGAAGGGAAGGAAAAATAGGAATGAGAGAAAGAAATTTTGAATGTAGCAGAACCTATATTGAAATTGATTAAAGAATAAAGCAGAGGAATATTTTGTGGGCAGGTAGAGTTGTTTAAAAGTCCAATCTAACTTTGAAGTTATTGGAAATAAAAGATGAAAATAGCATTGTGGAAATTTAAGAAGCTGTGTTACATTGCCTACCAAATACACAGGCATATAAATATGATGAGTGTGTGAATTTGAATTTTCAAGTAATCTAAGCTGTTAAAAGCCTATCGTGGTTCCTCCTAGAGTGAAAGAACAAATGTATCCCAACTGTTGGAATCAACCAGCACCTACTGAGCACCTTCCGTGCACCAGGAAGCTGGGTGAACACTAGGGATGTACACAGGGGACCGGAGCAGACACAATTCCTGCCTCATAGCATTTACAGTCCCTGGAGAAGACAAATAATAAACAAGTAACTGCAGGCAATGAAATTAAGGTAAATTAGCAAAATAATTGTTTGAGAATCCTCAGGAGCATTTACTATGGAAGCCAACTCACATCTAGGAAAGGGACCAAGGGAGACAGAGACACTTGATCTTAGCCAAAAGGCTGAGAAGTGATGAGGACACACAGAAAAGTATTCAGGAATAAATACTACTTATTTAAGTTTAATCCTAAGTAAGTGGGAGTTGGTTACCAAGGGAAAAGGCTTTGTACAAATAGTGAATAGCTTGTGCAAAGGCCTCAAGGAAGGAGAAAGCAAGCTGAGCGGGTACACCGAGGGCAATTCAGTATAGCTAACGGAGAAGGAGAATGCAGAAGGGTAGCCAAGATGAGGCTGGAGGATGAGGTAGGGTCAGATCCTACCAGACCTTGTTAAGGATTTAGGACTTTATTCTAGGAGCAAGAAGAAATTATAGGAGTTAAGGCCAAAGAAAGCGTAATTCATCTTCTTATAAAAGTCATTCCATAATGAGGCAAATTATAATTAAAATGTGCTAGAAAACAAGCCATTTGTACACATTGGCCAAGAAAGACACCCAAATACCTCTAGAACTGTAGGATTCTGAGAGCTCATTGTGCCTTGTGACTAAGAAATCATAGTTCACCCTGCCAAAAGGAAGATATACACCACACACACACACACACACACACACACACACACACACTGCAGTTATCACTGGAAAAATAGACAGAATAATTCCGAACCACATCTGAGGCACAAGCGGTTAGGTGGAGATGTCAAGTGGGTGGGGCTGGACCGCACCAGAGGCCTGTTGGGCAATTGCAGTGACTAGCTTAGGCTGGAAGGGTAATCCAAACTATTGGCATTTTCAGAAAATGCCATTTGCCACAAATGGGAGTGGTGGACTCCCATCCCTAATTCTAGTTTGTGGTTGGTGGTTTAGGAATCTCTCAGTGAAGGTTCCACCCATTGGCTTAAGACAATACCTAAGGATAGGTGAAGGGAGGGTGATAGGTGGGATCACGCCTATGGTTCATCCTATAAGGGTACATGTGAATCTCTCTAAATGTAGAATATAAATGTCTTAACACAATAACTAAGAAAAAGACATGAAGGGTATGTTAACCAGTTGGATGAAAGTATTTCAAATTGTATATAGAAACAGTATACAGTCCTTCATGATAGTATTAATGTACACTGCAATGATTAAATAAAAAAAAAACCTGAGGATCATGCTTGGTTTCTTCTCATTCTTTATTCCATACATAGAAGCCATCATCAAGGTGCTTGTTATTCCTATTTTCAAAATATATCTCTAATCCATTTCCATAGCCATAGTCCCGGACCAAGCCTCCAGCATCTCTGACCTTGACTGCTAATAGAGCATCCTAGTCCTCTGTGTTCCACTCTCTGGGTAGTAGAGGGTGACCTTATAAAGCTTAAATCAGGTCTCATTACTCCTCTACTCAACATTCTTTAATGGTTTCCCACCATGATTAGAAAAATACCATGTCTTTTTCTGACCTACTAAGCCTGCCAAGATCTGGCCCCTGCCTACCTTGCAACTCTGATCCCACACCACCCACTGTTCTCTAAAAGTAGCCTTACTTGTATTCCTTGAATCTGCCCAATTTTTCTGCCTCAGACTCCTAAACCAGTGTTTTTCAATGTGTGGTCCCACAACCTTCTGCATCATCAGGGAGGTGATGGGAAATGCAAACTCTCAAGTCCAAGTCCTGACCTACTAAACAGAATCTCTGGGGATGTGATCCAAAAGCTTGTGTCTTAGCCAGCAATCCAGGTGATTTTATTTTTAAGTACTAAAGTTCAAGGGAGTTGTTGCCCTAAGAAATTATTTTCCATGGGCCTGGAATGCCCATGGCTGTATGTTTACCAAAACCCAAAGTATCAGTAGTTGGAAAATATAGAAATGTATTTCTTTTCCATGGAAAATTCTAAGTAGGTAATCCAGGACTAGGCTGCAATTTTACTTTTCCAGTTACTCAGACTTCTGCTTTCTGGTTGCTCTATTATTCATGGCCATGATCTCAAGTTCACATCATGATCCAAGATATGTCTGTCGGTTTTAGCTGTCATAGCCTCCTTGTAGGCCCTGGAAGGAGAAGAAAAAAACAAGTCACCGTCTTCCCCTTAAGGATACCTTCCAGAAGTTACATACACCACTTCCATTTACATTTCATTGACCAGAGTCTAGTCACAGGGTCACATCCAGCTTTAAGGGAGGCTGTCAGATACAAATGTTCACTGTGAGTGGTCTCTAGGCCTAGATAAAATTTGGAATTATATTGCTAAGGAAGACGGGAATAATGTACATCAGGGGACAATTATCAGAATCTACTGATATCCCCTCCCCTGCATATGCTTTTTCTTAATTTATTTTTATTTGTATATTTATTTATGTTGGAAACAAGATCTTACCCAGGCTGGCCTTGAATTCCTGGGTTTAAACAAACCTCCCACCCTGGCCTCCTGGGTAGCTGAAACTACAGTCATGTACCACCATGTTCAACCATGTACTTTTAATTTATATTTATCTTTCTCAAAAGCCTAGCCAACATATTGGAGTAATCCCCATTCCATTGTTTTCTCTAACTGATATGTATGCACTATCTCCCCTCCTAGATTATAAGCTGTGTGAGGACAGAAGCCTTGTCTATTTTATTCGATATTGATCATGCAGCACTTAGTATGGAACCTGGTATATAGCAGGCTCTTAGTCAATAGTAAATCAATGAATGGAAGAATGAATGGGAAACCAACAAAGAAACAACTAAACAAAATAACTTTCCTGTGCAGGTTGAGAAGGTTGTACAGAGAAATATGAGTGGCACTTGGGAAGAGCCACTCCCTCACCCCTGCCCTGTGGCCTGGCACATGTTCAAGTTAGGGGACCTCTCATACCAGCATACTGGAGAATGGGGCACAACTCCTACTGCTGCCATAAGTCTATACACTCTCAACCAGTCTAACAGAAGCCAGGAAAGAAGACAATCAAAACAACAACAACAACACCAATAAAAACTCAAGATAAAGAAAAAGCTCAAAGGAAGATCATAGAAATAAATCTGAATATATTAGTAATCACACCAACGTAAATGAAAAAAAGCTGCCAGTTAAAAGATACAAATTTTTCAGAAGTTCATTCAGAAAAACAATATGAACTTCATGGTTTATAAGAGACATATATAAAACATAATGATACAGAAAACTCTAAACCAAAGCAGTGTAACTTACAGCACAGACTTTTCCAAATTCAGTAGTATACACGAAGTAACAAGGCAGTCTCAACAAATATCAAAGAACTTAATAGATCGTACAGACTACGTTCCCTGCCAAGAGTAGGAGAAATTAGGACTAAACAAAAGCACACAGTTGTCCTTCCAAACACATACATTTGGAAATTTCAAAACACTCTGCTGCTAGTAAAAATAAGGAAGCAAATGAAAAATATTTAGAAATAACTGACCAAGAAACCACTCATATGTACCATACACAGAGCAAAAGCTCTGCTTGGAGAAGGATGTATCACATTAAAAACATACATCAAACAGGAGGAAAACTGAAAGCCAATGAGCGAAGTGCTCAGCTCAAAAAACTGAACAAAGAATAGCAGTCAATTCGAGCAAGCAGCAGACAGGAAATGGTAAAGATAAGAACAAATTTAAGAAAATTAAAAAAAAAAAAAAACAGTAATGAGAATCAACCCAACCTAAGTCCACATGTTTGAGAAGCTAATAAAATAGATAAACTTATGGCAAAATTTATGAGGAAGAAGAGAAAAAAATGTATTAATATATGTGATGAAACAAATAAATGTGGTGAATTATTTTACAAAATCACTAAAGTCCCTGTGATTCAGTAAGAATCTGGTATCAGTTTATCTCCTCTAAATAAAATAATGAATGAGTTAAAATGAGTTGTTAATGGTATGATGGCCTAGTGTAATGATTTTGAAATGTCAAGCCTCAGTTTAAGAACAAATGTTAAATAGAATTTCGGAGTTTAAAACAAATAATAGCAGAGAGGCTTTGATAAAGGTGATGGCAAGAGGAAACTCTATCTTCATCACCTTTCAGTCATCCCTTATGTAATTCCTAGCAATCCAGAGAGCTGTGAGACCCTAGTTTCAAAACCAATAATGTAATTTATTGCCTAACTCAACAAATATCTTTTGAAGACAGACCATGCCTAAAGTATTCTGCTCATCTATCATATGATTCAGGGGGTGAATCACATGATGGATACACGAATTAGGCCAATTTCAGAATCTGTTTTTTGAACTGCATGAGTCTTTACTTAAAACAAAAAGATATTTTCTCCCTCATCTTTCCTATGGCAGAACCCATCTCCCATAATTAGCAACTCTCAGAGTTTGGAGGTTGCAAGTCAGAGAAACCTCTGGCCAAAATCATTCATTGAAAGAATACTAGGTGAATCACTAAGTCCATAGAAGCGATATCAACAATGCGCAGGAAAGAGTAGAAATCAGGAGAGCTCCAGCCTTGGAACAGTAGGAATCAAAGTGCTGCCATGAGATGAGTCAACTCCAACAAGGACCCATCACCATGTGTCACCACACAAGATGCACTTCCCCAGGAAAAAGACTCATATGGGTCCAGCATGGCTAGAGACTGGCCTTCCTGCCATGTGACCATCATGTCTAGCCTTCTGCAGTTCTCTTGATTCTGGCCTATTTTTCAAGTCCGGTACCCTAGCTTCCCTCTGAGTCTATAAGCTCTTGATATTCTCTAGAAAAATCCTTTTCCTTAAGATAACTATAGTCAGTGTCTGTTGCTTACAACCAAAATCTTGGCTAATACAAAGAGTTTTGCTCAAAGGGTTGTGGCTAGCTTGTATCTTCAGGGTACTGTGGGCATTATGACATTGGTACAATGGGCTAGAATCTTATTGGCCTGTTACAATTTGAGGATAAAAATAACAGTGGTATGGACTTCACCTGACTTGAAAACCTGTAAGCCTAAGCAACTTTTGGCAAAACCCCAAAGCAAGGCTATAGTTTCTATGATTAGTTGTTGATGTTTATTTGTACCTTAGTTTTTATCCTGACTAAATGTTTTCACTGATTACAATTGTCTCCTTGCCACTGATTATAAAATCTTAAAATTAAAGCAGAAAGGTTGGCAATGTACCCGTGTGCCTGCCAAAGTGAGTTTGTCAAAACAACAGACAAAACATAACTCAATTTGATCATCTCAGGAGAATGGAACTTGGAAATCCTTTGCCAAGAATATTTTCAGAGCAAGCCTTCAATCAGAAGGTGCCTTTTATCTTTGGAGAAATCAGTAAGCCGACCTTAAGAAAATGTAGCTATGCACTTTCTAGCCTTAAATGTGTGGGAACCAGACATAAGTCTCCATATGCCAGAATTTTTATTACAGAACTAACCCAAACCCTTCAAAGAGTGTCATAAATTCACAGTAACATGTCCATTGAGACTTTTGCCCAGTAAATGTGTGGGAAAATACAAATATTGTTTAGGCCAATGTTCACCCAGAGATATCCAAGAGACCATTAGTGACCCAGGCAAAGGCCTTCAGTGGCTTTTCTTGCACTATTTCTACATTTATTGAACCGACTCTACATATAGAAAGTTTGCCCCAAGAGAGCCACTTTTTGAAAAAGAACAGAACCCCACAAATCTACAGTGTCTGCATGAAAAGAAGTAATAAAAAACATGAACTTGGGGAGTTGAATAAAGAACACACTATCTTTGGAAACCACATGCATTCATCCTTAAAGCACTGAACCCTGAAATAAATACCAATTAGAGGTCATCTTATAAACAGTCCCACAGAAATGGCCAATAAACGTGTGGATGCAAATTAAAATCACCAGGGACCAGCACTGTACGCACCAGAATGGCTAATGTTAAAGAGATTCACCTACCAAATGCTGCAGAGGATGTAGAGAAACTGAAAACTGCATAAACTGTAGGTGTAAACTTAAATTGGTAAAATGATTTTTGAAAACTATCTGCTATTATCTACTTAGGTTGAACAACATATATTCTATGACCTAGCAATTCTACTCTTAGGTATATGTTTATCAAATTTAATCACATGTACAGCAAAAAAAAAAAAAAAAAAAAGTGTGAGAATGTCCTTAGTAACATGGTTTGTAATGGCCATAAACTGAAATTAATCAAAATCCATTAAACTACAATAGAGGTAAATAAATCTTCATAATTAACACTATATAGCAAGGCAAACAAACAAGGTATATAGGAAATACATGAATCTTACAAACTTTGTGTTGAACTAGAGAAGCTAGACACATAAAAAATAGTACCACATTGTTAGGGTCAAAATGAGCATGGTGGTTACTTCTGGGGAGTAGAGAAGGATAGTAAGTGTGAGAAAGGCACAGGTGATCTTATGGGGTACCCAGAGTATCTATGGGGTATCTATGTTCTTACTCTCAGTGGTAATTAAATGGGTATTGTCTTTATATTAAGACATTTTTTTCTGATATGTACACTTCAAAATAAAGAGCTTTTCACAAAAAGGATTGGAGACTACTGGCATAAATACTTTTCCAGAACTCTCCTTGAAGGCAGCCACAGTGACTGAACTCAGGGACTCTACAATCAGATCTGGACGTGTAATGGTTAACTGCAGTTTCTCCTTATGCCTACAAATTCTGACCTCAAGAGGATTCCCTCACTTTCCTTTTTTCAGCCCTCTTCCAATACTTTTCACCTGGATAATTCCTATTAATCTTTAAGATGTAAATGTAGATGTGACTTGGTCTAGGAAGGCAGTGGTCACTACACACTGATGGACCATACCCAGGTCTTTTCCATGTCACAGTACACACCATCAGGGTACCTAGTTTGCACAACAGAAAGTCATTCAAACTGAGCCAAAAAGATAATGGGTTATTAAAAGAATAACAAAGGGCTCCAGCATCCCTAGGAAGGCCAAAGAAAGCACCAGAAAAAAAATACCTAAAACTATGTTTCTAAGAGATATTGATAAAAAATAATTGCTATCCTCCATCCCGGCCCCCATCAGGAAAATAAAGTGCCTGGTCCCCTCCTTGAGGCACCAGGGTCCTACTCAAAGTCTAGCAAGATGTCTGCTTAGAAAAACCTGTGCCATGTGCCACGTGCCACTGATATAGCTGCAAGAGATGCTAGGGGAAAATACCCAGCTTAGTAGTTTTTACAGTTGGAGGAGGTCTTTGATCCCTCTCAGACTGATAAGGAAAGGGATTTCTCAATATAAAAAAGTCAGTCAAATGCTGAGTGACCAAAATGAATTTCAAAAGTTAAAATACACCATGTTATAATTTCTTGCTTATTTTCCTGCCTTACCCAACAGACCCCAGTATCTACAAGACCAGAGACCATCTGGAGCTTGATACCACTTCATCTTTGCACTCAGCACAATGCCTAGCATAGGGCAAATATTGTTAAGCAAATGAGTAACTGAAGAGTTATAAAGTGTTCAACATAGTATCTGGCACAGAGAAAAGTTCTTCAAAGATAAACAGTATATATAAGAGGAAGCAAAGGATCCTTTATTGTAGGGGCCACTTCTCATTCTGCTTTGTGTCCCTAGCAATATATCACATAGGACGTATTCAGTCATGTCTTTTGAATGAATAGTTGAGTCAATGTCTGAGTAGTGTCAATGTAACTCATCTCTAGTAGGGTATATTCAGGGAGCTGCTTATTTCGAAGACTGATTAGGTGCTGGAAGGTTGAGCAATGCCCCAGTGAGGCAGCTGGATCTTGAGGGAAGGGGAGCAGCAGGGGAGAAAGGGCTTGATGTTGGCAGGACGGGCTTCCCACTGTCACTGAAAGTCCTTTGAAGCTCATTTCTGTACATCATATGATCTATGAACCAAAAACAATACAAGTGCTTCTTTCTCTTCTGCAACTACTTCTGAAGGCTCAGATTGCTTTCCTTACAACCAACAGCCTAAACTTTTAATAAAAGGACTTGTCCTATAAAATTAGGATTCAGTCGAAAGCCCACACTTAAGAATTTAGCAGGCCACAGTTTCCCTGCCCCTGACTAAACATTAGAGACAGAGGGATACACAATATGATTCTCATTACGAAATCACTAGATGAAGTCTTCTAGAAAGACTTGTGTAGAAAGCCCAACAAACAGAATATCAAAATCCCACATCCCATCTTGCTTTTTGAGCACTTATGGCTGAACAAGATGGCAGATGGCAACACAACTTCTCATCCCTGGCAGACAGTATTGGTTCATCAGTCCTAGCTGGTTGTGACCACAGCTTTATTTAAGTTTTTTTCCTATGGGAATATCTGGGCAGTCATAATCCCAAAGTTTGTGCCAATTGCATGTCCTCAGGTGCAGCCTTCAACATAGATCTAGAAATAGATTTGGTACAGAGAGGAAGGAACTCCACAGGACCTGAACAGAGCCCATGATTACACGTGGTTCCATCAAAATGCAGCCTAACCCAATCATTTGTCACAGATAGAATGGGAGTCGGAGGAAAGCCAACTAAAAATGTTATCGGATTATTTCAGCAGACAATCCTGCTAAATGAGGAGAAGGAGTTGAAAAACTTCAGATGGCTATATTCATTTGTTTTTTTAAAAAAAGGAAATGTTGAAGCATGGTAGTGTTTTCTTCTTTAATTTTAGAATAATTTTGAGCTACTTTCAATGTGTAAAGTGAAGTAATGGTAAATACAAAGGATTGGTAACTCTGATTACCCACTGTTACTGGAATTTTATTTTATGTTATTTTTTAACATTCTGAAATACCGGTTAACTGTGAATGATCACCAGGAGATGGCAGCATTACCTCCAGCATTTTAATCTTCATCTGTCCAATACTGAGGTTATCAACTTTTGAAAGTTAACAATCGCAAATTGCACACCAGCTGCCCCAATTTGTTGGCTATTGTAGCTTTTCTTTTATGACACACTTCTCTTTTAAAAGAGATCCCTTTAGCCAATATATCCTTTAAATATGTTCACGTTACTAAAGACATATAAGCAGCTTGCCAACTTTTCCTCTTTTTGTTTTTTTCTACTGGTGTTTATACAAGCAAATCTTGGCTCGCCTAATTGTACAGAGACAATTAGCTGTTCTCTAAAACGCTGTCTCCTCCTGTCTTGCATGGGTAGTCACTTACAGGCACATTTACCCACAGGTGCCACAGCCCTGCCAGCGGGAACAGAAAGGTCGGAGGATTTATCTTAAACAGACTGTGGTTCTCATCCTGAATCCACCCCCTCACTTCGCTGAGCGACATTCTGTCGTTTCATTCTGTTTCAGTTGATTTTGTATATAACGATGAAATTCCTGGAGATAGTAATACACGTATCTGCCTGGCCAGATTGTTTTCATAAGTATATAAAATAGTTGAATTCAGTAACTACTTACAGAACTCATATGTGCCAGACCTTGTGCCCAGTACTGGGGGTAAGTGCCACAAGAAGGACACAGTCTCGAGCTATGCCGTCCCATACAGTATTCACTAGATGTGTGTGGCTATTTGAATTTAATAAAATTAAATAAAATCCAAAATTCAGCTCCTCAGGTCATATTTCAAGTGCTTGGTAGCAGCCACACGTGACTCGCGGCCAGCACTTAGAAAATGCAGGTATCACACCTCTCCATCACTGCAGACAGTTCTATTGGACAGCACTGGTCTGGAAGGCTGCACAGACGCTTAGAAATTTACGGTCTGTTTGAAAAGAGCTATCAGACATCAATACAGAAAACAGGGAGGTGAAATAAACAGGGAGATGATGAGCTCTTTCCAGCAGTGTCCAAGAAAATACAGACATAGGTTAGCTCTGGATACAAATACAGACGTAGACAGATACTATTTTAATGGAAGCCTTTACATAAGAAATAGTCCAAGGAGGAGGAAGGTGTTTTCAGGAAGACTTACAGGAATGGAAAAGTATGTCGTGTGCGAGAGTATCAAGGAAAGCAAAACTAACAGGGTCCGTTCAGGGAATTCCAACTGTTTGTGTTGTGAAAGAATAAAGGTTGAAGAGCAAAGAAGGTTGCAAAGGAAAGAGATGAAACTAAGAAGAGAAAACCACAGAGTAGCCTTTGAGTGTTTGTAGCAAGCTCTCAATATGGGCGAGCTCTTCTTTTCCTAGCGTAAAGAACAAACAGTGACCCCTTTTATGTCTGAACTCAGGGGGAGAGGGAGCAGAGAGACTCTTTCCCCAGCTGCATCTGAGTGGAAAATGAAACTAATTCCTCTGCCAGCCCCGTGCAGTACCTCCCAGAACCAGCCTCCTCTCCTCACAGATGCCCCAGACTGTGAGGACACGCTGCCAGCCGTGTCCCCAATAACACAGCGGCCCCCAGCAGCCCCCGTGGACACGTTCCCCCCAAATGAGTAAGGACTGCTTTCTGCAAAGGTTAAAACATATTCAAGCCTCGTGAGTCCAGAGCTTTGAAGCCATCTCCAACTTTTTGTGGTTACAGTTAGTTCATCGTCGGCTGGCAAAAGTGACTTCCTGGTTCTAAGATAAAAGACTTGGGAAGGGGGGGGGGGTGTGGAGAGGACTAAAAAAACGTACTCGACACCAAATGGTTCTTGCAAAAGAGAACTTTGATGAGCAAAGCACAAATGAATCCTAATCATCTAGATTACATTTCTGAAAACATACACACTTTGAAAGTTTCTGAAGAAGGAGGCTTGGAGGAAATGTGTTTGGGGTTTCTCTAGCCTCGAGACACTTGGGAAGGAGTTGAGAGGCACAGGCTGGCTCGCAGACACAGCTGGGATTACAAGGGCCTTGGGGGGAGGGGAGAAAAACCCTCTTGTAATAGATGTTCCAGAATCGCTGGTCTTTCATAAGAGGTGAGGTAGGGATGGCGGGGGGAAGAATCTGGCTGAGCTCTTCATACGGTTTTATTTAAGCTTGAATAGAGATAATCAGCTCTGCTGTTTATTTCCATACCAAATGCTCGGGGGGCCAGAATTCTGTCAAATTCCTAACCCAGATAATTTTAGCAGCAATCTTTCTGAAATACAAAACGTACCGAGAGACTTCCTGGTAAAGAGTTACCAAGAGAATCCAGAAGAGTCCATCCAGGACTCTGACACAAGCAAAAGAGTCCTCCTGCTCCCTCCCGGGTGGCCAATTATTTGTGTGACAACACCTCATACTTTCCACGTGAGGCCATTTGACAGAGGAGAACCCAAGCCAGGCTAAATACTTGCCCTCTTGCTACTCAGTCTCTATCTCTTTTATCGTCCCAATTAGAGAGCTGGAGGAGGGGAGCTGGCACCAAGGGTCAAGTCAACCGTTGCTTTAATGGCGATGAGGCAATAGGGCGTGGTTTATAATATCTGGGGGGTTGGCATTAGACAGCTTGCTTTAGAAATGCTAGCTTGGCAACTTGGGTACATTGCTTGACTCCTTTTAATCTTAATTTCCTCATCTGTAAAAAGGAGAAATCTCATAATGTCTCATAAGCTCATCATGTGAGCTTCGGTCAGCTGGGTGCCTGCACCGACCGAGCAGGGAACACACAGGAAAAGTTCCACCAGTGTCAAGTGGGGCTTTTGTCATTGTGGTGTCACTGCAGAGCTGGAAGGGACGGATTTATTTTTGCTTGCCTTAAGAACAAATGGTGTATCCACCTCCAATTTTGTTTTGATTGTGGTAAGAACATTTAACGAGATCTACCCATTTAACAAATACTTAAACAATAGTACAATACTTTTAACTCTAGGCATGATAGTGTATATCAGATCTCTAGAATGCAATCATCATGCATGACTGAAATTTCATCCCTGTTGAACAGCAAACACCCTGCTACATCCTTCCCCCAGCCACTGGTAACCACCATTCTACTCTTTGCATCTGTGTGCTTAACGCTTTTAGATCCCTCGTCTAAAATGATACCATGCAGTAGTTATCTTGCTATGACTGACTTTTTAAACTTAACACCATGTCCTCCAATTCCCTTCATATTGTTGTAGATGACAGGATTTCCTTCTTCTCTCAGGCCACGTAATAGCCCATTGGGTGTGTGTATATACGTATACACACTCTATATTTTCTTTTTTTGCAAGTTTTAGCCAGAGCCGGGTTTGAACCTGCCACCTCTGGTACATGGGGCTGGCGCCCTACTCCTTTGAGCCACAGGTGCCGCCCTCTACATTTTCTTTATCCATTCAACTGTAGATGGACATTTGGATTGTGTCTTCCTGTTGGCTATTGTGAATAAGGCTGCAGTGAACATAGGAGTACTAATATCGATTTGAGATACTAATTTAAACACTTTGGGGTAAATACGTGTCAGTGGGAGTGCTGGGCCATATGGTATTTTTATTTTTAATTTTGGGGGGAACTTCCATACTGGTTTCCATAGTAGCTGCTCCATTTTGCATTCTCACCAACAAACCTCTCCACATCCTCGCTAATCCTTGTTATCATTTTTTTTACAACACCCGTCCTAACAGATATAAAGTTGTATCTCCTTATGCATTTGATTTGCGTTCTCCTGCTGCTGAGTGGTCTTGAACATCTTTTCATATTCTTTTTGGCCACTTGTATGTCTTTTTTTTTTTTTTTTGAGACAGTCTCAGTATTTCACCCTCAATAGAGTGCCATGGTGTCACAGCTCACAACAGCATCAAACTCTTGGGCTTAAGTGATTCTCTTGCCTCAGCCTCCCACGTAGCTGAGACTATAAGTCCCGGCTATTTTTTATTGTGGTTGTTCTTGTTATAGTTGCCATTGTTGTTTAACAGGCTTGGGCCTGGTTCAAATCCGATAACCCCATTGTATGTGGCTGGTGCTCTAACCACTTAGCTATGGTTGTTGAGCCTTCTTTTTTGATTCATAGTCTCACTCTATTGCCTTGAGTAGAATGCTATGGTGTCCTCATACCTTACAGCAACTTCAAACTCCTGGGCTCAAAAAATCCTCTTGCCTCAGTCTCCCGAGTAGTTGGGATTATAGGTGCCTGCCATGATGCCCAACTAACGTTTCTATTTTTAGTTGAGACAGGGCCTCACTGTTGCTCAGGTTGGTCTTGAACTCCTGGGCTCAAGCAAACCACTCTGCCTCAGCCCCCCAGAGTGCTAGGATTACAGCTGTGAGCCACCACACCACACCCCTCATATATTTGGGGTAGTAATTTCTTATTAGATATGTAGTTTGCAAATATTTTCTCCACGTTCTCTGTTAATGTTTCCCTTACTGTGCTAATGCTTTTTAGTTTGATTTCATCCCATTTATCTATTTTGCTTTTATTGCCTGTGTTTTGGAGTCATAGCCAAGAAATCATAGCCAAGACTGATGTCAAGAAGCTTCCCCCTGTTCCCGTCTCGGAGTTTTACAGTTTCAGGTCTTACATTTAAGCTTTTATCCATTTCCAGGTGATCTTTGTACAGAGTGTGAGATAAGTGTCCAATTTCATTCTTTTGCCTGTGGATATCCAATTTTCCCAGCACCATTTGTTGAGGTTATCCAGCCCCAAATTTAATTTCTCAGTACTTGGGAACTTTTAAGGAAGGGCAACTCTGTCTTCATTGCTATCAACTTTAAGGCTAACAAAATCTGGCCTGCACCTTCCTCATATTACTCTAAAATCATTAATAAAAACCTTACGCTTTGTTTCAACCTGTGTCACTTCTAGGGGCCATTTCATCCCTGCATATCCATCAGGGAATGCTCCTTTTGTTGAAATCAAATGGTTTTCTTCATTGTGGTGGGGTTGCCCTTGACAGAAGAGGAAGAGGCTTGAGAAAAGAGTTCCCTTCCTTTTAGCCTTGCTTCACCATCCTCAGACCCATCCTTCTACTTTGGAAATGATCAAAATACCATCATTCCTGTTTTTATTCTTTCTTCAGATGGAACGTTCCTACCCAACTCCTGGTTTCCTTTCCTTGCTTTCAGAGTTGTCCAGACCAACACCTATTCCATGAAAATATTTTCTGTCCAATTTAGAAACGGAGGCCAAATTAAACAAGGAGAGATCACTGTTTCAGCACCTCAAAGGAGCGTCCCCCCAGAACTTAGAAATGGGCGTGATCGTATTGTGTACCTGACTAGGCTCTGTCCACAATCCTGTGTTTACTTGGACCACTCTCAAACTCCCCACAATAAAACCCCCTAATTACGCCAAGTGAGTGGTGTGTTTGAGTGTGAGGTGAGTAGCCCACGAAGGATCTGCCCTCACAGATGGATAAATGCTGTCGTCACAGGAGTTAGGTTTGTTATGGCAAGAGTGGGTTCCTTATGAAGGTTGACTGTGCCCCTCTCTCTCTTTCTTCCCTTCTGCCACAGGACAACAGGGCCATACAATGATACAGCAGGAATGCCATCACCAGGTGCCAGCCCCTTGTTCTTGGACTTCTAGTCCTCCAGAACTTTATGAAATAAATTTATATTCACTGTAAACTACCCAGCCTTAGGAATTCTGCATAGCAACACAAAATAGACTTAGATTCTAAGGAAAAGGAAAAAGTCTGTTAAGAAGTTGAATCTGCTTCCCTTTGCATATAGATGTATCTATAACCACTTACGTAGCACCCCAAAAGCCAAAATGGGAGGGTGAGAAGAGTCTCATAATTCTCATTCTTAAAACATTTCTGAAATACGGTACTGTGCAATAATAAGAAATATAATTTGATCTTTGTCCCCAAGTCCGGGTGCAAAGCTCCTAAAATCACCGGGATTTCCTGAGTGATAGTATAGCTTTTGTTATTCATAACAAGCCCTTTCCTTCACACCTAATCTTAAGCTAATGATGTATTTTAGGGGAGGTCCCTAGAGGGACTGGATAGGGCTGCTCACCAAGACCAGGTGATTACAGGGTTCCAGCTGTCAGCCCTCCAACCCCTCTGATCTCTGGGTCGGATAAAGCTGGAGAGCAAGCTCTGTAAAAATTCTAGACCAATGAGATTTGGTGAGCTTCCAGGTTGCTGAATACGTGGGGTCTAGGGAGGCGGTGTGCCCAGAGAGCCCTTGGAAGTTCCACGCCATTCCCCCTCCATATCTTTCCATCTCTTCCAGCTGGCTGTTTCTGAGTTGTAACCTTTATAATAAGACAAGAAACAGAGTATTACTAGTACCCCAAAGTGTGTTTTATCAGAGTTACTCTGAGCTTGGGGTTGATATGAGGAATTCTCCGGCACAGAGCAGGGATCTCAGCCTCAAATGTCCATAGGGGCGTGGCATATAATGTAAATGAGGGAAGTAAGTGAATAGAAGAAAGGTTTCCCTTAAGTGTTAATTTGAATTTTTAATTCTATTATAAACTGAAAATATATTGATTAAAGATAGTTGCCAGTGGGCCTGAGTGTTGGGGACGAAAGGGAATGGTGGGACTGTGGTAAATTGGAAAGGGCATGTCTCTCCGAATATCCAGCTGAGAATATGAGCAACATTGCTAACTCCTCAATTTTTTTTCAAGAAAAGCCAGAAATCTCAGATTTTTAAATTAAACTTTCCAATTTTGAATGTCAGCAAGTAATTTATTCAATGCAATTAGAAGCCAGAATATTGGTCACTCTTACGTAGAAAGTACAAGTAGAGCTTTGGGGTATAGTAATACTCTGTTTCTTGATTTGGGTGCTAATTATACAGGTGTGTTCTTTTTGTGAAAATTCATTAAAATGTTTCATTACTGTAAAATATATACACAGAAAGTACAAACTTAGTTCTAAGAACTAATGAAACATTTTAAAGTATGCCAGTGAGTAATTCATATTGTAGGGGAATTTTGAATCATTTTCTGGGCCAACATCCTGCAGACCAAACAATGTCAACATGTGGGCCGAAATTAGCCTTCAAGATTACTCTTTATAAGCTTTAATTGAGAGGATTTAGAAGAGAAAGAAAATGCTGTTTTTTCTGCTATTTATGTGGGAGACAGGAGAGGAAGGAAAGGGCCTGGCCTTCCTTCCAGCATGCACAGATGTATTTCCGGGGCACACGACCACAGCCTGAGTATACGCGGAAAGCAGCCCAGAGCCTTCCATGCCTGTCTGCTCCCCACCTGTGAGATCATCCTCATTCCACTTGCCCAGGCTTCCCTCAGTCAGCCATCACCATCACCGGGGACTCCAATTCTTGTTTTGGTGAGATTCGCCTTTTGGAAATTCAGGTCTCATGTTTCCTCTCATTGTGCTTACAGCTGCACACTGCAACAGGCTTCAGGGGAAAAGAAAGCCAGCGCAAGAGAGTGGAAAATAAAGCAGATCTGAAGTCAGACACAACAGGGTTCAAATAGCAACCTTGACGCTAACTCCTGAGAACTTACCCAAGTCGCTTCACCACCCTGAGCTTTGGTTTTCTCATTCAAGTAACCAGGACATGAATACCTGCTTCCCTGAGGGTGTTAAATGCCTAGATAAAATGCCTAGCAGAGCAGTGCTTCTCCAACTTTAGTACTCATGAGAATCTTCCCAGGAATCTGGTGAGCCTGCAGATTCTATTTCAGTAGGGTTGGGGTGGGCTCTGAGATTGTACCAAGGCTGCTGGTCTCAGGACCATGGTTTGATGGTTTGATCACAGTGCTTTGAGTGTTTGATCACAGTGCTTAATAGATATTGGTTACCCACCCTCACCTCTGATAAAAGCCTTACGTTCCCAACAAGAAGTTTGCTATAGAAAGCTGGGGGTGGGGGTAGCTGTAGGCACCGATTTTGTTCATTTTGTATGTGATTTCCGTAAGCTCTGGGCATCTACTTTCCTTTATAATGGCCACAACAAACACCAAGTCTCAGCCGTGATGACTTTCACATGGAGAGGGTGGGGTCCCTGGCAACCCACGGCGGGGTTCAGCAGGATTCCTGAATTAGGGAAAGAGACAAGAAATGTTCAATGTGTTTCTCTCTAGGAGGCTTCTCTTTGTTTCCTCAAGTTGACTACCAAACTCTCTGGTTTGTTTTTTCACTCAAATGTTTTATCCCTTGAATAACCTAACAATATAAATGTGTTTCAAGGGCAGGAATAAACAACATAATAATAAAAAGCACATGACTTTCCCAAGAATGTATCCCCGCAGTTCTGCCTTAACAAAAAGACGGCAACTTTCACTTTGGGGGAAGGGGATGAGGACAAAGTTTCAAACGTGCTTAAGAGGCTACAGAGAAGAGGAAACAGGAAGGGGGTGGGCGGGAAGAAATATTGGTTTGCATGACTCGAACGCTCCCCAGAACTGTTTTGGTGGGATTGGGGAGGATAAAGGAAATCTGGCAAGAGAAGATGCATCTGGTTTTGTACTGATTTTGAAGACAGACAAAAAAAAATACCCTGTGCCCGGGAATATAAGAAGGAACATGGCTTTGCAGTCAAGCACAGCCGGGGCCAAACTGGCCTCATCTCTTTTACTACTGGGCCAACCCGAGTAGGTTGGTTATCTGAGTCTTACTCCGTGCCTTCGTCTGTAACATAGGGAGAGTTATACCTCCCCCGCTGAGCTGTCCTAGGAGGTACTAAAATCACACTCGGGAAGTGTCTAGCCCACTGGCCACCCAGCCTTATAGATGTGGAATAAATGTGTGCTTCTTACTTTTCCTCTCTAGAGGATTCAAGCTGTTGATCACAGACCCTGAGCCCAGAAAGAGTACATGGGTCACTGCAAAAGTTTTGAAACAGACTGTGTTATGGACCATTATTTCACTTCCAAGAAACGTGTCAGCAGCATCCTTTCTGATTGGCCCGTGCAATTTTCACCTTGCTGTGTTTATCAGTCTTCCTGGGAGGGCTTCATTTGTTTCTGTCTGCCAGGATTTTAAGTTTCTTTGTTTTTGTGTATCTCAAAATTTTCTTAATGACCCATGTGCCATACCCTAATTCCCCAGATTTATCTAAATCATTAGGACGTTTCTTTAATCAGCAGATTCTACTCCGATGTGGCAGACCAGAAGACAGGTTCATGGGGTATGTTCTAAATCACCTCTGTCATGAATTTTTCTTAACACCTACTATGGCCCCCACAACCAAGCAGCCCCTCATTCAAACACAGTTTGAATCAAGCACAGCCTGGGCCAAACTTTTATAAACTTTTTGGGGGAAGGGAGTGAGGACAAAGTTTCGAACGTGCTTAAGAGACTAGAAAGGAGAAGAAACAGGAAGCGGGGTGGGCCCCACTTCACCCAGCATGCACGTACCCCTCAGCCTGGGCACCTCCAAGGCTGTCACGACGGAGTCACAAAGCTCTCCCCTAATCACTAGCTGTAGGAACTTAGGCACATTGTTTAATGCCTCTTAGCTCCCCACCTTCACCTCTTATAAAAGCTGAAGTTTGCAATTACAGGTTGGGGAGGTGGGTAGCCATAAGCACTGATTTTGTTCGTTTTGCACGAGATTCCAATAAGCTCTGGGCAACTAGCCCTCAGCAATGACGGCTTCCACAGGGATGGGATGGCATCCCTGGCAACCCATGGGGGTGTCCAACAGGGTTCCTGAGATAGGGAATGAGACAAGGAGGGTTAAATGTGTTTCTCTCTAGAAGACATCTCTAGAAGACAGGTGAGCTGTTTCTTCAAGACGACTACCAAACTCACTGGTTTGTTATTTCATCTGCTTGTTTTATGAAGATGTCTTAATTTCTACACCTGGAAAATGAGATAATGACCCTGCCTTCCAAGTTACTGTAATATGGAAATGAGGCTTTAGCCCAGTACTTGACACATGGAAAGCACTCTGGCACGGTCGTTGTTGCTGTTATTTTTATTATTATTATTCACAGTGGGTGTTGCTCTTATTTATAGGTGAGGAAATTGGCATTCTAGGGGAGCCAGTGACAGAGTCAGGCTTCAAAATTTGCTGGTTTTCTGGGGACCAAGAGGCTCCAAAATGTAGAGTACAAGGTGTTCACGGTACTAAAAAGTTTCTGCTGGGCCCACAGCCCGTGTTCTCTGCACAGCAGCACACGGGTAGGCGCTGAAGAAGGTATGAAGGAGGTGCTGCCCTGCAGGTGTTTTGAGGACTCACAGACTGCTCCTGTACATAGCAGACAGGCGTGAATGACTACAGCATGTCTCGCTTGACTTCTGGGATGTCCATTTTGATGGGTCCGTTTCTATGCCTTGTCACTCTTCCTTTCATGTACGAATGCCCAGACTTGTTCTGCTGTTATAATTGGGAAGCCTCCTCTATCAAAAGTCATTTCCCTAATTAACTGATATTACTGGGTCTTCATGTTTGTTGACATTCCTTTTCCAGCTCTGGGTATTTATGAGATGCCTGGATTCGGACCTGCCAGGCGTTTAGGTAACTTACTTACTGCTCACAGGTTACCCTGACCCAGTGCTTGGTACTTGTTTATTTTAGGTTTACCTGCCTTTATGGTTTGGCCTCCTCTTGTGACACTAATCCTGAAGATTCTCCTGCTCCTTGAAACTTGCCTCAGTTTCCCCAGTGCCTGCCCTTCTGCCCACGTTCACAATCCATTGCGACAGACATGCTGTGTCTTCGTTTAAGCTGGTGTCTCATGTTTTGATTTAAATTTACTTCTGACCAAGAAAACTCCACCATACTGATTATTTGTGCATCGACTTTCCTACCAGGTCATGAAAAAGCATTGTTATCAAATAAAATGGAAGTGGCATTAGGTAAACTGGAGAAAAATAGAAACACAAAGATTAGTGCTTTGGTTTTGTACTGGTGACAGAGCACTGGGGCTCTAACTTTCCATCTCCACTTCCTTTCTAGCAATCTCTTCTTCTCCTGCCTCTAAATGATGGACTGTGTTGCATTCATTGAGCCTTTTCTGCCCTTGGCTCTGCCCACGTCCTAGGTGGTGTCATTCAGCATCAGCGTTAAGGCTGTCTCTGGTGTCTCTTAAATGTGCATCTCTAAGCCAGACTTCTCCCTTCAACTCTGTCCTCACTCATCCACCCACCGCCCCCCTCTGATGGGTCCCTGGAGTGACTGGGTCTAACAGACCAAATCACACACCCTTCTCCCCCATCTTCCTCATCTTGTACGAAGGCTCCAACTTTCCTTTGGCTCCTTCTTGACACCAGCTTGGCTCACATGCTGTATCCAACATGTCAGCAAATCCTCTTCGTGCAACCTTGAAAATGTATCCAGGATCCAACCCCCATTGCTACATCCATTCTTGCCAGGACTGTCACAAAGGTCTCTAACTTGATCTTCCATTTGCACCCAGTCCTCTGACATTCTGTCCTCAAGAGAGCAGCTAGAAAGATCACAACAGGTTGGATCATGGTCCCGACCCAACTGCCTGTCACCCCCAGGTCAAAGCTTACATCCCTAAAATGGCTTATAAGGCCCTTACACAATCAGCCTTCCCCCTGCACCCCCTGACCTCACCGCCTTTCACTGTCCTTCTTTCTCGCTTCTCCTGGACACACTGGCCCTCTTGTGCTCCCCATGCACGCCGAGTCTTCCATGCCAGTCAAAGGCCTTTGTACTTCCCCTTCCCTCTGCCGGAGCACATTCCCCACATATCTGCACAGTTCTTCCCACATTTCACTCATGTCTCTGCTCAGATTTTCACTTGTCCGTGGAGGTCTTTCCTGGCCAGTATGTCTAAAACGATGCCGATACTCCTTAGCCTCCATCATCGCTCCTTAGGCCTTGCCTGTTTTATTTCTGGTGACCCTTGTCACCAGCTGACCATATTCCAAGGTTCCCTTACCATCTACCACCCCGTACCGACCAGACCTTCACAGGCTCAATCAGCACAGGCACTTTGTTGCTTATCATCCTATCATTATACCCCCAAATAGTGCTTGGCACATAGTAGGTACTTAAATACATAAATATGTCCTGACTGAATGAATATCCTCACCCATTTCCTCATCTGAGCCCAGGTGGACCAACAGTTGCCCACAGAGTTCTTACCAGCAGTGACGTCCCTGTTTCCATCCGAGTTGTCTTCAGAGGCCTTAACAGCCCGGGACCTTACACGTGTCCCTCTCCCTTTGCTAATTCATCTCCAGTCCAGCTTTGCAGGGCGCTAGCTCTTGAAAACCTTGACGTGTTTACATCTTTCCTATTGTTGTATTCTGGCTTATTTGGGTTGTAAGTTACAGAAACCCGAACAGGTATAAGGTTAAAGAAAGTAACTTTATTTATTAAAGTGAAAGGAGGGAGTCAGTGGCAAACAGAACAGAAAAACCCCAAGTCAGAAGCAGGTAGAGATTTCTCTTTTTCCCTGTTAGACTTAATCAAATTGATTTTCCCCAACTAGGAGTACAAATGGTCACCTGTGTCCCTCAGCTTATATTCTACCAATTTAGCACCCTCAGAATCAGACCTGATCTAAGATGGGTTCATTTCTACCCAGATCTAATGGGCCAAGAAGAGTTTAGTGTGGGTACCCCAAGACAAGTCACCCTGTTGAAATTAAAAAAGGATGAAAACAGTTGCTGAGAAAACAAAATCAATCAAGGCCCAGCCCACTACACTAATTTCACCTTGTATTTCTACCTTTTGGCTTCTATTTCCTAACTGTGCAGTAATAAGCCAAGAGATGGGGGCTTACCTCTTTAAATCTTCAGCATCTCACAGGGGGCCTTACTTAGACTAAATTTTCAATAAATGCTCTATGTGGAATGAAGAAAAATCTCAAATCCAAGTACCCCAGCCCCTTGCTGTGGTTAGAGGAGTTTAAATTGCCTTTCAGAGACTGAATTTCCTTTCAAAGATCTCCTTTTGGCTCGGCGCCTGTGGCTCAAGAGGCTAAGGCACCAGCCACCTACACCTCAGGTGGCCAGTTCGAATCCAGCCTGGGCCTGCCAAACAACAATGATGGCCTCAAACAAAAAAATAGTCGGGTGTTGTGGTGGGCGCCTGTGGTCCCAGCTACTTGGGAGGCTGAGGCAGAAGACTCGCTTGAGCCCAGGAGATGGAGGTTGCTGTGAGCTGAGATGCCACAGCACTCTACCCAGGGGGACAGCTTGAGGTTCTCTCAAAAAAAAAAACTCCTTTCATGGAGTCTGCTAATATCTTGCTGTGTTAGCTAGCTATTGCTGCATAACAAATTATCCCAGTAATTAGTGATGCAAAACAACAGCATTTATTCATAGTTGCTGTGAATCAGAAATAGCTCAAGGTCTCTCACAAGGCTCCTAGGGAGGCGTCAGCTCATGGCAACCATCACCTCAAAGCAGAGCTAGGAAAGGACCCACTTGGGAGGGAGCTCACCTAGCTGTTTGCAGAATTCAGGTGCTCACTGTCTTTCAGACCACCCAACGGCCTCAGTTCCTTCCAAGCTATTGACTGGAGCCTCCTGCAGTTCTTTGCCATGTGGGCCTCTCCATGGGGCAGCTCACGCCACAGAAGCTGGTTTCCTCAGAGGGAGAAGACAAGAACAAGGGCCAGCGAGTTCAAAGTCACAGTCTCCTGGAAGCTCCTGTTATCACTTTTACAAAATTTCATTTGCTAGAAACACATCATCAGGTCTAGCCCACACTCAGGGGATGGAAATAACATAAAGGCCCAAATACTAGGAGGAGCACTTGGAATGATGGAAAACCCTCAAAAATGCTAACCGCACTTGGGTCACGTGGAAGCAGCCCCAGCAGATTTTCACAGCAACAACAGCCCCCACTGATGGCCTGACTGACTACCTGGAGCCTAACTGTGACAAGATTCTCAGGCCTCACGGACTCCCTGGGAGTGAGTGCCATAACTGATTAGCGATGTCTGCTGTGAGCAAAAGATGGAAGAACAGCGGCCCAAATCCACATATTTAAGGTCCCATTTTAACATTGTCAAAGCCAGTCTGCCCAGGCCTGAAAGATGTAAAAATTTATCCATGACATTCGTACATTCATCAGCAGAAATTATGAGCCGGCTAAAATTCACATATCTGAGAGCCCTGTGTGAATGTGCTCTGGCTGAACGGCACGTGCTTTTTTAACATATGCCCGAGTCAACATTGGACCACTCTGAGCATTTACAGCCAGTCCCCCACTACAAGCATACTTAAGAAATGGAGCAGGGTGCACCGTTCTGCGTGTGTGTGTCTGTGAGTGTGTCTGTGTGTGTGTAGACACGCACGTGTGTTGGGATTGGAGAAGCTTGGCCCAGCTGCTGCAATCAGTTCCTAAGTTACACAGGGGTATCAGGATGGTGGGTAACCAACTCTCCCACTTTCAGAAACGGTAACTGTCAAAGCTGGACCCAAGGTTCGAGCCGCAGGGAGAACTGAATTGAGTTTCACGTGTGCTTTTCTCTTCCTTGAAAGGACTAGCAGCATGTTTGTTAAGTGGCAAAAACAGAAAGATAGGAAAGAAAAGAAATCTGATTAAAAACTTTTTTGGAAGCACCCGTCTTCTTTTCCCACTTAAGCAAGAGCCTCAAGATGAATTATTTTCTTCTTTATTCTAGAATAAGTTTGTTTGAAATAATACAATAAATGGAAAAGAAGAACAAGTATCTGTGGCCTTAAAATATTAAATGTGTAGCAAAGTATCTCAAGAATGGAAGAAAAAGTATCCAATGTACTCAACACTATTATGAAACTAACTGTTAGCTATCTTAGGAAAGCTACAATCCAAATGGAGCCCTAGACTACGGGAAAGGGGAGGGGGAGGGGAGGGGAGGGATGGGTGAAGAGAATGATATTGTGGGGATCACGCCTATAATTTATCCTATTAGGGTACATGTGAATTTGTCTAAAGGTTGAATATAAATGTCTTAACACAACAATTATGAGAAAGACATGATGGCTATGTTAGCCAGTTGGATGAGAGTTTTCCAAACTGCATATGGAAGCAGCACACTGTATCCTATGATAGAATTAATGTACACAATTATGATCTAATAAAAATTTAAAAATATATATTAAATGTGTCAGAAATTAAAATGTTTCTTTATGCATGAATATAGGGGTGACAGGGTTATGTTTCCTGAACTTCTTTAGAAAGTCAACTATTTAAAACTAACTTACTTTCCTTCCTCCCTCCCTCCCTCCCTCCCTTCCTTCCTTCCTTCCTTCCTCCCTCCCTCCGTCCCTCCCTCCCTCCCTCCCTTCCTTCCTTCCTTTCCTTCCTTTCTTCCTTTTCCTATATTCAAGGCTTGGGATTGAAAGCGGAGTCCACAAAATACAAAATGAAAAATAAGACCAAATAATTGTAAATATTCCTATTTTAGAGTTTATTTTTGTTTTTTCTGTTTGGATTGGTTTGTTTGCCATGTGGGAATCAGGGCCAGCCTGAGATTAAAATTTGCTTGGAGAATGACATCCCCACTCTCAAACTTGCAAACAGCACTCCAGGCAACCAGCCTTCCTGGGGTCTGCATGTTAGTATGGCCACATGTCAAACTCAATCTGCTAAAGGGTATTACCACTCCTGAAATCAACATCTCAGGAGGCAAGGCCTGCATCCTGTGGCCATCTGGAGGCCGCTTTGCCTTGCTGTTGCCCACTTCTCACCAGATACATTGCAGAAAGAGTTAATCAATCACTGTGCCAGTTCAAATACAAAGACTACCTCCGGCTCGCTGAAGCTCACACACCCTAACTCCCAGCGCCAGCTAAACAAGGCCCAACATCAAAGCCAGAACCTCAAAGCAAATTTGCCAAATGCCCAAATGGAAGTGGAGGAATTAGAGAAGACTTTATGGAGTGTCACTTCTTCATACAGCCCACGAAACGGGCAGAGGTGATGATCACACCCAAGGCAGAATGTCGGCGGGCCAGCCTGAGCGACACCAAGTCTCCCATCAGGATCTCCGGCCCTCCCTTAAGCTGCTTCTTTAATAGCCTCCCTTGCAACTGCCACAAATGCAGACGGCCAAAGCGCCGTTCCCCTGCAAGGCCAGAGCGAGCTACGCCCTTGGGCTCTTTGTGGCCTTTCATGAAAATGCTCAGACAGCCTGCCCTGCTCCCCTGTTTGAACACTGCTTTTCACGGGACCCAGATGGCAATTTCTCGGCTGTGTAACCGGCCCTCTGAGAAGGTGCACCTCTAATAGTTCTACTATCTTTCCTGACCTGTCTCTTTGCTCCTTGGACCATTTTCATTCTACAATATAATGTAATAAATGTGTAGACCCGTCTTCCCATATCTTCCCATATCTTACGACCATATCTTCAAAGTCCGATGGGTTTAGATCAGGTGTCCTCAAACTACGGCCCACAGGCCACATGCAGCCCACCTAGGACATTTATCCGGCCCGCGGGTGTTTTTGCCACTGCTGCCTATCCTGCTTAGCAGCCGACTAGCCCTGTGGCCCACAGTCTGGCCCTCCAATGGTCTGAGGGACGATGAACTGGCTCCCTGTTTAAAATGTGTGGGGACCCCTGGCTTAGATCATAATGGTGATTCTGCCACATACCAGTTGTGTGACCATTCAGCTTTGGGGCTAACCCTTCCAAGCCTCCATTGTATCATCTGCAAGGTGGAGATAATAAACATTAAGTGAAAGAACACTTAAAAAGGCTAGGCACAATGCTGGCCAGGTAATAAACACTCAATACGCATGTGTGGGTTTGGCAGCTGCTGTCCATCATGTATTCATTCAACAAACATTTTCTGAATGCCTTTTCCGTGCTGGGCACTGTTCTGGGCACCATGGGCAGTGGTAAAGTCTTTACTCCTGTGGAGTTTAGGACCTGAATAAAGGAAACAGAAAAGAAACAAGTAAATGAATAAATGAACAAGATATGGAAGTGACAGGTGCAATGAAAAAATGAACAGAATGAATTTGATAGAGAGAGGCCCAGAGTTGAGAACTTTAGACTAGGAGCTCTGGGAAGTTCCTGCAAAAGTCTGAGGACTGAACTGAGGCCTGAATGACTACAGACGCCAAGCACGTGAAAATCTTGGGGCAACAAGTGCAAAATACATGGGTGAGGACTAAGTTTGGCATTTCTGTTTGTGGGCGGAAAGAAGGCTGATATGTGTGAGAAGAGGACGTGGGGAATGGAGAGAGGATGGCGGCGTGGTGGTGGCATTGTCACTTTGTACAAGTTCCTGTTTTTCACATGACTCGAGGGGTATTCCGTGTCTTGTTCTGCTCACTTCATTTTCGAATTGGCCAGTCCATCGCACAGAACCAAGGGGGAGTTAATTTATTTTCCCATAGCCTGAGAGCCCTCCTGTGCCAGCCGTAAAGGCACAGATTGTTTCCAAGAGAAAAGCAGAACGTGTGAGCCAAAGAGCTTAGAAATCTCGGGGGAATTTCACACACATGCCAGCGAAGGCAGCATGGAAATGTGTCTTTTACTTTTCTTTCTCCAGAACTGAAATGAACATTGCGAGAGACACAGTGACTAATATCTCAGTTTAATTCCATTTGGTTTCTCCTGCCTTGAGCAAAGTGCTAAACATCTGATTATCTATCTGTGCTGACTCTTTGGGGAGAGACAGCATGCTGTCATGCAGAGAACTTGGCAGTGGCATCTTGTTCCATGATTTGCTTCTCAGTTCTCTAACTTAATGGCTGTGTGACCTAAGTAATTTACTTACCCTCTCAGAGCAGAGGCTGCCACTATTTCTTTGTCTGTAAAACAGAAAGATACTATTTATGCTATAAAGCTATTCTGCTCTAACTCTGTGTTAGAATTTGAGAAAAGCACCTGCCTAGGTCCAGGGTAATGACTTCTGCAGTCCTGGTGGTAATACAAGTCTCTAGCTCCAGAGTTACCACATTAATTCCCAAGGGCCTACTCCAGACAGCAGACTGTCTTTGTAAATAAAGTTTTATTGGATCACAGCCATGCCCATTTGTTTCCCTATTTTTTGTGGCTGCTCTCACAGTACAACAGCAGAGTTGAGGAATTATAATGCACACTGTATGGCCCACAGAGCCTTAAATTTTACTACCTGCCCCTTCACAGAAAAAGTTTGCCAGCCCCTGTTCTAGAATCCAAATATTGCTGCTCTTTCCAATACTTCTACATGCCTGAAATTTCACTCCATGTAATAAAATTCTCTTGTATTCCCCACGGTGACTTGCACATAGCAGGCAGTTACAGTACTACATAGTGATTTAATTGCATTAAATTAAATTAAATATATATATTTAATATGAGTTAGATTAGCTATTGCTGTTGTTCAGCCTTTTATTTTCCCAAAGAGCCCTTTCCTCAGTTGCATGTTCATTTTTTTTTCCAGATCATTTTCAGCTTCTTTATCTGTGCAAGGCTGATAGAAATTATAGGTGTGCAGCTCCCCAAGTCACCCTTGCCTTTTGTGGGATCTAGTGTCCATGGCGTGAGCACAGACCCTGCCAGCCAACTGATTCCCAAGCATCATAGATTAACTCTTCTAAGGTCACACTGGAAGGTGTCACTGAAAACTTGTAAAATGTCCCCAAGAAGGAAGTACAAGTGATGGGCTGGCCCATAGGGATCAAGAGATGGGATCTAGGGCAGCGCCTGTGGCTCAAAGGAGTAGGGCACAGACCTCATATGCCGGAGATGGTGGGTTCAAGCCTGGCCCTGGCCAAAAACTGCAAAAAAAAAAGAGAGAGAGAGAGAGAGAGATGGGATCTAAATAAAGCAGCCTAGACTAGGGTGCCCCACAGTGTCCCCTCTCTGACTTCATCGTCCACCGCCCCAGCCATGCCTACTCTGGTTCAGGGACGATGGTCAGCTTGCTGTTCCTCAGCCCCGCTCAGGCCTTTGCTCCAGCTGTTCCCCTCCCAGCAGCACCTTCCCTGAGACAGCCACATGCTTTTCACTCAAATTCCTCCTCTCAACGTGTCCCACCCTGACCACACTAAATACTGCCACCCACCAGCCCACAGACTTTCCTGATGGCTCCCCACGTCCTGCTCCACTTTCTCCATCACAGTTACTCTGCCATTGACTTACTATGTTCATCGTTTTTCATCCATTCCCTCTTATCCATGTCAGCTTCCCAAGAGGACTGTGGTCTGCATTCTTCACTGCTATATTCCAATCAAGCCAAGAATTTATTTATTTGTTAAACACACACAGCACTTATTCTGTACCTGACACTGTTCTAAACTCTTTTAAAAATCTTGACTCGGCTTGGCACCTGTGGCTCAAGCGGCTAAGGCGCCAGCCACATACACCTAAGGTGGCGGATTCAAATCCCCAGCCCGGGCCAGCCAAACAACAATGATGGCTGCAACCAAAAAAAAAAAAAAAAATGGCCAGGCGTTGTAGCGGGCGCCTGTGGTCCCAGCTACTTGGGAGGCTGAGGCAGGAGACTCGCTTGAGCCCAGGAGTTGGAGGTTGCTGTGAGCATGATGCCATGGCACTCTACCCAGGGCGATAGCTTGAGGCTCCGTCTCAAAAAAAAAAAAAAAAAAAATCTTGACTCATTGAATGATAGGTACTCAATAATTTGTAGAATGGGTAAAAAAAAAAAGTGGATCAAGCAAGGTTGTGACTCTGAGGTCAGACTGAGTTGTGTTCCAGGCTTCTCACTGACATAGTTCTGCCCTGTGACCTTGGGAAAGTTTCTGAACATCCTTTCTTTCCTACTGGGAAAATAGAAATGAGAATTCTCATTTGTAAATTTTAGAGAGGATTAACTAAGGTGTTGGTTATGACACAGGTTGTAGGTCCTGACACAGGTTGCTCCACAGAGGAAGTGCTAACGGTGGTGGCAAAAGGAGAGTGATGGGCTGTGACGCCAGGCAGAGTCTGTAAAGTACCAGGCTGACCAGGGTAAATTCCTGCTTCCATGGCTTACTCTATTTTTTCTTTTTATACCAAGCAAAAGAGGGTTAAGGGGCCTATTTGAGTTGTCCATAAGATACATATCAGTTCTTCAAGGCAAATTAAGAAAAGAAACAGAATAATTAGGGAGGGGGAGCTAAGTTACCTTAAGATTAAGGTGGGAATTATTAATACTCCATAAATTTCAGTGCTTGCATTTTCTTTTTATCCTTCTATGAAAACACAAGAGCAGATGACCTAGATATAAAAATGGATTTATTTAGCCACTCAACAAACATTTATCGTATTGCTTGAGTACCTGATGAGTAGTTAAATCTTCGTGTTAGGAGCAGAGGACACACAGAGACCAACACAGCTGGAGTAACCACCACACAGCTCGCACCCCCCTAGTGGTGATGGGTGGGTTAACAAGTGCTGTGATGGGGGCCACACAGGGTTTTAGGAACATGTAGATCTTATGTAATAATGGCTAAAGTTATTAACCACTAACATTCATATCCATTAACACTTCAGTTACTATTTCTTCTATATATGTGATGTACTTTCTATCATTATGCACTTTTTACAGAAAGAAAATGAAGTTTAAAGAAGTTACATTGCCTGAGATTGCAGAGTTAATAAGAGATATTAATGGAACTAAGCCCACATTCCCCCAGCTCTCTAACCCAAGCATAAATTTGTAGGTGGCTAACACTAGCAATACCAACTTATAGATGATGGACACTTTCTAAGCTGTGGAATTTGTTTTGGAATTTGTTTTGTTATCTGTGGAGATAGTATATACCACCATAAGACTATAGAATTAAATAAAATAACAAATACCAACCAGCCATGACCTATTCCGTGGTACTTAATAAATGTTAGTTTTCATGCCTCTTTCTTCTTCTTAGATAACTTTATGATTGTAGAGTTCTGGGTAAACCTACAAACGTATAAACCAAATAATTATATCAATAACAGCCCACATTAGTTAAAGACTTACTCTGTGCTAGGCACTGTGCAAGCTCTCTACATGGATTAACCCGTCCACTTCACCTGCACAGTAACCCTATGGGTAAGCATTGTTATAATCTCCTTCTTTCTACAAAGGACACAGAGGACCACAGATACTAACTAGGTTGCTCCCAGCTGATAGAGTTCATACACTAAAGACCAGGAGTCAATCCCTGGTGCGCTGGTTCCAGAGTCTGTCCTGGCCACTCTGCTGGCTAATCCCATCTCGTCCCATCATAAAAAGGACTGTAGATATCTTTGGAAGCAGTTGTTGGTAGTCATGTTGCCACGCCGGTGTAATTCAAAACACCTAAGTACTTTATTTGTTCTCAATGTAATAAAATAAAACATATGCATTTATTTTCAAATTAGGTGGATTTTTCTGTGTCTTCCATAGTCTCATGTACCTGAGGAGCCCACACATTTCCCTCTTGTAGCATCAGTCAATGCCATGAGAAGGTCTGCACTGTCTTCCGTAGACTGTACTCCAGCTCTCTATCAGTTCATGATCAAGTACAGTGAGTGGTCCCCTGGTGAATTTTAGTGAGCTTACCATGACTGTGATAAAGCTCACAATTAAATTTGAGTAGGAAAGATTGGAAAGTTCTCTATTACTAATTCTCAAAGCTTCTCAGATATGCTTGTTTCATTAACTAAAAGTCCTGCCAACTTCTCAATGACTGTTCAACTCAATAAAGCATATAGTACGAGTTACAGAAAATGCTTTCTATTCTTCCGCAGAATTACAAAAAGAATTCAAGACAAGCAAGGAGGGGGGAGAGGGTCATTATTCCTTTGTGTTCCTTCTCAAAGCTTCAAAACTCAACCAGGGCCCCCAAGCCTTGAGTCTTACTTCATCCAGACACTGCTTTGCAAAAAAATTGGTCCTTTTTCTGGCCGTAAAATATTTTCTAACTTCTCCTAATGAGTGTGATTTGCAGAGTGTAATTTCTATGCAGCTATGTTGTCAGGGCAGGTTTGGACAGAAATACGCAAACAATAAAGCAGGACAGGGCAAGCAGAGTTGGGTCATAAAATGCACGTCCCCTGTGTGTTGTGAGGCAAGACGCCAACGGCCTTGTGCCCTCAGCCACCTGTGTGCGATTCCAGCCGATCATCTGTGACTCACTGGAGGCTGATTAGATTGTTTCTGTCCTGAGGCCATTTTATTATAACGTTTGGTTGTGAATTTCATTAAGTTTTACAGTCCTCCACACGTGTGTTTCTAACAAGCGTTATCTACCCTTGTGGGATGACATTTTGTTTCCATAAAACAAAAAAATTAAACCAAATTCTAAGCTTAGGAAGGTTTAAAAAAAAAAGTGTGAAAAACAATAGGTGGAAAATAAGTTGTCAGCATAAATCACCCAGGAAAAGTAAGTCAATGTCAGTGGAGGGGCTCAGAGAGCTATTTTTGGCATTACTCAACATTCAATATGAGATAGAATATGGAGACATGAAACATGAATGGCTGGTTTCAATGCTTTGAAATCAACTATTCAAATTTCATCTAGATGTAAAATTTTACCTAGGCAACAGAAAAGAGGCATTTCCATTTTCATTACAGAAAATGGCAGATCCAAGTTGTAGACTGTGGGGAATGTTGAGGGAAAATCAGGGTCTGACCACTTCATCGAGGTTTTCTGCTTCCTCAGAATAATGTAGACTCAGGAAGGTGAATAGATGTATCAAATACTGTGTTCACATCTCTGTTTCGTAGTACAACACATCTCTGTCTCATGGTACAAAAGTGGTCAGCATCAAACCTTTTAAGAACCCTATAGAACTACGGCATTTTGGTGAATCACTTAGTCCAAGAGTTGGCAAAGGTTTCCTGGCATGGGCCAGTGAAGGCAGAGTAAACCTTTTCAGCTTTGCAAGCCATACGGTCCCTGTCACAACCACTCAGCTCTGCAGCTGTAGCACAAAGGCACTCAGAGACAATAGGAAACCAATGAGTGTGGCCATGTTCCAGCTCAGCTTTTTTTATGTCACTGAAATTTGAATTTCATAGCATTTTCATGTGTCACAGAATAGATTCTTTTGTTTTTTTACAACCACTCGACAGTGTTTAAAACGTCCTTAGCTGGCAGGTGGTACAAAAACAGACAGTGGGGCAGATTTGGCCCACAGGCCATAGCCTTGTTGACCCCTTGTTTAGCCCGATAACAAAACCCCCAAGGTGAAAGCAGGAGGCGGCTCTATGCAACCCGGATAGCTTTGCTCATTTGCCTCAGCAGGAGCACATCTCAACCAGGCTTGAATAGAAACATGCAAAAGCTATAAGGCAATGACAATTTTCTCATTGACATTTTGATACTTAATAATATACTCAACCCATATCATCATTTTTGTGGAGATCATTAAGTTTACCTAATTTTGGCTTTTCAAAAGGGTAGTTAATAGAACTATAATACCATGTGACCCAGCAACCTAACCTCTGGGTATATCTCCAAAGAAAATGAAATCACTGAGCCAGTGCCAGGCACCTTCACTCCCATGTTCATTACCGCATTATTTACAGGAGCTAAGTGTCCAGCAATAGATGAATGGATAAAGAAAGTGCAATATACTGTATATACGTAATGGAATTTATTTTATTTTATTATTATTGTTTTGCAGTTTTTGGCCTGGGCTGAGTTTGAACCCACCACCTCCGGCATATGGGACGGGCGCCCCACTCCTTTGAGCCACAGGCACGGCCCTAGATAATGGAATATTATTCAACCATAAAAAGAAGGAAATCCTGTCATTTGTGACAACATGGATGAACCTGCAAAACGTTATGTTAAAGAAAACAATCCAGGTGCAGAAAGACAAATACTGCATGATCTCACTCATAAGCAGAATCTGAAAAAATCGAACTCCTAGAAGCAGAAAGAGAGTGGTGGTTACCAGGGGGTTTGGGGGGAGGTTTAGGGAGATATTGGTCAAAAGATAACAAAGTTTCAGTTAGACAGGATTAATACATTCAGAAGATTTAGTGTATAACATGGTAACCACAGATAATAACAATGTACTATATACTTGGAAATTGCTAAGAGAAGGCTAGGACAGGTGCAGTGGCTCACGCCTGTAATCCTAGCTCTCTGGGAGGCTGAGATGGGTGGAATGCCTGGGCTCAGGAGTTCCAGACCAGCCTGAGCAAGAGTGAGACCTCATCTCTACTGAATATAAAAAACTAGCCAGACATTGTTGTAGGCTTCTGTAGTCCCAGCTACATGGGAGGCTAAGGCAAGAGGATAGCTTGAGCCTGAGGGATTTGAGGTTGCGGTGAGCTATGATGCCATGGCATTCTACCCAGGGCGGTAGAGAGAGACTCTGTTTAAAAAAAAAAAAAAAGAAAAATTGCTCAGAGAGTAGATTTTAAATATCACCACAAAAAATAATTATGTGAGGTAATGGATTATGTTAATTATCTTGATTTATTAATTCCACAAGGTATCAAAATATCATGTCACACATCATAAATATATACCATTTTTATTTATCAATTAAAAAGAATGAATGAATACAAATAAATAAATGAATAGTCAAAAAACATTGTTTCCTGACTTGATCTTTTGGCGGGATAAATTTCTCTGCGCCTATGTGGCCCAAAGCTTTATTTTATAAATTTAAAAAACAGAGATCCAGTTATGACTTGAAATCAAGTCACACCAAATTCTATGTTCCTCTACTCCCTCCAAAGGAAGAGCATTTTCCCCTCACCCTGTGATCCTAGGTTTGTCCAAGTGGTTCAATTTGGCCAATTAAGGCAGAGAGGTCAACTGGGACGGAGAGACATCCAGCCAGCCTGAGCAGCCACCTTAAGAGGAATCACGTGTTTCCACTTGCCTGTCCAGGAGCTTCTAACCTCCTCCATGAGAAGAATATGCCTCAGGTAACTGCTGCCCCTTCACCCTAGGCCCAGCATGAAAGACCCTTGGAGCAGATCTGCCTTTGACCAGCAACCTGACCCAGGGCCACCCTGACCCACAGACCCACCACAGAAGCCAAGCTGGGCCTGCCAGGACACAATCCGGTAAGCAGAAAGTAAGTGCTTGCTGTCGCATGCCATTGTGATTTCAGGTGGCTTGTTTTGCAGCATACTCACAATTTCCAGAACAAGATAGACGATCTGGTGTTCATGGAGTGAAATTGTTGATGACCCCTAATTCTTCAGGGAGACTGCTGGCTGCCCTGGGGGGCCTGCCCCCACCGGCCTTCTGCTACTCGTTCCATTTGCTTCCTACGATGTCCCTCATCCTGCCTTGAATAATTATTGCTATATTTATTTTTCTTTCTTTCTCTCTTTGTTTTTATTCCCAACAAGGTTTGACACATTGTGAGAAGGAATTCTCATTTTATTTATATTGAAAACGGATTTGAGACAAAAGGCTCATGTTTCCCCTAAGTGGGAAAGACAGTGTGGTAAAGAAAGGAACGATATAAATGTGAAAAACCAAAGACGCCTTAAGTGGCATCGCTCAGAAGGAGCCTGTGGGTGGAATGCTTCCACTGAATTGTGTATATATCTGGAGTTTTTTGAGATCATATCCATAAATTTTAATTGGGAAAAACCAGCTACCTTTATTTTCTTGGACCTGTGTTATAAATTTGGCTCTATTTAATGGTTGGCTTAAATTGGGCCAATATTTGGCGTACTGACTATATCACTTGAGAAGGACAATTTAAAAAGAAAAGAAAATTGATTCAAGGGAAGACAGTATTTTCCTCTGTTGATGTTGACAACTGTCCCTGGCTTGCTTGTTTGCGAGGAGGAGCCTGTTAGTCAACCATGTTGTTGGTTTCTCCGTAATTAAATTTTTAAAAACGAATCCTGTTCACTTTGGATGGCTACCATTTTTGTCTGTCCAAAAGCACACATAAAGATCTCCTTCTAGACCCAAAATAAAGACAAAAAAATAAATAAATAAATAAAAGCCAGAAGAGCATCTGTCAAGAAGAGTAAAACTGGGCAGTGCCTGTGGCTCAAAGGAGTAAGGCGCAGGCCCCATATGCCGGAGGTGGCGGGTTCAAGCCCAGCCCCGGCCAAAACTGCAGAAAAAAAAAAAGAAGAGTAAAACTTCTAGCGCAGTGTAGCTGAGCCCTGTGAGAAGAGAGGCAAGAGGGAAGACTCGAAAGGGAACTCTGTCCCTGATCATAACGACGTTTGCTGCACTTTCTTGTGGAAAGAAGACATCAGTTGTGCCACATGGTCTAATTGTCATCAGTATGAAAGAGACGACCAGGCTGCACAACCGAATCCGATACTGGGGCAAGCTCGTAAAAGTGGAGGCGGTTTTCCAACCTTGCTTTTTAAAATGTTTCACTTTTCCTGGGAAGGATCATCAAAATAAAGATGTGCTAAGCAACCTCATCATCGCACCTTGCATCCGAATGAGCACAGGGCCAGGGCTCGTTGTTGGTGATGCCTGGCACAAAGCCACCGGGATAAAAGTGCCCAAAGTGAAGCTCCAGTGTAGCCTGCAGACCCCTGGCCAGGCCATCCCCCTTGGTGTGACGCTCCCCCCCAGGGCAGGGGGAAGCTCACTTTTTCCTAATTCACTCAGACAACAGAAAAGGCCAGCACCTGCCAAGGGGATGCCATTTTTTAATTTACACAAAGGGACCAGACCATAGAGCAGTGTTTCGGACACACTTGAACCTGTAGTTAAACTTTCACGGCACACTTATGTTCATTAAAAAAGAAAAAGAAAAGAATATACTTAACTGTGCTTTGAACTTCTTTCAAAAATAATTTAATTAATGACCTTTAAAAATTTTTGTGGCACATCTAAGATCCTTTCACAGCACACCAGGGTGCCAGAGCACACTGGTTAAAAATCACTGCTATACAGGCTAATAGCAGCCCTAGTGGCAAAGTGGCAAAGTGATTGCCAAATATTACACATAAATGGTAAAAGGTATTTTTCTTAGAAGCCTCACTGGTAGTGTAAACAAATAGCCATGTCAAAGCATAACGAAAGTTTTCATGAAAATAGGCTCTAATTCTGAACGTTGTCCAAGAATATCTGGGCGTGCAAAAGCATTCTTGCCTTTAGTCTGTATTTTTTTGCTCTGTACATATCACATTTTTGCTAACTGAGAAACGACTGGGCCCGGGATTAGTGACTGCCAAAATGTCCTTTGATGGTCAACACCTCGAGTTCCTCAGCTGGTGATGTAGGTGTCTCCTTTAAGCCCTGCCCCGAGGAGTTCTTGGGAATGGGCCATGCGGAGAAGTCTCAAACACAAAGTGATACTTCTTACACGTTTACATCTTTTTCACAGCCTCGTTCAGGTTTAATCAACCTTCTCAAAACCATGTCCCTTATCCAGTGTTTAAATATGCTCATTAGAATGGTTTAACACTCACTGAGTATTTGAAATCCGATATAATTAAATGTATGACGTATTTCTTAAGGACAATTTTACTTAAAATGAGGGCCAGAAATACTGTATCTTTTGAGCTAGCAATTCCTTGCCACCTCCTGGCTATGACTTCTCCCAGAATACTGGACTTTATTTAGTTCTCAGCTCCGGCACATTCCTTTTTGCCCTCAAGCCTCTGTACCCACTATTCCTTCTCCCCGTGATCCCTTTTCCCTCTCTCCAGTTATTTCGTGTTCACTTTTCACCTCTGGCTCAAGTGTCACTTCCTCGGTGAAGGCTTTCCTGACTTCCCTCAATAAACCTAATCCCCTGTTCTCATCCCCATGGAACCGCGGATTTCTTTGGCTTAGTGCTTGTTGCAATATTTACTTTACCATCCTTTCTGTATTGCTATTTGATGAATGCCTTTGTCTTCTCCATGAAGAGCAATAGATCCATATCCTCAGAACCTCATCCAGGGCCCACACCAAGGAAACATTTAGTAACTATTTTTTTTTGGGGGGGGGAATTTTTGGCCAGGACCAGGTTTGAACCTACCACCTCTGATATATGAGGCTGGCACCCTACCCTTTGAGCCAGAGGCACCTCCCAACATTTAGTAACTATGATGGACCCCCACCCCCCACCCCAGATTCACATGTTGAAGACTTAACTTCCCAATGTGATGGTATCTGCAAGCAATAAGTTTAGATGAGGTCACCAATGTATGGAGCCCATGGTGGGATTAGTGTCCTTATAAGGGGAAGAGAGGCCAGACGTGCACTCTCCTGCCACACGAGGACTTACTGAGAAGGTGGCCTTCTCCCCTTCAGCAGGAATCGACTCTGCCAACATCTTGATCTTGGACTTCCCAGTCTTCAGAACTGAGAGAAATAAATGTCTGTGGTTTAAACCACCTGGTTTACGGTATTTTGTTATAGCAGCCAAAGCTGCTGCCTAAGCTAGCAACTCTGTATGGGTGGATAATTGGCTGGATGAGCGGGAAAGAGGGAGGAGGGAAACTTATCTGACCAGCAATTAAAATACAAACGCCTGGAAGTGACATGTCTAGTATAACATTCCAGTCAGCCTCAACCAATAACACCCTACAGTTGGAGAGAAGGGCCCAGCACATTGTCACACAAGTGAAGAAAATCATCGAGCAACATACACCACATGCCTCCCGTTCTCTGCTGAGGAAAGTATAATATAAGGGCACAACTGTGCACAGCAACCTAGACCAAGGACCAGAAGACATCGACACATCGACACATCAACAGCAGCTATCTTGGGCTGGGAGGAATCTGGACGGTTTCTTTCCTTCCTTAGACTCCCCCGCCCCCCATTTTCTCATTTTCCACAATTAGCATGTACCACTTGTGCGCCCCATATGTTGGTTTCCTCCCACTCAGACTCAGTTTTTTCCTGACACTGGTTTCAGGCAGACACAGCACCTCTCCACAGTCTTCAAAAAGAATTGACTTTGGTGAGCAGTGTCAATTCTGTGGAAGTTTTTACGTGAGAGGGAGAGGGGACTCGTTCATCTCGGAGCCCACAGCATTTAATCTCCCAAAAAAGCCCCAGAATATATTCTCTTTCTCTCTCTTTTCCCATGTAGACTCTCAGTCTCTCAGTCCCTCCGGGACCCTTGTCGTGACCCCAGCTCTTCACTTGTTGAATGGACAGCCAGTTCTTCCCTCTGCATAACATCTTGTTCCAGTCCCACACTTTCTCTTACCCCACAGCTGGCTAAATGCAACTTCTACTCAGCAAAGGCCATATTTCCTCAATTAAAAAAAAAAAATTCTCGAGCCAGTTTCTGAGAAGACACAGTTTCACTCAATTCATCTTTTTTCCACATGATACTCTACCAGTCCCTAGTCAAGACCGTTGCTTGCTTTAAAGCAGAAACATTTCAATTCAGAACAGAAGTGTCAGCCACAGGCTGATCTCAGATCTGGCTGATCTTCGGGAACATTATCTACCACACACTGGTCGAGTTATCAAATGTCCCATCATGCTTTAGACACTGGTTTTTAATTTCTCAGAGCTGGTAGAACTCTGAAAAACCCAATTCTTGGCAGGATGTTAGGGCATCTTAAGAGGCCTGGCACAAACACAAATAAATATACCTACCAGGGCCCCATTTTCTTAAAAAACCCCAACTGTTGTCTGAGACTTACAGCCGTCAGGAGACCCAGTAGGGAGCCACAGTCTTGGCAAGTGAGCAGAAACCGAGAGGAAGATGGACAAGTTCTGAAGGAAATCTCAACAATTCCAATTCTAGTTACCCCAATTTTCATCTAAAGCTCCCATGTATAAGTGGTATCAAAAATCCTTTTCTTTTTATAAACAATAATAAGAGCTAACGTTTGTTAATTTCAATAACCAACATTTTCCCTTACAGAACCACTGTAACATGGCAGGTCCTGTTCTAAAGCCTCGGCGTGGATTATCTCACCGAATTCTCCCAGTAACCCAAAGAACACAAACACTATTTATGTCCCCAATTTACTGGGAAACTATTAATGAGGAATTAAATAACCTATTCAAATGGCATTATATAAAATGATTTTTTATCTTCTGGGCAGATCCCTAGTACTGGGATTGTAGGATCAAATGGAGGGTTGACTTTTAGCCCCTTGAGCACTCTCCATACTTTTTCCCAAAGAGGCTGTATTACTTTGCAATCCCATCAGCAGTGTAAAAGCGTTCCCTTTTCTCCCCATCCACGCAGCAGCTGCAGCTTTGAGTCTTTGTGATGTGGGCCATGTTCACTGCGGTTAGGTGATACCTCAAGGTGGTTTTGATTTGCATTTCTCTGACATTTATAGCAGCATAATTCACAATTGCCAAGATGTGGAATCAACCCAAGTGCCCGGAAACAAATGAATGGATTAATAAACTGTAGTATATGTGTACCAGGGAATACTATTCAGCCATAAAAGTATGGAGAGTTTACATCTTTTGTATTAACCTGGATGTAGTTAAAGAACATTCTTCTTGGTAAAAAGTGTCTCAGGAATAGAAAAGCAAGTGCCCAATGTCCTCAATATTAATACAAAACCAAGAGATAAGCAACTACGTGCCCCACAATTAAATGTAAGGGGATACAGCACACCCTTCACTCTGGGTGAAAGGCTCAATAACTGAGACCTGTACCTAACAAACATAAACGGTGTAACAATAGTTTCACCGTGTGAGCCTTTAAGTAACCCATTCCAATTTCCACAAAAGTGATGGAAGCTACACTTGAAACCTTGGCTGACACCAAATCCATGCTCTCAAAAGCTGCAAAATACATCTGATTTCCTTGCAAATTCAAATCTTCTCCGCCTTCACTTTAGCCTATAGCTAGAGAGAATTCTATGACATTCTTAGAAATGATATATTAATATTACATATGTCCCAAAAAAAGATTTTCTCCTGCTTTGGCCCAGTCATTTTTTAAAATGACCCCATATAGTTAGCAGTTAAACACCTGTGTTCCCAAATGATTAGGGTGAATGCCGTCAGCCGCCTTCAGATGCTAACATCGTAACTACTAGAGCAGACTTGGAGTAAAAAGGTAAACTCAGGGACTGTTACCATAAAATATATGCATCATTCCTCAGTCCTGCTCTTCTGAAATTAAAACTATCATATTACACATCTGTCAAAATTGGCGTATACCTAGACCAGAGCCTAAAACTGTAATTTTCCTAAAAATTTTTCAGGAAGTATATATTAGTATTTTATCCTTTCCTAACTGTGCAAGCTCAAAAATGTCTTAAAAATTATTTGTCCTTTTGAATCCATTGTTAAAAACATGTAAAGAAAGAACATACAATTTTGTCTTCAACATAAACTTTTATGGACGCAAAAGTTCTCATCTCTCCATACAAACATGTGGAAATTTTCTTTCAGGTCAAGTTCATTTAACCCCCATCGTGTCTTTGTAATTGAACTGTTGTGATTCAGCAGAAAACAAAATGAAGGTACGGTGAACGTGGTCAGCTTTTTTAGTTTTCCTTTTCAAGTGCTAAAGCCAAGGGTAAAATTTAAAGAGTATTCTAGTTACTGTCCAGAGTCGTGACTTCTTACATGAAATATCACATGCAGAAATAATTATGAAGAGCGAAGGTCTTTTTGTGTTCTAACCAGTCCCTCTGAATTTGACTATGTCTGTATGGCTTCAAAACACAGATTTCCGCAGGTGCTTTTTCAGGGAGCGTCATCTCTTGCTCTCCTACCATTGCTCTGCTGTCAGTCTAACTTGATTTCCCATCCTGACTCCTCTGTACACTAGCTGTGTGAAAGTTTGGAACCTCAGCTTCTGTGCCTGTGAAAGAGGGACAATGACTAACTGTAATGGCACTGTAATGGACTGTATGGCACAACATCTCTAAGCTCATCCTGGTGCCCAGCACTTGGTGGGGCTTAATATAGAGCAGCATTCATGACCATTTCCAATGTTCCTCTAACCTCTTCTCTGGTGTCTTACTGCCCAAAGATGAATGTGACACCCACTGTCCAGCAACAGTTCCACCATTTGAGCACAGACAAAGTTATGATCGTTAATAGACACGATCATCTACATGGTGTTGGTCACCATGATGGTCCTTATGGTCCTTCCTGACACTCCAAATTCCTCACCGTCAACTTAACTCTTTGGGATAGAAGCCCTATCTTAGGTAGATCACTAATGTAAAACAAATGTCTGGGATACCACCTCAGCCCCCCTGAACACCGAGTGAGGACTTTATCTTACCTATCATGTGGCGATGGTTCTTGAGGAAGAGGAACACAGGACAGATGAGACTTGATAAAGGAAAGAGACAGGAAAAATTACTAAGCAAGAGGTGACACATAGGTGAGGGGTGTGCTTGCCTATCATTTTATACACAATTGAACACAAGCCTTGTTTCCTCACTGGCAGAACCCGTGGGTGCCAACCCTCTGCTAGTCACCTGCCTGCTCCCCTCCCAAGGCTGAATCTTTTGAACTGAGCCCACGTTTATTTCCCCAACATGTATGGACCTATGGACCTTACTAACAGCAATTACACCTTTTACTTATATTGCCCCTTCGAGGAGTCCTTCCAAAACTGTGGACGTGCAGATTGCCTGAAGACTTTGTTAAAATGTAGATTCAGATTCAACAGGTCTTAGAGTGGGCCTGAGATTTTCTGCATTTCTTTTCTTTTTTTTTTTTTTTTTTTTTTTTTTAGAGACAGGGTCTTGCTCTGTCACCCAGGCTGGAGTTCAGTGGCCAGTGGCCCAATCATTACTCAATGCAGCCTTGAAATCATGGGCTTAAGTAATCCTCCCACCTCAGCCTCCCACATAGCTGTGACCATAGGCATGCACCACCATGCCTAATTTAAAAAAATTTTGTGGAGATGGGGTCTCTCTATTTTGCTCAGTCTTGTCTCAAACGCCTGACCTCCAATAATCCTCCCACCTGGGCCTCCCAAAGCACTGAGATCACAGGTGTAAGCCACCACCCCAGGCCACGTACTGTATTTCTAACCAGCTCTCCAGTGTATCCTTGATGCTGGCTCAAAAGTTGAAAGGAGGAGCGTTAGAGCTTCTAGATTATCTTCACAGTGACCTCATGGATCTTTATAACAAAGCAGTGGAAAGGGTGGACAAATATTGTGTCTCTATTGAACAGGTGAAGACACCAGGAGGCATGGGAGTTAAACTGCCTTCCTCCAGCCAGATGAGCAGACATTCAGAGTCCTAACCAGTATCTTCCAGAAGCATCCTGCTCCTTCGCTTTAACTTTCAGTGCCCTTAGATATCATCACTGACTTAAGATGTGTTCATCAATGTACTTTAGAGGAAAGAGAATAAAGTCTGTAGCTGACTTTTCTTTCTGGTAGTCTTGGATCTGTTGTTTATTGCACCATATCCACGGATCCCCACCTGTAGTCTTCACTTCCACAGGCATACCTAGTACACAGAAGGGCAGCTTCAATTCCAGTCCACGCAAGTTCACTGCTTATGTAAATCCCTGAGCCAACAACAAGATAAGATTGGTCCCTGCCCTCAGAAAGCACAGGCAGTAGCACAGGCGACCAACACCTATATGGATCGCTGCGGCACAATTTGAATAAAGAAGAAAAATCACAGTGCTGTTAAATCCAACTTCAGAGGATCAAGGAAGATTCTTCAGAGAAGGTGTCATTTGTGGCTTGACCTTTAAAGTAAAGCAGGATTTCAACATGTGGGGAAAAAAGGTGGAGGAGGAAGAGAAGGGAAAAAGGACAAACTCCAGGCAGGAGTCAAGGCTCAGTGGAGAGATTTGCAGGTTTTGCGGTGGTTGGTGACTCAGCCTCCAACTGCCCGTCAGGTCTGTCCATCTGCAATACAGTTCTGCCGCAAAACAGCACCTTGCTCTGAGGTCCTGGCAGCAGAGTTTTAGTCTGGTATCACTTGCCCTCGGCATGGAACCTTTCCAGGTTCCCACATCTTATTCATCGTGAGTCCAATCCACCTCAGCAAAGTATCGGTTTTCAAGAAGGGACTTAGAGGCTCAGATAACAAACCTCTCCTTGGTGAATCATGTGCTTCTTGGCAATCCCACACCAGCCCATGGATACTTCCTTTCCGGCCTCTTTCTTTTCCAGTCATCCCTCATGGAAACATTGCCTCATGTCTCTCTTGGCCAAGCCCCCAGATTACCTGGAGCCCCACTTCCGGGATGTCTTGCACGCAATCATTCCTATCTCTCCCAAACAAATCAGCCAGACTGTCGCCTGTGAGCCACTTGGGTGCTGAGCACAGAGGGTGACACCAAATCATGGCAAGGCCCTCTGTGTTCTTAGCTTTTCCAGCCCACTTGGTTTAGAAACTAGCAGTAAAGAGAAAGAGGCGGGCATAGAACTGAGCAGACAGTAGATACTCAATAAATGCTCACTGTTGTTGCTATTACAGCCACGCGGCATTTAACGACAGGGACACTTTCTGAGAAATGCATTGGTAGTGATTTCATCATTGTGTGTACATCATAGAGTGCGATGACACAGGTCTAGATGGCACGTCTATAACACAAGTAGGCTGTGTGTGTCATTAGGCTACAAACCTGTACAGCATGTTACTGTACGCTGAATACTGCAGGCAACTGTAACACAGTGGGAAGTATTTGTGCCGCTTAACATTTGGAAAAGTAGAAAAGGTACTGTAACAATACAGTACAGTGCGGGATCACTGTCCTAGATGCAATCTGTCACTGACTGAAATGTCATCATGCAGAGCATGACTGCTTTGGTTTTCATTTACCAGCTTGGTTTTGGCAAACCCCAACTTCAAGGCATTTGTGATTTTGCTTAACAAACGTTCCCCTTGTAAATTCCTCTCCTGGTATCTTCTTTCAGCAAGATGGGACATTCTGCTCAATCTCTATTTTTTCAAAACTTCATGGTTCGTGCATCAACCACATCCAAAGGAAAAAAATTGCTCAATGAATACCAGGTGTGTCTGGTTTCAAAGAAAAGGCTTCTAACCATCAAAACATTGCCTGCATGTCCTTCACCACTGTCATTTTTAAGGTTTTGAATTAAAAATGGATCTTCTCTAGTCACTTCTATAACCATGGAGATTTTTCTATTTAAAAAAATACAACTACTCAAAGTAACAACCCTTTTAAATATCCCTATGATCTCCAATCAAGCTCTTCCCTTGCCAGTATTTGGCAAGTTTTTTAAATGAAGAAGAAGTCATTGCTGCCAAGCCCATGGTAAAGTCTTCCATCCCGTACGGGAAGCATTTGACAGCTTATAGCACGCTACCTTTTGCCTTTGAGACTCCTATTTTGAAAGAATATATATTGCATATTTGTGTTTATTAGAGAAAAAGTCAATCTGAAATGAAAGAGATGTGCATTCTAGAAAGTTTAACTATAATCAAATTACTTCGAAATACACACAGTATAAAAAGTTAATTAAACCATCAAAGTATTGACCAGTTGCAATTTATAATTAGCATGCTAGTTGGTTAGAAATGGAGGTCTCTAAAGTGTCTAACGCTTGAAGTAATGTCGTACTTGAAATAGTTTTTCTATTTTCGCCTAACAAATCATTTTATTAAAAGCCTAGCCCTTGTTCAATTTAAGGAGACTCAAATTAGAAGGTATAAAAATAAGAAAACAATGTTTTCTTCTTTCTCACTAGAAATAAGTTAATTGGGAACAAATTTGAAAACCTAAATATATTTTTAAAAATAGTTTTTAGTTCTTTAAAGAAAGTTTCCATCAACATATTAAAATACTATGTTTAGTAGCTATTGACTGTTCCAGCTTAAATTAATGGTTACCACGATAGTTGCCAAATGGTGATTTTCTGGTTCCATCATTCCCTCTGCATTTATTAGACAGCATTCTCCTACCAGGAGAAATTTTTTTTCTCTTAATTTGTTTACATCCATATAGATTCTTGGTTCCCTATGTTATTCACTGAGTCATCATTTGTCATTATCAGTATTTTAATGCTAAAATGATCCTGAATCTGGACAATGGGTGACCCTTTAAGTGGGAAAAGTATATTCTTTTGACATTTTCCCACAATTCTTCGAGCACATCCAACTTTCTGGCTTAACATGAAGTTCCAGGCTTATCTTGTTTCTTTGTTCTTTTGTTTTTGTTTTTGCTGGTTGTTGTTGTTGTTGTTGTTGCCGCCTCTCCCCTAGAATCAGCTGTTTCTCCAAGGAGTCATAATTCCTTTTATGGGGTAATGGTATTTTGAAACCAAGATAGGTGTGTTTGTGTATAGTAGGGTCTTATAGCTTCCAGACTTTCTTAGGCAATAGAGTTGGATTATATATGTGTGTATGTTTATACACACACACAAACACGTACACACATTCATGTCTATGTATATACACACCTCTATTTGTATCCATGTCTATAATTATCTCTCCATCTCCATATATAGCTTTATTTTAAAAACCATGAGTACCACCAATTCTAATTCAACAGCAGAGTACTTATTCTAGTTTCTGTCCTTTCTACATCTGTAATTTCCTTATCCCACAATCTGAAAAATGGCTACGACTATCTACAATCTGTGTACTTATTTGCTCAATCCCCGTTTATACAGAACGTAGTTTCCAAGTTGCAAACCTATAACTATGGGGAAAAGAAAACTTACTAAATAAAGTTAAATATTTGCTTATTTTTTCATATTCAACCTAAGAGTTGATAACTCAAATACAGCATTTAAAAATATATAAAGCTTGGAAGAGTCTCAATATATAACATCAAATGTATTTACATCATCATCCGCAGTACTTTAGGAGTAAATGTTTGATAGCAACTTACTCAATCTTGAAGGTGGTCACTACAAAACAAAAATCACCAATCTGGTTAATTTTTAAAAAATGGAACTAACAATTATACTTGTTTTATCACTAATGAAAGCTATTTGAAACCCCAAATATTTTCTATGAAGCAGCTTGCATATAATTAGCATAACAGGTCTTGGAGTAACAGCCCTGGGAGAGCAGGCAGTGGGTTGTGCCTCTGGGAAGGGGCAGGTGAAGGCACCAGATGGGATGAAGCTGAACAAGATGTGAAGCCCACCTGCACGGGCGGGCAGTCACCAACAGAACCAGCCTTGCCCCTTCGTCCCAGTGCAAGACTCCAGGCTAAGTGCTTTGTTTTTGGTAACTTTCATATCCCCTGTTCTGAAAATTCGTTTTAATATTAAGTCATTGAATTCAGATGTCGGGTTTGGGTCAAGGTAGCCGCCCTGTGATTTGCCACCCATTCCAATCCCCCTTCGGCAGGCTTTGTTCAATAATTCTGGTTTGCAGAGACTACCCATGTCATTTGGAAAGTCCTATGGATCTTATAAGCTCTATCATAAATATTAATTGGAATCACAGGTATGTGAGAAGTAGCTTCAGAGTTCAAGCAGAGAAAAGTCTTCTAAGAAAGCTACACGTGTGTGAATAATACAGGACCTGCACAAAATGAAATGAAATCCACCCAAGCCTCCTGAATTCGCTTATATTTACACAGACTGTGCCCATTGTCCCTTAAAACACCAACACAATCCCAAGAGTTCACCAAAATCGTGCTCAAGCCCAAGTTAATCCCTACACAGTTTCAAAGGTTAAATTCTGTGGTATGTGAATTATACCTCCATTTAAAACAAAACACAACTTCTCCCTCAAGCCATCCCAATGATGAAAACTAATGTCTATCACGTGAGGATGAGGTGCCAAGCACTGTGAGTCAGGACCTCTCATTACCTCCATTTAACATAGGACAAAACTGAGTTTCAAAGACTTAAAAAGAATTTTCCCAGGAACATGCAGAGGAAGAAGCAGAACTCATACCTGGCTCTTTTCCTTTCCAAACCCCAGGCTTTCACCAACACACCATAACTTAAATGAAAACATCCTACAGTTAAGTCTACAAGCAGTCAATATTAGCTTCTCACTAAAACAAGCCTTTATAACAGGAACAATTCAATAGTGTATATAGGTATTTGGTCAATGCTATAAAGAATAATTGTCCTGGCTTATGGTTTGGGGTTTCATGAGTGTACATTTTCCCCCCAGGATTAACCAGATATTTGACTAATTGTTTCAACCACTACGTTCATCATCATGAAATCACAGTTTCTGAAATGCGACTCAAAACATGAATTAATTGGATATAGTATTTACCTACCAAAAATCTCAATAAAATCAAACAAAATAGGATTTGAGCTATGTAAATAGAGTTCTTTTATTGGGAGCGAGGCAGTCTGAGTCTTATTTCACATTTCCCTGGCCTGGAGCTGCACGTGAATCTCCCGGGGACCCTGTTAAAGTGCAGATTCACCTGGTAGACCTTGGGTGGGGCCTGAGATTCTGTGCCTCTAATCTGCTTCCAGGCAAGACTAATGTTCCTTCTGGTCCACAGACCTCACTCCGGGCTGCACAGGTCTATCATGTTGTTTTCCACATGGCCGCATCACAGAAGTTAGCTGAGGCACCTGTGAAAAAAATGAACAGCCTCCAGAACACCCCATCCTGCTGAATCAAAATCTCTAGGGTAGAGGCCAGGAGAGCTGAAGTGTCTATAGCCAGGTAGGAATCCCTGGTCTAGACCACCCTAAAAATCAAACACTGATACTTTGACTGTGCAGGAATAGCTACCACCCTGAGACAGCCGAGTCGTGGCCTCTTTCACTGTGCTGTTTCAACTGATCTATGCTTAGTGATTTAAGGAGACCTCACCATCCAACCAGCCATATGTATATTAGGCAGTTTTAGTAACATGAGACCTATGTGTCTGAAAGAGCCAGCTACAAACTACACTGGGAAAAGGATTAAGGTCAACAGATACTACACATACACGTGCCTGGTATTGATGCGTATGTACTGCCAGGATTTGGGGGTACAAAAGTGTTAGTTGGTCAAAACTGGAGAGGAAGAGGGAAAAGAAGAGGAAAGGTTGTAAGACTTGAAAACCAGTAAATTTCGATAATATTTAGGTCTTTGGTGCAAAGTATTTTTTTTTTTTTTTGGCAGTTTTTGGCCAGGGCTGGGTTTGAACCTGCCACCTCAGTACATGGGGCCCGTGCCCTACTCCTTTGAGCCACAGGCACCAACCAGTGCAAAGTATATTTTAACCACAGATGTCAGATATGCCAGATTCTCATTGTTCAAATAATATATGTAAACACCCATTTATAATTAGCAACTGATATATTAATACATCTGCATAAATATGTACAACCCCCCCACACTCACACATATAATTTTTGTGGTTGCAGAGAGTGTTCAATGGATAGTCCCAAAGCATATTTGCATAAATTACATTTAGGGCTTTCCTATTTTAGTTCTGCACCCCTGTCTCACCCTTATAATCCTCATTCTTATAAAATATAATTATTGAATTTTTAAAAATTATCTGTCCGGTAGCACCTGTGGCTCAAAGGAGTAAGGCACTGGCCCCATATGCTGGAGGTGGTGGGTTCAAACCCAGCCCTGGCCAAAAACTGCAAAAATAAATAAATAAATAAAATAAAAGTTATCTGTCTTACACCAATTAAATTATACACATGCTGCTATTATTGACTATATTCTCCAGCTTTCTGAAAGAAGGGGAAAATTACTTTCTGGTATGTAAGTTCAAAGAAATCAACCTCTTACCAGACATGAGCAGTTGTCTTGGGAATGCAGATTTATGAAAATTGATAGCCTGCCTTTGTCTGGCAAAACAAAGTGCCTTTCTTTCCCATTTTGTTCTCTGTCTGTGTAACAGAGACATTTTTTTTTTCTTTTTTTGGAGGGAGCACTGGGGGTATGGGACGGGAATTCTTTATTAAATATACCTCTTCAGTCAATTGCAGGGAAACACCTCTGGGGTCTCTATGACTCCTCTGAGTCTCAGAGAAAAAGATATTGACTTCAAGTTCAAGCCAAAATGAAGACTAAAAGCAAATAAGTTTGGGTAGAAGAAGACAGATGTTCAATCATGGGTTTAAGTTGATGATAAGTAAACAGGTTATTATAAACAAAGCCAGACAGCTGGATATGGTTAGAGAAGGCTTATTTTTTTTTAAAGGAAAATAAATAAAATTAAAATTCTCTCTTAAGAAACGAGGATATGAGAACATGCTGAAATATAATTTTGTTCCATTTTGGTATCAGGGAGGCAGTATCAAGGATTTTATATTTGTTCGTTTCTACAAATTATGTCCACATGCATGCTGCACTTACCCAGGCTTACTTAACATACGCTAAAAATGATAGGAGGGCCCATCTCCTGGGAGACCTCACATGTTCCTCCAATTACTCTGTTTTCAGTTTTAGGGCAGTGAGCAGCACCACTAAAAAGGTAAATAAGCAGCTGAGATAACACTTCACATTTAAAACGTCACTGGGACATGCCCATTCCATAAGGATACAAAGGCGCCACAATGGCCTTTTTTTCCACCCTAAAAATCTGGAAAGCAACTGCATTTTCTATCACACTTTGAGGGATTTGAACAGCATCCAGACATCTGTAAGATGTGTATTTTGAATCACATGTGACTTTCACTTCCAAGTCTCGGGTATGAAAACCTTGAAACTGCCATGTGGCCTCCAAGCCTGTAAAGTCCTCCTCAACCCACCCCCGAGCACGTGAGGTTTCAAAAGCATTTGTTCCCAATTTCCCCAGTTTGGGTTAGAGTATATCCACAGGGCTCGCTGACTCTTGGTAAACTGGAAAACTGATTTGATTTGGCAACCTTCCTGCTAGCTGTACTTCCCTGGGGCCCGGCTTTAACTCTGTTTCTGACCTGAGTAAATTATATATATTTTTTTCATTTGCCTGGAATGATGTAACAATTTTACTACTAAATAAAGACAACATATATTGAGCGTTTATTAGGTGGGCAGCATCAGACTAGCATTAAAGTGAAGGAGGGTGGGCGGACAACACAGTGTCTGCAGCCAGAGAGGACGGCATCCGGCTGAGCCACGAAGACAGAGCAGGTGAGAGAGTGGCAATCAAAGGTGTAAATAACCCTGTGGAAAAGTTTGTTGCTGAAAGATGAACGATGAGAATGATTAGAGTTCAAAATGGCAGAGAGAATATCACAGCGGAGATGAAAGCTGACCGAGAGATTATAAGGGTTGAGCAGATGTGCTGACTTGGCTGCGGCCACACTGGTTTATGCCTGTTGTTCTGGTATTATATTGGTTCCTTTCATTCTCAAAAATGCCCCAGTGTGCGCGAGACACTTTGTGGTCAGCCTGTTTATGGAAGAGTGAATTTAGACACAAGGAGAAGAGAGTGGGAAATATATTCCATCAGGAAGTATCATGCATGAAGATTATAAACAAGAGAAAGGAGAAAAGAAAATACAACGCATGTGCCAAGGCTCAGCAAGGGACCTAATGTGTTCAGCAATAACACAGGAAAGTATAGTTTGTACCTGAAACTTATCACTGCTAATCGACTAGCTATGAATGAGGAATGATTTTTAAACTGCCTTCTTAAAATCCCACAAAGCAATGCTCACTCATACACAGTAGAATAAACAAAAAATGCAGATGATAAAAACAATTGATAATTGCCCGTAATGTCTAGCACCTAGTATTCACCACTGTGACTATTTTCATTGTGTGTTCTTTGAGAACTGGTTTTCTTTATAGATATAATCCCAAATGGCATCACATTGCCCCATTGATCCTCAGTAGGCTTTGTTCACTCACTTTGTACATGTCCCAATTAATAAATAGATTTATTTTGCCGCTTTGATAATTATTTCATGAATAGCATTATATGGCAGATTGTGCTAGGTTAACCAGGTTCGTGGGTTATATATTTGGGACATTCAGAGTGAATTTTGTTCTGATTATGGACAGCATTGCAGTGCACAACCTTATAGAACATCTGTATTCACTGGTGCTTTTACTTCTACTTAATACATTACCAGAAGTGTAAGTCTAGATTCTTTTCTAGAACTTTCTATCTTACAATGGACAAATTGAGTCACTCAGGCCATCAAACCATTGTCATTTTGTTCCCATATGACCAGAAAGATTAACTTTGAGGGATCATTGGCCTTTCTCCACTGCCATCATAGCCAGTCTATCATAGTTTCCCGGAGGGGTTGGGGCAGCCTGTACCTTACTTCTTCTACCTTAGCTCTGTCCAAAATATTCTTTATGCTACAAGAAGACAAGTTATTTTAAAACAGCACCCAGATTGTGCCATTTCCCTGCTTGAAACCCTTCAACGTGCTCCCTGCAAACCTGTGCTGACCAGGCTTCCTGGTCTCCTGGCTTTTCCCCCGCCATCCATGACTCACCAGCCCCAGGGCCCCTTTTTAGCTGCTCCAAAGAGCCCAGCTTTTGCCTGCTTCTCAGTCTTCACATTGCTCCCTGCAACACTCTGGTCATGGGTAGTTTTGTTCAAGCCGGAGTTGTACAGATGTTTCTAGCTAGTTTATTTCTCATCCCCCTGCAGTAGTCTGCACGTCCCATGGTGGCATTAATAAAATTGGGTTTTTTTCTCTACTGATTTGGCAATGCCCCCAGAAAGGCTGCTTGGTGCATAATAGGTGCTCAATAACTATTAGAGAGGTGGTTGTATGGATGAGGTCTGTGGGCTTGGGACCCAAAGAATCACCCCCCCAAATAAACCTGTGTCCTTTAGTCTTTTTTTTTTTTTTTTTTTGGAGACAGAGTCTCACTTTATCACCCTCGGGAGGTTGCTGTGGCATCACAGTTCACAGCAACCTCTAACTCCTGGGCTTAGGTGATTCTTCTGCCTCAGCCTCCCAGTATCTGGTGCCTGCCACAGGTGCCTGCCACAACACCTGGCTATTTTCTGTTGCAGTTTGGCTGGGGTCAGATTCAAACCTGCCACCCTCAGTGTATGGGGCCGGCGCCCTACCCATTGAGCCACAGACGCAGCTCTTTATTCTTTTAGCACAGCATTCTTTGAAAACTTAGCCATAGCAGGAACAAGAGCATTGTTGGTGTCAGATGACAAAATGCCAAGAAGAGGAGGACCTGGAGATAGACTGATGCTCACCTGCACATTCCCTAGAATCTGGCACCGGGGACACTCTTTTAGTCCATGCAAGGGCTTGTCTGCCCAAGGCTGACCCAAGGCCAAATGGAAGCACGAAGTGCAGCACCGTCCGCCTGGCTTTCCAAAGGAAAGTCCCTGCAAGCAGAAGTCCCCCAGAGGGTGGGATGAGTGACACAACACAGCCGGCACCAGGATGACCAATGAGATTAGCTGGGTCAAGGCATCAGCCAGCTAGAGCAGCCGCGACAGGCCCAGCAGATGCCAAGGAGCGATCGGGTGTCACCTCTGCTCATCTCCATCTGCTTGTTCGGCTGACCCCAGAGTGGCCCCAGCTTTCTTTCTGGACTCACAGGCAGCTGGGACCCGAGGAAAATGAGTATCATGCGAGAGTGTTTGGCAACTGTGTGTCTGCTGTGTGCTCGTAAGTCATGGGAATGACCGGGGTGAGGTGTCAGCTTACAATTTCTGCATGCTTCCCCTCACTACAGAGCCCACCCTCTACCAGCAGAGAGAGGGGACATGGCGGGTGGCAGAAATCTCGACACAGGTAATTTAGGGAATAAACATATCCCAGGAAGCTGGCTAGACTCTGGCTGGGGCTGCGCCTTCGGGTTACCCTGTGTTCAGCAGACTGGGGAAGATAAGCTTCAGCCCAAGGCCTCTGAATTTTAAGTGCCAGTTTGAAACCAACACTCTGAAATCAAACTTCTTGGCTTTGAATATTAGCTCAGCCGTTTCCTGGAAGTGTAACCCCAGTCGAGTTTCCTAACTTCTCTGAGCCTCAATTTTCTCTTCTGAAAATTATGCTAAAAATATATACATCCTAAAGCAAAAGTTAAATGAAAGAATGTTATGAAGGGTCTTAGCACAAAAGCCTAAACGTACTAAGTTGTCAGTTAACAATTGTCAATGACGGCTATTGTCATTGTTAAAGTGTATGGAGGTGCTCACAAATAAGTGAGTGTTTTGCCCAAAGGGCATTATATTCTTAAAGGAAAGATCCTATCATTTCACTTGGAACTTTCACTCTAACCTCACAAAAATCTCCCGGTTAGAAGGCCTAAAATGCCCACTTCCAAGTCCTGTTCACATAATATTTCTATGTAGAGGTTTATTGAGAAAAGAAGTATCCACATATTGGATGAGGAATGTGTATCTGGTAAAAGTATTCCGCTGCACCATAGAAAAACTTGGAATCTCATTAACTGAGTCGTTGAAGGCCTACAAAAACGCACAAGAAATCCCTGGGTTAAAGGACTTCACAATCTTACAGAGGAAATAAATAATATGGAAATTAAAAACAGGGTGCTAGGTGCTTTGATCAGAGTGAGCTTGGATACCGTGGGAGTACAGAGGAAGGACACCCAAGCCATTCTCAGAGGGTGTGTGCATGTGTGTGCGCACACCCGTGTGGTTTTGTACTCTCTCGCATGTAGGGAATGCTATCTGATTCTAGGGAACAGTGAAATTCTAAATGTAAGGTATGCTTCCTGGGGAGAGATGAGAAATAAGAGAAAAGGTAACAACAGGGTAGGAGTAAAATACAGTAACGACAAAGGGCCACCATTTACCACCATGTGACCCGGAGGAAGTCACCGAACCTCTCTGAGCCTCAGTTTCTTCATTACAAAATGGGAATGGCAGCCCCTCACAGCTCACAGCACTGCTGTGCGGATTAAATGACACAGAAACAGCTCCGTGCCTGCACATTGAAAATGCTTGATAAATAACAGCTGCTTTTATCATCACTGCTATAAACGATCCCATGTTTCTCACAGTCCTAAGAAAGGAATCTCCCAAGACTGTTAGGCTTTGGAGCCAGTCTGTGGCAATTGTCTTCTTCCTATACTTAAGTACATTTTTTGATTTCATCTTGAGTGCTAACTCTGATCAATTGATAATGGCTGGTTAGAGTGAAAAAGAGCTCTGTGATCCACTGGCAATGTCTGAAGGGCCGGGGTAAGGCAGTGGTGCCATGAGTGCTTGGTATTTGCAGAGAGCTGGTATCGCTTCTGTCACCAAGACGGCCTACAGTTTTTCTGACACCACCTCTGGCTGGGGCAGGTGGCACTTATCTCTCTACTTCTCCCTAATACCACTATCTGTTCTCTATTTCTTATTGAAGCTCCCCCGTTCTCAGAAAGAAAAAGGCAAAGCAACCATACGCTACAAACACATTTCTTCTTTCTTTGATTCTCTTTCATGAATCTGAGTCATCTCTCCACACCACCCCCAATCCCAGCTGAAATTACTGTTTTCCACAGCACTTAAACTTTTCCTATCCTCAGGACCTGCTTTCTATCTGGTTCAGAATGCCTCTAGGCATGGGGGAGGGCACCCAAGCCTTCTCTGCCTCAGGGGTTTCTTCTTGAAATATATTTTCTCTCCACATCAAAGTCCACTGGAAACAGAAACCTCAACCCATCAGGGGTTATAGATACATATGAATTCATCCATCACTTCCTCTAAACCATCGGTGTCAAGAGTAACTCCTCTGCTAGGGCACAAGAAAGCATGTTTCCTATGGTGGCCAATGTGATCAGTGGTCCAGTACCATTGAGGAGGTGACAGTAGGCATTTCCCTCTGTGTTGCAAAGCCCTGCAGTCGGTGTGCTCTCAGGGCCTGCCGCCCCTTTCTGACCATTATTCCACTGAGACCAGTTCAAGGAATCTTACTGAATAGCAACACAATCTGTGCACAGCATGATGCAGGCCGCAGGTTCTGTAGCAAAGGAAATTCCATTGTGGAGGGAACGTCAACCAGCCCCAGAAGAGCCAACTTCGCTGGCCCTCAGAGCAGTCGGAAAGCTGAGCCGACAAATGGATCTGAGTGAACTTGCTGCGTTAGGAAAACTTTAGCAGCCTTTTCTTTCCCAGCTCTTGCCTCAGACAGGAAAAAAAAACCAGAGTCATTGTATCTAAAGCAGAATTCTCCAAGCTTGAATCATCACACAGAGGAAAGGGGGATAAAAGAGGGAGAGAACCTTTAAAGTGCAGGTTCCCAGGCACCCAGCTGACCTACTAAGACTGTCATTGTTTAGTGCAGAACCCAGGAATCGGATTTTAACCCAAACATACCCCACAGGCGTCCGGGCACATGCTGAGATTCTCATGTGTGTGAAGTTTGAAACTCTGCAAAGAAAAGTTTAGTCAGCCATAGAACGGCCTCCTTCTTCACAGACCAGTGAAGAAATGTGCTGCCTGATTGCTGAGCAAAGTCTCATACCCCGACCTCCCAGAGACAGGGAGCGTTTTCAGCTCTTCTTCCTCCCATGACAGCGCTTGTGTTGTGGCATCTCTGCTACCCACATGCAAGCTTGGCACCTTCTCAAGAGGAAGGTGAACTTTCCTCCGTCTATTGCCATATTCTTAAATGGATCAATCCCACAGCAACATCTGCTGTTAGGAGCCAAGGGGCAAGACAGGGCTAAATTGTTATCTGTAACGGTCCTTCTTTAAGCTTTGAGAATGTCATACTCTTTTTTCCCCCACTTACGTTATTTCCCCCACCTACTTTTGTTTTCTTTACTTCTGGATCTTTTTGATTGCAGATAATAGAATCTACTACCATGAGTTGAAACAAACAAACAAACAAAGGATTATAGAGTGACAGGGTAGGAAATACAGTCCGGCTTCCCAGGCAGTTAAAATCAGGATCTTGGCCAACACCAGGAACTGCAGCAGATACCGCTGACTCTCTGCCCAGCATCCTGCTCTTCCTCTTCCCTCACGGAGCCCACGGCCACTCAGGTGTGCACCCCTCCCCTGGAGAGCTCCACGGGCTCAGAGAAAGCTGGGCCCAGCCCAGCTCCCAACATCGAGCCTGAGGGGTCCCACACATTGGCTCCCATTCTAGCTTGTTTAAATAATTTGTAGCATCCTCCGTATTACCCTGAAATGAAATTCATATGGAGTATAATCTATGTATTTTATAAAATCAACATAGTTCCCTAACTAGAACATAAAGGATAAATAAGAGCTTGCCATAATAAAATCATATACACTCCAGTCTGAACCTGCGCGTGCACAACTCCACTGAACGGCGTGATAACAGCGGTCCTTGTGAGAAGCTGCATTGTGAATTTGGTAACTGTAAGGAGATATCAGGGTTTCTCAGCCTCAGCTCTATTGACACTTTGGGCCAGGGGATGTCTGCACATTGCAGGATGTTTAACAGCATCCTTGGACTTTACCTACTAGATACTACCAGCAAACTACACACCCACAACCAAAAATGTCTCCAGACATTGCCAATGGCCTCTAGGAGGAAGGTCACCTCTGACTGAGAACTACTGATATGGACCAATATAACATGTATTGTGTTGGTAACTCAAATAGAAAAACTAGTGTGGCTGTTAGTGGTATGATTTGTCTGAAAACAAATCCTGGAATAGTTCCAAACAAAGCGTAGTATAGTCTTTCCTCAGTTTGGCCACACTTTTGGAAAATTCAGGATGCAGCAGTATCTTGCAAAGCAATGCTTTGTGTTTATATGTAAATCAGGGTTTTAGAATGCACTCACATAATTATAAACACAGCTCGTCCCACCTGCAGATCAGGTAAGAATGTAAAACAGTGCAGCTGCTTTGGAAAACAGTTTAGCAGTTTCTCCAAAATTTAAACATAGTTACCCTGTGACCCAAAAATCCATTCCTGGGGGGGGGGTGTGTGTGTGTGTGTGTGTATCCAAGAGAACTGTAAGCATATATTCACATAAAACCTGTACGTGAATGCTCAAAACAGCCAAAAAGCAGAAACAACCCAAATATCCATCAAATGATGAATGGATAAATAAAATGTGTTATCTTCAAGCAATGGAATATTATTCTCACCATAAAAGAATGGGATAATGATACAAATGACAACATAAATGAAACTTGAAAGCACACTAAGATAAAAAACTCAGTTGCCAAAGGCCAGACATTACTTCTTCTCTTTATAGTAATGCACTGCATAAAAACATTCCAGTCAAGGAGGGACCACATATATGACAATGGTCCCGTAAGACTATAATACCACATTTTGGCAGTACCTTTTCTATGTTTAGACATCTTCAGGTACACAAATACCTACTATTGTGTTATAATCGCCTACAATACTCAAGACAGTCGTCTGTTGTGTACTTTTGTATCCTAGAAGCAACAGGCTAAACCATAAAGCCTATGTATGTAGTAGGCTATACCATCTAGGTCTATGGAAGTCACTCTATGATGTTTACAGAACAAAATGTCCTAGTGATGCATTTCTTAGAAAGTATCCATGTTACTAAGTGATGAATGACTATCAGTGCATGACTATATCAAATTCTCAGAATAGGCAAATCCATGGAGACAGAAAACAGATCAGTGGTTTCCTAAGGCTAGAGGTGGGAGGTTGAGTGATTACTATGGGTATGGGCTTTTTGAGGGGGGGGGGAGGAGTCGGTGAAAACGTTCTAAAATTGATTGTAGTGATAGTTACACGACTCTTTGAATAACCTAAAAATACATTGAACCATGCACTTTAAATAGGTGAGTTCTGTGGTATGCAAATTATATCTCAATAAAGCTATTATTTTTAGAAATGTCCTGCAGATAAGAGGACAATTTGTTATTCTGTAGGACTATAGTGTGGTCCTCTTTGCACTTTGTACTTTGCAAGACATTTATCTTCTCTTTCACTTGATTTTGCAAATCTTTGTGACAACAATAACAGCCCCTTGGTGAACCATGAGTCATTGGTATCTAAGCCATTTACATAAATCAATTCCTTCTTGCCAGTGAATGGTTCAAGAATTCAGATTTAAGCCAATCAGTAAATATTTTAAGACAAGAATGGTCATTTGACTTGTTTTGGCTCAAAATAGAAGGAAGGAAAGACTTTTATGCAGTGGTTTGGGGGAGAGTAGTTTCTCTGTCTCTCTTTCCCCTTCTCTGGGCTTGAATAGAGACCAGCTTGCTTCTGATTGCTTCTGACAACCATTTGAAGATGATGAGTGAAACCAGCTGTAGAATGAAGCCAATCGCGTGGATGGTGGATGGTAAGGCAGAAAGAATCCGAGTCCATTGCCGAACTGCTGAATTAACTGACCCTAAAGCCCAGCCTGCCTTTTTATTTCCTGATATGTGAAATAATAAATTTACATATTGTTTGAACTGCTTTGAGACCTGTCTTCTGTGAAATAGGATCCAAAGTAGAGAACAGGGAATGAGACTTGCTGGAACAAGGTGGGGTCACAGAACATCTGTCCATTCCTAAAATATTTCCAGCTCTGCCAGAAAAGCTCAGGAAGTAGAATCAATCCCATTTTCAAGGGAAAGGAAAAACTAACAAGTGTGTGTGTTAGGGCCCCAAGTGTGTGTGTTAGGGCCCCAAGTGTGTGTGTTAGGATTACAGTTCCAGTCAAGGCCCAGACCTAAAATGGAACATTGGCAGATTGGTCCATTTGAGGGCTAAGGTGAAAGGAGCAGCTGAAGAAAAGGCCTAGCTACAATGATACCCAGAATTTGTCTCTACCATTGTTAGAGTTTCCTAGTGCTTGTGGGTATGTTAAGCTTGCCTTTTATTTATGTAATCATTTTATATTCATTGTCTTCTAATCATTTATTGCTGAGTCCAGAATCTGAAGTCTTTATCATTTTGACTTTGATCTCTGTTGTTTCTGCTGATTCCCACTCTTGGTATCTTGTTTCCTGATGCATTTGAGCACATTTAGCTCTGAATTAGGTCCTTGTCCTTAAAAACATTTGTGGCGCTTCTATGGTGACTTACGTTGAAGATGCTTTCCTATGGAGAGAATTTGAGTTTGCCTCTAGCTTACGCGTAGATACATCGTCAGTCCAGGACAATTTTAATGTAAATTCCTGGGCTGAGATCACGATAGACTCCACAATTGAGGAGCACATTATCCGCGTCAGCATCATACCATTATTGGGCACTTATTTCGTACTTGCATTATCTAAGAACTTCACGTGCATTATCACACTTGTACTTCACAGAAACTATGATGCAACTATTATAATTATCCCCAGAGTACAGAAAGAAAACTAGGGCACGATATGTTAAGCAATCCACACAAAGTCACATAACCAGCTACTGATGGAAACACTACGGACCTGTCACCTAAAGTCCTATGTGCCATGACCTACTTACTAAGATAAGAAAGTACTTAATAAATGCATATTGCTGATGTTCATCCCTTTGAGGCTGTTCTTGTAAGTTTAAAAAGGAAATTGAAGTAAAGATATAAACTCGGCTGGATTTAAATTTTGAGATGCAGTTCTCTAATCTCCATTTCCCTCCATGCGAGTTGGACGGACTGAGTATGCCTGTAGTGAAACACCAAGCAAGGTTTGACCATGCGAATGCTGTGTATAGATAGAATGATGACCCTTGGCCAAACCCCCAAAAGAGTAGACCCTTGAGATTCACAAATGCCCCTGAACTCACAACCAAATGTAAAATTGTTTTGCAGAAAGAGAGAAAGTTTTGCAGTACTGTCAGTAATAGCTCTGAATAAGTTATCCAGGGCAAAAAATTGAAAGAAATTTTTTGGAGTTTCCTGCTAACATTAAGCCAGAGAGTAAGTGTGAATGGAGGGTCCCCAAGTGTAATTTTTTGAAGGAACATAGGCCCATTATCCTGCTTTGCTAATCAGATTCTCATTGCCTATCCTTGGGGTCATACCCTCAAGTGGTCTGGAGACTCCCAGGTCAGGTAATGAAATGCATGAGCCAGGTGAGCCAAGCTACTGTCACTGCCTTAAGTCAAGGTTTCTTCTTTATTCACCTGGGCAATGCAAATTGATTCTAGACTGGACTCTCATCTCCGGTTGACAGTGAAAACCTTAAGGGCAGAGACTTCTGATTTTTACTAATGAATGCCTAGTACACTGATGATACATTTACCTACGGGTTCAGGGAGCAATTGTAGTAGAACCTCTGTAAGCTGACTACCTAAGAGACTGCAACAAACTAGTCAAGTGTATGGAGTGTTCAACATAAGGACCTAGGCCTACTGTATTGATTTTACATTTGGTGCATGTCTGGTCTATGAAAATTAGGCCAATTTAAGGAGATGGTCAATGTAGGGAGGTGGTCAACTATGGAGGTTCTACTGCATTTGTTGAACATCTACTCTGCTAGTCATTGAAAATATAATGGTGGACAAACACCTGAAAGGTACTTGCTCTTATGGGGTATATGGTCTAGTGAGGAGCGCACGTTGCCAAATAATAAAAACCAAGTTCATGTTTGCAAACTCTGATAAGTGTAATGAATGAAAGGAACTCAGGACATTGAGAATCTGATCTGTTCTGGGGCCTCAGGGGAAGCTTGAATAGAAAATGGCATTTGAGTGAAGATCTGAAGGGTATAGTTTAGTCAGCTAAAGAGGAGAAAAACTTTCAGGCAAAGGGCACTAATTGCAAAGCCCCTATACCCAAAGAAGCGAAAGACAGAATAATCAATTGTTAAAACTTGGATTTGTGAATGAGTAACTGAGTGACTCAGAACAGCAAGTAACAACTCTATGGCAAGTTATCACATGCCAGGAATTACTCTAAATGTTTGTGTCAACTCATTTAAGCTCCACCATAACCCTATGTGGTAGGTATTATCATAGCTTCATTTTATAAATGAGGAAACCAAATTACAGAAAAAATATGTAACTTGTTATGGTTAAACAACTAACAAACTGTGAAACTAGGATTCGGGCTCATGAGTCAGGTTGAGGCAGAAAACCACGACTTTTTTGGTGATCAGTGAAATCCCTGGAATGATACGTTATCATAATGTAGAGCCAATAGCATGGTCTGAAACAGGAAACTCAGTTCTAAAATTGAGTCTATGAGATCCAGAAGCAAAGTCTTTTAGAAGATATAAGATGCTCTGGGCAGCACCTGTGGCTCAGTGGGTGGGGCGCTAGCCCCATGTACTGGGGGTGGTGTGTTCAAACCAGGCCCGGACCAAACTGCAACAAAAAGCCAGGCGTTGTGGCAGTCACCTATAGTCCCAGCTACTTGGGAGGCTGAGGCAAGAGAATCACCTAAGCCCAGGAGTTGGAGGTTGCTGTGAGCTGTTACACCACAGCACTCTACCGAGGGCTACAAAGTGAAACTCTATCTCAAATTAAAAAAAAAAAAAAAAAGATATAAGATGTTCAAAGGAATATGGAACATAAGGAATAATGTAATGGCATTAAACCCGTATTAAGGTCTTTAAAACTCAGTTAAAATGCTATTGTAAAAAAAAAAAAAATGACTGTTAAACTCTATAAATCAAAGAAAAATAGTAGAGAGGAATAAAACAAAAATACTATTAACTAAATCAAAGGTAAATAAAATATTAAGATAATCAGCATTATTTCTTTTGAATATCCTTCTCTTAGAAGTGCATACTGTAAACATCCTGAACCTTATTTCTTCTTATATCCCCCCCCCACCCCCGTCTCTGTCATCTGTAAACAGACCTTGGTTATCATCTTGTATCCAAGTGCAAGAAACGTTGGAATTGGGAAACCCTGGAAAATCCCTTATTTCTTCACAATAAGTGTGTTCAGATGATCCCTACTGGGAAGTTCTTTCTGGTTGTCAGATGAGACTTTGTTCCCTCTGATGCTCATACTTGCATAAATCCAAAATCCCAGTTAAGTTGTGGGGTCGTGGGACTGGGCAGGCAGGCTGCCAGCAGCTCTGCCAGTGCCAGTTACCTTCACAAAACCAAGGCATCTTTTATTACTCAAGGATCCTCCAAGTAAGCTTTGCCCTCCAAGTGTTACAGTCAAGTTTTTAGCAAGTCGAACATTCCAGGGTACTTAGGTTGTTCTTTCCTTTGAGATCTCCTCTCTCCTCCTCCTCTCTCTTTCCCCCTCTCTTCCCCCGACCCCCTTTCCCCAGCTTGTCTCTCTCTGTGTCTCTGTCTCTTTCTGGATTTTTCTTCCCCAGCCTCTTTGCTCCTCTTGGCCTCTTTTGAGAGCAAATACTGGCAGGCAATGAATCAAAGTGGGCTATTTTTGCTCTCGCTGTGAGAATGTTTACAACATATTGAAAACTCGGCCTGTGGTTTAACGTTGTATATATTTTCAGAAAAACTGACTGGTTTCCAAATTCAGGGGTTGACTGTGAAACCCACAGAGGGCTTTATGTATAAGGCCAATCCCTCAGGTAGCTGCCCTGACCCTTTGAGCTCACATCGCCTCAAATATGGCCCCACCTGGGTAGAACCAGAAGGATGGGCCCCTGCCCAGCTTTATTTCTGAATGATGCTGATTTCAGGACTCAGAATTATGAAAAAAGAAACTCAGAAACTAAGCACAGCCAGGAATTCTGTGAACACTCTATCTCTGACCTAATTAAATGATTCTTCCTACTCAACCAAGCTGCCCTCAAATGTTCTGGATACATGTACCACTCCATTAGAATACACTTAATCTTGAATATATTTTGCCATGAAACATGAACATAGTAATTACAGAATTTTCCATTCAACATCCCCTATCATATTCCCAGCATACTGGATTCTGTTAGAATAGCATTTAACTGTTTTCATATGGGTTTCAGCCGCCGATATCCTGCGCTAAAACCTGGTCAAACTCTTGTTCTTTTTACTTTTCTTTCCTCTCTCTCTCTCTCTCTCTTTTTTTTTTTTTTTTTTTTTTTGCTATGACTCCAAGTTTTAAAATGGGATTAGGGCTGACCTAATTTTGTAAGAGCCTCCTGTTGATTTATCAGCTGATAGCAAGTCTGAAGTATTCAGGCCAATTAAACTGGTTCACAGAGTATTGCTCAGCAGATAAATATGAGGTGGAAACATCCAGGAGGTCTTCTTTTATCTATAGCTGAAATCAGAGAGAGCCACGCATGCTGTCTGGTGGCAGGGAAATAGCCCACTGGTGCTCACTAAAATCTGTGCTGACAGCGACTCCTGTGAATAGAAACCCCAAGCAAAGCCGCTCACACGTGGTCACCGCAGACAGAGTGGGGCCAAAATCCGGCTGGGCTGCTTTCTTGGACTGGGGCTAACTTTCCACTGAGGTTTCAATCCTTAGCGCGGCACTAAGTCCTCGTTTTGTGAGTGGCTTCTATTGTCTAGCTACTCCGCTGGCTCACACCGGGCAACACAGGGCCTGTTGTTCCAATCCGTTTGGAGATTCTGTAATTTAAACAACACAGAGCGTGGGCCAGCCTTAAGAATTACAGCCTAGTTTAACTGGATTTTAAAAACTGGTTAAACTAGGCTACCCCTCCCTTGATCTTGGATCTGCTGTTTTTGTTTTATTTTTGTTTTTCTTTCCCTTCTATTCAGAGGCTAAGTTCATTGGCTTTAGAAAAGTAAAAATATAAGAAAATGGAAAATGATAGATAGGTTGGAAAGATTTATTGGTACTGGCACAATAGTCTTGCCTTTAACAAAGAATTTCTTTAAAATTTCTAGCATTTGCTAATGGCATTGGCAGCATTATACTATAATAGCTTGTTTGTGGTCTGACTTTCCCTTTAGAACAGTGTTTCTCAAACTCCACTGTCCCTCAGAACTGCGAGGAAGGCTTGTTAAAATGCAGGCTGTTGTTGCCCCACCCCCAGGGATGCTTTTTCAGTAGGTCCAGGTGGGACCTGAGAATGTGTCTTTCTAATAACGTCTTGGGTGATGCCTCTGCTGGTCTAAGAATAACGACACAAAACTATGGGCTCCTTGAGGGCAGGAAGAGTCTCACCCATCCTGTATTCCTAGCACTTTGTCCCATGTCTATGACAAATACGTAAGCAATAAATGATTGACTGTCCCAACTTATTCAATTATTATTTATTCAGTATCTCCAAAGTGCCAGAAACTATTCTAAACACTAGAGATTCCACAGTGAATAAGACAAAGAAGTTCCATGTCCTTGGACAGTTTTCATTCTAGTTGGGCAGTCCTGTAAGAAACAAATGAATAACTGTATAATAAGGTGATGGCCAAGTGCACTAAGTGCTATGAAGGAAGCTAAAGCAAGATGAAAGGATAGGAGGTTATGGGAGGAGGAGGAAATGAAAGAGCCAAAGAAGGCCTTTTTGAGGAGGAGACAACTATAAAAAGCTGAACAGAATGATTGAACAAGCCTTGTGAAGATCTAGTGGAGAAAGGTTTCAGGTTGAAGGAACAGCAAGTACAAAGGCCCTGAGGCAGGAGTGGGCTCGACATTTTCAAGATAGACTCAGAGGGCCAGAGAGGCTAGAGTAAAATGAGTTAAATGAAGAACAATAGGCAATAAAATCAGAGAGATAGTAAAACAGCTCTTAAAAAGCAATGTAAGGCTCGGCACCTGTGGCTCAAGCGGCTAAGGCGCCAGCCCCATACACCTAAGGTGGCGGGTTCGTATCCCCAGCCCGGGCCCGCCAAACAACAATGATGGCTGCAACCAAAAAATGGCCAGGCGTTGTGGCGAGTGCCTGTAGTCCCAGCTACTTGGGAGGCTGAGGCAGGAGACTCGCTTGAGCCCAGGAGTTGGAGGTTGCTGTGAGCGTGATGCCACGGCACTCTACCCAGGGGGATAGCTTGAGGCTCCATCTCCAAAAAAAAAAAAAAAAAAAGCAATGTAAGAGAGTTTGAATTTTTATTTTGAGTATGATGGGAAAACAATGAAATGTTATGATTGGGGAAGAAATATGGTGTGATTTTGTTTTAAAGATCATATTAGAGAAAATAATGTTCAGCAGGGAAGCCAGGCAGAGGCTACTGCCATAGTCCAGATACACAATGATGATCATTTAGTAGAATATTGGTGGTGAATGAGATTTGAGACATATTTTCAAGGTAGATCCACCTGAAATTGCTGGTAGATTGGATATGGAGTCTGAAAAAAAGTAAAGAATCAAGAGTTACTCAAATTTAATATTTTAACTGAATGGGGGTGACATTTGCTGAGGGGCTAAGAGCTACATGTGATTAATTTTGTTTGAGACACGTAATTAGACGTCCAAGCAGAGATATTGAGTGACTATGTGAGTCTGGAGCTTACTGGGGAAGTTCATGTTGGAATGTAGATTTGGGGGTCATTAGTGGAGAGATGGTCCTGAAGCCATGGCACTCAGCAGGATCACCTAGAACATGCATACAGAGAGAACAAGAGAGAGGATCAAAGGAAAGCCCTGGAGTACCCACATTTTGAGGATGGGAAGGGACGAAGAACCAGAAGTGTTTCCAGAAGGAAGGGTAGTCAACTGTGTCAAATATTGCTCAGTGATTAAGTGACACAAGGACTGAGAATCGACCATTGGATTTGCCAAGATGGAGGCCCTTGGTGAAAGCAGTTTCAGTGAAGTGGTGGGGATGAAAATCTGAGTGGAATGAGTTAGGAAAGACTGGTAAATGAAGAAGGGAAGACAGTGAGTGGAGATAACTATTCCAATGAGCGTTTCTTATAATGGAAAGCCAAGAAACGTGACAGTGATGGGAATGAGAAGTGGTGACTTCAGAGGGCTTTCAAAGATTGTTTAGCCTGGTTGTAAGCTGGTAGAGACCATCCAGGATAGAGGGAGGAAAGGACGACCTGGGAAAGAGCAGAGTCAATAGCAGGAGTGAGGTGCTTGAGTAGGTAAGAAAGAAAGAGACCCAGTATACAAGTTGTGGGATTATTCTGAGCAGAAACGTGAGCAGGGACTGGAGATGAGAGCACAGATGAAGCACATGTGAGGAGTGAGTGGGATGATGGGAGGGATGTTTTCCAACCTGGATTAGGGAAACAAAATTTTAATAAGCACAAGAGTGTCACCTCTATGAATGACAGAAGACACTAACTAGGAAAATGTAGCCAAGTTGCTGAACAATGCTGTGTCCCACTTGATATCCGTGGCGGTATGTGTAATGTGAAGCCTAGGAGCTTGGTTATGTTTCCTCCAATCACATTTCCCGCTGGGAGTCAAGCCTGAAGCGGGTAAAGGGTTGGGTCTGGGCATAACCAGGGTTGCGATGTGCTGGGTGAGAGGCAAGGAATTTGAGAGTATGTGCAAAAGAGTAAGGATAATGATAGACCTCAGAATTTCGCAGGGATCAGCAGAGAAAGAAGGATATGGATATGAAGGAGTTCTCAGGGGAGGACAAAGTGGCAGAATCCATGATTGGAAGCCTTGAAGGGGTGAATGGAATTATTGTGCTTGGAAAATAAATTTGAAGGATAAGAGGAAGTGTAGTTCTTGCACTGATGACAACACGTAGCATTGGTTCTGGGTGTGAGCAGACTGAAGGAGGTAGAAGAAAAGATTACTGCGAGTGATCAGTCAACAGACAGGCAGGCCAGCGTCTTGGCTGCATCATGGAGCCAATGGATTGAAGCAAAAGCAGGCAAACAGCTCAAAGTGCTGAGAAGTTATCACTCCAGGTACAACCACTGATCATCTCCAACTTCAATGTTTTGAACACAACAGGAAAATAAAGGAGGATTACCTGATAGCCTCAAGGAGCATGTAAATGTCAAGCTATAAAGAAAGTCTATGGTGGAAACACAACCTACCTTATAAGCAATATATTTCTTACACACACAAAAAAAAAACATTACCCATAAACTGAAAGAAACTTGGAGGGTCTTTTTATCAGTTTTGCTCAAAAAATATTCAAAACTATTTGTATGTTTACAATATTTGTACAACCCTAAATGGAGTCTAGGTGAATGATTTTTTGTGATTCTGAGTAATTCTTTGAAACCAAGAGTTAGACTGTTATAGGTAATTCCTTGTGGCTTCAATAGCAGCAGTAGTTGGGTGTGTCCATACAACTTGTTTAAATTCATTTAATCTTTTCAGTAAACCTAGAAAGTTCCAGAAACAAGTGAGAAATAAGACCAGTCCTTCTGCTCTGGAATTTCACAATCACGTTTCTTTTGTGTCCACTGTGCCTCTTGTAACCAACTTCATGGTACCTTTCCTTACCTTGGCTCTTGAAAGATCAGAGCTAACTGTGTGGCCTTCAACTAAAAATGTATAGGATTTCCCAGCAAGTGCTTTGTGAAGGAACCTGTTTTTTTTTTCTTTTTTGTTCCTTTGTCTTATTTTTCTCAACTATTTTAAACACTTTGATCTTACATGTGTACATTTTCAAGCCTCTTAAAGTCCTTCATGAACATGTTTAAGAATAAATAAATATTACATAGTACAAGGCACGAGACTATTGACTTTAGTAAAAGTGGCTTTAGTCTGGGTTTTTATTTTTTTTAAACTACATTTTGGCGCAGGTAACTGGAAACTCTAGAGCTGAGCAAACTGGATTTTGGTGCTTCAGAAATGTCACAAAGCTGCTGCTGTTCATCTCTAGACTCTGATTTTTCCTCTGTTAAAACTTTAGTTCCAGATAGGAACTCAAAAAGTAGTGACAAAAAAGAAACACAAGACATTTCTCCTGGAAATCTTAAATTTTAAAAGTATTCCTTCTTAGCCACTGGTACCTTGCTTGAGCTGGTAGACTTCTTCAGACTAATTCTTGTTGCCAGGATAATGCCATGTTCTATTCAGATAGGTCTGGTCCACACATCCAGCCCTGGGGTAGGGGATAATGTTAGCCCAACAAGGACCACATGGCTGAAGAGATGAAGAAAGGATAGTTTCCATAAAGGAAAATCATGGTGCTGTGCCAAAGACAATGGACTGGAGCACTAGCAATACCAAACCACTGATGTCATCACTCCAAATTTACAGTCTCATTGGGGAGACAGGTCATGGGTACAAGAAATGATGTGAGGCAGTGCACAGATGATAAATGCCAACATAATGGTACACGCATTATGTCTATCATAGGATGGCATAGGAAGAGGAGGTCATTTTGAATGAAATACTCTAATCATTCAATAATAATTTGCTAAAGTCCTTCTACGTATCAGGCTCTGTCCTAGGTGCTTGGAATACATCCATGAGCAAAACAGACAAAGATTCCTGGCTTCCTGGTGTTGATATTCCCAGGCAGACAATAAACCATAGATGTAAAAATAATAACTATAAAGTTTATTAGAAGCCAATGGGTACTCTGTAAACAGGAAAAAGTAGAGTAAGGTAAGGAAGACTAGAGATGCTTTAAGATTAGAGTAGGACTCACTGAGTAGGTGACATTTGAGTAAATACTTGTAGAAGCTGAGAGAATGAGCCCTGTGGACATCTGGGGAACAGCATTCCAGACAGAAGGACCAGCCAGGGTAAAGGCTCAGTGGCCGTGGTGCGCCTGAAATAGTCTAACACCATCACAGAGGTCAGTGCAGCTAGAGTGAAAAGAACAGAGGTGGCAGAAGAAAGATCAGGCCAGAGAGGAGATAGTGGGGCAGTGAGAAGTGGAACAGATCCAGATGGGTCTTTCAAGCCTTTGTACATACTTTAACTTATAACCTTAGTGAAAAGGGTCTGGCAGAGGAGTGATCTCTTCTGGCATACAGTTTTAAAGGGTCACTCTGGCCACTGTGTAAGAGGACAGGTGGCAGGTGGAAAAGAGTAGGAGCAGGTATGAAACCATGAGGGAGCAACTGCATTAATCCAGTAGTGAGCTGACAGTAGCTTGGTATTCACTGTGGAAGTGGGAGTGAGCCAGAATCTGAACATGTGTTGAAGGTGGAGCCAGTAAGATTTCCACTTCTCAAAAGACATGAGCTTTAAGAAACAGGTACACTCAACAAGCAGAGACAGAAAAAGAACATTCCGCACTAAATGAAGTAGAAAGGCAAAGCAGAGAAAGCACAGTGAATGTAAAGAGAAAATGTGATTGGAGTGGAGAATTGACACAGGGAAGGAATGGATGGTCAGTGTGGGGTCAGACGTTGGATGTCTTCAACATGAGTTCAGGATTTCATCCTGTCCTTAGTGAGAAGCACTGAAGTATTTGGATAACAACAACATGGCAGAATGTTAGCACTTAGGGAAATGAATTTGATGCTAGGAGGCATTGGCAGGTGAGATGCTGGAGGTGGGGACCTCTCGCAGAAGTTACAACAGAATAATTATTTGAACCAAAGTGACACGGCATTGTCACTTTGTGGGGATAAGAGAACAGGTTTAACAGAACAGGCAAACATAGGTGGGATTCTGATTCCATCCTCTTGGATATGATCATGCTATTTGGTCTCTCTGGGTCTCTTTTTCTAATTTGTAAAAATGAGCATAACTATGACATCATAAATATTAAAGTCCTTTGTCCAATACCTGGCATGGAGTAAAAACTCAAAAATACATTCTTAACTATTGTTACAGTAACATTTTTAATTCAAATGGAATGGAAGGAATTAATAAATATTGAAGGAATGAGGGAAGCAGAAAATCACCACCAGAACATCACTGTAATAATACAACAGGTGAGGTCTGCTGCTGAACACTAAAATTAGTGGTCAAAAAATTGAGGAAAAAAATGGCATACCTGCATGGTCTTGAAGTATCTCCCCCAAGATATGTATTAATTACAAAATGAAGAGGATTAGCTTTAGAGTAGAGAAACTCAGAGGACATCATGTTATCCAGTTGTTGAAGATGAATATTGCTCTGGTCACAGACTGGAGGAGATTAAGGAGATATGGTAACTAAATGTACCATAGGACCTTGTAACTTAAAAAAGAAAATTCCTACAGAAGCTAGTGAACTTTGAATAAAGGCTACAGTTTAGTTAATGGTATTATACTTATGTTAGCATCTCAGCTTTGATAGTTGTACAATGGTCATGTAAAATGTTAGAATTAAGGGAAGTTGGATGATAGAGGTATGGAAATCATCTATACTAGTTTCACCTTCTCTGTAAGATTAAAACTTTTTTAAAAATAAAAATTTTAAACGAAATGAAAGAAATTGCTTTGGCAAGGCATCAGAGAAGGAAGCACCAACAGTACTTGATTGGTTGGGTTTGAGGAAAGAAGGAGTGGGTAGTTCAAAGCCACCTGGAAGATTGTTCCTTGAGATGCTGTAGTGCAGTGTCCCAAGTTGGGGAAGCTTGAGTGAGAAGCTCTGTGTTTGTGTGTATGCATGTGCACGCATGTGTGTGTGTGTGTGTGAGAGTGTGTCTCTGTCAGAGATGACATAATCACTTATACTTTAGACATGTGTACAGAAGTCATCAAGGCTGCTGGGTAATGGAAGAAAATATGCAAATTAGATAAATCAGGTTCACAGTAAACTACAGAGAATGGTATTTCGAGACAATTGTATAGACAAGATCTCCATAGAAGAGGATGTAGGAAGATATGAGGAGACCTCAATGGACAACTGAACATTGGTGACTTTTTTTAATTTAAGAATATTAAGAGGTATACTTGTTTTATTTATATACTGTTTTTTTCACAAATTGAGTCAAGGTTATAAGCATGTCCCCCACCCCGTTCTAAGCACTATGCCCATCCCCTTCTCCCCTCTCTCAGTTTGATTTTCATTGATAGTACTTCCATGTGTGCACTTAAGTATTGATGGATTTGATCCAATCTGGTTGGAAGAATAGATGTGTTTGGTCCTCCATTCCTATGATGTTTCACTTAGAAGAATGGTCTCTAGATCCATCCATCTTTTGTCACAAAAGATACTAGATCATCATTTCCCTTTATGGCTAATTAGTACTCTATGGTATGTACATACCACATTTTATTAATCCACTCGTGTATTGGTGGGCGCTTGGGTTGTTTACATTATGAATTGTGCTGCTCTAAACATTCACATGCAGGTGTCCTTTTTATAAAATGACCTTTTTTCTTTTGGATAGATACCCAGAAGTGGGATTGCTGGATCAAATGGTAGGCAACTTTCATGTAACAATGAAAGAAGAAAAGCCAAAGAAGGGCAGGGATAAGAACAAAGAGACAGAGAATCAAGCCCATGTAGCATCATAGGAACTAAGAGAGACTACTACGAGGTCAAGCCAACCTTGACCACTGCTATTGTCAGACCAGGTAAGAAAAGGACTGAGAGGAGGTCTGAGAGCTTGGTGAGTAAGCAGCAAGGAGTATTTTTTCAAGAAGACCATTTCAGTGCATCAGAGGACATAGAGGCCAGATAGCAATGGAGAAGTGAAGAGGCAAAGGCAGGGGTGGCTTCTTCTGGAAGCCAAAGGCATAATTCTACTTGGAGTCTCAGATTTGAAAGGACCTAGGAAATCTGATATTCTTTCATTCACTCATTGCATAAATATTTGAGTCCCAACTATGTGCTTGGTGCAACAGATATACAATAATTGCTACTTTTAGAAAGCTTCAATCCTAATAGTCATCTGCCATTTTCCATGGGGGATTGATTCTAGGACCTCCCTTAGATGCCAAAATCTGTAGATGCTCAAGTCCCCGATGGTATAGTATTTGCATATAACCTACGCACCCGCTCCCGTATACTTTAAACTATCTCTAAATTACTTGTAATACCTAATATAATGTAAATGGTATGGTAATAATTGTTATTTTTCCTTGTCTAGGGAATAATGACTAGGAGAAAAATCTGTGCTTATTCAGTCAGTACAAGTGTAACATTTTTCCCAGAATATGTTAGATCCACTGGTTGGTTGAATCCACACATAGGAAACTACAGATAAAAAAAAGGCTGAGTGTATATTCTGCACGCTGCTGTTCACACTTCTCAAAAGATGTGCTAACCTAGCAAGTTTTGAATTTTCTTTCTGGAAGAGACTGAGAAAGACTTGGATGAGTTCACAATGGCACATCTTTTTAACTCAGTGCGAGGAGTCTGGCTGAGATCACAATGGCTTATTATGTGATCCAGGCTTTGAACATTTGATCCACAGTTAGATCTCCTAGGTGTGGCTTATTTTATTCCTGAGTTTGAGGAAATCTCTTCTTTTGTTCCCCAAAGAACACAAAGCCATGACACTATACTTAGTCTGACTGGACTTCCAAATTTCCCAGCATGAGTTTTATGAGTAATATGCTTGCTTTAAAAATCTCACTCATAAATTACTGAGTTCAATTTTATAAATAAGAATGAACTGGCATATTAAAACAACAAAACTATGCTTTTATTATTACAATAGGCAATTGACAAAGAATAAGTTTTGTAGGACAAAATTTGGTTTGACTAGATTCTAGTCAAAGAATACTGATTTGCATGAGAAAAGTATGTATATAAGAACACAGCTTTAAGGAAAACACCTGGTATATTGTAGGGTCTCGATAAATGTTAAGTTAAATGTCTAGGAATGGAGAAAATCTAAAGATGGTTTATCACTTGCCTGCATTTCTCAAGGACTGTTAACTGCTGTTTGTGGCTAAAGATTAATAGTAAAGATCAGGAGAGTTCATGGTAGGAGTGCATGTTGGTCTGCAGGAATTCTACCACACTAAAAGAAAGGAGAAACTCAAGGAGGGTATTAGAAAAGGATAGCTCATTTCCTGTAAATTTCCAAGGATGAGTCAACAGCTTTTAGAAATTCTGGCCTACTTACTATGTATGTGACCTCATCCAAGTTACTGAACCTCTCTAAATCTCAATTTCCTTATCTGTAACGCAGAAAAGACATAATACTTATTATTTCATAGGGTTGTTTTGACTATTTAACAAGACGATTTATAGTACACTGCCAGCACATAGTAAATGATCAATAAATGATCATCATCTTTCTCATCTTCCCTTAAGTAGATTTGGCAGAGCTTGTTGTGTTTATTCATCTTTTGGTCTCTAGTATCAAAAGTCTGAGCAATGTCTCCAGCTGGAAAAAACTACCTTCCCATGGTCCCTTACACACAGGGATGACTGATGATGTGTGTGGAAAAACCTTGGGCAGGGGGCTTCTGGGAAAGCACTCTCCCCTTTCTCTCCTCTCTCCTCCTGCTCAGCAAGCTGAAGGTCAGAGCTCCAGCAGCCATCCCACACTCTAAGGATGGAAATCATGCATTGAGGCCAGCAGAGCAAAAAGACAGTGGGAAGCAGGATCTACAGCGATTCTGAGGAGCCTCCATGCCAGCCTCACATGACGGTCTCTAATATTCTACGTGAGGGCAACTTCCTAATTGCCTTGAGCTAATATGGTTGGGTTTCTCTTATTAAGCACAAAAAGGAATTCTAAACTAATACATCAAATAACTAAACTAGGAGATCTGAATTTCCATTCACTTCGATGTTGACCTGCCAACAAATGACTGACCCAGTTGTAACAAGTTTGTCTCCCTTGTTCAACCATCATTAACCACCGTGAAGATAAACTGGTTTTTCCCTTCGGCCTAGGATTCCCTTTGCCTTTAGGGTGATAAACATCCCTCACTTCCTCACAACTTTGCCTACTGATTACTGTACTCCCATCTTTCCCTTCTGCCTCTGATCTGCACACACACAGAGAAACTTGAGCTCTGACCTAGACACGCAAGGATGTTTTAATTAGGAAAGTGAATAGAAATTCTAGAACAGTTTCCAACAGTGGAACTGAAGCCTTAGCCAAATGGATTTCTGGAACAAAACAAAATGATTGAGGCATGTGCATGAGTAAAGTGTATTTTTACTAGAAGACTAAGCACCGTATAGTGGTTCTGCCCACCATGTAGGAACAGAAAAGTTCGTCTCTCCTACAGTGGAACACTGACCTCACTCTCCATTCCAACCCTGGAGTGATAAGAAAGAAAAGAGATCAAAGATAAGAATACAAGAGACCTGCTGGGCAAATTGTGATGGAGTCACTTTCTTCAGCTCAGGAGCACAGAAGGCAGATCACTAACTCTATTGACTACTTCAACCGGGTGAGTGTTTAAAAAAAAAAAAAATACATGAACACCTGGTTTGTCATTCATTTTTCCACTTTGCTAAGAGACAGGAGTTTCAGGGGTATTTTTATACTCTAAGAAAAACAATACCGTAAGCACCACAGTAAATGGCCAGCTGAAGGAACCTTGATGTCAGGGAGAGACAAGCTAGAATGCCAGGGACCACGAGGAACCAAGGGGGCCTGCCATCTCTAAAGGGGGCCTCCCTCCTTCCCTCCAGCAACTATTTCCATGCCAGAACTTCTACTTTTAAAAAAAGAAAACCCAGAAACTCATATTTTTGTGTGAAACGTCCCAACTTCTGAATGTTGGCTCATAATATTAAAACTCTGTGGGAGCCAAATAAAACATATCAGCTGGGCTAAATATGGCCAGCCTATGCCTGAGCCTCAATGAAGAAGAGAAAACAGAGAAGACCAGCAGGAGAGGACTCTGAGACAAAGACAGACGTTCACTCGTTTAATAATAGTGTCCATTCAGGTGGTCTTCGTGTGACTGAAAAACCAAGAAGTAGGACATGACAAGGGATTGTTAAATCCAGCGAGACACACAGAAATTGAAGCATTAGGAAGAAACTAAAAAAAATTATTGAGAGGAAGTCTCTAAAAACTCAAACAAAAAGGGGGAAAACTTATATATTAAGAACTAAGAAAGAAAGAAATGGTAGGTGTGTGGGCCAGCTTCCCAAAAGGATTGGCCCTCAGCTAAGCTCCCGGGAGTCTTGCCTGGTGCCCACGCTCATGCAGTTCCCTCCCGCACTGAATAGGGTTGGTCTGTGTAATCAGCAGGGTATTTGCAGGAATAATGGACCATAACATCCTCCAGGGCTAAGTCATAAAAGATACTTTGGTTTCCATCTTGCTGTTTCCTAAATCACTCAGTCTGAAGACAGCCGTCTTCCATGTTATGAGGACACTCAACAAGCCCCATGGAGAAGCTGGTGTGGTGAAGACCTGAGATGTGCCAGCAGCCATATAAGCAAGACCCTCCAGCCTGCCAAATAACTGAAGCCCCAGCTGACATGGGGGGTCTGAACCACCCTGCAAAGACACTCCTCAATTCCTGATCCATAGAAAGCAAGATAACAAAGGTTTGTTGTTTTAGTCCACTAAACTTGGGGGCTAATTTGTTACACAGCTGTGGATAGCTTGGAGTAGAAAAATAGCAGCATTGGATATAAACCACCAGTCTGAAAGTTTAACACAGAAAAAAGAGAGAGAGTGGGTGGAGGGAAGAGAGCATGGAAGAAAATCGTGTAATGATAAAGAGCCTGGGCTTTTTAAACAAACCAGACATGAATTTGAAACCAGTACTGACACCTGCTAGCTATGTGACCTCGGTAAACACTAAAAGTCTCTAAGGCTCAATTTCTTCTTTCTTTCTTTATCTCTCTTGTTCTCTTTTTTATTTTGGCTTTTTGAAAAAAAAATTATTTTGAAATGACTTCAGGCTTACTGAATTATTATAAAGGTGATACAGATGGTTTTCATATGCTCTTCCTTAAGCTTCCTCTAATGTAATATCTCACATGACCATGATACAATCATTGACATTTAAGAAATTAATAATGGCATAATACTGCTAAATAAACCATAGATTTTATTTGGATTTTAGTTTTTCCATTGCAGTTAGTTGTCCAATCTCTTCCAATCTGACAATTTCTCAATCTTTCTGCGTCTTTCATAACCTTGACGCTTGATTTTTATTTTTTGCTTAAAAAATACATTTAATTTATTTTTAATTTTTATCGAATTAAATACATTATGGTGCACATGTGATATTTTGATCCATGAATAAAATGTGTGATGATCAAATCTGGGTATTTAGAATATCTGTCACCTCAAATAACATATATATATTTGTATTTTATTTGTGTTGAGTACACTACAGATCTTTTCTTCCAGCTATTTTGAAATACACAATAAATGACTGTTAACTATAGTCACCCCACTGTGCTACTGAACACTAATACTCATTATTTCTCTCTAAATGTACATTTGTACACATTACCTGATCTGTCTTCATGTCCTCCATTACCCACTTCCCAGCCTCTGGGAAAGTAATTCTACTTTCCCCCTCCATGACATCAGGTATTTCTTTTATCTGTGTTCTCAAAATAAGAGTAACTCCTTCACACAGCTGGAGTGTAGATTAAAAGACAAAGTGTGCAAGAAATAACCCACTTGGCACAGAGCAGACACTAAGTGTACAAGTTATTAGTAGTCACTTTACTGAAGGCAAACGCAACATACTCTTCCAAGAAGAGTGTGCCACTCTTTTCAGAGAAATAATATCATTAGGAACTTGATTCAACTGTATTATCCTAACGTTCTGTGTATTCAAAGTATTCCAAATAAGAAAAAGTATAAAAAAGAGAAGCAAATAAATCTGGAAAGTATTTGAATAGAAGTAAGTGTTTCCAAAAAAAAAAACCTTCTTTTTTTTTTCTCTGTTGAGCAACGTAGATATCATGCTCAGTACATTCCCAAAACCTTCAACATCATCTGATGACAGATGGCTCATGTCAGTTCCATGTTTACTATTTTGAAGAGAGTAAATTTCATCAAGAGCTAAAGTATGCATATTCTCAAAGTCTCTAAGGCTTAGCGTTCTCACTTATAGCAGCAATTCTTCTAAAAGCAGAAATAAATAAAAACATTTAAGGCAAAGTAAATTGACTTGGTTGGTATAATTCTTTTTTCAGTTCTTTTTTTCAGATTAATGATAAATTTCATCTACCTAAAGTATGCACCATAATCCTTGCACGGTCAGTAACAAGTCAGCACCAGCAAGGATTAGTTTGTTCTCACCAAAGATTGACAAAGTTACACCCTGGTTTTCAGACATCGCTATTTTTTAGGTGTGGATGTGGGTAGCACTGGAAATGTCTTTCCTATTTACTCTTTCCTGTCCTGGTAATTAATTCACTCTTGTAATAAAATGAAACCACTCCCCTCACCATGGTTCTGTGGTGAGATCAATCTCACCCAGCTAATAAAAGAGCCTGAATTATAGAACCCCTTGACCCCAAATTGAGTAGGGATTTTTTTTTTTTTTTTTGAGACAGAGTCTCACTTTGTCACCCTCAGTAAAGTACCATGGTGTCATAACTCATGGCAACCTCAAACTCTTGGACTCAAGCAATTCTCTTGCTTCAGCCTCCCAAGTAGCTGGGACTACAGGTGCCTGCCACTACAGGTGCCTGCCACAACACCAGGATATTTGAATAGGAATTTTTTTTTAACTACAGTCAACTATTTTAACGGCCTTCTTACCTGGGTCATAAGTTAGTCCTCTTTTCCCTCCAGTTATCCTGGTCTTTCACAACATTCCCTCACTCAATCACCTACTCATTCTAGTCTTACCAAATTAACTGTTTTCCTAAATGCTCCTGAAAATTGGCTTTCTCCTTGAGCAAGATGGCTATCCCTTAGGCAATTAAATCTCCTAAAAGGGGCCATGCCATTCTACCCTGTTCTCTGAACTTTTTACTCCCTGACACCCACCCTGTTCTTCCCCTTCTTTTGAAATCTTTATAATCCATCTGATAAAAATCTACCTCCTCCATGAAATCTTTCTCAACCCCTCTGGCTTCTTGGCTTTTAACCGTGCTAGGACTCCATCACACTTACAAGGAACACTTTTTAGTCCAGGATCGGCTGTGTTGTATTGCCGGTTGTGCCAGCTATCTTCTGCTTGCCCTTCCATGTCCGTTCTTCACTCATCTGCACCCAGCTCCATGCCCCTAGAAGCTGACCGATTGGGTCTACTGTAGTGATTCTCAAAGTGTAGCCCTGGACCTCAGCCTCTGAATCACCTGGTAACTTGTTGGAAATGCACATCATCATCAGTCCCCACATAGAGCTGAGGAACCAGAGATCCTGGGGAGAGGCCTCAGCCAGTTGTGTCTCAGCAGGCCTTCCAAGTGTCCCTGACACATGGTCAAGTTTGAGGACCACTAGTCTGCATACACGGCTCTCCTGTCTTCTGGCTTTGGGGTTGGGTTCAGTCTATGCATAGTCCTGGCAGGGGATAGAATAGAAAAAAGATTGAAATGTTGAGACTAATTTTTGTGGTTCCCCTACCCCTGGAAAACACCTTTGAAAACGGTCACTTTATCAGCCCTTTTTAGTGTGTCATCTGTCTCCTGTTGGTGCCCTGCCTGGTATCGCAGCCATATTTATTGATAACCGATATGATCTGACTATACGCTGGTTTCCCCTCTCCGGTTTACTAAGGTGTTGAGCAATGCAGGCCGGGTTTTTCTTAATATGTTCCTCAAAAACCTAGACCTCTTAGGTGAGGTTGTAGGCAGAATAATGCTCCCCCACCCAGATGTCCATGTCCTAATCCCCAGAACCTGTAAATCTGTAACCTAACATGGCAAAAAAGGGACCTCGCTGACGTGATTAAGTTAAGGATAGGGATATGGAAGATTATGTGGATTATGAGGAGTGTGGGGTCTAATCTAATTACAAGGGTCCTTATAAACGGGAAGCAGGAGGGTGAGAGTCAATGAAAAAAGATGTAACAAAAACAACAGAGGATAGAGAGAGAGTGAGAAAGAGAGATTTGAAGATAATACCAGCTGGCTTTGAAGATGAAAGAAGGCAGGAGGAGGACAGGACACGGATTTTCCCAAGGAATAGAAGCCCTGCCAGCACCTTGATGGTAGCCTAGTAAGACTCATTCCAGACTCCCGGCCTCCAGGACTGTAAGAGAATACATTTGTGTTTTTGAGCCCCTAAGTTTAAGGTAATTTGTTACGGCTGTACCGAGAAACTAGTACAGTTGGCTTATGGAAAACGGACCTCTTGATCAAATACATTTTGGTAATCCCACACTCTAAACCTTCCTGATAGAGATTTTAAATGAAAACTGCCGTGAGAAATACTACACTCAAGAATCTTTTTTAACTTCTCGAAATCGGCTGCTTCTCAAATTTTTTTCCTAGAAAGACCTATTAACATTCCTTAGATGATAATAATAATAATAATGCCAGTTAACATTTATAGAGGGCTTACTCCATTCCAGACACCGTGACATTATTATTTAATCCTCCCAATAACCTTCAAAGGTGGTCATTATTATTCTTATTTTAGAAAGTGGTAAATTGAGGTTCAGAAAGTTTAAGTAATTTGATTCCTGGCCATGCCACTAGGAGGGAGGGGAGCTCAGACACAACACTTCTCTTGACTCCAATACTGACATTCTCAACCCTCAGCCCTACTCTTTGTTCTTGAGAAACACACTTTGAGAAGTATTAAATAGACCAAGGCTACTCCATGGTTAACATGAAACATTAATACGTAATGTCCAACATCTTTACACATACCTGGATAACTAATTGTGAAGGTTTTGAGACAGATGATGTTATGGTCCATTATTTCACTCTCAAGAAACACAGTAGACATAGTCGACAGGGCCCTTTCTGATTCACCTGTGCAAGTTTCAACTTAAGTGGCTCATCAGTGTTGCTGGGAAAGCTTCACTGGTTTCTGTCCATGTGGATTTTATGTTTCTCGATTTCCATGTATCTCAAAACAAAACCTTCATAATGACCCACATACCATATTATCTCTCTTCATAGTTTAAGACGTTCCACGTTAATTCCATTGCTAACCTCGGGGTCAATTGCAGAACAGAAACTAATTGCACTATGGTTTGAAAGCAATTGCTGTTGGAGTGTGTGCAAGGTCAGCAGGAACAACTTTCAGATAGAAACCAGCTTAAGTACAGAGATCTGACCTGGCCAGAGGATTAGCACAGTTGAAAACAGCCAGCCCTCTATATTCGTGAGTTTCTCATCCATGTATTCAACCAACCATGAATCAAAAATATTTGGGAACAAATGGATTATTACATCTGTACTGAACATGTACAGATGTTTTTCTTGTCATTATTCCCTAAACTATACAGTATAACTATTTACATATCATCTATAGTATGTTAACTATTATAAGTAACCTAGAGATGATTTAAATTATATTTTATTATAGTAATTTTTCATAGACATTTAGACAAAGTAACCTTAATAGGTAATCTTATTTACTGATGGAGTTTTTTTATAAGATAGCACTTCTTTCTAATTTATAATAATCACAAAATATGAGGTCATTAAATAGGAAATGTCTGATTTTGAATCAAAACTTTGTTATATCTCAAACAAGAAGCAGTACAATTATTCCAAGTGTGCTCTTGAACGATCCACAGTTTTGCCATCTTAACCATACCTTGTGTAGGCCAGCAGCAAAGTAGCCTGGAGAGTGAGCAGGGATAAAATTGCCAGCAAATTGCAAAATGCATTTTCCATAGCTTGTTGAGAATTGAATATTTTTCCTTGCAAAAAGTGGTCCAAAGCCTGGAAGAGGTAGTTGGTGCAAGATCTGGTGAATACTGTGAACAGCAGAGAGTTTCCAAATCCAGCCTCTGTAGTTTGAGCAGCATTGTTTGTGCAGCGTGTGGTTGGGCATTGTCTTGTAAAAGGATTGGCCTGTCTCTATTGACCAATCTCAGCTGCTTAATAACAAACTCCTTTATCATTTTGTCCAGAGGGTTGCGGACATCGGCTGTAATCAGTTGACCAGGTCTCATGAAGCTGTAGTGGATAATACCAGCGCTGGCCCACCAAAGACACCGTTAGCTTCTTTGATGAATATTCGGTTTGGGGCTGTGTCTCAGCACTTCATCTTTATCCAGCCATTGCGCCAAACACTTGTGATTGTCAAAATGAATCCGTTTTTCATCACATGTAACAGTGGTTCACCTTTATGTCATGACAATAAAGAAAGGCAAGGATCTAGATGATTTTTCTTTTGGCACTCATTTAATTGATGCAGCATTCATCTCTCCAGCTTCTTTACTTTACTGATTTGTTTCAAATCATCCAATATGGTTGGAATAGTAATGTCAAACCTTGCTGCTGATTCACACATAGGTTAAGATGGACTCGCTTCCACTTCAGCTTTCAGCTCCTCATTTCCCACCACCTCAGGTCCACCCATTTGGCTCATTTTCAAGATTAAAATCACCAGAATAGAACTTCTCAAGCCCCTGACATACTGTGCGTTCATTAGTCATTCCCAAACACTTCATTGTATTTCAAGGCTTCCACAATGGAACTCCTATTTGAGAATAACATGATTTTTTAACTTATCCATGGTACAAAAATTGCTCTACAAAATTTTTGAAGGGTAATCATAAGCCAAAACATGTGTTTGAAAGAATGAGGATGTACCTTCACAATAAAAAGAAAACAAGAAGTGTCAAAGTGAAATGTCAGAGATACCAACTGTCAAACTTAGTATTTGAGGAAACCAGACATTTCATATTTACTAATAATAGAATAAAAGACAGAGCTGTAAGCGTATAACTCTTCATCCTTGGGCCATGCACACGATGAAATATTTAGCTCTGAAACAGAAAAAAGTCATTAGTGGAAAAATTGGTGAAATCTGAATGCAGTCTGGAGTTTAGTTAATAGGAAGTTACCAACATTAATTTCCTAGTGTTCACAGATATGCCATGGTAATACAAGGTGATAACTTTATGGGAAATTGGGTAGAGGATATGAACTCTATACTATTTTTCCAACTTTTTGGTAAACCTAAAATTATTCCAAAATAAAGTATTTATTTAAGAGGTTGAATAATATCGCCCATGTTAAATCACGAGGGTTAAATGATATTTTTGTGTCTTCTGAGTAGGGTTCAGGAAACATTTAAGACCTAAGCTTCTACTGCTCCCACCTCAGTTGCCTATGTTTAGATACCAAGCAGCTAGTAGGAATCTAACCAGGAAAACAAAACCAATTAGTAAAGCAGTAAAGTGTCCTGAGGTTTCTTTTGACCAAATGCCTATAACTTGACCAGCCTCTTTGGTGAAGAGCTGGCTCTCAGCAGTTACCTCTGCAAGGTGCCATTCAAAAGAAAGATTACCATCAGAGGCTCACCTCGTGGCCGGCGTGTGTAGGATCACTCCCATGTGCCCTTGTTTGTCACTGTCTTTCCATAGGCTTTGTACCCTTCTAGGCATGTCCCACATCTGCTTTAGTTATTAATGAGCCCCCAAGTACCTCCTCTGACCAAGTAATGCTCAGACACCGTTTGATAATGGATGCACTAATAAATTAACCGGCTGGCATTTATAGGAGAGGAGTGTTGCAACATGTAAAGAAAATATTGGATACTCTGCGACGCAGGGAAAGCAGATCTCTCGTACCCACACACACATTTCAAACAGTCAGAGAACAAAGTGCCCAGTGGCCCACATCATGGATGTGGACTCAGAGCTGAAGGAGCCCCTGAACCACAAATAAGGTAAAGAATAATTCACTTTTTAGGGAAACAGAGTTCAAGCCAATCCCAACACAATGAGAATGAAGAATATGACTGCCACATTAATTCATATTTTTTGATATAGGAAGGTTGCAATTCATTCATTTACAGAACAATTATTTTTGGAGCTCCAGAGATTCAGTGAATAAGTCAGACAGAAGCCCTCCCCGCATGAAGCCTACAGCACAGCGGAAGAGACAGGGAGTAAGCAGAGAAACAGTGAACAATTTGATTACGAGTCAAATGCGCCTCCACAATGCCACATCCCAGGATAGCCATGGGAGAAAATCACTCGTGATTACAAATCCTGGGCCAGCTTTCTGAGCTGAGGAAATGCAGGCATCAGCAGGGTTATTATCAGGATCAAGGAAAATGACCTGGAAACTCTTTATACAGCTAAAACACTGTTTAGAGAGAATTAGTGTGCAATTCATTCCCGTCACTATTTCTACATTCGTCCATTCATCACGCTTGCATTGAGTCCCTAGTGCAAATGTGCCAGACACCGTCATGGAGCTAGAAAGACACAGGGAGCACAAACACTTGGCTCAACATAAGCGGTGAGTGTCTGGGTTCAATCCTGGGGTCTGCTGCCTCGATTGGTAGTTGTGGTCATACTGACCCTGGTTCTTAGGCACACCCCAGAAATGAGCCTCAGGCTTTGAAGTCAGCACAGTCGAACAAGCCTGTCACTTCATTTTCTTTTTCTGCTCAACATTAGGAATTACTGTCAGTGGGAACACACAATTTCCCAGAAGTTGACAGTTCAGCTAGTTTGGCATCTTACTTGAAAATTACCATTATTACTTTTAGCATGTGAGCAATTTCTTACAGCCTAGAGGTCTGCAGAGTTTTTCCTTACCTTTTTATACTAATGATGGGATGACATACTTTATTTTTCCAAGTCCTTCCTAGAATCTATCAACAGTAAAACACTTGTTTTTCAAATTATTGTTGAAAAAAAATAAAGCCACAATTAAAGCTTCCTTTAGCTCTATCCCCCTTTATTTGGATGCTACAAGAATGGATCATGAAGGTAAGAGAAAGAAACTGGAAGTCGTTGAATTTATTTACCTAGTGCTTTAAAAATTAGCATTGTGAGGAATCTGGCAGGTAGATTAGACTGAATACTAATCTTCTGTTCAACTCTTAGGTTGTCTGGATACAACCAGGTGTAACTCTCAAAGACAAGTGTAACTCATTGTCTTCTGGATACAGAAAATGAAGAGTACTAATTTATGCAGCCTTGCACAGGGCTGGTACACAAAGTTGTTAATAAATAAGGGTAAGAATAGTTATAATCATCACCAACATCATAGCAGAGTCTTACACCAAATTCCAGGCAGCACCCTCAACACTTGGCACAAATTCACTCTCTGTTACTATGGTAAAGTGCAGGTAACTTAAAATGTGCCATCTTAACCATTGTTTAAACGTTCTCTTCCATGGTATTAAGTTTATTCACATTTGTTATGTGACCACCACCTCCATCCATGTCCAGTTTTTCCTCTTGCGAAATTTGAAGCTACATGTCCATTACACACTAACCCCATCCTCCACTTCCCCCAGTACTTTGTAACCCCCATTCTACTTTCCTTCTCTCTGAATCTGATGACTCCAGATACTCACGTAAAACAATCACGTGATGTTTACTCTTTTGTGACTGACGCATTTCACTTAGCACAATGTCCTCAAGGATCATCCTTACTGTGGCAGGTGTCAAAATGGCCTTGCCTTTCAAAGTTGAATAATATTCCATGGTCCATTTATACCATATGTGGAATAATCATCCATTCATCCACCAATGAACACTTGAGTTGCTTTCTCCTATTGGCTATTGTGAAAATAAAGCTGTTATGAACATAAACATACAAATATCTCTTTAATAAATTTGAAGTATAAAAATCAGTGCTTAGCCAGAAGTAGCACTGGGTCCAGTGGTAATCTAGGTGTAACTTTTCAGAGAAGCACTATGCTATTTTCCATAAAGGCTGCACTGTTTTACATTCCCATCACAGGGTACCAGGGTTCCAGTTTCTCCACATCTTGCCAACACTTGTCACCTTTCTGTTTTTTTCATAGTAGCATCGTAACAGGTGTAAGGGATTATTTTTATCTCTATTTTATAAGTGAGGAAACAGAGGGAAAGAGATTCAAAACTAAGAGATTCAGAACTAAGATTCAAACCCAGGTAAAAGTGCTCAAGTCTACGCTGTTCTCTACAGACCTTTTAAAAAATAGCGCAGCTACCACTTACAGAGCACTTACTGTGTGCCAGGCATTGCACTTTACATTAATTATTTCACTTAATTCTTGCAACTCATCTCCAAGACAGTTCTTCTTATTATATCTACTTTTCAATGAGGAAGGCAGAGAAATTAAGTATAGTTGCCCCTTGAAACTGCGGAGGTAATTGGTTCCAGCACCTCCCACAGATACCAAAATCTGTGGATGCTCAAGTCATGGATAAAAAATGGTATATTTGCATCTAACCCCATGCACTCCCTCCTATATTCTTTAAATCATCTCTGCATTACTTATAATACCTAATGCAATGTAAATGTCACATAAATAGTTGCCATATTTTTATTTGTTGCATTTTTATTGTTGTATTGTTATTTTTTTAAAATACTTTTGATTAGTGCTTAGTTGAATCCATAGATACGGAACCTGCCAATCTGAAGGAGCTGACTCTAAGTGGTCTAAATGGTAAATAACAGAGCTGGGCTTCAAATCTAGATCTCCAAATACAGGGATTAAATAAGTAATCTTTACGCCATATTAAGTTTTGAACCAATAATCATACTATTAAATTTTTTATCTTTCTGTGAGTCCTCAGTAGAGAGATGCTTCCCTCCCTATAGTTGATCAAAATCCTTTAAATTGGATTTTATGGTGATACGGATCTTCTCACTGGCTCAGGGAGGCTGAAGCTGGCATTTGAATACAATTCCTCAAGGCTTTCTGATGAGCTAAGTAAGTTTCAACTTGTACACCTGAGGTAACATTCCTTCCTAGGTAGAGTAAGTTGGCAGGACTCCACATTTCACAAGGGCTGTGATTCTTAAACGAGCCTCTCATTTGCCCCTTAGCCCTTCCCAGTTACCTCATCGGTGTCCTTAATACATTTCTCTCCCGTAGGTAATATTAAAAAAATTTTCTCACAGCCTCTCTTGACAACTCTTTCCTCAAACTTACTATCATGTCTTTGGAGCTAACAAGCAATGTTTACCACCTGTACTCTGTCTTGGTATCTTTCAGAAATGCTGCTAAGTCTTCCCAACTGTGTGTAAATTGACTTTGTCAAACATGGAAGAAGCAGGAAATGTTATTTGGAATAATGAGATGTAAATATCGGTGAGTGACGGTGAGTATAAACTTTGGTGTCACCCAGGGTAGCTCCAAACCCCCCACTCAACCGTCCCATAGGTGTTTGACTTTGGGCAAACTATTTTACTTTTACTGAGCCTCAATTTCCCCATCTGTAAAATGTGGATTTTTAAAAAGTGTCTGTGTCATAGGGTTTTAAAAAGATCAAGTGAAAAAATATTCATCAAAATAAATTAATGTGGTGTTTGGCACACGGTAAAGTCTTTTGTCATGGTCCCCGTTCTATTAAATCTCACCAACTAGAGGATCACATTCCAGAGGTAGAGATTAATTCTTAGTCACATCTGACATACAGCATTATACATAGTAAGTGATCAAGAAAGATCACTTGATGAGGCCTTCTCATTATTTTAATGGAGTAGCCAAGATGTTTTCAACATTGGGACTACGTGCCCCAAATTTACAAGTTTCCAAACTAAGGAACAGGAAAGATAAAGGTTAAGGAGTGTGAGGAGGCCGGGAGAAGCAGGCATGGGAGACAGGCACACACAGGAATTGCAGAAGTCATCCTCCTGTGAAGATTCCTCATACTTCGGGCCAGAAGAAGTTGGCTGGAGTCTCTGTGTGAAGAGATGAGTTGTTGAGCAAGGGTCTGCATGCCTAAACAATTCCAGCAGCTTGCCCACCAGAGAAGTTGCCCTGACACTTCTCACCAGTGATTATTTCACGTTTCCACACCTACACATTAGGAAATTTCTTCTCTTTGAGACATCTCGGGCAAGTCATCTCCACCGGGACCTTTGCATGCATTCAGGTCTGCAATCGCTTGCAATTGGAGTGTTGTAATGTAGTACTAGAAAGCCAGCCTAACACTTACCTCACTGCTGGAATTAGAACTTTATCTTTCAGCTTGTTGTTCTAGACCTGCGCTCACAATTTAGCAGCTACTAGGTGCATATGCCTAAAGTAAAATGAAATAGAAATTAAATAAAATTTGTATGCAGTTCCTCAGTCTCATTAGCCACATTGCCAGTGCTCACTAGCCCCTGGTGTATTGGTCAGAGCAGACCAAGATCATTTCTATCACCATATTTTAGCAAGTTCTTTTAAGCAGTGTTGCTCTAGAAAATAAGTTCAAGTATCATGGAGCAAATAATTCACATGACCATTTATGTCATATCTAGTTGAGGAACAAGGGGAACTATTATTTCCCCGCACAGTGCAGTACTTTTGATGTCATAAATTCCTTGACATATGGCTTATGAAAAAGTGGAATCTAGTCCACCTCCTTTTGAATGTGGACCAAACTTGTGACTTATTTCTAATGAATAGAGTGAGATGAAAGGAATACTGTGGGACTTCTGAGGCTATGCAGTAGAGCTTCTGCTTGGCTCACCTGTGAACTCTCTCTCTTTCTGCTCACCTGTGGAAACGAGACACCATGCTGTGAGGAAGCTCCAGCCACATGAGGAGGTCTCATGTAGATGCTCTGGGCCACAGCTCTTATGACAGCCCCAGCCGACAGGCAGCATTAAACTCTAGGCATGTGAGCCTTTGGAAGAGTCCAGCTTCCAGCATTTGAGCTTACCAGTGTTAATATTGAGTAGAGGAAAGACAAGATGTTTCCATTATATTCTGCCTAAATTGCAGATGTCTGAGCCAAATAATGTTGGTTTAACCCACTGCACTCTAGCCTAGGCAATGGAGTGAGACCCCATTTCTAAAAAAAAAAAAAAAAAAATCAAAAGCAATGAAAAGAAATTGTCTTAATCTGCTTTAATTTTGATTAGGTTTTGATTTCTCTAAAAGTAGACCCTGAAAAAAAGACTTGAGTGTCTTATTTGACACTTGAGTAGCTTATTTGAGAGTTTTGGATAGGTAGGTAGATAAACAGAGAGAATGGATAGGACCAAATACCACAGTGCATTACCAAGTTGATGGCTACCAGGGGATACTGGAGGCTTAATCCCATGGGACTGACAGGGAAGCTTGGCCCACCCCAGAGGAATAAAGGAAGAAGCATTTATCTGTTGGCTTCTAGGCCACCACTATGTGGATCAACTGCTGCCCACAGACTGTGCCTATGTGAGTGCCAAATGGGTTCCCAGGGGATCCCATAACACAGCACGAGGAAATCTACCACAGAAGACAAGAGACATACACTGAAGTCCCCAGGTGAAACATTGTCACATTGTACCCACAGGAAGCTGGCTCGTTGTACCCACAGGAAGCTGGCTGAAGCATGAGTGGAATCAGTCATCTCAGACTGGCTGAAATAACAGGTGAAGAGAAGATTGCAGACTACAAGTTGGTACACAAGACAGACTGTTACAGCCTCACCTTTGAACCATTCAGCTATGCTTCTGCTCTCTAAATTTAAGCAATTAATGTCTCCTTCAACATCAGGGCACAATCTCTGCCAAGACTTAATGCAAAAGGTTAGTGAACCAGGCAGTCATTTTACTGTTGCAGCCTGTCCCAAAGCTGTAAATGACTTTCAACTACTCTCTCTTCTACCAACCGTGAGAGATACCAGCGACGGTTAATTTTAGGTGTCAATTTAACTGAATTAAGAGATACTCAGCTAACTGGTAAAGCACTATTTCTGAATATGTCTGCAATGGTGTTTCCAGAAGGAACATTTAAATCAGTGGACCAAGTAAGAAAGATCCAACCTTACCCAATGTGGGCAGGCACCATCCAATCAGCTGAGGGCCTAGAGTGAACAAAAATGCAGAAGAAAAGCTAATTCTCTCTCTTTCTCTCTTCATCCCCCTCTGCCACTTCCCCCCTCCTCCTGGAGGCTTAATCCCATGGGACTTAGAAAAGCTTGACCCACCCCAGAGGAATAAAGGAAGGAGCTGGAGCACTCTTCTTCTCCTGCCTTTGGACATCAGAATTCTATATTCTCTGGCCTTTGGTCTCCAGGACATGCACCTGCAGCCCCAGGGCTCAGGCCTTTGGTGTCATACTGAGAGTTACCAGCCTCCTCCTGGTTCTGAGACTGCTGAACTTGAACATGTCAGAATCCCGCCCCAGAGGGCAGGGTCCGCTAAGACCTGTGGAACTGGCACAACCAACTAAAGAAATATAAAGTTAGGAACGATGATAAAGAAAGAGACATGAGACAGAGAATAGGATTTTCAAAGGTGGGAGCTCAGGGGACCACCACCTATTAATGGGCTCCAGCAGTTGGCCCTGAGCCTTTGTTCCACTCAGCTTTTATTAAAATTTATCTGCCCAGGTCATAAGCTGAGGGAGGGAACAAAGACACCAGAAGTTTCTCTGAGCAAGCGTATCAGCTCCTATTATTATTATTAACTTTAAGGATTGGAGTAGTTTGTTTGTGTTTTTTTTTTTTTTTTTTTTTGCAGTTTTTTGGCCGGGGCTGGGTTTGAACTCTCCACCTCCAGCATATGGGGCCGGTGCCCTACTCCTTTGAGCCACAGGTGCTGCCCGGATTGGAGTAGTTTTGAAGAATCTAAAACTTGAGCCTTGTGTGTGGGAAGCCTCCTGTCTGGAGTCACACACATAGATTGGTGTTAAGCTCCACTAGTTCACTGTGAAGTAAAACGCTACTGGTGTCAATCTCCTCTGAGGAATCAGTGGAAAAGAGGCATTTTCCTCTCATCACCACCATAGAGGATTTTCCTCTGTGATAAGGGATGTTAAGCCCTCCTGTCTGTATCTCAGGGCACAAGCTGCTCCCTTGGTCTCTGCCTGAGCCAAATGCAAATCTCCACAATGGGCATCTGCTTTGTCTGTTTAATGGGTAGGAAATGACCTAGAAGATGTATCTATTCCAGGTTTTGTCATAGTCTCTTTTATGATCATTATCTTCCTCTGAGTGTTCACAGACTCAGCAGGGTATTGGTGTAAGTTGTATTCCCAATAGGCCAGAATTTCAGGAAAGGCCGGAAACTTGTTCAGATAGGAAATTTAGCAATGGCTGCCTTAAAGGTAAATTAGCTGACTTTTGTTTGTTCTGACTCCTTCAGCTTACTTTTTAATTTTCCCTGTTTCTGGGGTGCCCTCCCCAGCCAAGAATGGGGTCTTCAGTCCCCCTTCTGCCTGCAATGCCATGCTACAAGCTCTCCTGCCTCTCCAGCTTGCAGACAGCCTGTGATGGGACTTCCCAGCCTCCACAATTGCTTGAGCCAGTTCTCTCACCACCCCCTCACTACCCATCTGTTTCCTATTGGTTATGTCTTTCTGGACAAGCCTGACTAGTGCAATGCCTTCTCCCTTGGCTGGAAATTCAGCTGGGATGCTTACCTGGAAGGGCAACCCAAATCTTTACACATACCTACATAGGACCTGAGTGTAGTTCATTCACCACTATGGAACCATGGTTGTTCTGGCTTCTCATGCACATTATCAACAGACAAGGAAGCATAAGTTGACACCCCAAAGAATTCCTGAGTTTTGGGTGTAGTTCTCACTGGCATATTATATATCAGCAACCTTAGCATCTCATGGCAATGAGAGTCAATTGTATGCACTATTACAGTAATTCTGTCCTTTGATGGCTGGTCTGCTGTCATGAGAAACTGCAAGTAACCCACACCTCAATTAGACACCTGAGTTATTTGGATACATGTCAGCTAGCCAATCCTTTCAGATAACTGAGCTCTCTTGCCATACTCCATTTCCAGAGGAAGCTTAAGGAATGAAGATATACAGGAATGTAATTTAGGAGACGGGATTTGAGAAGAATGTTCAGACACAGACACTGCTCATTTTTCAATGTTTGAACAAGGAATCAGTCTCATTCTATATGCTGCACTACCTGTGGAGGCTTCAGAATTTCTGTTCAGGAGCAGCCATCTGACTGGAAGTGAACAGCCAAGCAGTGGACCATGAAATCAAACTGGTTTTCTTTAGTATGTTTATTTGGGGTGGCTTTCACCAGAGAGAAAATAGGGGTAAATAGTCATAAATACCCTTGGCATTATCCAGGTGTACTGCTGAGATAGGAGAGTAGATGAGTGTAAGTTAGACTAATTTTTACCCGCTGATGATTGTAATAGGAACCCATCACAGCACGTAGCCTTTTCGTGGTCTGCATCCCATCAGTGAGGAGTGGTTCCTAGGGACAGCCACAGTGGGCAGTTCCACCCATGTTTTGCTAGCAGGTGGCACTCACCTCAAGGGCCCCACATCCACATTCTGCCCCAGTACCTTCTCTGGCACATGGAGAGTCCACTAGACCCAGGGCAAGCCCATGTCCTAAGTATGAGGAAGTGAACGCCCCCAAGGGAAGTCTTCATCCAAAGGGGGCCGAGGGTGGATGAACGCCCCAGTCTTCCATCTCTGGGGTAGACAATTCTGAGAGGCAGTCCACACACTTGATGTCCCAGCAGAATCAGACCATCATTTCCCTGAGTGACGGCCCAGTAACTCACACTGCCTTTTGTTCCTTCCCTGTTCCGTGTTTTTCACTTCCTCATTCTTGATTCTTGGGATCAGCTCTCACATGAGAAAGCATAAAGCAGATTTCAGAAAAAGACAATTATCAGGGATGCATAGGGCATTTCATAGCAATAGAAAGGTCAGTTCTCTCAAAGAATAAAACCTTCCTTAGTGTGTATGCACGTAAAAACAGAATGTCAAAGACATAAGGTTAAAAAAAGAGAAATAGGTGAATCCACTATTATAGTTGGAGATTCATATACTTCCTTTTTAGTAATTGATGTAACAAGCAGGCAGAGAATTCTTATGATATAGTTGACCTGACCAACACTATCAGTCAATTCTATCTAATTTATGCTTACATTAATAGAATATTCCACCCAACAACACTAGAATATACATTTTTCTCAAGCTCCCACAGAACACTCAAAATGAAAGATCACATTCGGGGCTGTGAAACTAGACTTTAGTAAGTGTAAGAGAATACAAGTCATGCAAATTACTGTATATTCTCAGACTGCAGTGGAATTAAACTAGAAATCAATAACAAAATTATAGCTGGAAAATTCCCAGTCATTTACACACTTATAAAAAATTAACACACTTATAAATAACACAGGATCAAAGAGGACATCTTATAAGGAATTTAAAAGCATTTTGAGCTAAAATGAAAACATAACTTATTAAAATGTGTGGGAAGTAGTGAAATTGGTGTCTAGAGGGAAGTTTTCAGCATTAAATGCTTATATTAGAAAAGTAGGATAATCTAAAACCTATAATTTAATCATCTATTTTAGGAAACTAGAGAAAGAAGAAAAATTTAAGCCCAAGTGAGGCAGATAAAATGAAATAACAATTAGGGCAGAAATCAATTAAATTGAAAGCAGGAAAAGAATAGAGGAAATCAACAAAATCAAAAGCTGTTTCTTTAAAAAGATCAATCAAACTGACAACCTTCTAGCCAAGCTAACCAAGAGAAGAAAAAAGAGAAGACACAGATTACTAATATCAGAAATTAAAGAGAGGCCATCAGCACTGATCCCATGGAGGTTTAAAGTATAATCAAGGAATTAGACTTGTATTTGTGGATATATTCTGTGCCCACAGATTTGATTATTTACATAAAGGAACCAATTCCTGGGAAGACTCAAACTATTGACACTCACATAAAGAGTATTAAATAATGTGAATAGGGCTGTGTTTATTACAGTAATTGAATTAATAATTAAGAACCTTCTACAAAGAAAGACCCAGCCTAGGTGGTTTCCCTAATGAAGTCTATCAAACATATAAAGAAGAAACTAGAAGTGGCAGGAATACTCCCTGACTCATTCTATAAGGGCAGTAATACTCTAACACCAATAAATAAATAAAGCATTACAACAAAGAAAAACTACAGACCAATATCATCAACAACAAAATAGTAGGAAAAAACATTCTCAGCAAAATATTAGTAAATAAAATCCAGTCATGTGTAAGGTATAAACAAGGAGCAAGCAAGGCTGGTTCGACATCCTAAAATCCATCAATGCAATCCCCCACCATCTATAGGCTAAAGAAGAAAAATCATGTGATTATATCAATTGATACAGAAAAAGCAACTGACAAAGTCAAACACCAATTCATGATAAAAACTCTCAGCAAACTAATTGTAAGAGGACTTCCTCAATTAGATAAAGAACATTTACAAAACAAACTCATAGCTAGTCCTTAGTGGAGAGAAAGGGATATTTTCTCTCTAAGTTTGGGAATAAGGCTAGCATGACCCTTCTCCCACTTTTATTCATGTCAAATATAAAGCCCTATTGGTATAGTAGAATAAGAAATGGTTATAAAAGATATATAACATGATTATGGATATAGAAAATACAAAGTAACTAAAAAATAAACCCTCTTGCAACAAATAAGTGAGTATAGCAAGTTTGCAGGATACAAAGTTTACGTATGAAAGTTAATTGTTTTCCTATGTGTCAGCAATGAGCAATTGAAATTAGATTTTTCTCAAATTGCCATGTATAGTAGCATCTGAAATAAACACTTAAATATAAATCTAACAAAATACGTACAAGATCTATACATGGAAAACTACAAAACTCTGATCTTAAAAATCACTGAAGATGGAAATAAATGGAGAAATATTCTGTTTTCATGGATTGAAAAATGCAACATTGCTGTTGGCTTATCTCAACTTGACCTAGAGCTCAATGAAACCCTAATCAAAAGCCCAATGTCCTATTTTGTTGATGTTGACAAACTGATTCTGAAGTGTAAATATAAAGACAAAAAGCCTAGAACATCCTACACAATACTGAAGAATAAGACAAAGTTATAATACTCATACCACCAAATTCTAAGACTTACAAACAGCGTGATATTGAGGGGAAAACAGACACATAAATCAATGGAACTGCACAGAGAGCCCAGAAATAGATCCATACAAACATGGTCAAATGACCTTGGACAAAAGAACAGAGGCATTTTCAAGGGCAAAAGGATAGTTTTTTCAACAAATAGTGCTAGAACAACTGGGCATCTATATGTAAAAAATAATATATTTAGATGCAGATTTTTATGCCTTTCACAAAAAGAAACTCAAAATGGATTGTAGACCTGAATATGAAATACAAAACTATAAAAATTCTAGATAAAAATGTAGAAAAAAATTATGAGACCTTAGATTTTGCAATGGACTTTTAAGTACTACACCAAAAGCATAAACCCCTAAATGAAATTTGATGTTAAACTTTATAAAAATTTAAAACATCTGCTCCTTGAGAAACATTATTAAGAAAATCAAAAGACAAGCCAAAGACTGGGAGAATATATTTGCAAAACACATATCTAATAAAGGACTTGTGTCCAAACTATGCAAAGAACTCTTATAATTCAACAAAAAAGAAACCAAGCAACCCAACTTAAAAAGGTCAAAAGATCTGAACAGACATCTCACAAAAGAAGATGTCATATATGGAAAATAAGATATATATGGCAAATGTGCATATGAAAAGATGCTCAGTGTCATTTTTATTAGAAAATTACAAATTATAACAGTAATGAGACACTACTATGTATCTATGAGAGTAGCACAAGTTTTAAAAAGAAAAAGAATACCAACTTCTGACAAGAAGTAGAACAATGAACTCTCATTGATTGGTGAGGGAATGCCAAGTACTACAGCCACTTTGGAAGACAATTTGGCAGTTTCTTAGAAAACTAAAAAATTCAGCAGTTGTGTTCCTAGACATTTACACAATTGCTCTGAGAACTTATGACTACACAAAAATTTCACATGAATACTTACAGCAGTTGTATTCATCATCACCAAATCTGTAAGCAACCAAGGTGTTGTTTAGAAGATAATGCATAAACGGTGGCATATCCATTTACTGGAGTATTATTCAGAGATGAAAATAAATGTGTAGCTAGGTGTGATGGCGGACCCCTGTATCCTAGCACTTTGGGAGGCTGAGGCTAGTGGCCTGCTTGAGCTCAGGAGTTCAAGACCAACCTGAGCAAGAGTGAGACCCCATCTCTACAAAAATTAGAAATTCATTGTGGTGGATACCGATAATCCCAGCTACTTAGGAGGCTAAGGAAAGAGGACAGCTTGAGCCCAAGAGGTTGCTGTGAGCTATGATACTAGGGCACTCTACCCAGGGCAACAGAGTGAGACTTTGTCTCAAAAAAATGAAAAAAGAAAGAAAGAAAGAAAGAAAGAAAGACGTAGCCATACCCCCCTCCATGTATCTTAAATGCATATTGCTAAGTGAAAGAAGACAGTCTATAAAGTCTACATGCTGTAAAGATTCTAGTGATGTGATATCCTGGAAAAGGCAAAATTGTAGCCATGGTAAGAGATCAGCGTTTTCCAGAGGCCTGGTGGAAGGGGTCAAGATAGATGACAATGGGAATTTATAGGATGAGGCAACTAATTCCATATGGTTCTGTAATGATGGATACATGACCCTCAATTTGTCAAAATTCATAAAAGCTTTATGACACAAAGAGTAAACCACAATGTGTGCAAATTAAAAAAAAAAATCATTTAGGAACTTGGGGATCTGGGAGGTGACGAGGAAATATCTAACTGTATTATAAACGTATGAAACAAGCTCCCTGAAGGGGGGCGGAGAAGATTCTGGCCTAAGCAACTTTGGAAATGTGCAGAATCTGTAAGACTAAAAGCAAAAGAAACTGTCCCTAAGCATTGGACTGCAGTGATGAAGTGATTTCCCACAGGAGGACTGGTTAACAATTCCGATACCACTATGTGTATATCGGAACTGGATGATCAAGCAGATGGATAGGAAGGAAGCCCGTTTCTCAGTGCCGAAGTGGGAGTTGACTGATAAGCAAAGGGAAGAGGCTAGAATGGTCCATGTGGTAATGGATTAGAATACGAACTCACCACTAGTATGAACTCACGTTTCAATTAATATAGATACAGAAAGTTGCACTACATAGATAAGTGTGTGTACAGCCCCCATGTACTTGATAAACCCCCATATGCTTTTTTGTTCTGTCAGCTGGGAGGGCAGAGAAACACCACCACCCTAGTAGCAATGAATACACTCAGTGTCCAGATATTGGTTTCTGATGTCATTCTCTGATAAAAGGTTACAGGTTCCTTGGAAAAATGGCTGATTCTAGAACTGGGACAGAAAATATATATGATGAGCCTAGAGAATCTTGTGGTCCCAGAAAATAGAGAAATGCTACAAAGATACAAACACACACATTGGTGGAGATGGTAAAAAGGGACATGGGAGCCAACTGGAAGAGCTCCCAATGGCCAAAACTGGAAGAATTTAAGCAACCAAATAAAGAAAAGAAGACTATATTACAACGCAAAGTATGAAATAAGTATCCATGAGTCCACAGTGACATAAGTGAGGGAATAGTAGGCACCCTAATATAATGTGATGAAAATGGCCCTTACCTCTTGCTTCTCCTCTCCCAAACCTGGTCTAATATGCGAAAAATAGTGGACAAATCCAAATGGAGGGACATCCTTCATAATACCTGACCAATGTTACTCAAAACTGTCAAGGTTGTCAACAACAATGAAAGACGAAGAAACTGACCCAGCCAAGAGGAGCCTAGGAAGACACGATGAGTAAATGTAATGTGATGTTGAGGCGGGGTCCTGGAACAGAAACATAACATTGAGCTAAAGAAAAAATAAGGAAATCTGAATAAAGTCTGTAAAGTATAAACTTTAACAAAATAATAATGTGCTAATATTGGTTCATTAACTGTATCAAATGCACCATAGTAATGTAAGTATGTTAATAACATGGAAACTAATTATGAGCTATACAGAAACTCTCTATACTACCTTCAAAATTTTTGCATAAATCTAAAACTGCTTAAAAAATAAAGTTTTTTTTTTTTTAAAATACCTCTTATTAAAGAAAATCAAGAGTGACATACTGATTAGCCAGCAGTGAAGGTTAGGAGCAGGGGAGAGAGCATGGGAATAGAAGAAACTCAAGATCCTGCTGTTTGAACTCTTTTTCTTGTGGGCTACGTGACTCAACTTCTTGGAAGTTCAGTTTTCCCCATTCATTATGATAATTCTAACTTGTCTTTTAGTATAAAATTCATGAGTTCAGGAGGCCTGTCTTGTTCATTACTGTATGTCCAGTGCCAAGGACAGGATAAGCACATCATAAATATTCCATAATTATTTGTTCAGTGAATGAATGAGAGGAGGAAGGCAGAATGGGCTCTTACACTCTGTAGATACAATGTTTTCTTCTTCCCACCCACTATTCCAGGTAATGCATTAGGGGTGGTCTATTGTTCTTTCCTACTTGACAGATGAGGCACTCTGATTAAGTTTTATATTTCTTTTTCTTTTCTTTTCTTTTTCTTTTTTTTTTTTGAGACAGAGTCTCACTCTGTTGCCCAGGCTAGAATGCCACGGCATCAGCCTAGCTCACAGCAATGTCAAATTCCTGGGTTCCCCCTGCCTCAGACTCTCAAGTAGCTGGGACTACAGGTGCCTGCCGTAACACCTGGCTTGAGAAGTTATATTTCTTGTCCATACACAACCAAAAAATGACACATCCAAAGTTAAAACCAAACTGCCTGACCCCAGACCCCACACGCTTAACCCGTGCTCCCTGCCCACCCCCTCATTCCCACCATGCCCTTAAACTCTTAACATACCAGCAACGTGGAAGGAATTTGCAATTCCTCACATATCCCATGCTGCACGGCTTCCGTGCCATGATGGAGTAACAACAGATAGTAGGGCTCCTTCTGTGGTGCCAATTATCAGACTCACCAGAACAGAGTCTTCTCCCCCAAGACTCTCCCTAGCCTAGTCCGTCCGTCCGTCCTTCCTTCCTTCCTTCCTTCCTTCCTTTCTCTTCCTTTCCATTTCTCTTTCTTTTTTTCTTTTACAATTGAGATTTTATTTAGAAAGAACAAAAAGAAAGTTTAGAGAACTTCCAAAGAGAATTGGAAGTGGGTCCTTCTCATGAAGGATCAGAAGTGAGAAAGAAAGAAAGGCCAAGGCCTGCAGGGGTATACATACTCCATTGGAAATTGGTTGCAGCTAGTTCTCCTTTCCCTTTGCCCCCACCCTCACCCTGAACCATTTATCTCCGTTCAAACTTTGCTTGGATAAAATCACCACATCCATAATTTGTCTTTCTCTGGATCCTGCAAGGGAGACAAAGAGACAAAGATAAATGGCATGGCCTCGCATTCACTTGTATGATAACAGTATCTTGTCCTGACACCCACAGGCCTGGGACTACTCAGCATGTTCAAGTGAAAAGAGTAATAAGGTGGGGGCTGAGGGTGGTTGGGTGGGAGACACAAGAACAGAGACTTTTCCCTTTAAACGCCAGGATGACAAAAAGCAGTTCAACTCAGATAACATCAGAAAACTGCAGCCCAAGTTAGAGCTCTGTGTTGGGGTCCCTGGTCTTTGTTGTTGTTGTTTTACCCCTAAGTTCAGACCTAATTGTAAGATAATGACTTGAGAGTAAGATAAAACTCAAGGAGAATGTCAGATTGTGGAGGAGAAAGCTTTTATTCAAATTAAACATCTTTGAAGCTAAGAAAAAAAATCTGTAGGGCAGATGTCAATTGCTATTTTACAGCAATCATCTAATTGCTAAATCCCTCCTTAAGCATAGTGTATTTTTTTTTGGAGGAGGAAAGAGCAAAGACGAGTTCTTTTCAGCAAGAATTCCAAGCCAGTCATCTCATGTGTTTTGAAACAAGCTGACATTTTAGTAGAAAACTGGGCTTTCCATATAGTACTTGAGATGAAAGCTTGTATCCCACACTGTGTAGTCTGTGAATGCTGTTTGAACTTTTTTTTAATGCTTTTACAGTTTTTAGAGCAATTGTAAGTGCCACGCATTTTTTTTCCTGAGTAATAAAACTGAGGGAGATGTTTGCAAGTCATAATGTTCCATAAATGGTTCCAAATTTATGGTTGTACCATAAACTATATTAAGTGATCCAAAAACTAGTTTATTTCTTTCACCGGTGCTTTCAGAGTCTATAAATTAGACGGTTAAGCCGTGTAAACGGGAAACGAACAGTCACGAAATCACTCTCTGACAAGACGCGCACAGTGACTTTTCGGAGCGTTTTGTGTCCCTCTGCTTCAGGTGATTGAAAATAAATCATCGGTAGAATGAGTCAAGTCCCCCCTCCCCCAAACAGGACCCAACAGGCAAATGGACTCTGATGTCACATTCCAGCCAACTAACAAAGACGAATAAGGTGACCCATATGGTGGAAAACGTGCATTGTCCTTAAGGAACAACTCTGCCTTTCCATCAGAACCCATAACCTAAGCCTGCCTTGCAGAAATTGCTAGAGAATAATAATAACAAATATTACTATTATTTTTACTGAAATCTTCCAAGTTCCAGGCACTATGCTAAGCACAATAGATGGATTAGTCATATTATCCTCACAACTCTTGTGATGGTTATTAGAGGGAGAAACTGAGGCTCAGGTTAATGAGTGGAATTACTTGTTCCCAGGTAAAACCATTAACTCTTTCTGCACCCAAAGCCAAATCATCAGCCCTTCCATAACTGTTATTTCCAGACGAAATATAATTCTTCTGAGACTAAGCAGATAATAAAATGCCTTGAGTCAGCCTTCTGTGGATTGTGTCACTCACTATGAATTTAGTTTAGAAGAGCAAGGACTATAAACGTGAAAGGGACCAGGAGACCCATTGCCTTTATTAAGTGATTACTATGTGCCAGGCACTGTGCTAAGTACAGTACGCGAGGGATGCCACGTGGCCCATCACAGACTTCAGGAGTACATTCCCTCAGCACCTTCATTTCGCAGAGGAGAAATCTGAGGCTTTGAGAGGTAAAGAAAATGTCCCAGGATCACCTAAGTGGCAGAACTGTGCCTTGAAACCAGATCAGACCGACTATGAGACCCATTCCCTTCCTACTGTGCCAAGAGAAAATGGTTCTTGCAAAAAAGGCAAGATTAGAAGCTTAAACATTTATTAGGTCTATTCTGAAACGTACATCCTCCTTTAAATTTGCATATGCTGTGCATGGTAGAATCAGACAGAGGGTCCTGCTGGTCTGGCCAGAACTTTGCCATCCTGATTGGAATTCCAAACCACAGTGAAAACTTTCTAAGCCCAAGTCTTGGTCACATTTACCCTTTTGACTGAGAGTTCCTTGCCCTGTTTTGTTTGTTCACTGGTTTTTAAAACACTAATTGAAAAATCCAAATCTCACATTCCAAATGAACTGCGACATTGGTGTCCCTTTTCCTTTCTCTCTCACCCTGCTGGAGTGATGCTTCTCGGTACCCGTCCATCCTCCCTCCACCTTATTTCTGGTAACAGACACTTAATCCTCATGTGCAGAATAACCCGGCCCCCTTTTCAATCTGTGTCTCAGAACAATGAAGCCATGTTCCTGAGAACTTCATTTCAGCACTTGGACCCAGCCTGGTTTAAAATTAGTTGCTTATATTTTCTATAACAAGAGCCAGTAAATTCTCCTTTTTTGCTTAAGCCAGTTTGACATGGGTTTTGTCACTCACAAGCAACAGAGTCCTGAGCCTTCCCAAGCCACAGGGGCAAGCCCAAGTCACAATTTCCACTGAAAGACTGAAGTGACACTCCGTCTCTGCCTCCGCCCTGTCCTCCAGCATCCTCTGCAGCATTGCCAAGCAGTTAGCACCAGAGTGCACATTTTTCATAAAAGGAGATTGCATTCATTGGGATTGGCAGATGTTCTGAAATACCTCAGGCGCAGACAGCGCACTCTCCAATTAGCCACATCAAGACTAAACCACCCTCATTGCTTTCTTCTTCCTAGCACTGGGAGCCAGATGTCTTGCACCTGTCTGTCCTCCTGAATCCTCCTATTGTTTTAAGGATTAAGGGCTGGGGTATGGAGGACGCTCAATAGTGATAGTCATGATTATTATATATGCTGCTGTCACATGTTGGAAGGGCTGCCAGGGAAAGGAACAGAATAGCAGGCCCATGTGTACTTTTATCAAACAAAGCAAATGCTAATAGATAAAAATCATGAAAAGGAGGTAGAGTTTTCTAATAAATACAGCTTTGAGAAATTTTAATAAACACTACCACTATTGAAAACCATAGCAAAAATTTAAGATCCCATCATTGACTATATGAGAAAGGGGCTTATCAAGCTTAATCTTAGAGTTAATCAATAGTAAGGTATATTATGAAATCTGAAATGCCACCAAATGCTAATGACTTCCACATTAACATCACCAGTTAAAAATTCTCCTCTAAATTCAAACTCATATATCCAGGTGCCTTTTCTAAAGAAAAAAAAAGAAAAGAAAAGAAAAGAAAAGAAATAGTGACTAATTATCACATAAATTGGATTTAATTTTGACCAAAGTACATTGCTTAAACATTAATTTTTAATTCAATTTGTTTAGGATATTGCATCCTCATTTATAAGTAAAATATGTTTGTAATTTCCCTTTATAATAATATATTTTTTCCAATTTTAATATCAGGTGTATCCAGATGAAGTAGAATGATTTTGAAGTATTTCTTTTTCTGTTGTCTATAAGATTTGGCATGATCTGTTCTTTTAAATTATCTTTTATTTTTATTTATAAATATTAGTTGTCTATTGTTTGAGACTTTGGAAAAAGAATGATTAACCCCTACCTCCTTATAATACAAAAAACTCCACTCTGCAGAGGGATTTGCCCACATTTTTTGTTCATGGGATGTATGTACTAGCATGATTCCTCACTGTGCTTACATGCCCTGCACCCCACCCCAAACAGGCCATGGGTTTCACTCCCTTTATGCGAGCACTTTCATTGCAATCCTGAGGGTAGAATCCATAGTCAAATGGGTTAAAGAGTCAGTGGGTGTTGTCAATAGGAAATGAATAAAACCCTCCTGTAATCTGAATTTGAAAGGGATGATCAATTTGCAGAGACTCTCCTGTTTATGAAATCGAGTCATTGATAAAGAAAATGTTCTTATGACTTTTATTTAAAAACACGACTTGTTCTTAAATGTTTTGTTTTCCAGGTTCAAGAAAATTGTTTCTCATAAAATATATGTAGCTTATAACCATTTGGTAAAGTATACGTTTGTGAATGAAGGCAGAGGTATTTGCTCTCTCTCCCTACTTGATTGCTCCAAAATTCAGAAACTATTTATGACTATTTTTATTCACATCAGTTGAATAAAAATCTTTCTCTTTATCAGCAAGATACAGTTGAAAACATTGGTTCTATTACCAAATGTCATTTCAAATAAATGTGAAATCTCATACATATTGAACAATGTGTAGATAGGTGTGGTGGCTTGTGCCTATAGTTCTAGCTACTTGGGCGGTGGAAGCAGGGGGATCACTTGAGCCCAGGAGTCTGCAGTTGCAGTGAGCTATGATGATGTCACTGTGCGCTAGCTGAGGCAACACAGCAAGACTGTGTCTCAAAAAAATTAAAGAATGTGCATAAAATGCCTGGCTTCAAGAGTTCCCAACTTTATGAAAAGTGAATAAAAATTGTCACATCCTGGCAGGCTCAAGAACCTTAGGACTGTAAGTAAAATTTAGAACCTCGTTTTGGCTTCCTAGCCTCAAGAGGTTTTCAAGTCTGCAATTCCTATGTGATCAAGGTAGAGACAAATGTTACATTGTTAAAATAAAACTGTAATATTCATGTTATTAAAAAAAATAGGTATCTCAAACAAAATTCTTGATTTTATCATCTCTACGCACCTGGCTCCCTGCCTTCCCCACCTCAGTAAAGAATACCATTATTTACCTATCTGCTCAGGCCCCAAATCTTGGAAGCCACAAATCTGTGGCTCCTCCCTTTTGTCACATCCACATCCAATCCAACAGCAAGTTTTTCCACGGTGTCTTCAAAATTTGTCTCTAATCTGACTATTTCTACATCCTTCCTTGCAGCTGCTCTTGTCCAAAGCACTATCGTTTCTTACAGAAGGTGCTGCAGCCTTCTAACTGTCCTGCCTGCTTCCTCTCCTGCCTCCTGGAATCAATCCTCCACCCCAGAAAGCAAACTGGCCTTTGAAAAGGCAGATCCAATGATTTCTGTCTTGCTTCTAACCCTTGATTTGCTTTCTACCGCACACCCAGAGTATAACCCAAAGTCCTTACCTTGGTCTACATAGACACCCATGCCCTGCCTGCTTTTTCTGGCCTCATCCCTCCCAGGGCATGAACCCTACATAGATCCCTAGTCTAGGCATGCAGAGGTCTTACTCTGCCTCAGGGCCTTCCTGCCTCAGGGCCTTTGAACTTACCCTTCCCTCTTCTTGGAAATCAGCTCCCCACTTATTCACGTGGCTCACTACCTCTCTTCAGAGCTCTCTTTCTTCAGAGTGGAGGTCCCTTTCCACACTATGAAAACACCTTCCAAACCCCCACGTGCGGCACACAACTCTAACTGGTCTCCGTTCTATTTACCTTTATTTACTGTTCTTCATGTCACAAGTTATGCATTTATTTTTAAGATCTGTTATGTTTTCCTTATTAGAATGCAGGCTCCATGAGGGCAGGAGATTGTTTATTCTCCTCTGTATCGCCCATGCCTTGTATGGGTCTCCTCACAGTAGGACTCATAAACACTCATTGAATTAATGAATTAACCAAGTGCCAGCTTCAGCTACAGTAACCTCAGAGCCCCTGTTTTCACTCCTTTCTTCGCATGCCTTTGGGGAAACACTCACCTTGGATTTCCCCATGGATAGGTGCATTCATCTTTTTTTTTTTTTTCTGAGACAGAGTCTCACTATGTCACCTTTGGTAGAGTGCCATGGCATCACAACTCACAGCAACCTCAAACTCTTGGGTTTAAGTGATCTCTTGCCTCAGCCTCCCAAGTAGCTGGGACTACAGGTGCCCACCACAATGCCCAGCTATTTTTTTGTTGCAGATGTCATTGTTGTTTTAGCTGGCCCGGACCAGGTTCGAGCCCACCAGCCTCAGTGTGTGTGGCTGGCACCCTAACCACTGAGCTACAGGCGCCAAGCCAGGTGCATTCAGCTTAAAGATGTAATTAGAGCTCACCTAGGCAGAGTATCACTGTGGGGCAGGTTATTACACTGAGCCCTCTGCCTGCGATGTCTCATGAATTCTCAGAACAGTGCTAATTAAAATTGTCCTCATTTTGGTGATGAGGAAACTAATATGCAGAAAGAGGGGCTTGGTCCAAAGCCTAGAACGTGGGAGAGTCAGAACTGACCTCATAGTTTTTCTATCCTCCTTCCTCAGCTCCCCTTTATCTTGAACACCCTGGACAAGTTTCCAAGAATTGTAAAAAACAAACAACAAAACAACCACAACAACAAAAACAGGCTGTTCCCTACTTTTTAAAGCTCTTGATATGTTTCATTGGCTTTAAATGAAGACAAGCCAGAAGAGGATGAAAAAATTGTGAAATATTTTTAAATTAGACTTGAACATATAACATGTAACACACAGAGAGGTCTCTATACAGATTATAATGAACTGTAATAGGGCTATTTAAAAGGTGATGATATTATTAAAAAGAAAGTGGTAATTTACAGAAAACTATAGGTGGAAAGATGCAGTCACCAGATGCAAGAAACATGTTACCTCTTCTAATCCCATCTCTGCACCTCTAGGACCATATGGATGGCCTCATTTGGTGGAAATAATCTGAGGTGTCTGGCTGCTGGAAGGCTGGGCTAGACAACCATCCTTCTACCTCCTCCTGAATTTGTGATAGGTCCTGACAACAACCAATGGAGCTTAAGAACCTTGGGGAACCAGACAGTCAAAAGCCACTTAGTTGAGTTGAGTTCAGAATCCGTATCTCCAGGCCTCCTAAATGGGGTCGTGGGGGTCCGTGCACCAAGACAAAGGGATTTCGTTCTTCTGACTCCTCACTTGCTTAGCCAAGTAGCTGAGCCTGAGGAGCATAGCTGATTCAGACTTCAGACATATCCAGTTCTTCTCCATTTGGGGAAAGGCTAAAAGAACAACTGTTTTAAGATTTCTCTTCATTATGACTCATGCATTTCAAATTTTCTTTAGCCTTTCCTTTCATATTTTCTTTCAAGCTGAATTAGGGGTCAAAATGAAGGGACCTTCATCTCTCTTTTTTTTTTTTTTAAGTCATTTGTACATAGCTCATAAATACATTTATGCCATTATGGGATTCAATGTGTTGAATATTTATACAAATTGGAGTGCTTACATCCTACTAAACAACATAGCCTTCACCTCATTTACCCAATTACAGTGTTAAGACATTTATGCTCTACACCTGATAGATCCAACTTGTACCTGCAATATACTCCATAGGTGTGGTCCCCCTACCAACCCTCCCTCTATCGATCCACCCTCCTCCCTTCCCCTCCCCCTTCCCTTCCCTCCTTCATCCTGGGCTATGGTTGTGTTTTACTGAGCAGGCTGCACACTGCACAAGTGGAAGCAGCAGTGCCCACGGGGACCACCGCGAGACTCAGTAGCTTAGTTAAGGTACTAGTTAAGGTACTTCAGCACCCTTTATGCTTTGGAGCACTGTTTGTTTCATTTTTAAATAGAAGATAAAAATCTGCCTTATTTATTCTCTAAAATTATTTGCAGGTATAATGGAATAACAGAGGTGAATGTGCCTTCCTGAATGCAAAGTTAATTAGAGAGCATGTGAAAGTGTGTGTGTTCGGCTGGGGGCTGCCGAGCTACCTTTACATAAGCAGAACTTCACTGTTATAAACAGCCCAGTTACTTCAGCCCCAATGGAGGATCTAAGACTACTGTCCACCTACGACATGGGAATGATTATACAGACTTTAAACAAACCTAAGGAATTACAATTCTTACATCACCTCCCCTTGAAAAAATATATGCCAGATAAAATAAAATAAAATAGCGTAGCTTGTTGCTTTTTCTAGTGGTTGCTGTTTAACCAGATGTTTAACAGGCAAACTCTGACCTCCAAGGTATCTTTGAACAGGTAGGTCCATGTCCATATAAACCGAATCTAAACTTTTAATCAAGAAGACATCTCTTTCAATCAGAGTTTTGGAGTAAAATAGATGTTGTTTTCAGAAGGCATTTGATGAAATGGATATACCAATCAGGAGAAAAGCACAAGAGCCAAGCAAATCAGACATTCCATCTTAACCCGAGCAGGACCAGCCCAGAAGCAAAAATAAAGTCCTGCCAGCAACCCTGATGTTATCACTGGGGAAATAGGAATTTCTTGAGCCATGTTTTGACTCTCCTGGAAGACAGAGTAATGCGCTCTACCCAGGAAGTTATTGTAACACAAAGCTTTGGCCATCTGCATGATTTTTAAAAATCAAACTGATCTAAAATTACATGGAGACAATCTCATTTTGGGTTGCCGTCACTTAGTATTTTCAATTAGTGAAAGAGAAGATGATTTCAGCTGCTTGGAGCTCTCTATTCAATAAAAGAAATTCACAGTTACATTATTTTTTTAATTGATCTTCTTTCATTAGTGCCAAATGAGAGAAATAATTGGGCTCTAATTACCCTGGCATCTGAGTAAGTGGTAGTATAATTTTCCATTTGGCTCCAAAGTATTCTCAATAATTAAGTCATGTCTCTCCTGCTATCTAATTTAAGAACCTGAAAGAAATGAACGAGTGAAAAAAAACATTGACAAAAACTTAATCACAAGCCTCATTGATATGCAACTTCTTTCCTATCTGCAGCTTCATTTTGGTTTTAATCAGGACTGGGGCATAATGCCAGGTTCAGGGAAGACGGGAGTAAACGGCAAACTCTGTATGAGAAGAAGGCTCCTCGTTGCTTATTTGAGGTGGAAATCCCGTGCTTGAAAATGTTTAATGCTCAGATGGACAGAAAAATAGATACCATCCCACGGCATGCCTGAATGTTTTTATTTTGATTAATATCAATTTGATTGCAATCCAATCCCTTCAGAAACCTGGATGAAGATGTAACATGAATAATTATGATAGTTACTAGCTTATATTTATATAACCCTTCATAGTTTTGAAAACACTTTAATGTACATTATCTCATACCAGGAGCCAGAGCGGCAGCATAACTTTGTGCTTAAGCTGCCAGACCCAAACTGCCTGGGTTCTAATCTGGACTGTATTGATTCCTAGTTGAGCAGAACCTTGGGCACATAGTTCTCTCCGTGGCTCATATTCTTCGCGTATAAAATGACAATGATAGCAATATCTCCCCTGTAGGTAACAATGTGTTAACGTGTATGTAACAATGCTTAGACTGTTGACATATAGCAAGCTCATTATTAACGGTTCCAAATGGCTCCATCTTTCAGAATTATAAACCCAAAGTCGAAGAATGTGGTCTAGAACAGAAATTAGCAAACTGTGGCCCGAGAGTCTAATTCGGGTCTCTGTGTCTTTTTGCATGGTTTGTGAGCTGAGAATGGTTTTATGTTTTTTAATGGTTGAAAAAAAATCAAAAGAATAAGAGTGAACATTATGATATGCAATTCAACTTCAGTGCCCACAGATAAAATAGTATTGGAATATAGCTATACCCATCACTTAGATATTGCGTATAGTCATGTTCACACTATAATGGCAGAAGCTAAATAGTTGTGACAGAGACCGTAAGTCCTGAAAAACCAGAAATATTTATTACCTGGCCCTTTACAGAAAATGTTTGCTGACTTCTGATATAGGTGTTAAAGTAAATTGTACGAGCAGGATCCCCAAAGTAGTACAATTAGGAAACAGGGGAATATAAATCATTTTCTACTTACAGGAAAAAGAAATCGGGGTAGTGCTTTGGAGCCAAATAAACCTGGTTGGAATCCTACCTCCAACCACAGACATCTGTGTGGCTTAAAGCTGTTGGTGTCCTATCTCCTCACCTGGAAAATAGATTATAATAATACATGATTGCTTTAAGGACTACATTAGATAATATATTCAAAACAATGAGTACTCAATAAGTGTATATCGTGTGATGATCTTATCAGACTAAGGACAGGTATAGAGTCCATGATCAAGAATGACACAGAACCAGAAAATCCAAAACCAAGTTCAGGAACTTGGTTGTGAGCATCAGAGAATCAAGCCAAAGTTCAGGAACGTAATTAGAGTTAGGAAGGATAGGAAAGACATGTCTTCAAGTTTATTAACTAAGGCAGATGAAGGACAGGGAGATGTTCCTAACATTGTGGTTTCCACCTAACCCTGCAGCTGTTTCCCACTTGGGTGTGCCATGTCCTTGTAGTTTCAGCTGTCTCTATTATCCATGTTTATCTCCAAGGGTGTAGTCAAGACAAGGCTATGTAGAGAGGAGTGGAAGAAGTCGATGTGCCATTCCACCAGGGACCTGTTAGGTTTGAGGTGCTAATGGGACATTCAAGTATACTTGAGCACCAGGCAACTGGAAAAGAAGAATTGAGACACAGCTATAGCCAGAATCCACTGGAGATGCACTGGTGAAAAGTCCTCAAAGAGGAAGTCAAAAAGAAGGACATAAAGGGAAGGAAGATGAAGAAGTCAGGAACAGAGCTGGGGCAGATATGATTGGCCACATGGGAATTTCAACGTGTTGTTTCATTGCTTCCTCCTACAGTCAAGTCCAGAAAACCAAATGCTCACTTATCCACTTTAATCTCAAAACTCTTGAGTTTGGGGGAGTTCTGGGTAATAGAAACCCACTCAAGCTAATTTCAATTACCAGAGGGGAATATACTATTAGTGCAAAAGACCGTTTCTGAGAATACAGGGGGAAGAAACAGGAAGCCCTTACAATGGATGCTGCCAGAATGTTAGTGAGGCCCAATAAATAGAACTCAATTCTTCAGTTCTGAACCAACTGAGAAATAAGGCTAAAGTGTCCGCAAATGGGAGACCAGCTACCAACTTTTGTTTGCTTTTGTATCCTCAGAACCTAATATGATTCCAACACATGGCAGGTACTCAGTAAATATTTGTTGAATTTGACTGGATGAACAAAAAACTGGATGAAATAGTTGTCTCTCAAGCAAGAAATATTTTTTAATGTAAAAGAATAAGGCTCAATTGATTAAGTTTCAAGAAACCAGTGGCAAGTGATAAGCACGGTAAACTCCATTGCCCACTTTATTATACTTTACTTTTAGAGCATATATCAATTTTTAATAATATGACTTTTGATTAATGTCCACCTCTCTCACAAGATTATAAACTACATAAGGGGAGCAGTTGTGTCTCCTTTGGTCTTTATCTAGCACAGGGTAGATAATGTAGTCAACACTTTCTATAAAGGGCCAGATAGTATTTTCATCTCTGTGGCTATCTAGTGTCTGTCAAAACTACTCAGTGTTGCTATTGCAGGGAAAAAGCAACCATACATCATATGTAATGAATGAGCATGGATATGTCCCAATAAAATTTTATTTACAAAGACACAAGGCAGGATCCAACGGCCCATGGGCCTCAGTCTGCTGACACTTCATCTAGCATAGAGTTCAACAAATATTGAATGGATATTCTGCATCAACTTAATATCAGCTCAGAAGGATCTACACAGTACCCTTTGTCCTCTGCTTCCTTTCCTTCTCTATCGCAAATTCCATCAGATCCTCAGGTTTTATTCACTTAATATGGTGGTCAGCTGACAACCATCCAGAATAAAGGAGGACAGACAAGACAAAACAAATGTTTTCAAATTTGAAAATAAGGAAGAATTGAAGGCTCTAGTTCTAGACCTACAACAAAAAATAATTTGTCTAAATGATGTGGTCCAAATACTACATATGAGGAAGTTACTTAAATGATTTTATGAGAAGACTGAGTCTTCTCAAAAGGCCTGAGATCAAGACCTTTTCTGTCACATCTTACCTGTGTCATGTGGAGTAATGACTTTTATGACTGAGCCTCAGTCTCCCGATCTATAAAATGCAGATAATGAGACCCTCTCTGCAATATGTTTGAGAAGATTAGAGAGTATGTATAAAAGCTTAGACTTGTTAATGATTTTTTAAAAAATGATCCACAAATCTTATCTTAGTTAGTGCTGGAGTTATTGTTGCTTTTATTTGGTTCTAAAACTCTTTCCAAAAAAACAGATTTGTTCTTCTCCCAAAGATCTGTAAAATGCTATTTGGGCCCAGCCAACTTTCATGAAAAATTCAAGACCTTTTCTCAATGTACACATTTCCTTTGACATCACTACACAATGAAGAACACATGTGCGGTTACAAAAGAGAGAACAAGGTTTTGTGGCATAAATTATTGATATGTTTTGGAGCATATGCAAAATGAGATGTGGGGGAGAGGAAATAAAGTGAATAAAGAGATACATTTGAAAGAAACAAACAATTCACAAGCACAATTAAACCCCTATGAAATGATCCTGGCCAAATAACATTTAAACAGGCTGCCTATAAATTAGGGAAAATTGAGTTCACTGAACTTGTTTATTGGCAGGGGTGGGTGGGAGTGGCTATTCTCAAGTCATATACCTCTTGTTACCCTTAGTAAACAATTGGGCTCATCTTTAACGTGACAATCATGTTGATGTAATCAGTATGTCTCACTGGAGAAAGGAAAGAATATTTGCCTTTGAAGAGTTTCAAAGAAACAAGCCAAACTACAAATTGTAAGAAAATAAACCAGCATTTGGTTAAACACTCTGCCCCGCACATGAGCACACACACTCATCTTATCATTGTGTGAGATAATTAAGGAGCTGTGTTGTTTCCCTGGAGTGTCTCTAGCTATAGTTTCTCAATTAACATGGACATCTATGGGGAGCAAGATATGTAATCCATGTAAGAATTAAGTAACCTTCAATGTGCTTTTGCACATTGGCACACAACCGTATATTTCCTCTATTCCTAAAAATAAATTTCAAATGGAAGCCATAGAAATTATTTCTCATTAGGCACTTTTTTTCCCCCAAGTTGAGAACAGGTGAATTTTCCCAAAGTAAATGGATCTCCAAATAAAAGTAAAATTACTAGTCTTGGAGAATTGGGAATATCATCCATCTTAGTTTTGTTTTCATTTTTTTTTACAATTTCCCATCATGGTTGGAATCTGAGTAACGATACCATGAGTTGCTCCTATAATTTCTTAACCTGAAATTCTGAGAAACAGGATTGCTTTCAAAGAGACGAGCACATGAGAAATGTAGAAAGGGAACAAAACTAGGTCTCTTTCTCTTCCCTTTATCCTAACTGCTCGGAACTCATGTGCAGGGAGCCTGTCTCACAGCTATTTTGATAAATATCAAGCTGACTTTAAAAAAATGTCAAAAATACATTTTAAATCTGCTGACTTCTTACGTATAGCAAGCCTTTGACAACAGAACTGACTTCTTTGTATCTTTTCATTTGTTGATGGAACGTTCTTGCCTATAGAATTAGCACCCTGAACTCAAACACCTACAGGAGCCAACAGAATATAAATTAATGGAAAGGACCAGATATTTCCACATTAAACACATAGAAGTACTCTTCCCTTCTACAAGGAAAATACTCTTTCTCATCTTTCTTGAAACGTAAGCTCATCTGTACTTTGTTTTCACACTTCTGAGTCATGAATACAGAGAAATATTTCTTCACTCTGCGTGAGGCGCTTTTGCAAGCCCAGTGACAAATGGTAGCTTGTGCTGTGCTGTGGGAAAGACAGCGGTGAGTTGTAGGCTCTGTGGCGAGCCCAGCGATGAGTGGCCTCACCCAGAGAAGGCAGCGGCCGCACAGCAGCACCGTAAATAAGGAAGCAGGAAGGTCTGTGGAAGGGATGCAATGGTTCTTCCATTAGCACAGTTCCTGGCACCGACTAATCATCCAACAAATATTAGCTGTCCTTGTTATTACTGTTGTCATCATCATCATTGATTGGAAATGGGTGGGACGGGAGATCAGAGAGTTAGTGCTGTGTTAGGTCAGTAACCAGTGATTGAGTTACATCTAAAGAAACAATTTACTGATTATTTCCATTCATGCCCCAAGCTTTTTGTCCTCAGAGTCCCTTCCTGATTTTCTCTCAAAATACGTCTCTCTGGACCATCCCAAAAAATACATCTGCTTTCTGGCTCACCTCCAGAATTCAAAGGCCTCCTTCTGATCTGTTTCTCCTCCAATTTAGTAATCCAGATTTTCACAGCCCTTTATCCAACCAGGGGCTAGAGTAGGCTTATTCCTGCTGGAGAGTAGCAATTGTTAAATTTTCAGGAATTTCTTAAGCCTGGTTATTCCACATAGCATCATTAAAAATTAATGATACACGGTTATAACTCAATGAATTATATTACAAACAAAAATAATAATATACATCCTAATTATTTTGCTACATTTTACTACTACCTATGTTCTTGAGATTATTTAGGAGTATCCCAATTGTATGGTAGAAATACTTGATAATGGTACATGTCTCTTCTGAATTCTGTGTTCAGTGATTTTGTATTGGTAACTTGAAATTAGCCATTAGGGGAATATTTATATTATGGGCATCAGTAGTCACCACAAATCAGGGCTTTCTTTTACCCCACCTCCAACCTTAGAGACAAGCGGTAAATATTTAGTACAACAGTGCTCCTTTTATTCTTCTTTTAATTATTTTTTATTAAATCATAACTTTGTACATTGATGCATTTATGGGGTTCAGGGTACTGCTTGGATATACAATGTGAAATGCTTACATTGAACTAAGTAACACATCCATCACAATTACACTCATTTCTTAATAGTTCTGAAATGTACCATTGCATCATGCACATTAGGTGAGGTTTATTCTTCTTTTAAATGCTTTAAAAATCTATCCCTCTCTCAGGAGTCATGCTCTCCTTTGTATTACAGGTTGTCGGTTAAAAGTCATAACCTCCTTTTAGACTGTACATTTCTGATGGGCAGGATGGATACCTTGTTCACATTTTTATTCTCCAAAGCATCTTGCACAATGGATTCAATATTTACTTGTCACTTGGGATTAATCAGAAGTCATAATTCAGTTCTGGGAAGTGGAAACATGGGTTCAAGCATCACGTTTAAGTAAAATAATATACTCTCCCTGTGCATGAACCTAATCAGAAGTGAGAGAATTGGCTTCAGGGCGGCCAGCTAGAAGCTTATACCCAGAGAAGCAGTCTGCATAGGAAAGGTGAAGATGGTGTGTTCAGTGGTGTTATGACTGAAAAATGGCAGAAGGAGATCAAATTCAGACTTAATTAGTGTGAGGAGCATGATAATAAGCCCTTATTTTCTTATATAAGGATAAAGAATTGTTTTGTTTTTGGTTTTTTTTTTTTTTTGAGACAAAGTCTCAAGCTGTCACCCTGGGTAGAGTGCTGTGGCATCACAGCTCACAGCAACCTCAAACTCTTCGGCTTAAGCAATTCTCTTGCCTCAGTCTCCCAAGTAGCTGGGACTACAAGTGCCTACCACAATGCCCAGCTATTTTTGTTGTTGTTGTTTTGTAGCTGTCATTGTCATTTTAACTGGCCCAGGCCAGGTACGAACCCACCAGCTTCAGTATATGTGACCGGTGCCCTACCCCTACGGGCACCACCCAGGATAAATCTCTATTCACATATCTCTCTGCTTCCTCAAAAAGATCCTCTAACCCTTTCAAATGACTTGGTTGACAGATGTCAGATTAAGAGCTAGAGTGATTTTCTATGCCAGTTCTGGCCCTTCAAATATAGACTAATTCCCTCCTGCCCACATCTCTTTCTAAGGGGAACCATCCTGTGTAGAGCTGCTCCAGCTCACATGACCATCTTTTCTGTCATGTGATCTTGCTTACACACTTCATCAGCACAGGGATGCATACCTGACTGAATAGGCTGGCCGGTGACATGCTAATTAGAAAAAGCTGAGCTGGGCAGTCACATCACTGCTCTTAGGAATTTCACCTTGACAACATGGAGAGTGTGAGCCAATTAGAAGTGGTAAGAACGCTGAAAGGGTGCCACAAAGATGCTATGAATGAGAATGGGTACCACAGCAAACAGAAGTGTAGAGGGCACCAAGAGCCAGATGACCTCTGAGCAAGATGATTTACAGCTGGAGGGTGGACTCTCGGGCCATTCGTCCGCAGGTGTTCCTCTTGGAAGAAGAGCCCAAGCCTTCAGCACATAATCATTTGTTAATTCCTCCCCTCATCTGTGTTGTAGGGTCTCAGTAAAAGGCTAGTGCAGAGGTTGCTCGGGGCTACCCTGCAAAGAGGGGCTGGCCCACCTCCTACAAGCTTGTACTTCTAATCCACATCATGCCTCGTTCCTTCCTGTGGAGATCAAGACCAGGGCCATAGGGGCCCAAGGGGTTGCGACACAGAAGCCATGTTATAATGCAGAAGGGTATTTGAAAAGTCAGAAAAAGGTGTTTGGCAGATAAAGGAATTTGCAACAAATACAGCGATGAGGAGAGAAACAATAATTGTAGCTAGGTCATAGGGCTATTTTAGTTCCTTGTTTAATAGTTACAGTCCATAATTTTAGACACAGAATACATATAAGTAATCTACCCAAGGTCACATCTAGTAAGCAGATAGACTTCTCAATCTCAGATGAGTCATTATTCTGAAATAGGTATGTGATATATTGGCTACCCTGCCCACTACATGCCCACGACAGTCAAGGTTGATTAAACCAGGAACCTGTGTCATGAAGGCTGAATTTAGCTTTCAAACTCTACTCACTATGAGTCCTCAGCAGCCACTGTCCATGAATCAGAGTTAGGAATGGCTGAGTCTGTTACTTATACATTCATTCTGCCATAAAGTCCATTACAAAATACTGTTCAATAATATTGGTGATAAGTTTCCTCTCAAAGGTGAAAAAGGGATCGCTGAAATTAGTCATCTAAAATCCAAATTAAATGTCCAACAAATAAGTATAAAGTGCCTTTTTAATAGGATATGGCTTATAATTTTGGCCAGCTATAAACAGCTTGGAACTGTGAAAAAAAACTTATTAGATAGGGGGATGGTAAAGAAATTTAAACCCATTATGAAAATTGTCCTAGAAAATATGTGTGTGTGAAAAGACACACACATATATACACACACACAAAAAAAAATTAAAATTAAATCTTCAACTAAGCCAGGAAACAATTGATCATAAAATGTAAGACTTTTCTAATGATATCAAAGATCAAATAATTCATAATACAAAAAAATTACTATTTTAGTTTTAGATGAGTTGTACAATGGGTAAACTGCCCAATTAATATTCTAGGTGTCTTATATTTTATCTTAAATGACTCCTAAGAAATGTGACTCAAACAAAAGAAGGTCAAACTTGTATCAATATTTTTCAATGTTTTATATCTGACAGGCAAAAATATCAGTTAGATATGAACAATTAGTTTCTGTCATGATGGAAAGTATACCAGGTATGCTAGGTCAAAAATTCAAAGTTAATGCAACTCTAAAGCAATAGATAGATAAAAGATATCTTGCTTTGCTCTACTATAAGTTTTATTGAAAATGCTTGTATGCCGTTTCTTACAGCAAGATCTATGAAAAGGGTTGTGGGTGCAACTGTTAAAAATCACTCCATATATGTGCAAATGCTAGAAGCCATTGCCAGTTTGCGGACTTGTTGATGAGCATGAAAGACAATGATCATTTTAATGATCTCAGGTATTTTGCCAGTACTCACAGTACCCATTAGTTGACTCATGGAAGACCTTTACAAAGATTGAACCTTAATCCAAGATTCTCTTGAAGCAATATGAATACTTGCCAAATATTCAATAATCAAAAACAAAATGATTTCCGTTTCTCACCAATATCACACTACACATAAATAAGCTAACTCCAAAACTCTGAAGGACATATTGTGACCCAGCTAAACAAGTATGAGAATCTATGTCAGAATGTAAACTTCCCATAATGCAAATCAATAAGGATAATTTTACACATTTTCTAACATGAGTCAATATACGGAAGATATATATTATAATTGCTAGCCTTATATAAATTGCTGTTGAAAACAAGAAAAAAGTTGGGGGATACTTTGTTGATGTTGAAACAATTCAGTTGCTTTTCAACATCTCTTATACACATTGGAATTTGATGAGAATCCTGAATTAACACAAGAGTGGTGAATTTACTTAATTTGGACACACAGATATGAAATTAGTATGCTTTTGCTTCAAAGTCAAATCAATTCTGCTAAGAGAAATTAAGCAGTTTTGTCAATATGGATTCAAATACTCAAGGTAGTTATTGAAAAACTTTTAGACATATTTGGAATAACTTGGGTATATGAATCTATTTTGCAACTATAATTTTTTTGCCTCTCCCCTTTCCTCCCCTCCCCCTCATCTTTCCCCTTCATCTTGGGCTGTAGTTGGGTTATAGCTTTCATATGGAAGTGTGGGTGCTTATATATTGGTTCCATAGTAGGGCTGAGTACATTGGATACTTTTGCTTCCATTCTTGAGATACTTTGCTAAGAAGAATATATTCCAGCTCCATCCAAGTAAACATAAAAGAGGTAAAGTCTCCATCCTTTTTTAAGGCTGCATAATATTCTGCAGTATACTATAAAACTACTAGAAGAAAGTTCAGGGAAAACACTTGACAAAAATCAGCCTGGGAGAATATTTTATGAGGAAGATCTCCCCCCCCAGGCAATTGAAGCAACACCAAAAATACATTACTGGAATTTGATCAAACTAAAAAGCTTCTGCACAGCCAAAAACACAGTAAATATAGCAAGCAAACAGCCCTCAGAATGGGAGAAGATATTTGTAGGTTATGTCTATGGCAAAGGTTTAATAACCAGAATCCACAGAGAACTCAAACATACTAGCAAGAAAAGAACAAGTGATCCCATCTCATTGTGGGCAAGGAACTTGAAGAGAAACTTCTCTGAAGAAGACAGGTGCATGGCCTACAGACATATGAAAAAATGCTCATCATCCTTAATCATCAGAGAAAAGCAAATCAAAACCACTTTGAGATATCATCTAACTCCAGTAAGATTAGCCCACATCACAAAATCCCCAAACCATAGATGTTGGCACGGATGTGGAAAAAAGGGAACACTTCTGCAATGCTGTTGGGAGTGCAAACTAATATATTCCTTTTGGAAAGAAGTTTGGAGATCACTTAGGGATCTAAAAATAGACCTGCCATTCGATCCTGCAATTCCTCTACTAGGTATATATCCAAAAGACCAAAAATCACTTTATAACAAAGATATTTACACCAGAATGTTTATTGCAGCCCAATTCATAACTGCTAAGTCATGGGAGAAGCCCAAGTACAACTATAAATTTTATGAAATCTAAATACAAATCAAGAATTTCCAATGCAAGTATACTATACAAATTGAGATATATACCCTAGTCCCCAGCACTCGGCTCACAGCCCCACCAATGAGCTTCCCTTCTGCGCTATGAGATGTGCTTTTAACTATAAAATACACCTCGAATTTCAAAGACCTAGGATGAAAAAAAACTAAAATAATTAATGATTTTTGTATTATTTGTATATTGACACGACAGTATTGGTATATGTATGATTAAATGAAATGAATTAATAAAATTAATTTCACCTATTTCTTTTTTTTTTTACTTTTTAAAATGTGGCTGCTACAAAGTTTAAAATTGCATATGTGCCTGACATTGTATTTCTATAGGTCAGTGCTACTCTGGAAATGTGACACCTTTATGTCAAGATTTTCTTAGATTTTTCTCAATTTTTAAGAAAGTATTAAGATATTCAAAATCTATAGTGTAATTTCTGTTTTTCACTGAGGGAATCCCACCAAACTTCAACTTGAACCTCTGGAATATTAATTATTTTACAACCTGACCAATTAAATCAACATCTTAGAATAGTATGGTAGAGATACGTGACAGCTGACAAGTAAAGGGGGGGAGTGTTTCAGAATACTTTGAAAGATTTTTTTGTTTTTATTTGTGGCAAACCATAAATAACACAAAATGTATCATCTTAGCCATTTTTAAGAGAGCACAGTTCTGTGGCATTAATTACATTCACATTTTTTTACAACCATCACCCCCATCCATCACCAGAAATTATTTCATTTTCCCAAACTAAAACTCTGTACAAATTGGGCGTGAACTCCCTATTTCCTGCCCCACCCCACCCCCAGCCTCTGGCAACTGCTATTCTAATATCTGTCTTCATGACTTCAAGTACCCTCGATATCTCATGTAAGTGAAATCATACAGTATTTGTCCTTTTGTGTCTGTAAAAGTTTGGGGGTTTTTTGTTTTTGTTTTTGTTTTTTGTTTTTTTTGAGACAGAGCCTCAAGCTGTACCCCCGGGTAGAGTGCTGTAGCATCACTGCTCACAGCAACCTCCAACTCCTGGGCTCAAGCGAGTCTCCTGCCTCTGCCTCCCAAGTAGCCGGGACCACAGGCGCCGGCCACAATGCCTGGCTTTTTTTTTTTTTTTTTTTGATTGCAGCCATCATTGTTGTTTGGCGGGCCCAGGCTGGATTCAAACCTGCCACCTTAGGTGTATGTGGCTGGCATCTTAGCCACTCGAGCCACAGGCGCCAAGCCTATAAAAGTTTTAATTGAATCTTCCAGGAATATATTTCAAAGTTTGATCACAAATCTCATTTCCAAGGGAACATTCGCTGTTGAGAAGAAAGAAAAGTGATACTTTGGTAAAGGCTTTGCAGCAATCAATTTCCGTGAAGCTTCCTGTGCCCTTTTTCCTAAGGGAAAATTAGGCTTAAAGTCAGAAAATGTTAGCAGCGCCACAAGGATACATCGGGGTGATGTTAGAATAATCTGTAAGAAACTCGAAGAAGAAATCATTCTTAAAACCTGTGATAACTCTAAAATATGCAGCTCACTGGGCCTTTCATAACTGTCCCTAAAAAAACAGGATATGTGAGCTGGCTTGATAGAGGAGCAGAACATTACTCAGTCAAATAGTGACATTATATGGCGACTCTAAAAGTTACACATAGTACTGAAGTTCAAATCGTTCTCAAGATCAACAAATGCTAATATACTATGTTCATCACTGTTTTCTGCTTGGGAGAAAGCTGGGTGAATGGATGAATGAGTTAGATTAGTCTCAAGTTTAGGTAACATGCATAGAAGTCGTAGGCTGTGTTCACATTTCCTCACCCCTTTTCTTTTTCCAAGAGAAAAGTCAAATATTTTTAAATGTATCTACAAGCAACTCATTGTGCCATTATATGTTTTCTTGACTCTACAATAATCGTTTACATAACCAATGCCTGGAAACACTTCGGTACAAGTTTGCATGCTTACGGACAACCAAAAAAAAAAAAAAAGACAATGGGCCAAAGTGAGAAAAATCAATAAACCCTAATTAAATTCCTCTGTGTAGATATTTTGCTTTGCCTTGGAAATCCACCAGAGGATAAAAGAAACATTTTTTTAATGGGGGAGAAGGTGAGATGATACGAGAAAAGAACTGAACCAAGTTTCAAATTAGTACAAAAAGAACTCACTGAATTACTGAAAACGTTAGAAATGAAAGAAAAAAAGGAAGTGGCTCCTGGTAGTGACAGATTAGAGAACTAGAAGAAACTTTTGCTTTTATGTCACTGTTGGGTTGATAATTGGAGATGTCACGGAAGCAGGGACAAGGGAGTATGTCACTCACACAAGGTCATGCCTGGTGATGCAGTGTAGCCCCAAGCCCGTGCAATTCTTTCTTTCCTCTGTCCCCCATTGTACCCAATCCACATCTGGTCATGCAAAACAAGCAGAGCTTTCATTTATTTTTTCCTTCATAAATGCAGGAAGTATGTGCATTTCCAAAGAAAATATTTATGTATTTTTAAAGTGGATTCTATGAGCAATTGAATACACAAATTAAAACAAACAAACATATTTGCCTGCTGGCCAATGCCTTTCCGGGGCCCAGTTTTACTTTGCACGTGAACACAGATTAAAAGGCTTGATTCCGATGAGAGACAGTTTCATGTGATTTTGTTATCTTGTTTCTGAAGGAATTGATGGTCCTCCCTTTGCTTTCTACTCATTTCATTGATGATACTGCCTTAGTAAAAACACCACAAAGCACAGGAAGGCAGAAGCGATTTGAAAACCTTCTAAGTTGTATTACAGTTGTTTTTAAAGGAAAATGGATGAGTGGTCAGTGAGCATTTTTAGGGTTTAATTTTCATCTCGATACAAGATTGTAGACTTGTTAACCCAAACTGCCTGCATAGATTGGAAAACGACTTTTTATTTAAGAATGACCAACCCAGCTTTCTTTTTCCATTTTAAAGAAACAATTACAAAAGCCTGTCATGAGGTCACTACAAAAAAAGGAAAGCTCATTATCTCAAGGCCATGTGACAACCTCAGCTGCATAAACAGAATAATTTCAAGAAATTAAAGAAAAATAATGGCACCTCAATGCACTTATAAACATGATTAAAGTCAAAGTAGGTGGGGACAGAATAAGCTCCAATCTCTGAGGTTTCTAAATTCGAATGAACCTGTTGACTTTGTGGCTAGGAGAATACGCAGCCCTGGTGTCTTCCCCGCAGTCATGTTGATTAATTGGCTAATGTAAATTCCAAGGAGTCTCATTAGATAGATTAAAAGAAATATCAGTGGGTCATGTTAAGTTTAAAATTAATCATAGAAGTTAATCATCAGGAACAACCATGAAATTGATCATGCAATATTTTCCAAATGACAAATAAAATGAAACATAATAAACAAGTAACCATTCTAAATAATTAAAATGCTGCCCTCTCTAATCCAGACAACATAGGAGCTCTTAGAAGAACTGTTTAACTGGTGTTTGGGTGATTATCTTCTCTTAACAAGCCTGTACTCAAAGACCCAGTCCAGTGTTAGCCTTTTTATTCTGCTTGTATTCATCATCATCTGACTGCCACCAAGGCAGGACAAAGGACAGCCATCAATAATTACTGTCGTTGGTGGCTTTGGGCCACAGCTGCAAGTTGGGCTCTTCCTCTGACCCCGTCTACAAGGTTCACTGCTAGATGACCTTGGTCAGCCTGAAACCTGCTCAGTAGAGCTCTCATTGAGCTTGGTCATTAGACTCTAGGCCCCAAAGCTCCCAGGGTCAGTGCCAAAAACCTTCAGGACGACCTCACTGCTCCTACCAGCATGATTCCTTGAGCCTTCCCCCAGTGCAAAGAAACCATCTTGCAGATGAGAGAAGATTATGACATCAATACTTTTCTTATTGTTAAACTTTAGTCTTGTGAGTTTGGCCTGCAAAGGTCTATCTCAACTCTGTCACTTTGGGGAGCCAGGATCATTCCATTCTGACAACCTACCCCAACCTGCTATCATCCCTCACCCAAGTACTAAAATTGCCTCCTTTCTTATGGTCTCTTTGCTTTTACTTTTCTTTCCATTGACTCCTGATCTATTTTCACCCAGCAGGAAAAAATAAATAAATCAATAAAAATACCTCTTTAGAGTATAAATCAGTGCACATCTCTGATGAAAACCCTCTGATGGTTTCTCTAGCCATGACCTACAATGACTCTCCTAATCTCTGCCTTCATCTACACCCAGGACAAGCTAAAAAATGGTGGGGCCTGGTACAAGATGAAAATGTGGGGCCTCTTGTTCAAAACTTAGTAAAAATTGCAAGATGATGACATAAGCATATTAAAATAAGAGAAAGACCTTTCTAGGCATGGGGCGCTGTACAACCGCCCGGCTCACACAGCCGTGAGGCCAGCCCTGCCTCCGGCTCCACTATCACCAACACTCTGACATATTATACCATGTTTGCAACCAGCACATTAGCGCACCAAATCCTGCCTTGGAAAACAGAGCTGTGTGTATGCCATGTGTTCCCAGCACTGTGGAGCAGCAGGGTCTCAGAACATACCTTCCTGGCACTTTCCCTTTACCATGCTCACTGTTGCCAAGTACGTCTTCAGAACAGCAGAGCAGCGCCAGCAATACCGCCTCCTATGTGCATGGGAAAATAAAAACAAGTAGGAATGTCCCACTCCAGGCTCTTACTAACATATCCACAAGGAAATTTAATTATGATAATAAAACAAGCTCTTATGACATATGCCTTTAAATCAGAAGAAAGCAAAATTCCACAGAATAAAAACAAAGCAGCTGGCTCAGCGCCCATAGCACAGTGGTTACGGCGCCAACCACATATACCGAGGGAGCCAGGTTCAAACCCGGCCCAGGCCAGCAGGACAACAATGACAACTGCAACAAAAAATAGCCAGGCATTTTGGTGGGTGCATGTAATCCCAGCTACCTAGGAGGCTGAGGCAAGAGAATCGCTTAAGGCCCAGAGTTGGAGGTTGCTCTGAGTTGTGATGTCGTGGCACTTGACCCAGGATGATACAGTGAGACTCGGTCTCAAAAAAAAAACAAAAAACAAAGAAGTTGCAAGTACCGAAGCTTGAAGCAGCCAGCACAAGCAGCTGATAGTAATCTATCCATCAGTTACCTAAAGCCCCTTTCTTGACGTGGTCTTGGAACTCCATGGATCTCCACATGGTCCTGGATCCTCTAGGATCTGGGTTTCTTTAGCACTTCTTTGGACATGATTTTTTAAAATAGTAATCACAATGATTTTGATGCATTAAGTTCCTATCTCATAGCCAACAGTGTACTTGGTATTTTACTTACAGCAATACACACTTCAGGGTATACTATTCTAATGACTTTATAGATGAGCAAAATAAAGCCTGACCAAGGATCAATGCTACGGCCAAATGTGGCACCTTCTCAGTCAGTATTTTGGAAAAGATGGTCAATGGACTACCGGCCTCCAAATCATTTGGGAGCTTGTTGATAGTACAGCCTTGCCTGAGACATGCAGAAACAGATTCTCTGTGGCTGAGTCCCGGGATGCCATGTGCATAGGTACAAATGACATGAGCGCATTTTAGCAAGTCCCTGATGATTCTTCCACAAACAATTTGAAAACTGCTGCTCCAGGTATTCTCCTTCTTCCCCCATTCATTTTCTTGAGGAAAATGGTCTCGTCTGGTCCCTTTTGGAGGCAGTTGAGTCCCTCAGTCCTTCTTCCACTTTCACTAACTGGTGGGGTGTGGACCTTAGCAAGGCACAGCACGACAGCATGTTATCAATAGCTGTGAGCTGGGCAATTTGACCAACACACAGTGGACAAAGTTAACTAATCTCATACAACAAATCCACAAGGAGGTCATCCTCCCACACATGATATGAAACAAAATAAGCAAAACAGAGTCCTGACCCTGCCTCCATGCGTGGAAGGTCGTTTGTCACAGCACATGGGTGACATTCCAGAATGCAGCCTGCGGCGCTGAGGATCCCCAGCTGCATCAAGAGCGAATGAGGGAGGATGATACCAAACAGGCCCTGAGATAAGAGCCATCTCTGACCTGAGGGCCACTCACAAGACTACACAAGCTCCATAAGTTACCCTGAGCTTAAACACATTTGCAATCCTGTCTCCTACCACTAAAGGAGTTGACATAGTTTTACTATGTAAGCCCTCAGCCAGTACTTTCCTCCACCTAATTTATACCTTGTCATTAAATTCCAGCCTATATTTACTTTCCAAATACCAAGTCATGATGTCACGTTACTGAAATTGCCTTCTATTTTCATTAATTATATCATTCCTCACATGCATATATGTGTCTGTATATATGTATCTATACATATACATATAATCATATATATGAACCCTTAGGTTCATTTGGGTCTTATCTTCTAGAGCAGTGGTTCTCAACCTCCTAATACTGCAATGTATTTTCATTGTTAAAAAGGGGTTGCGACCCACAGGTTGAGAACCGCTGTAGAGAAACACATACGACTTTTGATTGCCTCTTACTAGGGAAAAAATGTGAAAAGGAGGGAGGAGGTCAATTTACTGCACTAATCATCTGTCTTGTGAAGTCAGAAGAAGAAGAAATGATGGAATCTGTCCCCAGGGTATTGAAAAAGTAGCATGGAAGAAAAAAATAAAAACATTGCCCAAATGACGAATTTTATACAATACCGTAAGCGTTCCTTGTGAGGTCAGAATTCATCCAAGGACAAATAATAAATAGACGGGAGAGAAACAACATTTCCAGGCTGACATTTTCCAATTAGCATGAAAAACATAAAAGCTCTCAGAAGACGTGGACTCCTTTCCACGCCTGAGGAGGGCATATGAAAGTGAAATCACCGTGTCTCTCTCTGCAGGAGAAAATCTCTTTTCAAAGGCCTCTGTTTTGAAATGCAGCTCAGCAAACCTCATGATGCTTCTGGGTCCTGCCCTCTAGCATATATGCTCTATCCTGAAAATACCTCCTGTCGCAACTGAACGTGTCTTATCTGGAGGAGGATTGAAACCAGAGCGCCCTCAAAGGGCCCACAGACTGCTTAAGAATAGCAGAAATGTAGCCTGATGAGATCTCAGGGATGAGGAATTCTCAAAGAGAGGAGAGGAGTGTCTGCATTTGCCCTAAGCATCCATTACAGCTCAGCAACTGTGGATAGAATCATTTTCTTTGGAGGAGCAAAGGCTGGTTTGGGGGACAATGGCCTTTAATTGTTTCTCAAAGCCCTAATTGCTGCTTCATAGATGCCTGGATTTGGAAAGCCAAGAAAAGTATAATCCAATGAATTGGATAATTCCTGAGAATGTTCTTTTTTGAACAGAACAAGATATTTACTATTCTTAAATAGAAAAATCTGTGAAATATCAAGATGAGAGATTAATGGTAAAGACATGAACATTTATAGTGTCATCGTAAATAAAAATATAAACCTAGACTGCCAGTCTCAGACAACACCTTTGGCACTTACGTGTCCCATCCAGGGCTTAAAGCTGTGGTTCCCAATCCCCAGACTGTGGACAGGTACCAGGCAGTGGCCTGTTTTGGACCAGCCCACATAGCAAGAGGTGAGCAACAGGCAGCCTGGGAAGCTTCACTGCCTGGGCTCTGCCTCTTGTCAGATTGGGTGAGAGTTAGATTTTCACAGGAGTGCAGACCCTACTGTAACATGCATAAGTGAGGGATCTAGATGGCACGCTCCTTATGAGAAGCTAATGTTCCCTTCCCTTCTCTGTCTGTGGAAAAATCGTCTTTCATGAAACTGGGCCCGGGTGCCAAAAGTTAGGGGACTGCTAGCTTAAAGCATGTGGCTGTATAACATCCTGGCATCCTAAGACATATTTATGTTGCTTTAATATGGTGAAGTGAACCTATTTCTGGCCCAGAGAATGAGAGTGCTAGGGAGTTTTATTTGGTGTCTAGATAGATTTGTAAAATGGTGAAGGTCATGTGCCTAGCAGGCATGTATCTCCAGTATATTCTTCACAGAATGTCAATACTTTGCATGGTTTTTGCAGAAAAAGTAAAGTTATGTAAATAACATTACCCTAAATCCCTAACCAGAGCTGCCCAGATAAAGTCATTTTTGCAGCTAACTCCATGACCATGACCATGTAGAGTACAGATACTGCATTGTTGACAATCAGATAATGTAAATTACATTTGCTCTGAAAAATCACTGGCCACTGCTCTTGAAGCTAGCCAAGGTCAAACTTACAAGATAGAGAGCATGTCCCCATATGGCTTAAGAACAAGATCACTGTCTGTTCAACACGTCAAGTCCTTGAAACTATCAAGAAGACTGATGCTAATGAGAAACCCCACATTCTTGTAAAATGCTTAAATTTGCTCACTTTGGGAAACTACAGAGGATTATCTCACCTAGTGAACCAAAACTACAAAAAAAAAAAAAAA